>NC_071300.1:3733750-4356041 GCF_027563975.2 Plodia interpunctella | reverse complement strand
ACAGTCAAGTGATGATGAATAGCCCTGGATTCAACGGTCAACTCAGTCCGTTGCTGGCGAATTTGAGTCCTACAAACGTGGCATTCAACGCGAGCTCACAAGTGAGATCGAGCAACGTGCAAGCGCAGGAGTTCATTCAGACCAATCAGATGGGGCAGACGTTGATGGTTCCCTTATCGCCGAAGCAGGTTTCGATCGCCGCCACGAGAAGTAATTCGACATTCGTTCAGCAGAATACGACTATAGTTCAACAGCAGACGACTTTGGTGTCCAACGCGCCCAGCGCGCAGCTGTCATCTAATTTGCAAGGGAACAGTTCGCGGATGATAGATCCGAACGCGCTCCTCGCCCAGAAGCAAGCCAAGAGGAATTATATGGAGCAAGAGGTCGACGAGGCGAAGGATGAGAAATTAGATGAGTCGAAAGCGGGCGAGTTTCCTCAAGGATACGTGCGGCACTCGGTGTCGACACAGACGTTCGGGCAGCGGAAGTCGCCCGGGCTGGCGGCGGGCGTGGGCTGCTCACCGCCCGACACCACCACGCTGAGCCCGCTGGGCCCGCTGGACCCGCAGCTGGGCCCGCCGGAGCCGGCGCTGGGCCCGCTGGACCCGCCGCCGGCCCCGCCGGCCGCGCGCGTGCCCCGCTGCCCGCAGCCGCACTACGCCGACACCACTACTCGCTCGCCTGAGCCGGACACTAATTGCTCGGTAATTATCTCACTATCCTAGGGGCCTATTTCACCGCTTGCTGATAGTATATATCCCTTTCAGACCCGAATAAAATGTATGTAACATATCAGCAACAGTGTTCAAAATGTGTTTCACAGGCTTTGGTAACTGACCATTCACATCAAGCAGATTTATCTAGCAGTTAGTTTATCTGTCAGATTGATCAGATATTGGTGAAACAAGCCCTCATAATTAATCTCAAATATATGGCCACTTGAACAAAGTGACTACTTAATGAAGACAACAAAACACATTCTTAAATTACAGACTTTGTAAATAGAAGTCAATAATCTACTCATTAGCTTGCTATAAGGGTAATTTGTAGTATAAACTTGCAGTCGAAACATTGTAAATGCTTGTTAGATTTTATTTTAAACATTTTTTTTACTGTAATCTCTCTATTTGATGCAAAAAAATATTTTTTTTTAATTTTTCAGGCTATGGTCCAATGTGTTTCGAGCAGCGAGCAAGACATGGCCGAGTCCAGAGAACAAGTTTGGCCCGCCACTAGGAACGAATTCAATCCAGATACTGAAACACAAGGTACGAACAAAATAAAGCTATAATTTTAATATTTTTTTTTTGCGTTGTTAAAATTAACTTAAAATCAATTTAAATTAACCCGTTATAATAATTTAATTAATAGATCAAAATCTAAACGATGTATATAGATATGATAAGTCAGAAAGATTTAGAACATTTACTTTGTATTTTAATAGAAATAGCCTCAATTTTATTATATGGGAAGTGATTTTATAAATCGTCGCCGGAACTTGAAAGATTTCTTTAAACACATACTTGGCCACGTACCATAAAAATAATAAGTATATAAGTACAATAAAGAAGTAATCTAACGAGCTAAAACGTTATTTCCAGGCATGATGTCGAACGCGTCGCTGATGCGTCAGTCTCGCGCCCACAACCCGGTGGAGTCCACTGAAATGCATTACAACCAAAACATGAACGCTACTGCCATGAACAACCAACACATCATGCCCGTGTCTTCCAACTATTACGACCGGACACAGGGCTATAAGAGAAAGAATGAATTCGGCGACGGTTCTAGCTATAGGACGGATAAAATCATGAGAACCAACTATAGTATGGTACACGGACTGCCAAAAGATTCTGAATATGACATGGGAATTACATCTGCAGACAAAATTCAGCCGAGACATTTCCCATCGTCTGGGAGTAGTAGTAGGGATAACCCTCCCATACAAAAAGTATTTGACAGACATAACTTAGGGTCTGGTGACGGTAAGTGATTTTTATTATTTTTCTCACTTTCTATGCCTTGAATTCTTTGCTACTTAATGACCCTTATTCTCATCAGTGTTATATTCTTGTGTTACATGTTTTCGTTATTATTTTACCAAAATTTAACATGTGTATTTAAAACTTAAGCGAAACACATTTTAATTTGTATTAGATGTGTGTTAACACCCTTCCAAATTTCAATAATGTCAGTTTGGTGAAACTATTGCCACAGTATACTAATATCCAAACCATTTCACGCTTTAGCCACAGCTAACAAAATTCAAAATTTATCATTATGTTGTGTCTTGTATTTATTGGTATTCGATTGATTCTCGCCGCTCGCTAGCGAATCTCTAAATTGATACAAATTCTGTTCATTGAATCAGCCATGTCAAAAGGAGCCGAGACAACACTCGTTAAGTCTAAAAAATATGTATAATTAAGATAGAAAACAATTTATTTTAGTATTATGTGAATATTCGTATTTATCAATAGTAATATTAATTAAAATTAATAGATTGTGGCTTACACTTGAAATACGGAACCCATACTCGCGTCCTTTTACATACGATTCAATTTAGAACCGAATGAATACATAACAATGTGTATTGTGGTATATTTCAGCTTCTACATAATGCGATACTATTGGTCATTGGTTTTCTTTTGGTTGGGTTAATACAAGATACAGCTGTTAATAAAGGGTGTACTGGAAAACTAATCAGAATAAGTGACGTGCAGCGTTCAAATGATCTCACTTCGGCTTTCTGTCGCTTTCCATTGCACCACATACGAAGTAACAAAATTGGCTCACAAATTGGGATTACATTACTAACGCATCATTGTAAAGCCATCATCATTTCATCTCTCCATCATTGTAAGTAATGCACATTTTCATAGTTTATACTTTGTATATTCTTTCTTGGTGAGGGAAAAAATACATTACACTTTATTTATGTACTGCTGCAACGCGACGATCGTCACTTTTCACGTTCACCACCAATCATAATTACTGTCATATCTTTTGGTTGTGTTATAAGTGTAAAGTTATCGCGTTGACGCAGTATGTGGTATGGTAATGTACCATTATAAATACTTCACTTTATATTGTAAATATGTTGTGTAAGAATAATATACCTGCTATACACAGATTGCTGATGAAGTATCTAGCATATATGTAATATATCGTTGAAAGTATTTCATAAGTGCTGGAAGTTAGCCAGCTAGTTGGCTATTCAGATTCGGATTTGCCAAGTACTTAGTTTATCAGTCAGATTACCTTATTTTATCAGAAAGACGTGAGGCAGGCCCAATCATTTTAAGAATGGAAGTAGGTATTACATAAAAAACTAAATTTGATATATTGTAATGTTTAGACACTGTTATTTGTCTTACTTTGTGTCTATATGTCCTTATAATAATTCTTGAGAATAAGTTTGTGTATTATATAATATATTATCATGACGAGATGGTGGTCTGATCTTTGTCCACTGAGCAAACAAATGTCAATGAATGTGGTTCTATATTTTTTCATAGCTCTATTATAACGATAAAAAGATATAGCAACACATTTGTTTGGCTACGTTGACGCAGTGTGGACATAGTATAAAAAATTACGCCTCTTTTACTTGCCTAACTTATAATTCAATTTCGATTAATTTTGTCGGGAGTTCAGTTCTTTATTTTCTAATTATATTTTTTATATTGGTAAAAGAAAATAAAGAATTATTATTCTTGTTCGATGCAAGTTGATGTGGGAGACAGCACGGCGGATTCGTTTTGATGAATCTCTATTTCAGCAAGAGTTTTGTAAATTGACTTGGATTTTGTAATAATATTGTACTTACTTATCTGTGTAATGTCGTATCTGGCAAAAAGTATAATCTTTAATATTTACGTATTAACTTCCGATTTATGGTTGAGGTTTTCAAGCTTCAAGTCGGATGTCACTCACACTAACTTCAGTACTTAACGCAACTGGGCCTGTACCGCTTGCTGATGAAGTATCGGATAGTTTTTATGTCTGATGATTATATGTTTTCTATGATCTGATACATATTAGAACAGATAGCTTTAAAAATATGTTTCACAAGTATATATATAGGACTAACTGCCCAATCACATCAGGCAGATTTATTTAGACGTTAGTTTCAGATTATAATATGATATTATATCAAAAAGTGGTGAAACAGGCCCTAAGACTAGTTAGATATTGCCAAAGATAAAGAAAACTAAAGACGACGGCTAGTTAACGTTCAAATGAAATATAAGATTTGCATACAACTTCAAGGGCCCAATACGACCCTATGTCATATAAAGCGATAGAGTTGGGCCTTATAAAATCGGGCATGCGGTGAGGGACAAAAGAGTATTCCGTAGTAGTATTTTGTCCCGTTTCTTTTGTATTTCTTATATGCATTTCTCTTTTTTGTATAAGCTAAACGAAAGATGACGAAGTCCGTAGTTTTCTCTGTCTACGAGTATCTGTATCGGGAGTCGGGATGTCGTTCGCGAGCATGATCGCTAAAACGGTGCCGCGGTCGATAGATGGGGGCGCGCCCGGGCGGCAGTTCGCGGTGGGGGACGTGGTGTGGGCGGCGGCGGGCGGGCACGGCATGTGGCCGGCGCGAGTGGAGCGCTGCGGCGGGCGCGGGGGACGCGGCGTGCGCGTGCGCTGGTTCCGGGCGCCGCCTGCCGCGCCCGCGCGCGCGCACCTCGCGCCGCGACTGCTGCTCACGCTCAGCGAGGGGCTCGAGGCGCACCACGCCGCGCGCACCAAGCTCAGGAAGTGAGTCACTCTGTGCTGCCCGTTTTTGCTTAGCGTGACACTGAGCCGGCACCGCACTTGATACCTAACTTTTTCTATATGTGTTTGTTCGTGCGTGTGTGCTTCACAATAAAGATTATTCTATTCTGATGTGAGATTAACCCAACCCAAAGATTATTCTTGTCCATCGAGTTTCGCACACGTTGTAGTCTGATTTAATGACTTTATCTTGCATCAGTAAACTTTGACGTTAACATTATCCTGAGCGCCGCCGTCGATTAGTTAAATGCAAATTTTGCGTTAATATGCACAGGTTAAAATTACGTCAAAGTTGACTGATGCAGTTAAGACTTAATGTGAATTTGCAATACGCATCTCGCTTTGAGTCTATTCGTTGTGAGACGCAACTACATGTAAACGATCATATTGTGGTCCGGTTGTCATCGCGTTTCAATGCCCCTTTGTGATTGGCTAGTTGCTTCGCACTGCAAGCGGTCTCGATAGTGAAATGTGATTTCCGAACCACACTAAGCCGTCTATGCGTACCATAGTTACCTTTTGATATTCAATGGCTATAAAATGAAAAGGGTGATAACCTCACTTTGACTGAAATTGTTAATTTGAAATGATGCTAAAATCATGCCTAGGCAAGACTTTTTTTATTGTTTTGATGAATAATTTATTATTTTTGTATTGCCTGCCCTTAACCAGTTATTTTTGATTATTAACATATTTTATTATATGTAAAATGTTATTTTTTATATCCATCGTTTTAGACATATTTCAAATTATTATTTTTTTCATCACAGGAGTAGAAAACTAAACACGCTTCTCGAAAACGCTATTCAAGAAGCCATGGCGGAGCTCGACAAGAAAAGTGAAAAAACAACAGAAAATGTGGATAATGCAGAGGCATCTGTATCCGTCGCCTCCATCGCCGAAACGCCCAAAAGAAGCAGGAAACACGACAAAAAGGGCAAAGAAAAGTCCAAAAAAAGTACTAACAAAGGATCAAAGTCAGCAGACAGCACGAGGTTGCGGAGTTCTCGATGACACTGGGACATTTTGCACGAAGATAGAGATTTTCAATTAAATGACCAACTGGTAGCAACTACCTACTCAATTGATCACAACAAACAGCTGACATCAATAAATGACATGTAACTGTTAAATTAAACTTTATGTAAGTTAAATATCATCTAGTTGTAGAAAGAGGCGCAAATTATTTATTATAGGACAGTATAAATGACATTGTTCATAATAGTTTTTGTTGCACAAATGCTCAAGATTCCAATCTTTGCCTATATAATCCACGACCGTAATGCACTTATCAACTAAAGGTAAATTCATTCAAACTTGCCTAAATGCGTATAAAATCCGACATAGTATAAGAAACATTTTTTTAGCTTGTAATGACATCACATGTTTTATCAGTATTTAGCAGTTACGTCGAGTATTGAAGAATAAACTAATATAGTAAATACTTAATATGTAATACACAATGTCGGATTGAGATTTGCAATCGATTAACTGTGTAACTGATATGTGATGATTTATCATTCCATACTCCATATATTAATTGGAAATTCGTTGTTGATTCATGTTGGACGTCGTAGATTCCTAAGATGAAGGAAATAATGTTCATTCATACGTTGAGACAATCAGTCTTGATGACAATCTATGATTGTCAAGATAAATTCGTTTATGTTTAGATTTACAACAATAATTTTAAATCATTGTTGTTTCTCATTGTATTGATTAGGAAATAAGTAGATTGCAGTAAATCTCATGTTATCCAAATAAGTCGAAAATACCCCTGTCATCGATATATTGTACAATCGTAGTTATCTGTAAATTGATAAGAAATTATGATATATATATATGTCGTGTAAATTAATGTGTTTTATTAGAGAGTTATAAGTATAACATGATTTCTAGTCAAAATATTGAGCATATTAAAACATAGATATTTATAGACGAAGGTAAATGACAATAACATTCGCCCGGCATTTGTTGACGTCGCGTATCTGTCAACATTGTTTCGGTTACATATTGGATAAGTACAGCATAAATAATTATTACTTTGGTACTTGTGTTAATATTCGCTTATTTCTCAAGAAAAGCTAGTTTATAGATAGAGGTGGTTTATACACAGGAGATGGATTTTTTATTGATTGAATATAACATAGTTGCAGAATTTTTATACATTTTGTACGTCAATTCAGATAATAGGCCTATCCTATCATGTTTTAATTTAGGTCATAACTGAAATTTTTGAAGATTTGTAAAGAGTAATTTGAACAAATATTTTTTGTGATAAATCAAAAGACTCGAACCGGGTACAGTCAAACGTATGCTAAACATCACTGTAGGAATCACATAAGTACTAACCTTGTATTATTTTTTACATAGAAAATAAATTATCACTTTAAGTGTCGTTTTAATACATAAGTTATTATGGTACAAGGGAGATTATTTTAAAACATTTCAGAAATGCTTTTAATCACAATATTCAAATAACATTTAGGGATAAAGATTTAAAAAAATGTAGGTAGAATGTTAACGATAGTTCATACCATGAGTACATTTGCTAGGTAATTTGTTATTGACGCTCGTTGTTAGATATTATCAATGTGCAAAATTACTTTATGTGATCTTTGATTATGTCCGGTAAAATATTATATCAAGGAATTATCATAGCTTACTGTTTTTATATTATCGTATTTTAACCTTAGAGATTCCACTTAAAACTCCTATAAATGTGACTCCAAAATATCTAAATAGTATTTAATGTTAAATGGATATTGTTTATTATATTGATAGTCAGATAACACTTCTCTATGAGATGGTATTATGTACATAATCTTATTGTAGTTATGTATAGTATTTTATTTCAATGAAATTAATGTTTTATAGACTAATATACAACATAAGATTATTTATTTGTTTTGCTGTGTACATATTTTTTTCAATAAAATGTACCTGTTTTATTTAAAGTTTTAATTTATTTTTCAACCGGTGTCCTCCATAATTTATGACACATTAAGGTTTAAAATAGAAGAACTTTGTTATAATGAATTGGTGATTGCGTGCCAATAATGGTCCGATTACTAAGGATGCTGAATATGATGCGAAGTGGTGAAAAAAAAGTGGGACAGCGGACCTTGAGAAAGAATCGGGAAAACGCTCAGATGAGGGAGATAGTTTATTAGCTTAGACGTATAGACGAATGTGCTGTACATTTAGCATCGAGTCAGTTCAATTGTCGTTAACTGGCCCGCTGGTACAATATGTGAATCCTGCGGGATATGTATGGCAAGACTGACACTGCTGCGTCCAAGGATAATCAGCGTTGGCAGTTTCCACGTACACTGGTTTTCCTTGCGTGAAAAAAAAGCTTGCATACCAACGCAATGTTATGTAACCTTTACCGACAACTGTCTATGAACGCAATAATTTGTAGGAGCCAGTTTACATTATCGACGAACTCTGATGCCAGCTCCACACTGACGCCGAACTCTCAGACACATGCCGACGTGTATAGGTCGGGAACATTGCGTAATTTGTATGAGAGCTTTTATTTATTGCAATGAAAAACCAGCAATGTATACCGAATCCACTAAAGTTTGGCAAATTGTTCGACGACTGTGGAGCCGGCATTATGAATCGAAACCGCTAGCATGGCATTCAAGTGGACACAACAGTGTCAGCTAGTGAGTTCCCGACATGGTTTACATTACTAACGTTAGATGGCGCGGACTTGTTAAACTCAAGTGGAAACCACTAAGTTTTGTCTATGGACTGAATCTGAGCTAAATCTCTTCTGCCGGCTACACACTATCGGCGAACTTGGACAGACACTGACGCGAATGAACGTGTATTGCTGTAGTTCTAGTCTGTGTCTGATGTTGTTATACTCTGCCTTTAGTCAGTGTAGGTACGTTGACCCATAATTGTAATAAATGAATTTACAGTGATACAAAACGCTTTAATACAATATATATAATATACCTACATAGGTAAGCTACCTACATACACGCTCGGAACCATCTTGTATACCTTTCATGTGAGAAGTATCTAGGTACTTGTCTAGTTTGACTACATCAATAACATAAATGAAACGATAATATTATGATAATATGCTTGTTTTGGTACACCCACTTCCAGTTGGCATCGCAACTGAAAACGCGGTTCGATCCGACCAGTGTTACGAGATCCCTTTTTCATATTTACGCATTATCATTCCATTCTGTGTGACGATCTCGGTGGCGCAGTGGTAAAGTTCTTGCCACTGAACCGAGAGGTCCCGGGTTCGATCCCCGGTCGGGTCATGATGGAAAATGATCTTTTTCTGATTGGCCCGAGTCTTGGATGTTTATCTATATATGTATATGTTATAAAAATATAGTATCGTTGAGTTAGTATCCCATAACACAAGTCTCGAACTTACTTTGGGGCTAGCTCAATCTGTGTGATTTGTCCTAATATATTAATATATATAATATATTCTGTATAACGCGAATACTGTGTATCTTTATAGAGTGGTTGTATTATAGTAAACAAATTCAGACAAGTTTAAACATTTCCGACATCGTTACTCGTGAACGGCGCGCCCTATGGTCCGTGAAGTTATTGCCTTCACGACTTATTGACGCACTAAACGTTCCACTTCCTATTGGATAGTTCGTGTGTTGATATAAATACTTATTTTATTCTGAATTCACTTATGCATTGGATTACTAAAATCACCAAGACATTGGATAATTTTACAATCACATTTGTAAAACGAAACTAAAGTATTAATTTTAGTCATGCTTATGCATGTTCTAAAAGCTAAAAGCGAGCTGTTCTAAAAGCGAGCCCTAACAAAGAAACTTAGCTTCCTTTAGGTAGGAAATTATATTTAGCACGTTTTACTTAATTTCAAAATTACCTACACAAATAATACCTTTTTACTATTTTTTACTGAATAAGTTAGATGTTTGATACAGAATGCCATTACGAATTTTTTGATTTTGTATTCATATAGTTTCCTTAAAAGATAAATCCGTGCCATTTGCCATATGTACCATGAGTATTTTCATGCCTATTAAGTTGCGGTTCTCTTTAAATCCGCCAGTTTGCGCGATAAACTCAAACAAACACAATATGACGCCGCGTCCCACATCACGTATACAACTTGTCGGCTGCAATATGTTCGGATTAAAAAATAATATGGCACTGGCATCGAGACAAATGATTTTATTTTTTATTTTTCACGCTATGACCATTTCCTATCTTGCTTATATGTCGGGTGGAATTTTATTTCGTTAGGTAGGCTAACGATAACGGCGGTAATAATGGTATGTGACATTTCATATCCATAACATTGATAATAATTGCCCCAAAACAAACAAATATTTTTCAATAATCCCCAGATCCGCAGTATAAAATCGATAATAATAATGACTTTTAATTTAATAGGTAAGTACATTTTCAAACTGCTAAAAATGAAGATCTTTTTCTCTGGACTTATTTTTTTCAACAGTTCAGGATATTTTACTACAGTTCTAATTAAGACACCTACCAAACCTACCTTTACCAACAGGTATATAATAGGTAGTGCTAATTTGTAGGTGTCGGTCGGCACATTAGGTACCTAGTGATCATAGAACAGGTAAATATTTGAGAGATATGGTTAATAACATGGTTAGATACCCTTTTACTGGTTATGACATCCATTAAAATGTTACAACTTGGAAATGTTTCGGGCCGCAGAGGTTGTCCCACAAAATACATGTTTAATGATTACAGCGGTTTGCCATTTGCACATTAATATCTATTACATACATAATGATACATGCGGCCCATTGCGTTACATCATTAATTTTATTAATTACATAATAGAAATGAAAAATGCCAGGAAAAAATAAATGATAATAAATGGGAATGGTCAATTAATTTATCCACAGTTCAGTTGTGAAATGCTAAAAACTGTAGAAAAGTGTAATTCATTTTAGGCACGATGTCACTTAATTTAAAAAAAAATGGAATAAAGTTATAATAGATATAGGTATATCTTTCTAGTTACCTACTTCACACACAATTAGTGAATCTGAAGCACATTTTGTACTGAGATAAAAATCACGTTTTCAACAATAAATTCAGTTCTGTCGAAATGAAGTAGCTATGGATTGACTGATTTATAAATAAATAACATGTAGTAGGTACATATTTAGATATATAAGCAGTAGATACCTGGCAAGAGTCTTATTATACACAAGTAACATGATAATCCAGAGGTCAGATAAGTAATTATGGAAAGGTGCTTGGTGGGCCAGTATCGAATGGCCATTAATTTGCTGGCGGATGGAGCGGCTCGGTCGCATGGACCTTGAATGAATGGTCATTGAAATGAAGACGTATGGAGCAAACATATCACTCGGACATTTTATTTCGTTTTCCAACGGAAACTGTCCGGCACCGTTACAAAAGACGTTTGTTTTGTTAAACTTTAACTAGAACAGACCCACGAGGCTAATTCTAAACTTCTCTCTTTTAAACATTATTCTTTTCTGAGTAATCAAGGTAAATGGGTGGAAGCAAGTTGGCGAGTGGAAGTTTTAGTTTTGTATAAGAATATAGCATTTACCGCGACCTAGCGCATTAAAGGTACCTAATTACTTTTAACATAAAACGGATCAGTGTTTTAACATCCATTTAATAACTGGTTTTCAAGGGAGATAAAGTGTACGTACTTATAAAACTAAATATCTATACTACTTAAGAAAGTACTTTCTTATACAAACATCCCTTGAGAAATTGTTTTCTGACAGAAGAATTTTCCATCGCGATAACGGAAATTGACAGGTTATACTCCCGCGTGATTAGAAGTTTAGAGGTCGAAGAAATTATATTATTTTATTTTCTTATTCCCAATTGACCTTAAGTTAATCACAGCCTTGTATACCTTGTACACGGAATCAGGTCAAAACACGTATTATTTTTATTTTCCATGGTCCATGTCTGGTTCAAAATGTCGAACAGAGTTATCCAGTGTGTTAGGCGCGTAACCAATGGCGCACTCACCATCCGTGCCACAGAATATGAAAGATACAGAAGTCACTTCAAATAATTTATATTCATTTCCGTAACGAGCGGTTTATTAATTGAAATGACACATTTAATCCAAAATATAAAAGAAAAAATATTTAGTTGTGTAATGCGAGAGATTTCGAAATGTGAAATAAAAAAAGAGAATGAATAAAGCTTCAAAGAATAGGTATAATATTAGTATCTATAAAATATATAATATCTTTGTCAATCTACAAAAACCATAAAGCGAATAGATAGAATTGATAAATTTTTATAGTAAGTACACCTATGTAGAACACAGATAAATTCTATTTCAGATTTAATGATCTCCAATGTACATAAAAGCCAAATATGTAATCTGTTTGTTTCCCCATTATTTTAAAAGCGCGGCTGATTCGGCGATAAAACGGGCTGATACGGATCCTGCCAGTATTACTAAACTACTATTTACTGTAAATACGGTGATGCGTCAGCGATCAATAGCCCACGGCCTATATCACGGGCCTGCCCGAGTAAATTGCAGTAAATATATTGCTTCCGCTTTGGAAAATTGAACAAAATATATTTTTTTAGGCTGTAGTAGAGAAATATCGAAAAAATTATGAATGAATTAGCTTCAATTATGAAGCACTCACATTAAAAATCGGAACCCCAGTTATCATATTTATAAAACGCGCTTATAGTTAAAAACTGTTATATCCACATAGCACTTTACAATACATTACATACATAGTCAGAACGACACAAAACTTATTTTAACTTAAAATTGGTTTTAGAGGAGATTCAATTTACAACTACTACACAAATCCGTGTTGTATCGATGCTTGACTTTTAATTTATATGCTTATTGCTGGTAATTTATTATCCTGTAACAATTGAATAAAGAATTGAATTGAATTGAATTGACTTTACTTGGAACTTCTACTCAGTATTGGTACGACATTCGTAGCATACCTCTACGCAGTATTGCTACGACGATCGTAGCATACCTTTACGCAGTATTATTACGACGTTCGTAGCATACCTCTACGCAGTATTGCTACGACGCTCGTAGCATACCTCTACGCAGTATTACTACGACGATCGTAGCATACTCCAAATACCTATTATCAATCAAATTCACTATAAAAAAGTATGAATTTTTTTTACATTGATAGCTAAAAGATAGCTAAAAAGAGACGAATTATTTATTTTTACCTGTCATCTCGCCAGGAATTTCTTTTTACGAGTATATAATGATTTGGATAGATATAAATATATTCTGACATCGGTACTGCCCTAACTAATATAGCAGAAAAAAATGAAGAAATGGCGCATTTATTCTTAAAGTATTTACGAGTCATGCAAATTCCGAGGTCTGCATTTTTCTTCACGATAAATTTGCGTTCACATTTCAGACTGCGCGAAACGTCTTGAACATAAAGCGGCCTTTATAAATGGCATTTTACATGTGCATCATTACGTCGAGTGGGATGTTATACAGGGACATTAGTCTGCCCTAATGTGGTGCTGCGCCGGTTGCGTCGTGCGCTGTCGATGTCACAGCGCGGAGATTTATCGAAACGCCACGCCCTCACGCGGCGAGGCACCGAACTATAGATCACAATACATTGTCAGTACAGAAGATAAGCTATCTATATTACATAGTAGTTGTGACATATGCTTAAATATAATTTAATTAATACTGTATAATTTTAAATCAAAACTTATATGCACACAAAAGTGAATAGTAATAGTGGGCAATGTTTTTATTGAATTAAATCATTGAATGTAAGTTATCCAAAACTTAGTAATAAGTTACAAGGACATTTGGAGAACATTTGGACTGGACAGGTTTTAAAATGGTTCCCCTTCTTTTTTTTTCCATGAACACACAACATTGAAAACAACAGCGATTGTTGTTTTCAATGTTGTGTGTTCATGGAAAAAATAATTCACCCTAGGAAATGTCCGAGGCTAAATTTTGTTTGCGTAATTTGAGGAATGGTAGGCATAGTTATGGAGCACTTTCCTTCCAAAATTTCTATGTTTAGTATTTTGAAATACCTATTATCATTTACGTTATCTATGTTTAATTTGAGTTCATTGGAAGCCAGGCGATCGAGTCCAATATTTCTTTCGCTGGTGATGGTAACGGACGGCTGGGCGGGCGTCTGCTGCGTTACAAACTTCGCGTCACGATCATGACAATTCAAATACTCGTGTATTTCGAAGTTTGGTTTATAAAAGATTACTGGCTGGTACGCTTCTATTTTAAATAAATGTAGAAGGACTTTTTCATAACACTTGAGATTACCTTTTGTTTTCACGAATGAATTGGAAGTTTTACCTTGTACTTCAAAAGATTTTTGGCTTTGTGTATAGATTTGGATCCAGACTTCTAAAAGTTAAATTAATAAAAAAAAATAAAAAAATAAGTAAAACTAATTTCAAAACAAAATCAACTAACAACCTGTTGATTTTGTTTTGAAATTAGTTTTTATAAATCCAAGTAAAATGCAGGTAACAAACTAACCGCTAGTATTTATAATCTCATAAATTTAGAAGATACTTACCTAGTACTTCTAAATGAAGGACGGTAAAGCAGTGAAGGTTAAAAATTGTATGGTTTCTCGGCATCTGGTTTTGTATGACGCCATGAAAAAGTCGTAAACGTCGCGTACTCTTGCACGAGTGAAATTTTCTAGTCGAGCTGCCCGCGATCGACGGTACATGCAGAATTTTACGATTCTCGCCGTTACCAGCTCTCTCCACCTACCCTCCAGGAACCTCAATTTTATGACTCCAGATCTTTAAATTATAGCTACGTGAGGTGACGTCCTAATTCCCGTGGACTCCTCGAGAACATAATTGCAAACATGTAAACAATTTATGGCTAACAAAAGTTCAGTCTGCCTACGAAACGCAAAATTGTAACTTTAAGATGACCAATCGAACAAAGTTGACGACTTCATAAAAGCTTTCTTTAGTTATTGTGCGCTGTTAACTACGAAACGAACGAATAAAAGGGGATTAAAACAGCCAATAAATAGCAGCGGCGGTGCGCAGCGAAATTGGAAACTGCAGGCAAATGAACACCCTGGTGACTAAGTCATTGTATTGGAAATGGGAAATTCGATTTGCATTTTCGTTTCATAACGTTTGAGAGGTAAATAAGGCTTAACACTTAACTACGCGGGGATCATTAAAAGCCGATATTCCGCCGCGTTCCGCTGTTGGATTTCACAATTACCGCTCACTAGGTTTTGAAAATCACGGTACAACGCTCGAATAACAGGTGATGAAGCACAGCTTGTTAATATTGTTATTGTGTGCTTTTATTTTCGCCTTTTAGCCTAATGGATTTTTTTTAAATGGGAATATGTCAAAATGATTTCATACAATATTACTTTTTGATCTATTATTATGGCGAAATATTTTATTGTCTTTCGATTGTCGTGAATTCAATAAAAAGGAATATGAAGACGGCTATTATAAAGAATAAGATTCCATGGAGAATTAAGTAAGCCGTTTATATGCAACCCTTCCAGGGAAACGTGTTTGTGCTTGACCCCGTTTTTATTTTATCTCTGGGACGGACCAAGGATGCAAGTCTCGTTCCAGCATTCAAACTGCAATGCTCTGAGCGTTCCCGAGAGAACCAACGAGCTTTTCAGCTATTTAGCTATTAGTTGCACAAAGTGAATAATGGTTTCTTAGAAGCGAATGAGTTCTACAGAAGTCTCTAATGTGCAAGTGCATTTTGTCTTATTTGGAGAAACTAGTGTTGTCCAGCATTTTACACGATTCCCATCTTAAATAGTATTCTATGAATATTATAGTTGCAAATTTTATTGTTCCTTTAAATCTTTGTATTTCATAAGTTACTACGTGTTTCTAATTTATGAATATAAAATTCCTTTTTCCATTAAAAAAAACTGGGTGCAATCAAAATGGATTGAAATAAAATTACCAGTAGTTACTTTACCTGGGTATACGTAACCCAAAATAAAGAAATTTATTGAAAGTATCGAATGACTCTTTATTTCTAACCCTTTATTGGGTAATTTCAAGTATCTAACGAGTAAAGGCGATCGTATTACGTGCAATGAAGAGGAAAATAATTATATCTTAGATCTTTGAGAAGGTTGCTTACAGACTAGCCGTACCCTCAGGGAAATCTGCAGAAACCTAGATAATAAACTAGAATTCGATTTTAATATAATAACAGTGCTATGTTGAGTTCTAATATCACAGATATATAGTTATTACATATGCATATTGACGTTTAAATAATCGCGTGTAAAATTGGCAAAAAAAAATGTTGACTTCGGTCTTGCATCCATATTAAAAAGTAAAACATAAATAGATAATAAAATGGTTTGGGTAATTATTGTTATGTAGCTATTTAATATATTTTGGGTGTTACATTCTGGAAACGCTGCATAACGTGTCTCAATGTCAATTAGACTACGCCCCTATATGAAATTATCCGAAACTTTTATATCAAACTAGCTTTGCGGCTTCGCCCGCATGAATTTTCCTCGGGAGCATTTATTTTTCCGGAATGAAAGTTAAAGCCCTATGTCCTTCTCCGCACTTCAAACTACATGTATGCAAAATTTCAAGAAGATTGGTTGAGTAGATAGCGCGTAAAGAGGTGATAAACAAATAAATAAACAAACTTACTTTCGCATTTATAATATTAATTAAGATTAGGATATTAGTTAGGATCAGGATTGATTTGCTAACGGTTACGGATATATTTTTATTTCGGATATCCGATATTATCGGTTACGATTACGGAGCTCCTTAACATCCCTTGGTTACAAGCTCAGTCTGTTCGACGTCAAGTTATGGCTCACGACCACAGGCTGCCAAGCTTAAATTGAATATGACGTGGCATCGCGTGGTTGACTGGAATGAATGAATAATCTTTATTGCGTTAAACTTTGTGTATTACATTTTACAAAAGGTTTGTGGGTATATATATCACATGTTTAGTCATTACTGGCACGCAAGAGACAATATCCAAGTGTCAAGAAAATTGATAATATCATGAAGTAAAATTGAATTAAAGAAAAAAAAAACATTGTAACATAAAATCATGGAATTGGTAGGTAGTACCTAATAATTCTATGCGTAATCACAGAGATATATTCTTATATCTATGCATAAAATATTTGAGGTCAAGAATGTCATGAATGGCAAGAAGTCAATTAATAAATATTCGTAAGTAGTCAAATAATATGTCTTACTTATATCTATATTAATAAAACATTTTTGTACATTATAAAAACATTTATTAGTAAGCCATTTTAAATTTGGCTAAAATGTTAAATGATTCGGCAAATTATTGTATAGACTGGCTTGTAGCTATGTTGGAAAACCCACTTGCAACTACAAAAAATGACACGAATTTTACTTGTTAATGTGTGTATTTTATCCCGATTTTATGTCCTTTAACACACAACTCGTTTCTAGTTCCAATTATTTCAATTTATTTGTTTCCTAGTCATACATTTATGATGAAAATGTAATAATATTTAAGTATCAATAACAATCAGACAAATTCTACATATTAAAATACCTAATTGAATGTTGCTTATTACGAATTTCATTTATTCTATTACATATACAAATATGATTTAGATAACCTGATCTTCCAATCATATTTATTTATCAAAAAAAATATTCATAAAGACATTTTGCATTTCCAGCTGGTTGAAGCTTCAAAGAAAGGTAGCTGTAAAAAGCAATACGATTCGAGATAGCGAGCTTCGTGCAAATGACACTTGAAGTTGACATACGTCGGGTAACTTTGAAGATTCCCTATTTCTATCCCCTCTACCTCAGTTTAGTTAAAATTTATATAGGAATCGATGGCAGTTTAAGTATATGTGATAGAATGAGACGAGAGACTATTACCAATCCTCCAGATGAAACGACAAAAGAATGGCTGGATTTTTTTGGAAGGGCGGGCGAATTTGCGTGTTTAGAAATAAATTTGGATGTTTAGTCATAAATCTAGGTTTTTAAAAAGTCATGTCAGATGTAAACATACGATTTGAAATAAACTGACGCCAGTATTAGCTATAACAAACTCAGTAACGAAGAAGAATAATAAAATCGAAAAAGAATTGGGATGGGATTGTAGAATTTCGCTACGTTTTTGGATTAGTATTTGGCATAACGCCAGGAGTGACCAGTAATTACGAGTTTCTGGAACTGGTTATTTGGTCTCCAAGAACAAGCGAAATTACAGGGGAAACAAAATAACAAAGCTAAAAATAAAATAGTAGGTAAGTACATTATGACGACGGGGAAATGTTAGTGTTATAAGGTTATAACTAACATTACATACGAGCGGCCCGTCAAGACTTTGCTCAGTTGAAAACACAATAAATTATACACTTCAACACTCTTCAGGTCATGTCAAAACGGCATGAAAATCCGTGCAGTAGTTTTTGGGTTTATCGCGGACAGATGACGCGACAGAGGACTTTGTTTACAATATATAAGGATGAGGCGGGATTTTTGCGCGAAGCAAAGCAAAGCGCTATTTAGGCCAAGTAATAATATTTTTTTAACGTTTTATACATTTGTTACACAAAACATCGATTACTGTGCTGTAATGTTACGAGCAAAGGTGTTGAAAAAGAGTATTAAGTTACATATAAAGTAGATCACAAACAAATTTAAATAATGATAACTTAAATACATTGTGTAGTGTAACGCCAGAGTAATCATTTCTGACTGTTGGAGAGACAGACCAATGCAATCCACTATGATTGCAGCGGTGCATCATGGATCGATAGCAATGTTCTATATTGGGCTCGAACTGGGAGCTTGCGGGTCGCGGCATGCATTCAACGTAATTTAGAAGGTTTTTTATTGACAAATAGCGAGTTATTTCACAAAGAAAGTGTTATGTATGTGTTAAGATTTATACAACCAGGCTGCATTTAGCCATTTTTTCATTGGCACTTTCTGTTACGCATACTTTCTGTTGAGTGAAAAACGTTTATTATTAATTATACTTAAAAAAAGAAAGTATAGGAATTACCCGTTATTTTAGAAATTGTTTTGACGTCGTTGACTTATTCAGAAAGTAATTATAATTTTCGTACACGCAGAGGCAACTACTAATCTAAATACGATTCATTGTATAAAATACTTTTATATCATAAAAGAGGTAAAGTCGACAGCATATCAAACTATCCAAATATATTTGAAATATAATAATTTTAAATATATTTCTTACAATTACCTATACGGTTCTGGTTCTGACTGTATTTGAATCTTATTTCCAAGAAATATTTCATGAATTTATTTTACTTGCTTCGCCTAAGGGGAATTTCAAAAATATGTTTTCATTTATCGCCCACGCATTTTATTTGTAAGCACTTAGAATTTTGTACTTCAAGGGATTTTATTTTTTGTTTGATCAAAACAAATAAACTGATAGTCAGATTCGTCTTTTGACTGTGTATAAAACATAGCTTTTGAATGTGTTTCGGTTTATTAGTTGTAACAAAAGGACTTATCTCTTTTCCAGTCTAGAAAAAAGGTAACCTAAGACAAGCTTACTCAAAATTAAAAGTTAGCTTGGTTAAATTTTTCATCAATATCCTGCTCTAGGGGAAATTGAACTAAATCATTTCACACATTTTTCCGCAAATTTATGACAACATTTTCACAATATCACCAGTTCCAATTCGCAAGTTTATTCAATAAACTACTTGCTAGGAAAGTAAAACCGACCGGTCATCTATTAAATCAGCAACTAATTTTCGCATTAATCATTCGGAACGGTCAAGTCGCTACCGCTCTATCAGTTCGCAATATATCATCATAAATCACGCTAAACGATGGTCTAGATATTTCCCTGGCGCGGCGCCTCGTGGCTGCTGCCTACCGTTGTATACTATCCTATATCATATTTATAACAGCACGAATGTGTCGTGTGCCATTTTGTGTTATATATTTCAACAATTCACTGTAAGAGATCAATTGAGTTTTATTTAACGGCATCATAGGTGACCACGCCCGGGTTCGAATACCAACGGGCAAATATTTGTACCTCTGATCGTGATCTTATGATTAGTGTGGGCCGTTGAGTATTGCCCACGTGTGTATTTAATTTATTACTGTTCACTTATTTAATTATTTATGAACCCTTTGCTGAATAAGAACTAAGTATAACATTGTAGTCTTCTATGAGTTTCGCTTAATAGGAATAAAAATCTAATGCAGCATTAAGTAATAAGTAAAAATATAGACAAAATGCTTTATTGTAATATGCAAATGGCGTCTCCGCTGTCCAATTAAGTCGCCCATTGAGTTGTGCGCCGCCGCTGCGATCGCGTCCGGCCGGTGGCATGCTAACCAGGTGTTACTGTGTAAATTAGTAGTATTTTTAGTAAATAAAGATTATTATTATAATGTATATCCTAATGTTATAACTTTATAAGATTAAAATTAATCATACCTATACTTATGGCCTGTTTCACCACTTCTGATAAAATATAAAATTGTAATCAGACCGAAGAACTAACTTTTTATATTGCTTTATTTAAACTACATTTAAACGGTTAACCGTTTGAACGGTATAATTGGTGAAACAGGTCCTTGCTAATCCATATACTTAACTAAATGATTCAGGGAAAAGTCTTTTTAACTTATGTATCCATATGAATATATACGAGATGTAGCGCAATATCTTCATATCATATTTGTATTCAAAACCCAGCTTGAAACTAGAAAATTGAGCTCGAAAATGTAATTTACTGACATAATTTTGCAAAATATTTTCCCAATGCATATTTAATTCATTCAGTTTAATATTTAGGTTTTATACAACCGAAATTAACAAAGAGGTACAACAATAAGAAATTGTCTGTACGTTATATCTTCGATGTGACAATGAAAATTAGGTATTATTCATATCCTTATTTCTATAACAAAAAAAAAATGTCAGTCACTCTTTTAATTGTCTGCTGATTTTGATTAAATCTGAAATAACTTACCGCGGGTGGAGTTGCGGGCAACAGCTAGTAGCTTATAAATTAAATAAAAGTAAAAACTACGATATATAACTCTAAATGGATTGCTTCCACAACTAGATTGTCTTAATACAAGTGGGGGAGAACCCCAACCATTGGCATTTATATCACGTTTTGGACTGGAAAGTATTGGCCAGGAAGAAAGCCAGGTGTGCGAGGGTATCTGTCACGTGCCATCTAGAAAATAATATTTAAAAAAATACAAGGATATTCTCCTTTTTATGAAATATTCGAATGCAAATTGTATATTTAAAATCCGAATGTTTCAATTACATGCCAATGCCTTTAAATTCAAAATGATAAAAAATTAAAATTATTGAAAAGAAAAGGGAATTGAGAAGCTAGAAGGTATTGTTAATTCACCCACGAAATGTAAAATAATAAAAAACACGTATAACACTTTTTGTGTATCTATAAATAAATATTTCTATATGTACTGTTTAAAGTTAAAATAAGGCTTCATATAAAATTGTGAGACCATAAACTTGCTAAATTTATGACCGTTGGCGTAGTCTGTTGGATGGCTATGGCTACTATGGTCTATGTACTTATCTAAAATTTCTGAAACTTACTACATACATGAACATCTAACAGATTTGTTATTTTATTACCTGTCCCACTGCTTGGCAAAAGCCTCCCCTAACTTCCTCCACACATTCCTATCCTTTACCATTCTTTGTCGAATTTTTTGATGTCATCCGCCCATCTCGTCCTAGGCCTTTTAATTTGTTAAATATGAATGAATGAATATGAATAAATTATATATAATTTTTCTAATATATATTACCGGAACGAAGCTCTGGGGCGCAGCTAGCATTACATATTTTTTAGAAGTCGATTTGTAGCAATAATTTAGTAGTAATTTTGTCTACTTCTAAAGTAGACTAAATCTAAAAACAACATGAAAAGTAACAAGAAAATGATCACCTATAACTGGGTGGGGGCAGGTAGGGGCAGCGGACCGCAAACGTGCGATATTTTAAACGTAATGGGCGGCCGTTCGCGGATTGTAGTAAATTACCTCTCATTTATCTCATTCTGCCAAATTAATTGGCTGTGTGCACAGTGCGATCGGTCTACTATCGAAATTAACTCGGAACGTGCACACACTAGTTATCAGCTTGTTCATGATAAAATTTGATTTTTCAAACTACTTACACAAGTTCATTTATTGGTCAATCTACAAAAATATTGTATAATTTCCATACTTAATATAAAATGAAGTCCCAACCCTATGTCTGTCTAAATATCACGTCAATATGTCTAGGGCCTGTCTGCAATAAATTAAAAAAACTACCAATGGTTGACTAATACTAATTAGTTTTGTCCGAGCGAAGTCGGAGTGGGCCAGTAAGTAGTAACATAAAATCAGAGCGTGTCACAAATTAAATGATAAAGCAATAAGTAAATAATATAAACATTTCATCCTCCACACTCTAATGCGAACTCATCTTAGGTCATAAAGAAAATATTGGCGGATAACGGAGTTCAATAAATTTTTAATAGATAAGGTTCTCCACAAACTGCCCCGTAATAAATAGATCACAGCCGACGGTGACTCAGCATGTTACTATTTCGCTTCGGGCGTGCAATTTTCCTTATATCGGCAAGTTTTCGGCTCTTAAATATAAATCTAAGTTACGGATGTTGAAAAATCATTCCCCGCGTCATAAATTGTAGCAGCGGGGGTGGCCAACAGTGAAAAATTGCACGCGCTGTGTAATCGTTGTGTCGAACTTGAGGGTGCTAATGTTGCAAGTTAAATTTATCTCGTAAAACATTTATTATATCTGCAGCGCTTATCCTTCAGAGGCGCTGGTACGTCAATAAAAATGAAAAGTTATCGAAGTACGCCCGTCTAGTGGGAGTATCTTCGGGAACTACTTTATGCTGAAAATAGTCCATCCGATAACACGGAGTAGTAGTTGCGAAACTTTTGATTACATTATTTAGGCGCATGTGTTTGGTACGGAATATCTGTGTCTGATATTCCGTAGCAGTATTCACGATAAAGATAAAAAAAATGATTTGAATACTGCTACGACTAGAAAAGTTTTTCCTTTGTAATGGCGATGAAAAATTAAATTTAAAATTATCAACTTCACAAGAATCTCATAAAGTTCGCCGATCCACAGGATAAAGTCGAAAGCTCCATAAGAACGATAGTACAAGCTTAATGCAGGTCTTTAGGCGTGTGGGGACTCCAACGTTACCCCTTGTGGTCGCACCCTCGGGCGAATTATAAGCCTACAGCTCTTGAATACTAAGAGGGCCGGATAAAAATTCACCCCTCAGGTAGCCGGTGCTAAGCTGACAGACAACTTCGTCTTGTAGCCGCGAGACAGGAAGAAATCCCGGAGGAACAAATCAATCCCTATGTGGGATTGGAGATCAAGCGGACAGGTAAACAAAAATGCGAGTTGCTTGTTGATCCTTGACTAACAACGTGGAAATGGGGACAATGTTTGGGGTTCAATAAAACAGCGGTTCAATTTTTGTATGTCAATATCGTTTTATGCACAATTTTAGAAGTGGGTATTTGATCCCTGTTTTAGGTAGATACCTAGTTGGGTGTTTAGATAGTAAATATATGAACTCACCTTTAGTCTAGATTGTATTTGCTCGGATAATATAGTCTGAATGTTGGCAAAGTTTGTGAATTAGGTACTCGAATGTAAACTGAGAAATTCATGTTAGCTTCTGTTGTTAGTATCCAACTATATTATATCAAATTCTATGATCAAACTATATTCACATACCCAAAATATATCATGTAAAATGTAAGTCTGTATATTATAGATGGGTATACGAGTATATGTAAGGCGGCCTATTTCCTGTCACGTCCAGGCACGAATGAGCGGAGTCTCGAGGTCACAGTTACGTCTCCCTAATGAATCCCAATATAATGCCGATCGTTAAATTAAATGCTTCAGATGATTTTCTAAAAGCTACTTTTCGTTTAGAGCATCGAGGTGTGAATGAATGTGAAAAATTTGACTACTAAAACTGTAAGTTGAAGAAGTTACGGTACGACATACGATACTTGACAGAAAAATGCAGTTGCGTTTCTATTTTAGTATTACGGTTTTATAAAAGAAGTTTTAAAAATCTTAAAATAGTGTCTGAAGCATTTCCTAGAAGAGGAAGCCGCCGCACAATCGAGCTCGCAAAGACGACGACGCGACGCGTGCTCTGCTCTCGTTGACACAATTTCTTTGCAAAATAACTGCTATATTACGAAAGAGATGTCAGAAAAATACAAATTCTACTGACACGTCGACAACGTTTGTGAATTTGTTGACGGAAATGTAATTGCTGGGAATGACAAGCATGATTCTATTCTAGCAAACTTTTTTCCATTTTTATTGTAATGTTTTAATTGTTATGCATTGACAAGATGTCTTATCAAAGTCATACATTGGCAATAATTGGATCTTTTCTTATTTAGAAATTTCGAACGCGACTTTTTATAAGACATCTTATATCTAGACAGGGAACTGGCAAAATAAGGCTATGAGAAAGCTCAACACGTTGGTACCATAAAGTATGTCGCGGAAAGTGAATGGAGAACACCATTCACCAGCTCGCGAGGTCACACGACCTCACACTACACTTCTGAACCTTAGTATTAGTGTAAAATATTTAAATACGTAGGTAAATTTGCTTTGCAGTAGATGGAATTTTTGAATCAATTTGGGAAAAGTTGTACATAAGTGATTGGAATGAATAAAAAAATATAAAGCTTAGTCAAGTCGCATTCATCGATTGGTTCCTGAGTCGCGCAAGAATAAGTCAAGCATGACAAATTTATAAAACTTTTAGTTAAAATAAAAAAACAAAAATGAATTTTCTGTAAAGAGTGGACTTAGAGATCGCATTCATTGGAGAATTGAGTAATGAGGCAGTGAGCATTCCCGATGCACTTGGCCAACTAATTGGTCGAGCTAACCCAACAGAATAAAAATCTATTTGGTGCTCCGCTCCCTCCGCTAAGAAATGCTAGTGTTGCACTCTTGACGCCGCATTTATCTAGTTTCATTTATTTTCTTTTATAACATAATACTTTTCATTAACATAGTACTGCTCAGAGACGTCAATGTAAATGTCAATTTAATTCAGAAGTTTTAGGTTCTCAATATACTACTCTACGTTGCAACTCCTAATTTAATTGACATGAAGGTACATTGTGAAAATACGTCTGCAGGCATTCCAAAATGAATGAAAACTTTCACCATTTTTATCAAAAATAGTTTAAAAAAAAGATTTTTGATAAAAATGGTGAAAGCTTCAATTGACTTTATCGTCTATCGCTGAATCGTGGTTGTTAACATTTCATGGAAAACGGGTGATTGTGTAGATAAATTGCGGCATTCATGTCCGGGTGAGCTCTTACCGGGATTACTGGTGTCGTGTTTACGCGTGATCGATAGCACGCTCGTCACGCCGTGCGGTGGCAGCACTAGCGCCATTCCCATCACGTACGTAGTCAGAGAAGGAGCTCTACAGTGACCTCCGACGCTCAACGCTCGACTCTAGAAACTGGCACAAGCCACTGACTATAGCGGATGCAGAACCCTGATATGATCCAACCTCCACACTCAAAATTGCAAAAATAAAAGTGTGGCTGAGAATTTCCATAGGTACCATCACATTGTTGTGAAGGTGGGTTAATATCATTTGTATAGATTTGTGTTCGCATGTGCGAGATGATGAGATGGGAGAAGGAGCTCCACAGCGACCTCTCACTCGACGCTCAACGCTTGACTCTAGAACCTGGCACAAAGTCACTGGCTATAGCGGATGTTGACATCCTTATTGTGACAAAATGTGTATCACAACAGACTGTTAAATGGTATTTTTTTGTATTAATTTACAGAACCGTGAATGATAAGTATATTCCAATTTTCCTAAAATATTTTATTAATTCGGTCGGTCTAGTTAAAATACGCTTCAGACTATATCAGATCATATAGTTAAACCACACAACCAATGAAGATTGCAAATAACCATTTAAATGTGGTACAATTGCAGCATAAACGAAGCCTTACTTAGCTTCTGTTTCTTGACCATTCTTTCTTTTTATTTTCATTGTATCTGTGTCACCGTGAGCTCATTATTACTTACAGGAATCAAACCGTATAAGAGTAATTTAAAACACCTTTTATTTTTAAATTTAAGTTGACCTTCCACTAATCAACTTCGCTACTTTTAAATAGAGATGTTTGGTAGTAGATTCTGTAAGAAATTATAAAGAGAGATGCAAAAAAAATGAAGTTACGATCCTTACAGATACCACTCGCTTGCTAGTCTTTGCCTTAACCCGTGGGAAATACGCGTGATAACATATGTGTATATATATTTTCTCAATCAGCCTAATGGTAGCAAGTCAATCAGGCTATTGTCAGAGTCGTATTTAGCTAGGCTTAGTTGCGTAGTATCTACGATCTGTTAACGACGTCACCGTGTTATCTTGATTCCGAGTGGTCACTGAATATGCAGGGTATGTATAGTTAGGGTTGTCATAATTTCTAGTAACAAATACAGAAAAAATTGGATAAAAAGCTGGAGTTTCTTCGGATGATCTTTATTACAGGGCCGGGCCGGCGGGTTTAATTTTGCGAATGAGCATTATTTTAGGCCGCGATAGTATCATCGAAACGGGTCAAATACGGTGTCCGGTGTATGCGTGCTGGATGGCAACCCTACGTAAAGCGAACTTATGTAAACGCGGGGATATGAGTATTGTATATCTATGTATTGTGAGGCCTTTGATGTCTCGTTTAATTACTTCGGTCCATTAGTGTACGTCGTGGAACAAATAAACCGTATGTGAATCGTATCACCAATGTACAAAATACCGTGATCCGTGAGTCGGACCATACATAATCAATAGGCAGGACGTATTTGTATGGTAAACAAGAGACATATGTTGGTTTGGGTATTATAAAGGATAGAACCCTATTTATATGTTCCGCCTTATGAAAATGACTGCACGTTTATTGTACATTTTATAAAGGTAGGTAGGTGTAGGTTATAAAAGGTTCAATAATGTTAATCATTGTCTATCAGGAGTCTTGATTCAGGACACACACCATCAATATACTTGTCTGTTTGTAGGATCTGAAAGTAAAATCAACGATTTTCTTTTATAAAAAGCACATGTTTTTGTTTTTCATCGAATTGATGATGATGACTGATGAATGATAAGTAAATGATCAGAATACAGAAAAATAACACGAAAGTAAAGCAATAAATCCACTCCATTGCAACAAAATAGCACTTGATTTTGTAAAAGTCCAATTTTACAGTAGCCTTGCACGTCCGAAAATAAATTGTTGAATTTGTGGGAATCGAGGACTATTGAAAATGGAGTTCGGGATAGGTAATGATCACCTCGGACCCCATTTTACGCACTATCGGAGAGTAGTTTGCTACGTCATTAAGATCTTAGAGTATTTGAAAGGATTTTACGGGTCCACCATTATACCGAAACACAGGCTCGCTTAATGTTTGATGTGATAAAACGAGTGGAAATGTAATCAAGTATATAAACAAAATTCGAATTCATCCTAATTGAAAATTCAAAAACAAAACTTTTTAATAGCGATCCGTTGTTGCCTAGGTTTAATTTTTTTATCACGTACTCTGTAAAACTGGTAAACATATTTGATTCAAATTCGCATCTTTAGTTCAATTTTCTGTTTCCCGCTGCGTGTACCCGTAACCTTATCCAATCCCGCTTCCTGCTATGTAATGTAAAGGAGATAATTCGTACCGTTTCCTACATATTGTGCCATCATGTTTTTTGCAATGTGTCCCGTCCTGTTTCCCATTACGTGTCTCCTTCCCATTTCCCGCTCCTACTCTCACTCCCGCTTTCTGCAACGCGTGCCGTCCCATTTTCCATGACGTTTTACGTCCCGGTTTTTATTAACCACAAACGTAAATTAAACATTTTTTGTATTTACCATTACTGTTATTTACTACAAAAAGTAAGTGTGCCAATTTTTAGCTTTTTATCTTGAAAATTGTATTAAGTCCAATATACCATCTTTCACCCCCCTTATAAAGGGGTTGAGGGTTAATTTTCAGAAAAATCTGAAACACGTGTTCATTATTTTGTTGTAAACAATCAAAATCCAAATTTTCAAGTCATTAACTTCAACGGTGTAGAACTTTCAGATTTACAGTTTTTCACCCCTTTCACCCCGTTCGGAGTAGAATTTCCAAAAATCCTCTCTTGCTCATCTACATGCCAAATTTCAGCTTCCCGCCCAGCAGTTTCGGGTGTACGTTGCCTGTCAGTCAGTCAGTCAGTCAGTCAAGAGTTTTATACTGATATATAGATACAGGACCCTCCTCATTTTCCGGGACAAAATGCCTATAAAATGTTAACCCGGGATTCTAAGGCATTTTTTATTCATAATTAGTTTTTCAATTATCCTACGGGAACCTGACCTTTTACCGGGATGGGATGTATCTAAGATGTTAACCCGGTATATAAGGTACCTACATACCAAATTTCAAGCAAATTGGTCCAGTAGATTTCGAGTGATGCGCGTTCAGACAGACAGACAGACAAAAATTTCCAAAATTACATTTTCGTCATCTATATCAGTAACTAAGTATATTCCATGAAGAATTAAAAAAAAATATCCAATGTAGAAATTTGACCTTTCTTCAATTTTATTATATGTACCTATTGATATGATAATAATTGAATTGTTATCTCTGCAGAATTTGTATAAAGTAATAGCTTGATTTCGCAATCCGAGGCCAGTTCAGGTCCGTGGAAGCCGTCGCGAGCTGAGCGGCGGGCAGTCGCAGGTCGCAGAATTGAAATTGGAGAATTCCTTAGCACGAGAATATTACTTTGATATTACTTTGCGGAAAAATGCATCTGGTGCGAAGCGCCTGCAAATGTAAAGATATCTATTCCCTGTGCTTATCTAGAGATTGCGGCTAAAGTATATTTAGATAAGTTTAGATTGGAATTTTTAAACTTTAGATTGAACGAACTGTTTTATTACTGCTTTGTAAGATTGTTTTTTGTAAAAACAAAAAGTAATACGTATGTAAGTATATAAGTACCTAATATACAAACAACCAAATGAAAAACTTTTTGCCCGAGATACAATAAGGATAAGGTAAGAATAATCCAAATATTGACATATGCCAGCTACTCTATTTCATCTGATAACAAGTGGCTGAATATATTTGTTATATATTTTATTTTTATAACAATAACTTCTTGAAAACGTCCCTTACAAAGCTAAGCTGTCTCTATTTCACATTTCATAATTTCTAGTCTTTATTTATTTATAAAAAGTCTACTAATTATACGCAGATAGCTAGTCTAGTATTTGTTCTGTATTTTCACTAATTTATGTCGATGAATTTCACAGTGAAAATGAACGAAAATAGTGAAATGTTCCGGCTATTAGCGGGGCCAGATGCAAGATAACGCTAAAATGAATATTGTAAATGTGAATATGGAAAATTAACTGCATATCTGATAATTCCTTTAGAGTATCCCAAAAGCGATAATGTTGACACTTTTATCAAATTAATTACTATATTATTTTAACTACCACCACTATACCTACTATATTTATACCTACATGCCATGCCTACGTGTTAATGATCAAATCAAATTTTCAAAACAAATTATTTAATAGAATTCATTCATTATTTTTCTTTGGTAATCCATAAACATTGATTTGCATCCATTTCGAGTCATATCAAGTCTATGTAATAAAATCCGCGACGTATTTGTGAACAAACACGACAAAATTACTGCAAGCAATAAAATTAAAGAACACTCTTAACAGTGGCCGCAGGACGCGCCATACATCGCAATGAGGCCAGTGTTCATAAAACACCACTGGCGGGTCGAAGGCTATCGGGCACCGTATAAATTATATAGCCGGTTTCGTTTTACTAGCACTCCGCCGTAGATCAGGTATCCAATAGACAGTACCTACAACTATAAGATGCTGGTCGCTCGGTTCATTAATTAATATGAAATTCTTTAATAATTACCGCAGAACTTCTGCTGTTAGCTTCATGTACAGAATACCTTGTGAGAATACAGCGTAACAATGTTTTCGAAAGTAAAAATTCGTTGCATAACGCTTTCTATTGGCTAGTGAGAGATAAACCAGCTAAAAGAAACCTTGAGTACCTATTATTTGCAAAAATAAAATAAAGTGCACTTATAAAACTATATTAATTATTAATTTTAATACATAACAGAAATACACCAAGAGGTGTTACTCGCGACGGTGGTCGGATGACGACTGAGGTTCATTTGTCCATGGGATGCAAGGGACGTGTACACACAAGCTAACACTATATTTATGTACATTTCAACTTAATATCTTTACAAGTTCTTGAGAAAAAGGGTTTTGATAAGACGGACAGACAGAGAAGAGTAAAAAAAAAGTCACTCGCCACAGTATCGCATAAATCGTACTGCATAAAACAAGAAGAAGCGTTATGCAACGATTCGAAATCTATAAAATGTGAAGTTTGTTACGTTGTCTATTCTTATCTACGTCTACGATGCGGCGTTATCGTTTCGCCTAAGACGCTCGTTCTGTGTGCAGACAATAGCTACCAAGAGTTCACCGCATCCCGCTCTTTGGAGCTCACATCACACGGAACAGACGCAAGATTTCCCGATTCCCGCCAAATGTCTGTGTTCCGCTACGAGAGCTCACGAGTGCATAATTTACGCGGTTGGCTTGTGTGTGGAGATGCAACTGAATTGCTGAATTTATACTCACCAAAATAGGTTAAGCTTGTGTCTTGAAACATTACTCCTGTCAAAGAGCAATATGGAATTGGATTTCAAAAACAAATCAGAATTAAATTTTAGTGCTAAATAGTTTAATTAGATTTTACAAAATCATGATTATTTAATCAGATTACACACAGTTTATTAAATAGATGGATAGCATAATCTCTATTTTTTCATACTTATTAATTTTTTTAAATGTTATTACACATATATTAAAATGAAAAAAAAAAAAAACAGTTAAGAAGGTTTACATCAGTATCGATAAAAATTGATAAGAATACTTTTAAGAGGAATAATCTAATTTAAAAGTTATTTGAACTTTCTTAAAACATCATTTTACCGGTTAGTATTATATTAGTATTTTAGGGAGGGAATTAGCAGCTCTTCGTAATCTACCTTTACGGGGATTAAAGTAAAATCGACGGTAGCGAAAAATATTCCCGCCTGTACGCAAAACAAGGAGATCACAGAAAGGTGCAGATAAAAACATTTATTTATTAAAACAACAGCCATTCTTAAAAATAATTATTTATTATATACTGTATTTGATTACATACCTATACTATATATTAGTAGTTAAAAAACCGAACTGAACAACGAATAGATAAGAGAGTGAAATCCACGACATTTTCACGTATTATAAGGGTTTAAAATAATGAGAAATATTAAATTTTTTACGCTATAGTAATTTTGATTTCAATTAATAAAACCAAACAAAGCCGTCCAAAAAGTTAAGTATACTAAGTATATTTTCATCAGCTGTAGGCTGTCTCGACAGTGACTAGTTTGTGATTGTATCGACGCGGCGCGGCGGTTAATTACTCTTGAATATTTATTGGTCGTTTGAATAAATCGCTCGCGGCGGATAAGCCTTTAACTTGAATAAAATTCATTTTTCCTACCGCTAATTTTTGGTTTTCTCTTTGAATCTGTTTTTCAGAATAATCCAACAAATTGATGACTCAAAATGTTCTCATTAAAAGCGGCTTAATGAAGGCCTCATTAAAATCAAAGATCGGGTTTAAAATCAATTGCTAATTAGGCGATACTTAGTAACTTACTTTTATATTTTTTATACATAAAAAACCGAAAAGTGAAAATAATATTTTTCAATAGCTGTCAATACAGTTTTAAAAGATTATCGAAGCTAGCTAACTATATAACATATAGCAACTAAGGCTGTCTTTGCACTCCGACCAAACTATATGCATGGAACAAGTTTTTCCCAACAACTAAAGATGGCAAATAAAACTTGGCAATAGCAAAATACATTAACAAGCGCAAATAAATCCAGGTCTTCGATCGAATTATACCTATTTTATGTTCTGGCTTTCGATAAACTAGCTCCACTACTGTACAGCATGTGAATTATGGCTTAACTGTTGTATTTTCCCAGTTTAATAGAGTTGCGAGGGAAGGCGAATTACTTTTGCTGATCTCGGAAAAGTTTCACTATTACATAGCGGGGTGTGATCCCTTTCACATTACTTTTATGAGCGCGCAAGCAGTTGACGGGCCTATGCAAATGTTATTGCGTTTGTCAAGGAAACATCGCCCGGGGCCAGTCGTGGAACCAATCACATGCAGAAATGCTTCGTCAAAAAGTTATTTATATTAATCTTGATAAACAAATTTTCTTTCTTGCGAGATCTTGCACATGTCTAAAGAGATAAATTATTTTTATTTCAATTGCTTATTATTCCTAAATCAATTTACGTTTCAAAACCCCATTATCAGTTTTTTCACGTTTTATGATCAAAGAAAAAAGATTACTAATTTGGGCTCGGCGATTTCGTGAGGAACTTAAATTACTTTTTCGAAGTAAACTGTATTTAAATAATTTGGTAAGTGTATTGATTGGAGGAAAATTAATCTGCCACAGCTGTTAATTTTATTGTGGCGTGTGCTTCCGCCCTAGAATGAGGTCATTCCATATTGGATGGATGCCGTACGAGGCGACTGAGAAACACGTGGCCTTGGCTGTTAGGTGAAAATAACATTTCCAATGAGGGTTGAAATCAGGCAGGCGGCCGGTTTAAAAATCACCATTCATTCATTGATTGCGGCCAGTATTGTTAACGATAAATATTCATTCCAGCCTGGTTTAGCAGTAACAAATAGCCAACATTCATTCAATATTAGATACTTTTCTGTCAAACTACGATTCAGTCTACTATCATCCCTCAAATAATATAATATCAATCGATATTTCCAGTCTCCACATAAAGCAACCTTCTGTTCTCATTAGATAGAAGCCCTCGCACACTCATGCGAGTGTGCGAGGGCCAGATAGCTGGTGGCGGCGCCCAATCCTATACTAATGAATCAAGTTCCCGCTACTGGCGCTCTGCCCGCCGAAATTCAACTTTTAATTGATTTGACATTATTCCGTTTGTGGAATTGTGGATCTCGAGCGATTGCGACGCGCTTCTTCAATTATAACTCATCTTTGGCCCGATGAAATGATCAAATGAAAATTAATTTACGGAAGTTAAATTAAGTTATTAAAACGATGGCGAATATTCTGTTCACTACAACAATCTGTGATTATATTTTACTGATAATACCAGTGAAGTGTTACCACTTTAAATGACAAAAAAGAATTGTTTTATGAAAAAAGGAAATGTGACTCAAATTGCAAGTATGGAAATAAAATTTATAGAAGTACATATTTTCTAGATGTTATAATGGTATTGTACTGCAGAGACAACTTAATGCCAGCCATATTTCAGAACGCGTAGTAATTGGTTATTCAAACTGTTTCAAACAACTCTCAACTGTTTCAAACTCATTGTTCGGTCAGTGTTGCCCTCATAGACCAACTGTTTTGCGCAATTATTTTAAAACATAAATACCATAAGAAAGAATTATGTAGCCTGAATCTGACGATTTCATAGATTTTTTCACAAATTAGGTAAGTAAATTAAGGAATTATTAATATTTCCAAAAACATTGCTGATCCAAAATGAAAAAAGCGCATGAATACTTTTCTACATGAGCCAATGGAAGCTTTGTATAGACGTTACGTTCTAAACTGTAGCTCACGTAGTCCTGTACATATTGTACGAGCAAGTGGGTGGAAATTACAAAGTTCTCCGATAGCTCGTAGGTTCGGCCAAACTTGCAAATGAAAAGTTAATGGCCAACTTCTGACAGGCGACCGCCCGACCTCCTGACTGCGCTCAGATGAATCTAAACTTTTTAATTATTTGTTAGAGTTGTCCCAAATATGTCACGGTAAAACGGGACAAAGTAGCGTTCATCTACAAATAAATCTATGTTTTGGCCGAAAGAAACGAAATTAGTACTTAATACTTACTTGTGTACTTCTAGGTAACTATATTTTCTGCCTTCATTATCATAGTTACACGTTAAGATGTAAAACATACAATAGTACTACGCGTTTCTAAAAATATAGTATAGTATTCATGATTATAAACCAGAAAGCTACGTCATATTTTAAATGTATGCGATTCGATATACCCCGGATTTTCCGTGTGGTTTGTGGAAGTTCTTGTCCATCAGTCACGGGATAATAAAATATAAAGCGGCATTATCGACAGATACGAGCGTTGAGACGGGTGAGCCATCATCTGTGTTACGATCCACGGATAATGTCTTTCACTTTAAATAGAAGATGGATGATATATCTAAATAATTTTGTTAGTAACTGCTGATACAATTAATTCTGCAATGTTGCAGTCGTACAGATTAATAGATTACTCGGCACGTCTTGTTTCGTAAATAGATCCCTAACTATTGCAAGCAAGAATCGTTGCCCAAGTTATGCTTAAGTAAACTTATGTTGGACACTTCGCTAAAAATTTAAAGAGCTTATTCCCAAATGACTTTATTTCCAAATTTGAAAGAGCTCTAAATATACCAAGTGTCGCAGTAATTTATACTTACAAACTAAGTCGCATAAGCTACGTCTAACTTGTAGAGCGCTTTAGAGAAGAAAAATTGTTTTTATTTTCTCCAGGCGAATATAAAGTGAACATTGTATTTTATGTGAGCATTCTTAACAAGGCCGGCTGATGTATATGTTTAATCGGTTCCAGTGAGCATGAACACAAGCATAACTGAGGCGGGGAAAGAGTTATTCGGATGAACCTTATAGGTATGAGTGGTGCGCACGGTTAGCGGCGAGTCGCTGAGCCCGCACAGATTGGTGGGTGCCGCGAGTGAACAACGGAGGTGATAACATAATAAAAGTATCCAATAAATATCTAATAAATTCTACTTACAAAAGTCGGCGGCGTTTATTTTTCAAAATGATATTAGTTTTGAGAGTTACAATCATAAATATTTATGGAGTTTGGCAAGTGCCTATGTGAAGGTATAATTTCAATATACACTTTTGATTTTGTTTATACATATTTTTTATACCGGTTATATGATTTTCGACTATATCTGAACTTGTAAATAGTTACTGAAAAATATTACGATAACGCATCTTGGCGTGTAGAGTTGAGACTTATACAACTACTCGTGTCGGCATATATAGGTAGGCAAGAATAAGTCTCAAGTGTACGATCAGTAATTTATATCTTCCAGATTTCATACATTGTAACTTATGATCTTGGTAACAATAGGAGCATAGCATTTGTTACATATTTGATGTCGGCTCCGCTGCCGCTCGTGCCTTGCTTCAGGCCAGCGTAGTGTCAACTCCCAGCCGCGCCGTTCAAATTAAACGCACGCCTAAGACCCGTTGTAAAATTACATTAACTTTATATAATACCGTAAAACGCGGTTAGGAGCACTCGATTAAGAGGCTCATATCACGCTGATTTTATCTTGCGTAATTTAACGCAGCGCCCTCATTACATTTCATATAGGTTTATGTCGTTCGCAAGTGCCCTGAAATAATTTGCTATAATAGTCAAGTTTCCCGGGACAATAGTGAAGTAATTTAACCCAACCATTAAAGTTGTCTCTTGTTTTTATCTCCTTCACTCTCTCAAAGAGATATTTATCATGTCTTTCTAACATCCATTTATTTTCACCACTTTGTTTTGTTAGGACCTTTTGAAACAATCTCGTTCGAGATACTGTTTGTAAAGAGATGAGATAGTAGCGGTTAGCTATGGATACGTTTTGTTTTTATTTAAGTAACAATATATATGCAAGAACTAATAATAATGTCAATAAATAAAAAAGCAAATAACATTTTTTATTTATTGAATATGACTGACATTTGAAAAAACATTTTTCTGTATGAAGAATACATAATAAATTAATTTAATAATATTCCATATTTTTCGAGGCATAAAGCTACGAGGTTTATTTTTAGAAGTTGTGATTTACTCCGCGAAATTCAGCCTGTAGATATCTGGTTCGAATTAAAACTTGGATCATTCAGTGTTTTCACTTCCACTTTTTCTATTTACTTTTCTATTAAACTTTGTTTTCTGTAGATACGGGATGAGGCAGCCTCGAGATTTATCTACGCGATACCGTTCTATTTGGCCGAGGGAAAATTCAATTTGGTTTTTACCTGAGGGTGCGCCGTGCGAACCCTCGCACACTCTCTTTAATGTTGTTGCTTTCTTCTACAATAAGATAAACGCTGAATTTTACAGCTTACTGTTTACAATTAGTTGTGCATCTTTTCGGATCAGCGCCACTATAGAATTTGCGCAAATAATTGAAAGCCATAAGCTTCGAATTTCGGGATTCAAAAAATCGGAATTCCAGGTTACATGTTTTGTTCTACATTTGCCCAATAGATTATTCGTGAGTGAGTAGCAAACATTGATCTATTCTTATGTTTAGAAATTTATTAATTTGGAAATGCGCTACATATTATTATAAAATGAGAAATGTTGCTTTTAAATAGATAAATAGATACTTATAGATATGTATTTCAGCATCTAAGTGCACCAAAATGAAAATAGTTTCGGATGAAAAGCAGCGCATCTGGAAATCGGGCCTCGAGCTACAACACAGTCACAATCTCACAATGCTCGCTTTTGTTGATAAATAGTTTACCTTTTCCGATAGTGCAGTGGAATAAATGGACAACACTAGAGCCTATATAGCGGATCGTACAATACGCTTTCTATTACCTAACCTAGGTGTACAAGTGCCAATTTTCTAAGAGATGGAAGTAGTTTCAAAACGAAAAAACTTCTTAGGAGAATTGATCCTATGGCAAAAGTTTTCATTAGACTTATGTTCCTATTTTGATCCTACTTTTGTTAATATGTGAAAGTTTGAACTAACAAAATTTTACTATTTATGTTATTACGAATGTTTTTATCACATTATTTCCATACTGCCGAATATGTCACAAATAGAAATAATCGCGCCGGCAAACCCGCAGACGAAGGTGCTTAAGTGAAAACGTGTAGATTTTACGTTTAAATTTGTATTCAAATTAAAAAGTTTTATAATTTTGCTTTGTTAAACCTTTTATTGCAATAAAATCTCTTTTAGAATTATTAAAAAGAACTGCATATTCGATTTGAATTGTTAGTATTCTACTTATCCTGCAGATAAAATGAACGTGAAGCACGTTCCTCCCCTGTTGACTATAGTTCGGTGTGACTATTTGAAGTATCAACATGCGAAGCGCTAATTAAATAGCAGTCGACAGCCGACGCAAAGGGAAGCGAATTTCGCTGGAAGAATTATCCAACAGCGCGCGGCTTGTTTCCAAACTCAACCATTAATGGTTTCTCGTTTTAAAACTCAGTTTCAATTTCGATTTAGAATGCTTTAAAAAAACTTGATAGCGTTTGTTTTAATTAATAGTGAAGTTTGTAGCTTCATTTGCAACTAACAAGGTATCAAGTTTCGAAATCAATTTGGTAAACAATTTTGCAGTTTTCAGTTTGTTACAATAGCGAATGTTAAACCCTACTAATATTCTAAATGCGAAAGTTTGTCAGGATGTATGTATCGGTGTGTGTATGTTTGTTACTCTTTCACGTAAAATCGACTGGACAGATTGTTATAAAATTTGGTACACGGGTAGTATATAACATGGAATAACACAATTTCCACGAGTGCGGAGCGAGATTCTTTTATATTGTTTACAAATAATACATTAGGTAGCAAAGAAGTCTTATTGGGAAAAAGTAGCACTAAACAAAATGTCTACAAACAAACGCAAAAGAAAGCAGTTGACAAAAGCGATTTTTCTGTTTTCATTTACTTTCCATTATTCTTTAACTCGTTTGTCATTCTTTTCTCTCCGTCCAACGCGCGTAAAGAAGAAGAATGACGGTTGTTTATATTTACGTAGTTAAGTGACTCCCGACTAGGGCAGAAATAAGAAACATCTAACGTAGAGCAATTTCCCAGTTTCGCTTGCAGACGCAAAGTTTGAAAGTGATGTGCGAACAATCTGCGAAGCAATATTTTAAGATTGTGCCTGTTAATACTTCACAAAGTATGATAATAATAATGTGACTATCAACAGAGAAATGGGATTTTCCAACTTGAATCGATACCGTAATTTGTGTCATAAAGCAACATTGCTTTTGCCAGCGTCCTTATTTCAAGTTCATATCAATGACGTCTTTGTAAAAACCATGGAATTAGTAGGTACTACTTTCTGCAGTTTGACGTTGAATACGTCGAAGTCAATAAGACTGTCAAATGCATATAAATAATCCATGGAATTAGTACGTACTCCGACGAAGTACTTACTAAATCCAGTAATCAATATTCCCGACAGATCCGTCAGTTATTATCTACATCAATGTGCAGAGCTGAATATTGTTCGGAAAACAAAGGGCTCTGGGTTTTAAATTTAATTTCTACCAATTTTACATAAAAACATAGTCTAGTTTTGCTAAACCGACAATAAGAAGGTTTTATATAAAATCTGATAAATGAGCGCTTCACTATCGCTCAAGGGCTTGAATTAATCACTTAGTCAGACAAGCTCTCGTCCCGCTGAGATATCGTTAATTTAACACTTAAAACGTTTTTATTCGAGTGGATAATTGCAAGGGGGTGGGTGTAATGGCCCACGTTCGGCCTCGGCTAAGATTGATGACGTGCTGTGTTGAAACATTAAAATAGCTGACTGAACATTTGAATAAGAAATACTCGATTGCCCGCGGGATTACGACAAAATGATCGTTTGTATTTTTTGCCCGCGATTTAGAGGAATATATCTCAAGTCGGGTGCCACTCCAGTGACGTTATAATGTCCGCTTTCTCTGTTCTGAATGGATATAGGTTAAGTGCTGAGTGAGGCGATGTGTAGTGTCAATGTTTGCTTTGTACAAGAGATATGAATTCGTAGCCTTAATAAAATGACATTCATGTTATAAATTCGCCTTTACCCAGTTCTCGGATGACTATCGAGAACTCATTCCTGAGAAGTTAGACATCGAAATGTTTGTGCTTCAAAATGGCGTACATATATAGGGAGGCAATTTACATTTCAGGTAAATGGGTAACCATTGATCACAGATAATAGAACATTGATGTTTATTAGCAAACAGAAAATAATTAGGCATAATTAATGTTATCTTTATTGTTACATGTATGGACTGAAATAATAAACGAAATACTTTACGCATAAGTGTTATAACAATAGATTACAATCGAAAAACGAACTTTAAAAAATTGTATTAAAGTTACTTTAGTTGTTAGTATTGTAAAATTTATTTAAATATGTAAATCCGGTATATATATAAGCTACAAATTTAAACGTTATTTCAGGTAGGTACCCAGCCGGGTTAGGGAGGCTTGTTTACAATGTTAGGATAATGTTAGAAAAACAACGATACATTCAGGGGAAGGTTCGGGCGCTAATCTGATGTTGAGTGAAAAGATTTAGTGCGCGCCCTGCGAAATTAATCTTCACGAGTTATACGTATCTGCGTAATCCCTACAGAGGCATATAACATTAGATTTTGCTCATTGAAATTGGAATCAGTCATTTATATTGGTTCGTGAAGATTATCTAGAAAAATTTTTGGTAACAGTTCGATTGATAAAATTAAATTTTATAACTGTTGACTACTAACAGTGACATTGGACAACATTTACAACAAGTTAAAAAATATTATTATGATGAAAGATGGTTTAACCTTTACATATTATGAAATAAATCCCTGTCTGTTCGAGATATACTCAAAAACTACAGCACGCATTTTCATGCAGTTTTCACCAATAGATAGTGCGAATTTCGAGGAAGGTTTATGTGTATAATTTATTATCTTTTTACCCAAGCGAAGCCGGGTCGTGTCGCTAGTAGAGTTACATAATATACCCACATTTACAAACTATAATATAGAGCATGATATTATTTAGTTTTAGGGTTTTTATCAAAAAGTCAGATGTTCTAGTGGGGTATTTCTTGCATAAGTAGGTACCTACGTAATTACTTTTCAATTTATTAATATCGTCGGGGGAACAGCGAGACCATATTTATTATCCTGGAAGGCCGCAAATAAACAAATCCACATGACGGACCATGTTTACCGATACTGGGGCATTGTTTGTTAACAATAACACCAGCAAATAATTTCTATTTTTGTTCAGTTATATTGCATAATATTTGCAATATCGAAAGGGCGACAACACACGGTCGCAGCAATGGATAGAAAATACCAGCAAGTGAGCGCTATGCGAGTATATTGCTATCCGATACCAGGATGATATTGGAATTCCTATACGTGACGTAATAAGGCACTGAAACATATGGAGCTATTTGTTTAAATTACTCTGAACGTAATCTTTCTCTTTCATATTTGTTGATTGTTTTTTTGCTTTATGAAATGAAATGTCTGATGTTTTATTATGCAATGTTTGTGACTTGAACACTTTTAATAACAAATAAATAAAAATTCGGTGTTGTAATTTATTTGTTAGCCAGTATTTTATGAACTCTTGTTTGTTTCGCTCTTACAATTTTATTACGAACAGGCGGCGTAAACATCTAGCCGCTGTTTGATTACAAAATAAAATCTGTTTTTTTTACAAACATTTTTTTAATTAAGCGGTGTGTTTAAAGCTCTCCTATAAATGTTTATTCTTTTACTTATTGTTTGCGGATTAATCTAAGTAATTTTGTGGATAATAACATTGAATGTATTTTAGTTAGAATCTAACTTCAAGTAAAATGATGTAATTTATAAATTACTAACTACGCCCTGGGGATAAATGTACCCTATGTGTTATTCCGGGATATATTCCCGTCTATCCCACTAGTTCCATTGAGTTGTCCCATAATGGGACAACTGACTACCCGTGTACCAAATTTCATAACAATCCGTCCAGTAGGTAGTCTGCGTGAAAGAGTAACAAACATACACACAAACAATCTTTCATACAAACTAAACATTTATAATATTCGTAGGACGTTTAAGGGGCGCGCCGCTGACGTTTAGACTAAACGGCGATTTTCTGCTCACGTTGAAGTTAACGTCAAAGTTGACGGTGCAACCCACCCTTAATTAATTTACCCGTGGAACATTACAAAAAACATTAATTTGTGAAAAAATGTCGATATGCGCCTTATAAAAAAATTGAGCATGATGTAAAGAAAACATTTAATTTCAAAATTAAAATAATTATATTCATTATTTACACCGCTAATTTTACAAAAGAAAAAACAGATTTAGTCAGAGTCGTCATCAAAAATAGCACGGCGTTTCTTCTTGTCAGGTTTCGCCAGCAAAACTTCCTCTTCGTTGTCACTGACATCTGCAAGGGAATTTATATTTCAGTACATGTCAACGGTATTTTGATTACGTACGGCGTATTATTTGGTAGGGTTAGGTTATATTTTATAGGTACTCATTTTAATACTATACATTGTTTTGTTCTCATAAGTGTTTCAATTTAACAGACAGAATTATGGAATTAAAACTATTTTACCATAATTATGTTGGAATTATGAGTGTCGAAGCGTCAAAATCAAGTAGACAAAATCTTACCGCTCATCGATTTTTGTATGCTACTAAGAATATCTTCAGTGTCAGGCAAGTCTTCGTGCTGGAGAGTTTTCTTAGCAAATGACAGAAAATCATCGTCGTCACCTTCGTCTTTTTCATCTATTTTCTGCATTTTTGCCTTGTTGATTACGTCCTCTGGGTCGACGCTACGGCTTCGTTTGCGATTCAATGTGACGTCAGCTCTCTGACTCTCGTTGGAAAAGTCACTATTTTCACGGAGTTTTCTCAAGTTATCGAAAAGATCGTCGTCGTCACTCGATTCATCCTTTTGTTTGTTTGTTGAATCCTTAACATTATTTTCTTCATTGATTGACGTTGTGTCCATCAATAGCTCTTTGTTAATAGCTTTAACAATTATTTCCCTTCGCTTCCTAATAGTATCGAAGTGCAATTCACTAGGTATTCTCCAATACGTTTCCTAAAATGAAAACATAAATATACCTGTAAAATATTCTGTTCGAAAATTGGAAATCCCAATTAACCGTGCGGATCATTTTTCAAAGGAAATTTTCTTATAATATTATGCTGAAATAACAAAAGACGTTGAACTTTCAATTTATATTATAGAACAATGTAAGATTGACTGGCTGAAATATTAAATAGCAATATGATATTACACAAAATTATTTCATAAGCTATATTACAGAATTCCATTTTTTGCCCGCGGCTACATTACGGTTACTATAATAACGATACTTAAGCCGCCGACTTTTCCTTACACAAATTCAATATTGCAATACTAAAATACTATGAATGTAGCAACTAAAATGCGACGTAGAATTCAGTACTTACATTTTTCTAAGTTGATTATACAATTTTCAATTTGAACCCGACTCGCTTTGAAGTCGACTCCTCTACGGAGTCCGAAACGTCGGTTTGACCGATATTATATCAAGTGATTTATCTATTCAAACTATATTTGTCGATTGGTACAAAAGGCGGACTTAATAATAAAAGCATTCTTTACCAGTCAACCTTAAAAAACCGAAAGAAAAATTATAGCGTAAGAAAACATTAATACTTTGTCTGTTTCTTACTTTAGTTTAAAAAGTATATCTTTTGTAGGCAGTCTTTTCAATAAATAAATGATCTCTTATTAAACATACCTGTTCGTTTCGCGGCGGCTGTAGTCCCACACCCTCCAGTACTTGTCTGAACAATCCACTCTCCATAGCTCTAACAGCTTCGCTAGATATCGGCACGAGAGGCGTGTCGGGTGCGCTGGAATTGAACCCGTCCGCCTCTTGGTCCAGCGCCACTTCTTCTAGACTCTCGGCCAACCACTTTAGGCCCTCCGTGAAATCTAAGAATTTGATGACACATTAAATTATTTAAAAAAATTAAATGATTTATTTAGCCAAAACAGGACGTAAAGTCTTCCATGCTGGTCTGGGAGCGAAAGAAAAACAGAATGTCTTTTTTCTTTCACTTTTATAGAATTAGATATATGAAAAATAGTTATGAAAATGAACCAAAGGTATTAGGTTATATATGTACTCAACGGCCGTTGACACGCCAAGAAAAAAAAGAACATTTTACATTGTACTAGCGTAAATTAAAGTTTTAAAGCCTTAACAAAGTTAATATTATATTTGAGAGAATGAAATTAAAATTTACTCAGAAGTCCAATATAACATTAATCATATTACTTACATAATATGTAGCGAACATGTACCTAATTGTAGTTACGATCGCTCTTGTAATTATTTTCGTTGATACTTTCATATAATGTTAACTCAGCGAAACAATAAAGGGTATTTATTTTTATAAACACTTTGTTCCCCGGAATATCTCAAAACCTTTTCTTTTGAAAACGCAATTTTGTTCAATATTTATCGGTGCAACTTCTATAAGGCGCACCTGGCTCATCGAGGGCGTAACGTGCTATACAAATTTACATAAAAAAGAACGTTTGTAATCCCAGACAATATTACATACGTACCCTCATCCACAGCTCGTACCAAAAGCTTAGCAATTTCGTTAGCACTGAGTGTAAAAGCCTTTTCCTTTTTATTCTTTGAAGGTCTGGTTTTCTTTCCAGTTCTCTTAACTTTCTTTGTAGTGGGCGGCGACCTAGATCTGCGGCCGTCGTCTCCGTCTGATTGGTCGGGTTGCGAATCAGACGAATTACCTAATTGTAATAGAGAATAAGATAATACTATATCAGTGCCGTCGTATTAGTTACAAATTTGGCCGACTTCACACGCTAAGAAGAAATGAGAATTCTAGACATATATCGTAGCGGTCCATTGGGTAGGCCTGTGATTGAATGGTCCCAGGTTCGAATCATACTTGTGTCATATAAATTTTTATATACGAATTTGATTGTTGTTGGTTTAGTAGATTTGCTTCGGGTGAAAGAAAAAGAAAACATTGTGAGGAAACCGTCGCACTGTTAAGACTGTTTTAAACTCATTATTACGAATGCGTCTAGTCACGTCAGATACATCCAAACTTGAATAAAACCCAGTGTAGTAATCACATGCTCAATAAGAGAAATTAGTTATTTTTTCACTCAATCTTTACATATATAGTCATAACACCTATGCACTGATGCCAGGAAGGTAACAAGATAATGCGTCATATTCTTACACGATCACAGTATAAAATAATTGCGACATTATATGCACCGCCTTATCTGAACACTTTTCTTTATATATAATAATGTAGTATTTTTATCAATTTATTTTATTAATAGCGAAATAAAGATACCAAATTATGTCACACTTAATAATTGATTTTATTAGAAATTATTGTAGGTGTACTCTTGAACATGGACACAGTGGCCATAAATTATTGATAAAATAATCCTGGCCGTCAATTGTTTTTCATTTTGTATAATATAAAACTATATAATACCATCTAACAAAATCCTTTGTCTAGTGTAACATAATCTCTTTTTTATTTCAATATGTTCAATATATAGAAACACTTTTTTACTGTTTGTATTGATAGTGGCTGTATGAGCACTATCTTACGTTTCAAGTAAATAGAATAACATTTTGACACTATAGAATAAAATCATAGTATAACATAAGCTGTCCTGTTTTCGCTATATTATAAAAGAAATTGATAAAAATATGAAGGTGGCTGTAGTGAGCTCTCTTAAATTTCACGTAAATATAATAACATTTTAAAGTTCAGTGACTGTCATAATTTGGCGTGTAGTGCTACTTACCGGGCGAGTTATCTCTGTCGTCGCCGGAGCTTTTAGCCTTCTTGCTTCTCTTTTTGCGACATTCCTTCTTGTCGTACACGACTCCTAGTTCCACCAGTCTGGCGACGAAACTTCGTTTCGAACGTTTTCTCGGCATGAGACACATTATTTCACCCATTGGGTCTGAAATTTCATATTCCATTAACCACCGAGATAATTATCCGTCTCAGTAGACACACGACTAAAATATATGGGGAAGATAGTTTATCCGAAATGTAATTCGATGAAAATCAGGAAAATTATGCTAAAGAGCGAATCATTCACAAGCATTTTAAGTATTAACTTTGATTGCCGTTATTCTTAATAACTTTGATGTCTTTCGACTTTATAAAACCTTCACTGCACTGCAGAGAAATAAAGTTGTATATCGCAGCCCATATAATTAATAAAGAACTGGTCAGCTCGATCTTTTATCAAAAGCTTTTTTTTGTTTCCTTTCATCAGCACTTGATCACAATCATACTATGTTTCAATATACCTTTTGACCATGTTCTTTATTGTGTACTAACATTGTTATATTATTGATAAAAAATTATACATAAATTTATATTTAAAAAATGGTAAGCCCTTCTGGCATAATAGGGACCCAACACTGTTTGAAAGAGTTTCTTTCAGCATTTCTTCTCAGCAGTGGTCGTTCCGAAATGCTAGTAGTTTGTAGCTTTGGTAAACATCATTTAATTTAGAATATGACGTGAAAAAGTGTCTGTGAAGGCCTAATTTCTGAATAAATGATTTGATGTTGATTAAATATTTTTACAGAATCATAACTTAAGATTGGTTTTGGGATTTGGAGGCGTAAAGTGAGCCACATCGTGTTTTATTACATAATAAACTCAAAATTAAAGATAACTACGTATATTGTGCAGTGAGTAAACATTTTATCATAGAATTTATGGAGAAAATTTAATTTCATATTTCTACAAAGGAGTCGGAAATACAGATAGTGCAGCTGGCTAGTCTATTAGTTCAGAGAACAAAAGGAATGTGGGATTTCGTTTTGTTTAAGATGGTTTCATAGTAAAATCTACCAGGGTACAGATATAATCATAAGATGAAAAAATTATAAATATAATAAAATACTAAAGAGATGTTAAGGTTTTTTAAATATTAACTTTAAATAATATATTTTTGGATTTGAATGAGATGGAAATTATTAAGTGGTAATGTTTGTAGTTGCTTTTTCAACTTCATATGGTAAGCAAATGGAGAAACTATCATCGAAATTATCACATTTAGTGTTTAGAAAGTGAAAGTAGTAAAATTCGATTTTTCAATTCACTGCGCTAACTCGGAAAGTGTCACTAGTTCGACGATCGAACGTAATTTAGTTGAACTAGTGAGAACGCATTCCCCACATAGCCAAAGTTACATATTTATTATATTAGTATAGAAAAAGAATAAATGTAGTAAGTAAATTTTGCAAAATCATTTGCAGAAAATAATAGGCATAAAAAAACAATCTACCGTTCCGTTTCGTACCGGGCTCTAAAGTCTCCATTAAATTGGCAGAGTGAAGCGTTAAGCTTTTTTAAAATATTAATAAAGCAATACTTTTTCCTTGAAGTTCTTTTGTCGAATCTATACAGGACCACCGCTGATGGAAGTTTATTTCAAGGCTTATAATAATAAATCATTAATTTCAGAATCAAATTATATTAGAGTACTTTAAAACAAATTAAACAATAGTATATTAAAATTGCAATTTAAGATTACAATTGCAGCACAAACTGACGTCATTGTATGCAAGCGAATAGAGTGTGTCAGCATTCGCGAGTGCCATTGATAGACCAATCGTCAGACCTTAGTGCAGCGTCGAAGAAAGTTATGTGATAACGAACAGTTTAAGAGAGGATGACTTACCTTCGGATTCCCGGTGTTGATCCCACAAAGCCTTCAGTTGCTCATCCTCCTCTTCGCTAAATTCCTTCGGTACTCGTTCCCTAGCAGCCTCCTTGTTGCTGCGCTTGGTTGGCGCGTGGAAGATGAGGCCAAGCTCTTTCAGTTTGGTGATCACGCCGCGGCGCGTGCGCGTTTGGTCTATCAGGTTGTCCAAGATCCAGTCGATAACGTCTGATTGGAAGTTTAATTTATTATCTATACTATTATTATAAAGAGGTAAGCGTTTGTGAGTTTGTATGCTTGGGGCATGTAATCTTCGAAACTACCGAACATTCTTTTCAAACATTCTTTCAAAAGATGTTCAAAAGGTACATTATCCAAGATTGCTATAGGCTATATTTTATCTCAAAATTCCCACGGGAGTGAAGCCCCGGGCAACTTCTAGTGATTTATAAAATAATATTATCATGTCGATGTTACTTATAAACCGTCAGCAATTTTGTAGGACTAGGAGTGGGTTGCACTATATTTTTTGTTCCGAACGTTTTTAAACTAAAGTTGTGACGTATCACTGTCATAGCTCCATACATTGTTTTTGTATTTTACATTATAAAAATGTACCAGATTAGTTGCAAACTAGCCAATTTGATAGGGTTATCTTTAGGATAATCCTATCGAAAACCTACCTAACCTTTGGGTGTTATTTTGTGTTTTAGTTTTAACAACTCAATGTGCATCGCGTGTGAAAGCCGACGGGACAGCACTAACGCTAAGGCGCAACACAAACGTGCGAATATTAAGACAGGACAATAAAAACTTAAAGTTATATTTATATCTAATGCACTGGGTTGTGTCAAAACTCGTAGAACAAACGTTGTTGTTTATGATGTCAGCTTTCTAGTTCTGCGAGGTCCTGTGGTTTTACTAGTACCCTGTATACTAAATTTAGTGTGTTCTTTATAAAATTCTCAATGTACATTTATCAGCTGAAGATTAATTCCAGAATACATGAACTTTCATAAAGTGAAATAATACTTATTATTTATTTTTTCTATTACATACCAACATTTATATTTATAGAAGTTGCGATGTAAGTACAGCCAACCGCACGTCAAGTCATCATGTAAGAAACCTCCAAGATGTAATAGCGGCGAATTTGCAATGAAATTGTATAGGTTAATGTGCTGTCGACTGTACATTACGACTTACCTTGATCGTTTTCTGGATTACTTTGGTTCTCCATGTACAGGTTGCGGAGTTCCTCTTCCTGTTCCTCAGACCAGGCCCCTTTCCCCGGCTTGTCTCTAAGAAATAGAAAATTATTTTTTTAATTTTAGCACTGACATTATCAGGATAAAAGTCATATACTACTAGTATCCGAAATCTTAATTAGATTTTAGGAGGATAAAAAGAGTGAAAATATCGAATTATAAAAGCGTGCTGTGACTAGTGCTACCGTGTCCAGAAAGCTTCGGTTAAGATAAATGTCATTACTTTTTCATAACATATGTTATTTTAGCCTGTGGAAGATAATTAAATATTTTAATATATAAAAATTACAACCCTACATTTCAAAATTCGTCACTACTTTTCATTAAAGTAAAATCTATACGATCATTTCAAACTAACGAGATGGGCTTTAAAATTTAAATTTACAATCACCCGACAGCAAAATATGTAGTTATTTAAAAATCAATGTGCACAACAGATTTATCCGAGTATTCATTAATTGAGGGCGATGTTCATATTGTACCTATAATAACAATATTGATTACCAAAAAAATATCATCAAACATGAGTTGTAATTTCCTGCAACACAGAGCGTCCATGATTTCGGGCGTTTGGCCTCATTTCGTATTAATGAGCTGCTTTCCACTCAATGCGAAGCTTTGACATTGGATCCAATTAAAATCTCACATTTATTAACAATCTATATTTCTATACATCTCTACTTCTATATTCGTATTATAACAAGGGAAAAGAACACATTTTTAGAATTTAGTTTGTACGGAATAAATGTAAAAACTACAGGACCGGACGACATTAATTAAATTTGTCACAGAGACAGACTAAAGCTTCAGTTCAGAGTTACAGAGGCTATAAAAGTATACCATATATAATCATGTCAGTCGAAGCGATGTCGAGCTTCGCGGCGAGACTTATAAAACACAAGCTGCAGTCTATGTAGATTACAATTTAATTACTTACTTTTGATCCGTATATAATGTGTATCCATGTTCTATTTCAGCACAATCCTTAGGATTCTTCCAGAAAAGCAATTCTATAAATACTTTTTCGCTTTTGGACGCAACCTCCGTAAATTTTCTTAGTATAAAAATGGCGAACTTTTCTAATTCCTGTAAGATTAAATTTATTAGTTTGTAAGCGGCGATCGGGAGCGGAAGAAAATAAAATCGCAATATTGTGCTGCGGTTTACAACTCCGGCGTGGAGTCAATATCATTTAAATTTTATTTGCGGCGCGGAGTTTGCGATGTCGTTATTATTTAATTACAAGTACTCGTGGTCGGTTGTTTTTGGCTGAAATATTTCAGAATGTAGATAAAATTATGCTATTATTTAATTTGAGCAAAAATTGTATACATTTTGGGATAAAATTAAGAAAACAAATATCTGTTTCCACTAGTCCGTAGTAGTAGTATATAGAGTAGTCCTATTAGACTACTCTATAGGAAACAACCAATAAGTTCAACTAATTAGTTGAACTATTTTCAATCGACCATTGACATTTTAGTTTATTGACTCTGTCGAAAACTATCGGACGGATTTTTGTACGGTTTTTACAAATAGACAGTGTAACTCCGGAGGAAGGTTTTCACAAATAGGTAGTGTGACTCCCGAGCAAAGCTGGCACGGTCCGCTAGTAGATAATAAAATAAAACTTTGGATTTCACGGTAAATTTTTGATTATAGCAACACTAACCTTGAACATTGGCATAGGGTATGCAAGCACCCTTTGGAAAATAAGGAACAGAGTGGCCTGGAACATCATGGAGGGTCGCTGGCAGTCCCAGGCAACGCGATGCAACATCTTGATAGCGCAGTGGTTTGTATGCGGCAAGTTCTTGTCATACCGCTCCAACAGATATACACACGCGCTTATGACTCTAGGGTGGCAAAACCTAATTAAATAAAAATATTTAAATTGATCCGGGGCTAAAAAACGTGTGTTAATTGTATGATTTCTTAACATTTTCCTGCAAATGAATATGGTTTATACGAGTCCAGACAGGATAGAAAATATTTTCGAGTCGATCGAGTTTGAGCCAGACATTGTATATTACTAATACAAAAGTCGTTTCATTGGTATTATATGAATATAACATTGGTATTATTCAAATAGTATAAAAATAAGCAACCTTAAAGCGAAGTCTTTGAAATCGAAATCTGTTTCCTCAATAGCCGCTGAACGTTCCTCTTCTTCTTCCTCTAAAAAAAAATAAAACATTTATATAATATAGTTAATATTTTAGTAATATTTATATTTAATAATTTAATTTTAATTAATTTTAGTTATTATTTTAGCGACATTTAAATAAAAATAAGTTAACTTTACACCAATTACCTTCGTCATCGTAATCAGTATTTTCTTCGTTTTCGTTAGATTCCGCTGGTGGAGCTAAAATAAAATAATAAATTAAGTATAAAAAGTGACATTAACAACATAATTATGTGCGAAGAGATAAAATATTGTCTTTTTATGGTTGGTATTTAAGATTATGCATATATTATATAAAAATTTGGGCGAATTGTTTATAGCAAACAACAATAGCAAAAACAGATTATTTTATGTGTACAAGAACTCTTCTAAAACTGACGGTGTACTAAAATGTCTACGATTAAAACGAATGAAGGATCACATCCTAGATTAAATACAAAATTTCAGCGAATAAAAGTTATGAATGAGTAAAATGTAATTCACCAGTGATTTCTACTCCCAAATCGGTGTTATAGATTGTTTCTAACATGTCAAGCTCTTCATCTTCCGCAATACCACTTACGCCAAAAATTCCTTCTTCAGGCCATACTTCCCTGATGAAACAAAATCGAAAAATTACCTTGTGTTCTAGAACATAAAACTCAATTTCGAAAGTAATAAAAACATAGGTACAACCTTGCAGCTCTGAACATTCCAACGGCGTCTTCGAATTTATAACCACGCATTAACTTCTGAATATTTTTCATGCAGTCTTCCCTGTAGAAATGTAATGAATTGTTTTAGGAATATATAAGGCATCAAATACACTATTTTAGTTTGTAAACAGCACATCGATTTCAGCCTTGCAATCGTTATCGTTATGTACACACACATACGTATTATTATTACCACGACAAAGATGTTAGAATATAAAAACTTTAATTATAAACAAAGTTACATGTACGAGTTTACGATATGGCATTATAAAGAAACTAGGTGTGTCCTGGGTCATCCATTGCTTCCAAGGGAAGTCAAAGATATACGAAGTCGGCACTTCTACTACACTTACTTCTGTTGGTCTATGGGGACGTCGGAAGCGGCATCAAAGGGTGGTGGGTGTTCATCGACGCCGGCGCTCAGCACCGTGGCCAGTTGTGGTCTCACTTCTTCCCACGCCGGCACTTCTACTACAGGCGTCGTCACTGCCGCCGTAGACTTACGCGGCTTTTGTTCTATTATTATCATGTTTTATAATGGTATTACTCTTTCTACTTATTATTTGAGAGCTATGTTATTGATATGTATATAGAAGGAAAGGTGAAAAATATGCCGAGGGAGATTTATGTATTAGAGTAAGTTGAAATATTATACACAAAACGCGGTAGGGCATTAATTTTCTCTAGCAAAATAAAGATAAGGCAAATACGTTTATAGTAGAATAAAATAGTGAAATTAAACCAACAGGCATTAAGCACATAACGCACATTTGATTTTAAATTCGTGTATTATAAATGTCACGGGAATGACAATGTGACCCCATTTAAGTTCTTCGAACATAAGATATTACTAAAAATGTAAGTGAAACATTTGTCGAGATATTGCATATAAGGAAAAATAAATAACAATAAATGATATATACAGTTTTTAATTGTTGTTTACTCAAGACTCAATACTCACTTTTAGATTTTTTCTTTCTGACTTTTTTCTGCACAACCAATCCTGTTTTCTTACAGTAGTGTTCCAACATTTTGAGAAACAAATGGACTGTTTCTACCAAGTCAACTAAATAAGATCTAAAAAAATATTACCATACATTAAACGCTTATTTCAGGTACATATTTTTTTATTGTTTAAAATTATTATAAGTACAGTCTACACTTTAACCTTTATATTACATTTCAAGTTCGCTACTTATTACTGCTGCATAGGGATCAATACGTTTTTAAGCAGGGTAACTTACGTTAAATCGACGGTCTTGCCTGCTTAGGTTTGAGGTAGACTGTACATATATATGTAGATAATAATGTCTTATCGTTAGTAGAACCGACTCTCTGTTCTAACAAAATCTATGTACATATTTACCTTGGCATTTTATTTTCGTCATAATTTAAGAATATGCTGAGAATGAATTCTCTATATTCTAAAACGTAAAATATGTTGCTTTTCAATACTTTTGCTGATTCTTTGACACTTGAGTCAGTGCTCTTTTCCATAGCTAACAACGTATTGAGAAGTTCCTTATAAGCCCTTAGAGATAAGTGCAGTCGTCGGACCCAAGAAGAGAACTTTTTCTTTTCAACCTTGATCATATCATAGTACTTCTCCATTTGTTGCTGCACGTAATGAAACATGGACACTGACATGGTTTCACTAAAAAAGAAAATGAATTAAAAAAAACTCTATTTGGTTTATTTTTTGTTGCTGAATTATTTATTAACATTATTTTTATTGATATGATTTATCGCGTGTATTTTTAATATTTTAATATTGAAAAATACACGAATTTTCAATTTTGTTTTATACACGTAAGATTAGTGTACTAGTACTACATAAACAAAAGCCATACTTATTACTAAAATTAATTAAACTTTTAACATTACCTGACAAGGCCTACTTGGAAATGATGGCCCCTGTTAAATTCCATAAAGAACTTGACTGCCCACAAGTAGTAGGATTCATCATTTTGCTGCGCCTTGGCTCTAACCAAGACATCTTTGACATAATGCATGAGAGGATTGTAGGAGCTGTTCAGAAATTCTATACAAAACTCTTTCAGGAATAATCTGGAATATTATATATTGGTAAGTTAAATTGATTTTAGTCCCACCTTTGCTAACTGACGGTTTTGAAGGGTGCGAGGAAGTTTGTTGCGTGGCTTCGCCTTCGTCTGCCCTTTGGAAGTATTAAGTAAACTTTTGACATCAATATGTGATGTAACATTCTAGAATAAGACTACTGTATAACCTCCTTTGGATATCGTACGAGGCGACTAAGGGACACTAGTCTAGGCAGCTGATAGGCGACAACAGCATTCCCAAAGATGACTGGTGTCAGGTAGGCGAACGGTTGTAAAGTCAAAGCCGAAACTCCTAAGTTTTAAGATTATTTACTGGGCTTCGCGACGTCACATCCCAAAACGCAAGGGGGAACACGAAATGCGTGGAAATGATAGAAAGAGGTGAGATGCAGAGCAATTTAGTGCTTCAAAAAATCAATCAAGATAAAAATACATATTACAATGAGTACAATGTTTTAATTTTTACCTGACAGCGAATGCTGATCTTCTTTCAAGTATTCCACTCTCTACAGGCCTCCTATTTTTTGGTTTAACATACTTAGACTTCTTACTGCCATTGAAATCCAAGTTGGCTATTTTGTTCAGTGGTTTCAAGCATATCAATTCATTGTTAGATATAGATTTCATGTTTTTAACAACATATGTACCGCCAAAACGTGAATGTCTACAAATGAAAAAAAAAAAGGAATAAAACGTGTGATAGAAAAACAAAAAAAAATGTAAAAATTATTGTACAGTACCTTGAGGCTGAATATTGTTTAACTTTATTTAGTCTTTCTCTGTTCTCCGTTGTCCTGATTAAGAGCAGTTCCTGTTCATCTCTCAGTTTCTCATCAACACTCCTCTGCAAAGCAGCATCAGCTAAACTCGAGGGGTTCTGTTCTCTCAGTAGATGAGATATGATCTCCAAAATATGCATAAAATACTGCTTCTCATTTTCTGATGACATGTACAGGATAATGTCTAAGATACCCGATTGATTTAATGCCCATAGTACCTACAATGGAACAACAGTTCTGTAACTGCATAACACAGCAAGTTTACACTAGTACCCTTTTATTTATCAAAACTTATAGCGTACTTTAAGCTAAAGTATGTTTTGTCACTATTACACTTTACAATAATTGCCATTGTCAGAATGAGACAAAACATACTTTAGATTAAAATATGATTCAACTTGTTTATGAATAAGAGGGTAGTTACTTAAGAATTTGGACCAAGAGAAAAAGTTCAAAATTAAAAGATTATTCAGAAATTAGATCTCCGTAGGCGACAAGATTGCATACATAGATGTCAAGATTCCTATATTAAATTCTTAATTTGCAATTTCTCTCTCTCACTTCTGCAAGTTCACTGTTGTGTTCGAGCCTGTGATGCTGTCAAGCCACTGTCAGGGAACCGTGAAATTTCAGGGAAATTTTGAAAACTCTGCTGTGATTTTAAAACTGGGTTGAAACCTTCTGCCATTATTGCCTATGAGCTGCCTAGATACTATATGTCCCTTAGTAGCCTTATACAACATCCACTGGCAGATTTCAGAGTGAACCACTACCACATGTCTAATTAGCAATTTATGACAGGATATTTATATGATTATAAAACTGACCTGGTCATGGATACTAGCATCATTATCCGGCCTCCTCTCTTTATCAAGATCAGCAGGTGTATGCAGCACATTTCTAATGAGAATCAAGATTCTTTCTATTACCAATCCTGTATCTTCATCTCGTTCACTCCAATCCTTAATTTTTAATCATATTTAATGAAAACATTGTGACATGCAACATTAAAGGAATATGCATTTATATTTGTTAATAATATATAAAACTATTTTATTGCATTATGAAACAAATAGATATGTAATTTTACTTACAATTTCCAATATCTTTGCAAGCTTTTTAGCAAACACAGACCATGTCTCAACTTTGGTGAATGCTTCTTCTTTGTATGATTGCAAGTGAGATAATATTTGCAGGTAGTTGTGTCGAGCAGTGCGTTCCACAGGCATTTCCTCCCGATACAATAAAAGTGCAGGATTTGTAAGATTCACCAGTAGCCTGTAAATTATTATATTATCATTGTATCAACACAAATATATAAAATTAAAGTCGGTCGTAATTTCAAAATAACTTATTTTTTAATTCGTTCAGTATTATTCATAATATAAAAGACAAATTGCTTGGATAAATTTGTAAAACACTAATGAAATATTTCTTATAAAAGTAGTTCACATAGGTACCTTAGCGTAACATCAAATAATTCTGTGTTTTCCCAATGGTCTATTAGCATAGGAAGAAGATCAGTTTGTAACACTTTTGTTTGACCAAAATGTTGGCGTATTTCATGATCCTCCCCATCTCGTCGTAAGTATCGCACTAAATCTTTTACAGTATTTAGAGTAAATTCATCTATTAAGTATTTTCCTGTTCTTTTGTCGAAAGTTCCTAAAGCATTGCAAGTTGCTGACAACTCAGCTGATAAAAGCGACGACATGGTAAAGAATTAATACTGTTTTACATAGGTATTCAATAATAACTGATAGAAACAGAGCGATGTAAATATATGTTGGAGGTAATATTTATGTTTTATCACTTAATATCTGGATAAAAATACACTTATTTCCGTAACTTCGATCCCATATTTTTTGTTATGACATTAATTCATATTCAGTTTGAAGTAGAAAGCCCGCGAATGAGTGCTTTGACATTTTGACAATGACAATCTGATAGTTTATTATTTTTAAAGCGCATAGAAAAATATATGCAGGCAGGCATACAGCCTAGTCATTATTGTTTTCCATATGACTGAAAATCATACTATATTAGGAACGAAAATACCTATCCTTTCTAAAGCAAGTTATTAAGTGAATACAATACAAATTTGGTATTATGTATTGTATCTTTTAATAAGTTACCTACACTCATCGTGGGACAATTAGTTGTTTCAGGTACTTCTGTCGTTTTGATTTAAAAAAGAATATAAGTATTCATATCAAAAATTCGTTATATGTTGATATTGGGAGATACACTTTACTTCCTGATAGAAATCTTAGCGGGAACGATGATTTGTATAGAAGGAGAAACAATCATTAAGTATCAACCTAGCTCACGTTTATGGGTTCATTATCTATCGGGATAATAATAGAACCAATAAATTTAAAGGTGCCATCAAAAAAAAAACAAAAACTGAGCGCTTTAGGTTGATATAGGTGTAATTATGAGACATAATGTGAAATACGTACAGAATGCGACCCTTTCCCCAAATATTTCCTCCACTATGCCTTCATAATCTATGACTCCGTCTGTTTGGTCGGCCTCCTCGAATGTAGATAGAGAAAAATATAGATATAGACATCTAAGTATTTTGTACAAAAACGCGTATTACGTATCTCTACATGTACGTACGGGATACGTATGGGGTAGATTGCTTTGCTAATAACTTTTGGTCTCTCATCGTATGGCGATTTAGTTATATCAATTTTGCTGCTACTACCTTGCAGCTTTTTGATGAGTAGCTTTTGTCTCTATTTTCGAGGGTTCTTTTGATACTATTTATTATAAATCGGTCTAATCGACCTTAATTTACACTCCGGTACCGGATTCACCTTCGTCCTACGGCCGCTCCTTGAAGCTATTCCCTTTCCCTAAGTTTTCTTGAAGTTTGGCAGGCTTCGAGGATTAAAGTTAGAGGTGATTCTGTTTAAAGACCTTTTAGTCAATCGGGATGTGTTAATATTTTGTTACCCACCTATTTAATGTTATTCTTTATTCCTTTTTGTTACATTTTCTAAAATCTGCCATTTTTGTAACGAAGTCATTTTTGTTACTAGTCTAGAATAAATGCTACATTTGGCAAATGTAGAATTTATTGTACACTAGTAAGAAAAGGGTAAATTTAATTTATAACGTTTTTTGTTTTTATTACTGGACTGTAAAAATGACCCGTCAACTCCCTTCCTTTAATACTTAGCTGCTTATTAACCTGACTTAACTAAGCTGACTTATTTAAAGGCTTATGTAGTAGACTAAAATATAAGATCTAGGTACTACTGTGACGAAATAAGTTTTAAAACATATTTTCAGGAACGTTTTTCTTAGGAACCGTTATTTTTCAAATATTATGATGCAAGTAGCTACAATTTAACTAAGTATGACACTCATGCTTATTTAAATTGTAGCTCTTTATCCATTTGTGATCTATTATGTACAATTTAAGACTCATTTTCCTATTCATACCAAAGTAGCTAAGGCCTTTAAATCTCCGGCCAGCAAATGGCTGCAGGACCAGATAATCCTGATATTGGTATGATGCCAAACGTATCGTAAGCATTGTCTCTGGCCGCCAGCCAGCGACAATGGGCTCAATGGCGATTACATTTGCGTAAGGTTGGTGGTCAACTGGACATAAATGAACGTTTGCGAGTATTTAATTGGATTCCCATTACTTGTATTTTAACATAAACTCAGCGATTACTCCGCCGCTTGTAACTGCATGGCAAGCGAGGTAGAGCTATAGGTACCATTATGAACTTTTATGACGCTCTAACAGAGATTATACATAAACTACTACTACTTGTGTATACTAATCCCACATTGAATTTGGACAGGTTACTTTGCTGATGAGTGTATAAGTCGTCAAGGTCTTGAATTTAAAAGCGTTTGTACTGAAACACGTCATTGAAACAAACTTAGGTAAGTAGGTACTTGCCCAGTTTTGCCCATTACCTACACAAGAAAATGCGGATTTAAAAAAATCCCGGTTCAGATGAGCGATCAAAAAATCTCTTCAACATTATAATGTAGACCTAGTGTCCATAATTCACAGGCGCATTCATTGAAAATCTATATTCTACTTTATATAAAATATCAATCATCGGTAAAAATATGTAAATCAAAAACTTCAATAATAAAGTCGTCTGTATGACGACGGTAAGGAAAATTCATTTGGTCACCATTTTTCTTTCCTATTTAATATCTTTGGTACATTTTCTCATGACCGAACTTTCTTGGAATATAAAGGGCTTGCCTACCGTTCGAGACGAAAGGGTTCCATCACAAATTAATGAGGGCAAAGAATATATATTTTTAATGTGTAGGTATTCTAAAGAACGGAAGTAAATTATTGAGTTCACTATCCTGTAATAGAATAAATAAAGAGTCACGATGCTGTTTGTTGTGAAAAATAGATAAGTGAGATAAATTTAGATTTAGATAAATTTTCAATTGAAGTACCTAATTCCTACTATTTTCATGCACTTGGAAATATAACTATTAGATGTTGATCGCTCTGCTTGCGGTGTAGATACTGTCTGTTGGAACATCTTTATTCAATAATAATTATCTACCTATATATAAATTTCATTAAAATCGGCCCAGCGGTTTAGGCGTCAAAGCATGACAGATAAGACTTTCGCATTTGTATTATTATTATTGGTGTGGGTTGAAGCCAGCGTTATACATTACGTCAACACTTTATAACTCAACTTCACTTTACGTTTGATTGAGTGTACATTGCATAACATAATACTTCCGCAGTCTCCTCATTTTGAGGTCCCTTCAACCTTAGGGGTTGGATCACAATGAGCGTAACATAATGAAAGTTTCACCGGCAGCAATCCTCATAAATCGTTTATTAGGTACCTACCTAACGAGACACAGACTACGTCTTACATACCTATCTACTTACGTCTACCTTACTGCAGGGCGTCTACTTGCGACGTCTCACTGCAAGAGCTTTGCATTTTGAATAACTTAATCACTTAAATCAATAAGGCTGCGTTGAGTTCCTCTTTATCTTGGAATTTTACGTAACAATGGCAGGTACCTACAATAAAGACGTTATATTATAACTCTCTCATGAGCGTGCTCCAGTAGCATTTTCGGAGGTGATGTCTCAAAATTAAATACGTTCTGAATATTTTTTTAGTTTATATGTTGATGTATGTAGGGTGTCTCCAGGACAATGTAAAATTAGATGCATTCTAAACTCTCTTTGTAATATTATTATTAATACACATTTTCCATATCGTTTACCCGTCATTTTATTTTAGAGGCCTTTTTTGTCAGTTCGTAGGTACCATATCGATCATAATGCCGTGATTCCGAAGCGTTCAATCTGCTTTGTTCCCTAAACCATAATTTATACTGAAATTTCACGAGGGAATCGCTGCGACATGGGGTGTTTTGTCACAGCAGAGCTATGTACCGGGGTAATGCCGCTTTATTTATTGCCGGCGGTTAGAGCAGGCAATAAAAGAAGTGGTCATCCGTCAGACGCACTCTTGAGTCGCAGGAATGTAATCAAGACATCAGTCACAGGACTGAGACCCGCGAGACGCATCACTCACGCCAAAAATCGTGCTTGGCCACTGTAAAAGAGTGATTACATTTTTACGTTTGACGAATGGCTCGTTTTCTCAGATAACCGACAGATTGGATTTTCACTGATGAATTGTATCCCGAGCATCTCGTGTTAGTTGGACGTCTGAAACGGATGTAAAACGCGAAAGGAACACGCACACATAAATAATGGACAGAACTTATATCGGTTATTAGTTAGGCAAGCCAGTCTAATATTCAAATATTTCGACTAATACCCATAATCAAACAATATTTTGAACTAAAATTTAATTTAATTAATGAACTTAATTTCGCCATCTATCCATAATTTCCATGTATGAATGATTGACCGATTTCAATAAGCTAAGATAACTCATGCAAAACTCACGAAACTATAAAGAACCCTATCAAATCATAGGGCTGTGGAATATATTAAGCACATACTTTCTTACCCTCTCCATAACCGAATCCCTTTCCCTACGATTAATGGAACCCCGAAAATATTATGTGAGAAAAACTGTCGCGAACTGTTCCCACGGATCCTGGTAAACCTCGTACTAAGGGTACATCCACGACGTTAAATGCCTCTCATTTTTCTATAGTTGAGGAAAATTGCTGTCGTATTTCCAGCTCACATGTCCTTAAGCCCGAGACAACGAGATTATCCGCGGGGAAATAAAATGGAGACACGAGAATCATCAATCTTTTGTGAACAATCCTTACATTTGGCTAATAATATTGGTAAGGTTTATTGAAGTAGGTACCTATAGCTTACTTAGCTAATATGTGTTAGCTGACGTTGAGCTTCTACAATCTACAAAGAAAAGTCTAATTAATGTTTGTTCATAGGGAAAGCTTATGAAAGTATCTTATATGTGCAATCATGAATAAATTGAGAAATTTTGCTTAGGTAACTAGTAGCACATTTTTGGAGAACTTGTTTCGTTTCTTTCATCTTCAGTCTGCAAAAAAGTTATTAACATAATTAACTTACATAGCCTACCTACCTACTGACTTCTACCAGACTATTGAGATAAATAAATTGCAAGAATTCGAATTTTTATTTCTGCCTATTTAATTGACGATAAATATCGTCAAAATATGAAAAGTTTTTATCGCAGCTTGAGATTACTAATCTAATTAACACAAATTTGGGTGATATTCTTTATGAATACTTATATTAGCTATAGATATTTACCTATCGTAGCTCTACTAGTAGAGCGCTACTGGTAATGTTATGGTACCTAAATTTCTTAGGGAAAAGCCAAAAAAGCCAAAAAAAAGTCTCGATTAGCAATCCGGAGAATTCCGCAAATGAATATCACAATTAGTTTGAAAATCACATTACATTGATTAACGATATTGTAATAGCCGTAGGAAAGGCAGCAATAAAAGTAATTATGGCGGAATAAGTATAAGTTGCTGGCGACGGGCCCGCGCTCGGCTGGAGGAACTTGTGCCAATTTATTGTGTGGCCATCTTGACTTGACATTGGCAAAACAGACTTTTATTTGATCGTGATTATTATAATTAGGCTGAGTAATTCATTACTTGCAGTAAGGTTTGAGAAAAACTTGGTTAAAAATCTACAATACCTACCAACAAGCCTTTTAGTTTCAGTAATTATATATAAGTAGGTACTTACCACTCAAATCTTCACTCTTTAGCCTATGGAACTGACATTTATTTACATACCTACACGATTAGTTACTTAGGTAATTATATTTAGAATACCTACAACAATAAAAAATTGTATAAATAATTAAAAAATAATAATTAAATCTTTCTTTTCCCAGTTTAGAACATCCGCATTCAGTTCAGGACCCTAAATAGCACTAAACACGAATCCAAAATGTATATTATTCTTCCTCTATAATACCCGGAGTGTCGAGGAAGCGTCCGGATTTAATAGGCATTTCTAATCACGCTTCCGAGACAGTTTTGAGATCCGGGGAGCAAGGGCACCCTGTTAATAGCAAAAGTACCCCGCTAAGGGGCGCCGGCAAGTCTTATCTTGCCGTTTCCGACAGCCCTGACTTACATTTAATTGTCCAAGTTTTATTATAGCCACTCTAATTGTAATATCGGAAGAACAGTGATATCCATACTTTGAATAACATTACGTGGAACTCGTGTAGAGATTAGCGGAAAGTTTTCTCGAGCGTGCTCTATAGAAGTTCTTAATGACTTATTCTACTAAGTGTTCCTTGTTGTTGTACAAAATTTTATTTTTAAGCTGCCGTAATAAGATTATACAACACAGCGGTTCATTAAACAAGAAACAATCAATACATATAATAAAATTGAAGAAAGGCCAAATTTGTACATTGGATATTTTTTTTAAATTCTTCATGTTACTGATATAGTTACTGATATAGATGACGAAAATATAGTTTTGGTAATTTTTGTCTGTCTGTCTGAAGCGCATCACTCGAAATCTATTGGACCGATTTGCTTGAAATTTGGTATATAGGTACCTTATATACCGGGTTAACATCTTAATAGACATTTCATCGCGGAAAATGAGGAGGTTCCTGTAGGAAAATTAAAATAACAATCCACGGAGCCGATTTACTTTAAAATTTTGTAGAAAAGTGTAAATAGAATATAAACATTTTTTTTATCGATGAAAGTCTGATACAGATATAATTAGAAGGGAAACGGGGAAGGGAAAGGAAAAGGGAAACGGAGTGGAACACATTGCGAAAAATATGATGGCACAATATGTTGGAAACGGTACGGGATATCTACATTACATAGCAGGAAGCGGGATTGCACAAGTTTGCGGGACGAAACACGCAGCGGGAAACAGGAAATTGAACTAAAGATGAGAAAAAATGCGAATTTGAATCATATAATATAGTCTTACAGAATACGCGATAAAAAAATTACTGAGATTTTTCTATAAAATTCACGCAGGCAAAGCCGCGGGAAAAAGCTAGTTTGATAATAAATTAATTCATCAATAAAACTGTCATCTTACGTAACGGGTCACTGAATTTTCATTTTCCGATAGCACGGCCGTAACAAATAAGTTAGATATAAAGCCATAAGTTAAAAAACGTACACAGCAAGAAAGCCATCGGATCTCATACACAGGCGCGGATCCAGCACCCAAAATGGTAGTAGCAAAAAATTAAATTTAAAGTTTTCCTTTTTTTTACAACAGCAATACCTATATAATATAACAATTTCATGGATAATTCAAGTTAAGATAATTCAAGTATTTGCATTTATTTAGAAGAGATAAGTTCAGATTATCTTTTTTGTGTTATAGAGGCAAGAGTGCGCGACAAGCTTTTCCTTATAATAATATTGTTTGGTAGATATTAATAGATATTGATATCGGATGATTATAAAAGTAACAACAAATTATGATTTAAAAACTGTAATATTTGTAGTCTGTGTTTATTTTTTCAAGAAGTCAATTCAGGTTGTGGGCATGTATACCCATCGTGTCCATATTGGTTGATCCGCGCCTGATCATAGAGCCTGGAACAACAGCCGGGAGAACAATTCAATTTACTTTTATAGCCGAAGCTGATCCCCTCCTGAGGATCAGATTTTTCGTTGGGAACTAATCATCGATTCCTCGCGTTGATTCCTTAGACGCGTCAGCAAACTCTCTTTAAATCCAAAAGATTTTTCAATAAGTTTCATGAGATTTCTTTCTCTGTAAGTACGTAAGTAACTTTCCATAAAGTAAAAACCTTTGGGAGAACTCTTTTGTGCCAAATAAACGTAAAAAGCATGTTGTCGAACATCCGTATCTTGGGTAAATCATTGAAATACACCTACCTATTCAAACCAAGAAACCAGGATACCCACCTAAGGTATAGTTTGAAAAATTGTTCTCCGAGGGAAAACTTCGTTGAAACCTTTTCGTTAGTCCGTAAAAACGACTAAACTATTCACTCAATTTCTTCGCTGTGAAAACGCACAAGGCTTCAAAGTGTTTAATGAATTGCGAAAACCTTTTACGTGTCCATCACTTTTTGTATTAATGTTTTAGAAACTGTAGGATTCTGATTTTCCGTTCAAACAGACGTGTGTTAGTAGGTACATATATTCCTCAAATATTAATTCATAAAATAATCAATACATGTAATAAAATTAAAGAAAGGCTAAATTTGTACATTTGATATTTTTTTAAAATTCTTCATGGAATATACATAGTTACTGATATAGATGACGAAAATATAGTTTTGGAAAATTTTCTCTGTCTGTCTGTTTATCTGAACGCGCATCACTCGAAATCTACTGAATCGATTTGTTTGTAATTTGGTATGTAGGTGCCTTATATACCGGGTTAACTTCTTCGGGATCTTAGATACATTTCATCCCGGTAAATGATCAGGTTCCAATAGGATAATTGAAAAACTAATTATGAATAAAAATGCCTCAGAATCCCAGGTTAACTTCTTATAGATATTTCATCCCGGAAAATGAGGAGGGCCTTATAGGAAAATTAGATACATTTCATCCCGGTAAATGGTCAGGTTCCCATAGGATAATTGAAAAATTAAATATTAATCAAAAATTCCTCGGAATCCCGGGTTAACATCTTTCCTCGGAATCCGGGTAAACAGAACATAAACAAATTGTTTTTATCGATTAAAGTCTGATATAGATATAATGGGCGCAGTATGTATCAATATATCAGTATAAAACTCTTGACTGACTGACTGACAGACAACGTACACCCGAAACTGCTGGGCGGGAAGCTGAAATTTGGCATGTAGGTGAGAGTAGGTGAGCACTAAGAGAGGATTTTTGGAAATTCTACTCCGTAGGGGGGAAAGGGGTGAAAACCTGTAAATATGAAAGTTCTACACCGTCGAAGTTAGTGACTTGAAAATTTGACGTTTGCGATTAATAAAAAACCGGGACGTAAAACGTCATGGAAAATGGGACGGCACGCGTTGCAGAAAGCGGGAGTGGGAGTAGGAGCGGGAAATGGGAAGGAGACACGTAGTGGGCAACAGGACGGGACACATTGCAAAAAACATGATGGAACAATATCTAGGAAACGGTACGGGATATCTACTTTACATTACATAGCAGGAAGCGGGATTGGACAAGTATACGGGACGAGACACGCAGCAGGAAATAGAAAACTGAACTAAAGATGAGAAAAAGTGCAAATTTGAATCATATATGTTCACCAGTCTTACAGAGTATGCGATAAAAATTTACTGAGATTTTGCTATGAAATTCACGCGGGCGAAGCCGCGGGCAAAAGATAGTGTGCATATATAGGCAAGTATGCACAAAAATATAACAATATAATAAAAAATATAACAATTTGCTGTGGTTGTTCACAACCATAGACTGAATAATAAGCCAATTGATATGCCTATCTATTTATTTCTTACTTAGATTCTGACCAATCTTACTCGCTTCCTCTATATAGTCATCACTCTCTTCTAGCATGCTCTTCGGGTATGCTCCTAATATCTCCTTTACGAGTACAAACTTATTAATATTTTTTGATTATGTCTAAGCATGGTGTACCCGTGATCCTGGTGTGATGACTAATCACGAGAATGTATGTATCTCGTATATTTATTTCATCGTAATGCCTTATATGTACTTTTATAATCACAAACCACTAATTTGTAATGGTTTTTAAATGAAAATAAATAGCTTGCTATAACACATAAGCTTTTGCCACTTAATTGGTGCACCTGCATGAATTTTAATGGTGTGAATCACATGTAAATAAGTATTTAACTTGTGCCACTCAAACTAAAAAAAAATGTTTGCTGGGGATATGAGTGAGCTTACGCCCTTCAACTAATCATGTAATGTCTTCAACTAGTAGGTACTCCTTGTGTGACTAAAGTCCACAACATAAGTACGTCGATAAGCCATAAGTCTTACCTCTTTGTCATTTCTAGCCCAATTATTTAACTTTCTATGTTTCCAACGAACCACTAATGTTAACCAGTTCAGCATGTCGCAATAAAACAGGCATGGATCAGTTAAAACTGTCAATTACTTCATTATTCTGTCTGGATGGGCCCGGCAAATTCAGCACAGCCCTCGGGCATCAGCTAATGGGCATTCTATGTTCGGTCAGTCCAATTTTACCCAATGTTTATTTAAGGAATAGAAACTTGGATAAATAATGCACCGTGTGTTTGGCGAAAAAACATACTGGCTAGTTGATTTCTCCGAAACGATTATATTTTTAATTGTTGTATTTTATGTAATTTTTTCCTATTAAAATTAATTAGAGTAGGTGTCATCTCTTTGATTTTCCGTTTTCATATATCTTCACTGCTACTGCTCTAGAGTTGCACTAGTTTGAATAACTAATCTGCCAACCAAATTAACTAATTACCGCTACAACAAAAAAAAATCAGATTAACATTTGTTTATTCTTAATTATATATTGTTTTAACACTTAATGCCAGTCTTGTTGCGTAAATTAAACCTATCCATGTCACGTTCCTATGTATTAACATACATTATCCCTAGCTGGTTGAGCTTGCATGTAACAATTCGGCTCAAATTGGCGAAAGCATGAAGCGCGGCTAGTCGGGCGTGATGTCACAAAATATCTATGGAACAGACTATTTGATTCTGAAAAAAATGTAAATTGACTGTGCTTTCACAGCCTTCTGTGTTTAATCATGGATTTACGGAGTACCTACTAATAGGGAGTACCTACTATTAATATTATAATATTACTGCACATTTATCCCGCCACAGTACAGTACTGTATGTTAGTTACACAAAAGCTTTGCCGCCTTTTGCTATGTCGATTAAAACGTTTATTTTAGAGTACTTTATTAATCCTTATGTGAAAATATACAGCAATGTAGTATATTTAGGTGCCGAAATATTGGGAAAAATAGTTTTCCATAAAATAAAAAAACTTCCAAAACTATACGCCTCACGCTGTAAAATTATCGAGCCAGTAAACGGTCGAAAAGAAGCTCGGAACATTTCACACGTGAAGACCTATTAAAATATGGACTTCATACAGGTAAGATCTTCAGTCAAAGTCAGTTTATGACCACAGTTGACCAAATAATGCTGAACATAACCTAACCTCCTTCCTTTTTCCTTTAAACTCGCACCACGATTGCATAGAAGGTATTTCTGCAATAATATAGAAAATTGGCGCTTTTTGCCTCCATTGGCAATGTTTGTGTACCTTAGTTGTATCATTAGCGCCATCTGCGCTGAGTTTTGCGTAATATGTCCTATTCCATGGTTTGAATATAGATTTAATACGAATGTAGCAGAAATAATAATAGAACAAAACAATGGCCATATGGCCTATAAATATGTTAAAAAATACATTTTGTTCTATGGTAGTTAGGCAAATTCTTCATTCATTCTGCTATTTTCTGTATAAATTTGTTTTCAAGATTGTCTATAATTTAAATTCCTTATGGTAGGCGAAAATGAGTAAATAAGGTATTTATAAGAAAATTCTTATAAAGTGACCCATTTGTACGCCAATGCGGACAGTTGTAATTTGTAGTTGAGGAGAGAATCTCGCATTGCATCACACACAATGTCGACTAATTGCAACAGACGTGAACTGACGACGCTATTCATAGTTATACCTAATACTCATTCAAGTCTTGCCTCAAATGGACTACTGCCCAAACTATTGGTACTGGTGCATCCCGCCTATCATATTGTTCGTCCATCGTCGTCCATCGATAAAGTCGTCATTAATGTATCTGTATCTGCTATGTATCTTTACAATCGTTGGAGTTGTCGTAATGATCGAAATCGGTCACCACTTTAAATTACAGGATTACGTGCAAGAATTTTGGTTGAATAGTAAATGTTTATGTGGCTCGAACTAAGTAGCCTTATTTTTGCATTATTTTTAAACCATCAAAATTTTATTTACAATGTGAATATGAGAATATTAGCGTAATGTGCATTTATGGATGTGGGATGTAGTAGGTCACACTCCTCCATTTGGCTCTATCCATCTCGTCGGTATGTATTTTTTTTAATTACAAATACATTTACCTTTAAATTAAGTACATGTTTATATATGCTCACAATATAGTAGGTATACTGATAACAAACGTGAAAACAATACTGGCAATTCTTCATTTACGAAGTAAGCGATTCAAATATCTTTGCATTCCTCAATTCACAAACTCCTTAAAGTAACTTCGCTGCGACGGGAAACTTTGAACCGCCCATTTCATTGTTATTTTTAATATCGACTTTTTTGTGCTCAGGCGGTGGTTGCTAATGGATTTTCAATATTTGTGTTGACAGACAAACAAGGGGCGATGGAGTGAGTTCTCTTTCTCGGAAAGATCCGTCTGCGAATGCTTACTCTATTCCCATTTCTAGTATCATATTAGCGTATCCAATAACAGAGATCTGAGCCCCAAATGATGGAGAATCTATCTTAGTTCCAATTCCAATCGATCATTTCCAAAGTTGATTAAAGCATAGATCAACGATAAATTAAAAAATGAACTTAAGCGATAATGAGAATACTTTATATAAGAACTACTGAGGCTTCTAATAATATATATACACTAGCACTAATTTTGGTATATGTATTGTAATTAATGTTACCTATATTTTTACTCCTGTGTTGCCAATAATGAATAAAATACTTTTTTGAAATGACTTTTTAAAATGTAACATACCCGGGGATAACCCTGACCAAATTTATCTTTATATTTTATTATATTCATTTATTTATTTATATTTTATGCATCTTCGGGTAAACCAACTGCCACAATAATAAACAAGTAGGTAAACATTAATAACTTCACTCTAGCACAATACATTGAATAGGTACTACATACCCTTAGTATATTTCACAAACTATGTACCTACTTTAAGTGGAGGTATTCAAATTAGATATGGGTGATGTGCATCAGTCAAGTTTGAGATTGACTTTAAACTGCGCGCCACTGATGTTTAGACAGACTGGCGTATGTACTTTGCGACATACAGGTTAAATTTAACGTCAAAGTTGTCAGGTGCAACCCACTCTACCTAACCAAATCCTAGTTAATCCAAAATTCCTACTAAAATAGAAGTTTCCTAACCTACCTAATCTACAATTTGGTTGTTAGTCTTTTTTAGATTCATAAAAAATATGTGTGGGCAGCCCTTAACCTAACCTAGGTAGAGGGCTGCCCACACATATTTTCTTACATGTTTTGTGCACATTTAACGAGGGAAGATGGTAATAAGCAAACATAAGCGTAAATTGCACGTTCCCAGGGAAGGCGTATGCCGTCGAACTCAATTTAATAAATAGATACTGATTTCGGTAGGCAGTCTTACCCAGTCCATTATCTAATATTGGTACCGACAAACATGAGTTAGCAACATTTTTATAGACCCGTCCTTTATTGGTCTAATACTTATTGGAACTTTATGATTCGACCCAAAAGAAGGTAGATATTTTCAAAATTTTGTAGGTATCAGGTTTTTGATGGAAGGTCGAATAGTTCCTACCGTATGGTACTTTAAATCTTAGGCGCAGAAGGTAAAACTAGGTACAATATCGAACAAGGTGTAGGAGAGGTCGAATTATAAAGGACCTTTGGATAGACTACCTATACCCCTTTATTTATCAGTTTAGCTTGGGATTTATGTTTTACTTTAAAGTGACACAACATTTTTATATTTCCGCCTTTATACTTAGTGTTTCGTGTATTTTCTATGTTAGTTCTGTTTGGAGCGACAATTTGTTTTTGATGGTAGGTTATTGAAACTGAAGCTTTGTTTGCGTTTGACCGTTTATTTACGTTGGCGTAAACATCAATTTACGCGGGAAATATTAGACCACCCTCAAACATGTGAGGTTGTAGTGCCGCGCTACAAAAGCGCAATCAAAATCGTGGTATTGTTAGAGCAACATGAAAACATCGTCAATAGTTTTAAACCGTCTACTTGAAACAGCTTGACTATATCTCAGCTTAAGTCAAATTAATTTGCATTAGAATATTAAGTAATTAGAATGTTAAATAAAATTCGTCACGAATATACCATTTGTATTGTGAAAGTAATTTGCAATACAACACAAATCGGGATTTAGTGTGGCAAAATGAGTGACACATCGCGGTTGCGGTGAGGCCCGGCTGGCCGCCGGCCGCTGCGGCTTGGTGTCTGTGTGTACACTCTAGTGTATGTACATAATAAATAAACGGCTGCTACGTTAAGTTTAATCATATTTGCTTCAGACCATCCTTGTTTATCATCTACCGCATTTATATGAGCAGAAATTTTACAGCAGATAAAACCTAAAACATCCAATAAAACGTATTATGGATGTTATAGGTTACACGTATCGACTGTGTCTGATATAATTATTATAAAACCAAGATAGCGACGTATTCTCTTATCTGTTGGTGATAAACTCAAAAAACCCACGAACACATGAAGAGGAAGAATCAAAAATTCTAATCTAAACCGATTTTCATGGAATTTTCACAAACAGACTTTGGTCAGTAAGCCTTTGAAAAAAAATAATATTAACGTACTTAACCAAATACAATAGAGTCGAGTTTATCAAAGTGATATATTGTTTACAAAAAGGGTGCAGGGTGTTGAGTAATCTGTGGTCATTTGCGTGAAATTTTATACAAGATTCTGAGGATCAACATAACCTTACTCGTAATACAGGTTCTACTCAAATTATAATTCTGTATTTACTAACAACTTTCTTTACAACCAACCAACTCTTTGAAGAAGAAGCGGTGCAACAAGCTAATAGGTACCTGTTAGCTTCACTCATAAGAAAATATTACTTTACAATGTCTATCGGTGCACAAATAGTATTATTACACTTAAATATTAATTATAGGGGAGAATCAGACAATTACAAGGTTGGGCGGTAAGATGACTCTAACGCTGCTCTGCCTATAATTCACTGGGACAATGGGAAAAGTGTTAATGGTCATAGAATGGTATCTCAACTTATTGTTCCTGGTTTTATTATTGTGATCTACATCTCCAGAGCTTTATTCGCTTTCTGTATTCAAACTTTTATTGGTATGCCCATTCTATTCTATTTGTTCTCTATCCTATAAACCTTAGTTGCAGACTAGGGACCTATATAGGTTAGTATTTCCTCAGTCTTTGAACTTTAGTTTTAGATGAATTTTTGTGTTACTTTTAAAGTGTAATATTTAATGAACTTTTTCTGGAAGTATTATCCAGGAGTATATTGTATGGTATTGTATTAAGGTTGTTTTTCAAGCTAGTTGTCTTCTCCTTTGTATGTTCTTAGCAGAGCAGCTCGGCTGCTCAGTCTTTTGGAGACACATAACACTGTACTTAGCTGTCAATTTGTGTCTAAGAATGCTTCTAAGGAGCTTATAGATCGCATTGATATGAATATATAAATATTGTATTCAATATACGCATTCGGATAACGGTGAGCGGTCACCGCAGCCTATATACCATAGATAAAAGCTTTACGTTTCAACACTAGTGTTATAGTTACATGGGAATGTTTAGTATTATTTTTTCTTAAGACAAGTAGATACTCTACCAACACCTTACCCGAAATTATAAATAAACTCTAGCAATTGAACTAAATTGGTTGCTACGATAATAAAAGGAAGGGAGAAGAAGCAATAATAAATCAATACACACAAGATATATTGTTTGGAGGTAATCGCGCGCTTAGTTAGATATTGATCCCATACTAATCACATTTCTAGGCGTTGTGGGCCCAATCACCGGGGATAACTGGATATAACTAGATTTTACTCCCCGAACGTCGGGAGTCGGGACACGTGACATAGCCCTCGGGACATCAACTGTGAACCCCATTATTGTGCGACTAATTTAATTATTACGTACATAACATTGTTATTGACCCGTGTTCGAAGCTTGTTTTAATAGGTAAGCTATTAATTATTTTCAACATCATATTTTCTTTGATGGGGTAGATATTAATCTAAGTAACAAACCCAAATACGCTTCGCTTTAAGGTGTAGTGTAAGTGTAAAAGTGAAAATATTCCATTTGATAATAAATTAAGTTTGTTTATTGCATGGTGTACTTAGTATATGCTTCAGGTGTATGCTAATAATTATCTTGAAAATTTTATTTTGGCTTCGTGTCACACCTTAATAGTCAACTGCATTTCAAGTCACCCTGTAATCTTTAGGCAGCAGTAATAAAAGTTAATGCAAATGGGATTTGTTAAGGAACAAGAAGACATTTGATAGATATATTTGTTATTACAATCAAAATATTGTAGTTACCTCGTTATTAGGTTGTTTTCAGATGTCATAATTGATAATATTTTTGTAGCCGCTAATTCAAAATTGGTAGCAACAAATATGTTTAGTTTGAGATCAGTTTTACAACATTACGGGTATTATAATAGTATTGTCCCTAGGTGCTGCTTTTGAAATAAAAGTTTGAAATGGTATTATCTGTCTAACATTTGTAATATTATTACAGGAAAAACAAAAATTCAAAATTGTATGCCTTGTGTCCTGGGAATAGCGATCATTTGTGATAAAATAATGTTTAGAACAGCAATATGTCTGGCTGGTCCAAGTGCCATTGATGGAACTTCTCACATTCCTTTCTATACATTGAGAATAGGTAGAATTCACTCAAACAAACTTTTTTGAAACTAAAGCTATTCAAACTTAGGCTATTTTGTGCTGTTTAGTGGAAGAATCGAAAGGTTACATGGAGATAGTAATGTACAAGGAGGTACTAATTTTGATCTAACATTCTGCTGTAGGAATTTTAAAATGTCATCTTTTCATATATATGTGCGATTACACAGCTTTGTTGACATGTGTTATTTTGTGCTCCATTTAATATTTTTTTACATTACTTGTAATTTTTGTTTTTATCGTCGTCTGAGATATCTTGGCCATGTAGTGTAGCAAACTGTTGAGGAGTTCCTTCGGCGGGAGTCGGTCTCGGATGCACCATATCTGGTCATGCGTACTTAAATTATAAGTTTATAAGAAACGTTTAGTGAACTATACATATATTATATTTTGGATGAATCTGCACTCCTTTGCAACGACTGGTTTTTCATTTATATAAAAATAAAATATTAGACAAACAACTGAAAGTCAGTACTTTTATTTTACTTCAAAAACTTTTGTATATAATTATTACAAAACAAAGCAAAGGTCAAATTCTTTGTTTTGTTAAAACAAAGATAGCATATTGCGAGCTTGGCGTCTAAAGAGACGGCGTGTCACTGCGGACCTTTTATTACAATATTGCGACGTTCCGACTGTGTTTAAAGGAATAATTAATAGGATTTCCTTCAGGAGTCCACCCGCCAACTAATTTACATCGGGCCCTAAACAATAACAGCGAAGGCGCGCTTAATAACAGAAAATTGTCGGAAAATGACTTGGCAACGCTTCTCTAATACCTCTAACGAAAATTGATTCATTATTGAAAATTAATTCATTGTCTAATTCCTAAGCGGTCGAGGTGAACTCGAGTAAATTTGTATATTGTATAGCAACGTGATAAATTTTCCATTATAGTAATTATAGGTAATTGCGTTCACCAATACATTGTCAAATAATGTAATAGGAAAAATAAACTTTATTTCAACTTAACCTTTTTTATGTTATAGATGTTTCCGCCCCCGGCATTCGATGGTCATTAGATTAATAATTACAGTCCGACACACACGTCTTACACACCTTAGAATAACTTACATATAAGTTTAAGCGGGACGTGAAATAAATTTTGTGAGCATATAGACACACAAAGAACGATAGATATTGAATTTTCTTTATCCTCGCACAAAGTAATGAGATTTGCGAACATGCGTACGTTTATGGAGCTAGATCCTCGGCTGAAGTACGAGTAAGAGATTTACTAACATTCTTTGATCATCTAAGAAATCATTTTTATTTCCCATTTTATGTCAATAAAAATAAAGAAGTTTTTTAGTGGAAATTCGTCACATATATACTTAGTGGATTATATTTTTCTCCTCTCTTTTATTCATCAAGTTCGCATCATTCGAGATATTGATCGCTTGATAGGCTAGATAGAATTATCATTCGTACGGAATAAAGCCATAAGCGATAGATAAACATCATATCAAGGGTTCATCCTAGGATATCGATGAGTTTTTGTATAACTACCGATCCCATAATATTTTTTGTAATATACGAAAAATTGCCTTATTCTGTACCTATACAAGAGTGGAATCCCAAAGTCCCGATGGCTGTGTAATCAAAACTAGTCAAATAGCGCTAATTGACACTTTGTAAATGGGAGAGTTTTGACAAAGGAGAACATCCCTCACTCACGAGGGTAGGACTTAGACCCGGCTCATCGGCACGGGATTATGTAGACTGCCCTCTGTTTATTCAGGTAACATTACGGATGAGTTCAGTACCTAACAGTCTTGATGTAAATTAATGTCTATTTTGAAATTTGACTTTTGTTTCGTAATGACAGCGATCGTTGTGCTCATAATTTATTTGTTTGCTTTTGCTGAGCGTGTTCGGGGATAAATGAAAGATGTATAATATGTTAGTTTGTACCTAAACGCATTCTTAATTGTAAAATAAATTTAAAAGAAAAAATAACTTATCAAAATATACTTATCAATAGAGTGTTTGACCGGTTTGAAATTCATTAATTCTAATTCAGATATAGCCGCCCTCGTCTTTTGAACTCTGACTATTTACTATTATTTCTACATTCTATGCCTAAAGTTTTATAGGAACCGGTTTATTTCTCAAGTTGATAAAGTTTTCAACTTAAACAATATCAGCTCCGTGTTGAAGTTATCTCGTAAAATGTATTAGCCATTTGTTTTCTCATATCATAAAACAAGACAGTCTGACAAGCTTTCGTTTCCGCGTCCTAATAGAATCAACATTGTATGTGCTACTTCGCACAATGGCTGTGTTATGAATACATAACGAGACATTAGCCCGCATATGTTCTGAGCGGCTGTGGATTTTCCAGCTGAGTCTAGGTCGGCAAATTTTAGGGGGCGGCAAATTTGAAACAATAACAAAAATATTATTGTGTTTTTTATTTCTTGGATATAGCCGCCCACTCCTTTCGGACCTTGTTTAACAAAAATTAAAAACATTACATTTTGTTGGTACGCTTTTTGTATCAACACATTGCCCATGTAAATAAACTAAAAGTTCATTAAACAGAGAAAAGGAGTCGCAAAAATTTTAGAAACATTTTACTTACCTAGGTACTGTACAGTATACTGAACACCTTTACCTGTACATGAATAGCTATAATTGAATTTAGAAACTTTCAGTTTCTTTGTTTCAGAGAGCCTAGTTTCTCGGGGTGGCCAAATTTGAAAAGCCTCCTGGCGGCAGATTTAAAAATCCATTACAGTTTCTGAGTTAGCTTATCAGCTACACAAATATTATATCGCTAAGCGAATTCAAACCCTTCGAAGGGCGTGGCGTTCTTAATAGTGGTGTTAAACTGATCGCATCGTAAAACCTGAACACTCACAAATCCAATTAATTTAAGTGTAAGAGGTTTACGAGAGGTTTCGAGCCAATTAAATGTGGACCACTTGGTCAATTAAAACTTTGAAGAGTGGAAAAGGCATAAAATAGTTTGATTGTATTATAGTTAATTGGTTGGTTGTAAATCTGTTCAACAACTCATCTATTTTACAGAAGAAATTTTACGTCTCTACAGGGATAACGTCTCTCTACAAAATTTTGCAGAAGGATAAAATTACCTAAATTTATTTAATTAATAAACGGTACTTATATTATGATATTTTGACGTGTTTGCTATTCAGAAAATAATATCGATAAAATATATAATACAAAACAAACAGTAAGCATATATTATTTTTTATATTTCGATGGTGCAAAGAGTATTGTATTGTATAGTAAATATAATATATCAATAGAATAGTCTAAACAACAATGGAGGCAAGAATTGGATGTCAAAGTGAATAAAATATATGAACGTACGCGGGAGCCTATTGTTGGGAACAAATTACGGAGTTCTATTTAAGGATTCAATAAATTATCCCTTTTATCCGAATAATTTTGTTACACCATAATAATTCCAGAGAAATATTTTATTTTACGTACGTATATTTCTCAGTAGACCTTTACATAAAGCAGTCGGGCGGTACAGCCATCGATAACAAGAAAAAGCTTAGTTTACGGTTTTTTCTACGAGTCAGGCGTAAAGACGGAATATGTAGGGCCAGGGTAGGACTGTAACAAGGTATTTAAGCAGAAGTTACGATATACCCGAGTCCAATAGCCGCTGTAAATAACGCTCTATCTCCGCCGCGCCGCGCGCGTTGCCAAATTGCTTGGCAGCATCCTCAGACTTCCTCCTTGAATAACATTATAACGAACAGAACAACAAAGCAAAAATAAACTTTGTCTCCCGACTTGTATGTCTACCATGCCGTTACGAAACTCCATAAAAAATATAATGAATCAAAAAATATCCCAAACATTTGCATTTTTAAGCAGATTCCAATATCAATGCTATTTTTAAGAACGATTCGCACCAAGAAATTACAGATTCCTTTTGTTATTTCTGTTTTTTATTTGCGGCTTTATCTTCCTGATATTAAACTTTTCAATAACCATTTATAAACAAATTCGAGAGGGATTATTCGGGGAAAAGTAATTGAAAGAATACTTGTCGTCGTGAATGCGGATGAATCTTAACAAAACGTTGGAAATTTTGCTTTCAAATAAATTACTGTCATTGTGTAGGAAGCGATGTCAGGTGAAGATTAAACATCGGTTATTAAGAATCACCCACTAAATGATAAAATCGTCATTTTCCTTCTCGGCAATGCTTATTTTACTCGTTAATTCTGGAGTTCTCGAAAAGACTTTCCATTATTTGTACACTGCGTTGATTCGAATTACTTTGCGTCAGTAGAGTTTTGGTGATTCATATTACCAAAACACAAATAAAGATACAACATCCGATATTATTATAATATCGGGTATTGTAACTATTTATTTGATTTACTCAACGATCACCGAAGCGAAAGACTTCGTATGGTCGTATGTTAATCCACTTAGAATTGTACAGATTTAATTAAATCTTATCGTAATCAAGCCTAACCTGTGAGGACTGCACAGCAGCACACTTGTAGATTTTTAAGTTCACTTATTACTGACAGTAGACGCAGGCAGGAAGTGCCAAGTTTCTTTTCTCATTAGTTTATTAAATAAATATCAGTGAGAGATGGCAAGCCAAAATAAATCGCATTTACGCATTTTAATGAGATATTTTTATTACATTAAATAAATATAATGAGATTTTTTAAAATTGTCTCATTAAGTGACAGCTGTGCGTCAATTAAACGTAAAATATAGTCCTCAGAGGCTCCCCCCGCATTCTTCCCCGCTTCTCCCCTTTCGTCTGAGCCACAATTCACCCCTCTCTCCCCCTCCTCGATCTCATTAGCGGAGCTCTGAATGTACAATTTGTCCTGAAACAGACACCAATTGCTACTTTTGAAACGTTCACCACTCATTTAATCATTTAAAGCAAATATTTTTGTTTTCCTTTCACTCGGCTCCGTTTGTTTGTGTTGGTCAAGTTACTTTGCGGTAAGGGTTGCCTTCATTTCTAAATCTTATGAATTATTTAATCAAAACCATAATAAAAAACTAGTCTATGTCACTCCTAAAGATTTCGTCTATCTATGTGCCAATATTATCAAAGTTCCAGTAGTCTACAAGTTTATTCATTACAAACAAAAAATAAAGCAAAAATACAAAACTTTTCTCTTTATTAGTATTGAAGTATGGATTCACATAAAATATAAGGTAATCTCTAATTACGAAAAAAATTGAGATAAAAATCCTTTCAGAGCAAAATTTTTGAGGTCACGTACGAAAACATTTATCATTCACACTCAGGTGGAGGTGGAATCGTGAGGAAATCCGAAGGTTAGGCTGGAGTCGCTAATGTACCAGTAGGCACCCGAAGCACGTAGATGTGGGTTAAATGTGGCCGAGAATATCTCTAGCTCTTAGCAAACGCTGATGTGCAAATCTGTTTTATCAATCCAAATTATATAATGACTATAAATTATTTATTGAGACTGAAAACTGAATAATAACAATGATGAAATGGATAACTATTGGGGAAATGTTTTTTTTTATAAAGAAATATTTTTTGTGTTGCTAATTTGTGCCAGTTTTCATACCAAATAATAATAATAATAGAAATCGTTTGGACTTGGACGTTGCCTTTCTTGTATATATGGACTTTTAAACTTATGTGTAGGCTACGCAGTCTGTTGTCCAGAAACAGCCATTAAACGCGCACTGCTATGCAATACTTATTCCGCCTGCTTCGGCCTAATGGATACTTACTTAAATATTTTTTCATAAGAAAATAAAGACCTAAAATTAAAATGAATCCTTCTCTATCTCTGAACTTCGTGTGTTCCCGGAATTCCGTTCATTCGAAACTATGACGCCTCGAAACTTGACATGAGCTTAAAAAATAAACATTAAAATTTAAAGATACGGCTGTGATTTTACAACCGTCCGTTAATCTTTTAGGGAAATTACCAAAATCTAATGTTTGCCGTAAATAAGGTCGTAATTAACATTTAACCACATGTGCTTACGGGCTTTGAGCGCTAAAGAGAAATTTATGTGGTGTCTAGAATCTCTAGTTTAATCTCATACCGAGATTCCTGGCAGCCACGCAATCTAACCCGAGCCTGTGAGTTTCATTTCCATTATTCCTTCACGACATTGCCGCTTTATAAAGTAAGCCGCCTTAATCCGACCCCGTACTAACCTTTTTCTCTCTTTAACTTTGTACAAAAAGCAACAAATCTGATGAAAGTCTAAAAAAATCAATCCCATGAGTCACTCCAATAATAATGTGAAAAGTTTAGAATAAAGGAATATATTGCAAACCGGGTATTTTATTTATTTATATTAGACTTTTTTTATATGAGTAATTATTACACTTATTCATTTTTAGAGGAGGGCCATGTCGCAGGAGAACCTGATAATAGATGAAGATTTAGTTTTGCCTGGTGTGACTGTTTGAACAATTTTAAATGAAAATACGGGTTAGAAGCTTTACGACTACATCTCAATAACACTGGGTAGACAAATAGACCAGATCGGGATTTCAACTGTACCAGTCTTAATAATAAAGAAAATTATTATGTTTTAAATTACAATTTCTTGAAAATCTCCTGAGAATACAACACACTCTGTGTTGGAATTGTATGAAATATATGTACGTAGCTTTTAGTTCTATTTCTCAGATGTATTTATTCTGGTAACTATGGAAGCAAGTGTATCCAGATAGTAACAATAATTTGGTTGCAAACTCAACCAGGAAAAGCTATAGCACAATGAAATTACTAATATCGAAAATAAAAATCACAAAAATTAAAATCTAGAAGAAATATTGAGGCCTAGACTATCTATATAGGCGACGTCAAGTGGCCGGATGTAAAATCTCAACTGAATCAATCTGAATCTTCAAAATGGTTATTTTTTACGCTGACCCCCGGCTGACTTTACCAAAATACCCTAAACAACTAAGTCGGCGCCGCGTGTATATCACCCCTGTTGTTGTTGCAGGCATCCATAGGCTGCAGTGACCACTTCTCATTAGAAGAGGCGCATATTTAAAAAAGTAAAAAAAAATAATAATAATATTCATGACTTTAAAAACATAATGCTCCTACGCCCCGCTAGTAGAATTATTATCCTATCAAGTAATAAACTTATTTCCAACTTTGCATTTTATTTCTTTCACTTGTTTTACGACTCGGTCTTTATGAAACGAATTATAATTAGCTATAACAGAAAAAGCAGTGTAGATATATAAAAATATTTAGCGGTAAAGTTTGAATGACGCGGGCACAGCAATGTTTAATATTCAATCAATGCGGGTCGCATTGTGGCTTTTCCCGCCATTCGCCGTTGAGTGGGGTAATAAAGTAATAAATAAACAAGTAGGCTGATGTCGGAACGCTGGCCCGCTTGTCACGGGGCATCCTCCCTGCCACATTAACTGCGAAGCACCTACCCTCTCGTTTACATAATTAGATATACAATGTACACAGTCGCGGTTATTTCTTTACGCAGTTTATTCAATTTGGTTCATTGTGACAAGGTTTTACTATTTCACGTACGTAACAGATTCAGTGGCGTGATTTAATGACAAAAGGTTCAAACTTTTCCACGAATTAAATTATAAATACTTATCTAGATTTGTCGTAATTTTCTTATTACAAGAATTAGATATCAAGAAAGAGTTGCATCGAACTACACAAATATATAGGTATAGTGAGTACTCGTCCGACTAAAGATGTGCTCTTCCACTTAAAAGCTAACAAACTGTTTCGCAACAAGTTCTTGACGACTGAAAAAAGTCACAGATTTCCGATAAACAATACGGGCAATAGGAATCCCGCTTGCAGTTTATTCTTTGGACCACACAAGCCTTGACCTCATTCACCGCCTAACGAGGCATTCGATGGTAGCTCTCATTATTTCGCGACCTGTCTCTGTAATTACAGACAATTTCAGTCTGATTATGTTTCCTAACAATGATTGTGGACTACTGCTCAGAGATTTGTTTACGTTATCATTTGAGGATAAAAAATTATGGAAAGGAAATTATTAAGAAACCATAATGGAAGAAAATGCGACATTTTATTTTTCATGATCAACTAAGAACGAAACGCTTATTAAATTGTAATGCAGATCCATTCTCAGGCTATTTCTATAAAAATGCTTTGTTTAGATTTAGAAGTCATGTAATTTAGTTACTTATTGTTATGTAAGGTACAGTCACATTTTAATTTATTTCGTCGTGTATCGCGTGTGTTTATATTCCTTACAACGTATTCAAAAACTCTTTAAACTGTAATAATTTGCATACGGTTTTCTACCATTACAAAATTCTGTTATAACACAAAGTGGACGAATATTTAAGTCGGTTGATATTGGTGACCACCCGCGCCGGCTATCTCAGTAAGTTGGCGCAAACTCCAGCGAAACTAGTCAGAAAATTAATCTTATCTCAATTTTCCCGTGTTTTCCTTCTCGGCTGTGTTTAATTGTGCAAGTTTTAATTACATGCAAACCGAAGACTCGGAACCGACGTGGGACCGTTCTTTTACTGTATTCGTGGCTACAATGTCTGACTGAATAAAGTACTAACTTTACATTGTTGGTAATGTCGGTACTTGGTAACTAATTATGCTTATTTAGGCTTAACTTAATAACCCTCTTTTGTATTTGTTTAATAAAACTTTTAATAAGTACTTGTAATAAACGGTTTTAATTGTTCGTTTTGTGGTCTTTGTTCTGTTATTATTTTCATTTAAATTAGAACAGTTCGTTCGGTCATTAATCAATCGTTCTGCTACAGGTGAATATGAAAATGAATGGTATGAATAATGAACGAGTTCATACGTTGTACCCGGTGGCAATTATTATTACGGATGATTCTTTTCCGGTACAAAAGCGTATACAGCACACATAGCAAGCGTTTGGTTTGATAAATAGCTGCATTACGTTACACAATTTAGAATATATCTATTATCTATATCAGCTAGAAATTTTGGAAATAAAAGCCTGGTTTGTTCTTAATCAAACTTCGTACGTGAAGTGTTTGTAAAAATATTTTCCTACATTTGAACAGGATGTCATTTCTTCAACTACTAGAATTCGATACAAAACTTCAATAATCCTAAAGTTTCACCAGAACTCAAGAAGGTTTTCTAATAACTGTCAATGTTGGCAAGTGGCATTTACGATATTTTTTACGAGTTGTAGATTCATATCCATTGTTTTATGAAGGCGGCCGTGCTTGTCTCATAATATCTTTATGGGGAAATTTAAAATCTTTTCTCTCTCATCTCGATTTTTTATTACTGCGCGTTTATTACTCGAGCCCGTTATAGCGAGATTCGCGGCAGGAATGATGCGGCAGGCCGAAGAAGCACTCGTAGAATTAACCGAGCGAATGAATGCTGTACCATGGTAGAGCATTCAGTCGCTCGGCTCATAGCATGATATGTTTAATGTTATATTACGGCGACATAAGGCAACTATTGTTGTCAGCTATCAGCTGTTAAGGTATTTATTATTAGTTCCATAGTCCGCCTCGTTCGTTTAGCTTTGAAGTGGTTCTATTATTATTTGACGACCTCGGTGGCGTAGTGGTAAAGTTCTTGCCACTGAACGCAGAGGTCCTGGGTTCGATCTCCGGTAGGGTCATGATGGAAAATGATCTTTTTCTGATTGATCCGAATCTTGGATGTTTATATATATATATATATATATGTATTTGTTATAAAATATAGTATCGTTGAGTTAGTATCCCATAACACAAGTCTCGAACTTACTTTGGGGCTAGCTCAATTGTTTGTGATTTGTCCTAATATATTTATTTATTATTTATTTATTATAGGGCGGGACCATACGCCACACACATACGAGTAGTTTGTGTTGGTTCGATATTGTGTCATCGCACTGCTTCACGTAAATTCATTTTAAAATTTAATAATATAGTATTACTAAATATTTTAAAAGCACCAAACAGAAAATAAGTATAATAATCTGTGAAAATAAGAATATTTTTCGTTTTGCTCTTCTTGGCCTTCCGAATATTACTCCCACAGATGCTAGCACGCAACAAAAAAGAAATAAAAAAATGTATATTATAAAAAAATCGAATTAAACGTTTCATTATTTGTGATTTTTATCCTAGTTTTAGTCTTATTCGATTTTAACTCGGTTTTGAACTCTCATGAATAGATTTATAATTTCATTGATTTGTATAAAACTTAACGAACTTCGTTCGTTTGGGTAATTAAAACTGTAGCAAACAGTTCATGAAGATCTGAAAAAGCTTTCAGTCGGATCGGAATCAGGTTGCCTTCAAACTTTGTGAATGAAATTCCAATCTATGGCAATATAAGTACCTATGATCAACAATATACATTTTTAACCCTGACGGCAGAATGAGGGAAGTTATAAGTACAACGTGTCTGTGTATCTGTATGTCAGTCCGTGGCATTGTAGCTTTTTATTTGTTTTTATTTTTTATTTCATCGAGATTGTTCTTAATTATGTTTCTAAAAATAAAAAAATAATTTTATTAATAAGGAGTTGAAGTATTAGTTGAAGGACTCAAATCGTTACCTAATATTTTGTATATAAAATATTCCGTTGCCCTTGAGACACTACAGATTTAAAAATTGATTGATGGTCAGCCCCTTTAATTTATTTTTAGATACAAATTCTAAATTCAAAACTTTGTCACAGCGTATAGAACCTTATTAAAAAAAATCCTATCAGTCTCATCAGATATAACATAAATTTTTTTGGGAGTCGGTGATGGGAGTGTCGAAGGTTGGCACGCATATAACAAAAGCGCATCAGTCGCGTAGTGGGGTGAAAAAAACGCAATAATAACTAACGATCCTCCCTTGCCACTCGGTGTATTATGAAACACCCTTGCTTCGTGACTATTGTCATTTTCATTTTCATTATACGAATGGGCATTATTTTATTGTATAGACAAGATACACTTATAGTGTCTTTACGAGTTATATTAGAGCTTCCTTTTTATTTTTTGTGATCAATTTGCGTTTAGACTGGGTTGGTTTTGCCTTTTGCTGGCCCTTTATAATTAAACGATTTGTTGCGCATATTATTTTTTATGTTCATAATGTAAACTTTTGTTTACAAATAAAACAAACTCAAGAGAGCGGCCCCTGTCTTAAAATCATGAGTAGTATATGCTATGGAAAATATGCTGATATTGATTTTGATAATCCCGAATCAGACACTAGACTTAGATGAAAAGTAATAGAAACGTTGCCAAGTCAAAAAGTTAAGGAATCGAATTTGAATTTAACAATAAAGAATGAGGCTCCGACCAAACGTAGCATCGGGCTGATTGAATTCGTTACAGCGATAACGGTATTATTGGAGGCTTCAGTGAGGGCTGCTAGCTGCAGATAAAGGGCTTCGACTGAGGCGAGTCATGTGCTCGCTAATCGTCCCAATCGGCCACCCCTCACGTCACGACCATGTTCGTGGGTCGACCTTGGCGCGTCGTTTGCAGCGCGTCATTATGGCGCTTTACCGAGAAGGGATACTACAAAATAATGATACAACAGGAATTACTTTTATGATTTTTTTCATCCCATTCCACCTCCGTTATGAATCATATGATGATTTTATAGATAAAATTATTATTACATTACTGAAAAAACCAAAACATTGTTATCAGTAAGTGGGGAAAAACATTATATTTGTACAACATTTCTTCTACCCTTATATTGAATAACTATCGCCAGTTGACTGGAATCCCTTCAAGAGATAAGTCCGGCATTGTATTTTTCTTTCTTGTTATGTATGTATTTTGAACATATGCTCTTTGTAGAAGAAAGATAATTTAAAAAACTAATAAAAATTTGCGTACTTCGTACACGAAGTATAAGCATGCATCTACTAGTCCTACCTACTATCTACTAGTAATGAAATGAAATTGCAGTATTCGTTGACAAATGACTATCGGAAAACATTATTAAAGGCGCAACGATAAAGGGCCGGAACGTCAAGACGGCAAGGTAATGACGTCGAAATGACGGTAATGCGCCGTTGGCACGGGGCCCCTCGCCCAATGACCGGAAATCGCCTGATAAGTCCGGCAACTCAAATATTCCGTCACTATTTCACCCCTAAAGGAATAAACGATTTGTTTTGAATAGGCCATTACTTTTCCTTTTGGAGAAAATTTTTTCACCGTCACATGCGTGCGTTATTTTTACTTAATTTTCAGGACGTTATTTTTAACAAAAGTTTAACTTTCAAATATAGTATACTATATATATGTATAAAGAAAAGTGTACTTAAAATTATAAATTTAGTAGTCTTAGCCACACAAAATATTCGTACCCCATAAACATAATAATAACATCATTCAAATTGGGTTTGGCTGATGTTAAAAAGTCTCGCCGTATATCAGGATGAAAGTCGTGAGTCACGACTTACGACTTTTATCCTAATTGCTGTATGAAACTAGAATACCTAGAGATAAGATCGATAGGATGTTTCCAAGAAAGTTATCGTGTATCACCAACTGCGATAATCGTATAACATTATATTATACGATTATCGCAGTTGGTACGCAACATAACATAATTTAATGAAATTGTGGTAAGTATAAAATGTACCCAAAAATTAAGCATAGATATACTTGAATATTGAAATGGGAAGAACCACTCTTTATCCATACGTGGAAGACTACATCCACGAAATACATACAAAACAAAATACATACAGACGAAGCGACTAGGGGACATAAGCGGATGCAGGGAGTCTAGGCGGTTGATAGCCAATACTATTATTCCCAAGGAGGGTTGCAGTCAGGCAGATTACAAAATCAAACACAATATTCATACAAAAACTTACTATTTACATGCTATTAATTCATTTTCACGACAATAATATATTATATACTTATTATTTAAATACGTATTTAAAGTTGAATTTACTTCGTCATTCATGCGATTCAGGTCCATGACAGTACATCGCACCTTATCGTAGTAATGCTACGAATTCGTTCATTCATCGTAGCGTACGCTAAGATTTGCTACGACATCTAGCTCTAAATGCTCTTGTCAATGTGATGACCACATTCGTCATGAATAGTAATGGATAGCTTCCAGTACCGACGTTCCCAGTATAATGGGCGAAACTGGTCTAAAATGGGTGTAAACTGCCGTCTATGTGTTAAGCTTGGATCAAGGGAAACCGGCGAGCGATAATTTGACGGGCAAGATTTTAAAGGGTGCAAATCCTATTGCAAATGACAGGCCTCGTGACCTCTTCGACATCGCAAAAAATAGCGATATTACAGATATTGAGATGACTTCATGTCAGCTTCTGATGATTAATTAGATTCTGGCAAGAAAATATGGCAAATCTACAAACTCTGCAGCGCTAACCCTGTTTCGCTGGCAATTTATTTAATTCTTACCAGCGTACATTTTGCCAGCGTTACTTCCTTAGAAGATTTGTCATCGACAGGGAAAAAAGAAGATATATTGTATTTATTATGGTTTTGATTTTACAATTATATTTTTTCCAGCAACAGTTAATATCCCAGTAGAAGTAAACTTTCAGGAAAAATCGAAATTGACGAAAATTGCGATATACAACAATGTCCTGTTTATTTTGAAAACATTGCTGCTATTAATACTAATAATGTATACTATAAGGTGTGTATATGTTCCATAACCTAATTATTTTATGTCACGAATGAGATAGTCGACTTCGCACACCGCACCGTATACTTCAATTTGCATTCGTTTTAGAAAGTTTCAAATAGAGTTTATTTTGAAGTTAGAAAACGATTTCAACTTATAAGATGGGTATGAGATTTATTTTTGTTTCGATAACAAAATATTTCGAGATTTTATTCATTAAACTTTGTTCGAAAAATATGTTACAAATATTGAATTTACGATTTCGCATGAAATCGCGGCAATTATTTATTATTCGATTAATTTTCAATAAGACATTAAATATTAATGAATTACGAGTGTGAAACCTGTTACATGTGGTATATTGAAGATACATATTACAGGAAATGTGGGCATTTGGACAATAATCGCATAATCCTGGTAAATTACGTAATTTGTCATTAATGCCTGTTATCTCCGCTAAGTGGAGTATTGCTAGTAAATTATTACCAAATATTTGCACGTACCGGTAGTAATTATAGCTATCTGTATGTGTTGTATTTTTTTGTATTGCTCGTTAAATTCAGTTACGAAGTCTCATTGGAAAAAATATTTTCTTGTCTGGGTGAGAAGATATTCTTAAAATGTCATGTTTTGGATGAAAATATTACCAAGATACAATGAAATATAAACTACTTACATCTTTTATCTACGATTATCGATAAATCTGAAGTTTTCCTTAATATTCATCTAGTCCTCCGCCGCGTTTGTCTGTCTGTTCGTGAAATAATAATAGTCTGATTCTTGAGGAAGGTTAAGGTGTAAGTTATTATGTTCTTACCTGAGCGAAGCTGGGACGGGCCGCTAGTGTTCACTAAAGAGAAAATACATCTTGTTTCTCCACACTCCTAGAATTCTATATAGTTCAATCTGCTCTTTATTCTAAGTATGACTCCCGTGCGAACTGTTACGTGCCACAATCTTTTCTTGTTTGTATTTCATTTGAACTCCTTTAGCGCACGGGAAACTATACAATTTTGTATTTTTATTCGACCAACGTGAATAATCTCGAATATGTCCTAGCGTTTTAATCTTTTTTGTATTTATTGGCGTAAGTCTTAATAAAAGGACGTGTGACGACGATTGATTTATTGGTTGATCGAAATCTACCTAAGATATTGGAGAAAAGAAGTTCTTCGTAGAAAAGAGCAATCATATAATTTTAAAAGTGACATTCTGCCTATGGGGCAGGTGTTTAGCATCTTATATATCGAATAAAAGTTTATCTAATATTTATTATTACAGGTATAATAACAGTTATTAGTACATAGTACACGTTATGGTACAATTAATCTTAATTATTCTGTCAAATGTGGTTCTTGGCTTTCGAAGCGAGAGGCCGCCATAGTCTTATGTTGTGGCCTAAATAATTAATCCTTTTTTTATTTTTTGTTGATCGTTGTTGAAAAATATTAATATGTTACGTTTTTTAAAAGTGAAAACTGTCGTCTGCAGGTCATTCCATTATTAATATTGAGATTAAGTGAGAACGGCGTGCGAGGGTCGTGGCGTTCGGGCGGCTCTCGTATGAACTTAATTGGATTTTTCCGTTTGTCGCCGTAGTACGCGTGCCGTTTGAATAATAAGTACCTTGCTTTAAGTATTTCGAAGCCACGCCGAAGACTATTTTATTAATAAATTGAACATAATTGATGTTCAATTTATCGATAAAATAGTTTATTTTTTTCTTTACATTTTAGACTGTTTTTTCCGTCTTTCTCGTTACATATTTGTCATTAATGTTTTAATTCAATACGGATATATGGTTCGGAGTAACAGTAAAAGACAATTTATAGCAAATGAAGTACATCTATTAGAATATAAAAGCCGATTGCAAGTACCTACGTAATATTTGAAACGGCGGTGGGGGTGTAATGCTTATGACGCCGGGCGCGATATCGCCTCGATATCGCGATAGAGAAGTAATATATAATTGTCTATCACTTGTTGTATTGACTATAACACACTCGATTTACCAGTTACATAAATAAAATCACCCGTGAAAAAATATTACAATCCCATCTCTATGACGAAGAATTATTTATTTTGCAAACAGTGATCACCGCTTTCTTTTTAGTAAATTGTGGCAATTGTATTCAATAGAAAACTGAATAATACTTTCTAAAAAATCAATTATATAGTGTAATAAAATCTCCTGTGGTATTTTTTAGTTTTTGCTATTATTTAAATGAAAATGATTAAATCGGCTGCGCTAATGTGCGGTACGGCCCAGTCTTACGGAGTAAAGATAAATATAGTACTTTAATGAAAAGATACAAACGGATCAGAATTAATTGTTGTCAGGACCCAGGTGGACTAACATTGTCTTGTGGCTGTCGCCCTTTACATTTACCCAGCTTAGGAAGAGGGGGTGCTGTTTACCCAGTTGTTAATTACAATTGCAATACTTAGGTAGGCGGAGACTTTTCTTCACTGAATAACGTCTACCTTACGAACTGGTGCAAATGCGTCGGTCAAAGAATTGTTTATCTATTGAGTCTCGATTCTCTGCGAGTCTTAATCAATATACCCAAAAGTTGCGAAACTTGAAGGCCATATTCGACTGTACGGCCCCATTACTTTAAAATAAAATTTGTCCTTCAAAACTTTCGAAAGTCTGTCACTTTTCTTAAGTATTCTCACTTCATAAACCTAACAGCATGTAGATGCTCCTACTTTTTCTCTAGGTATCACTAGTTTTAGAAAGTTCGCTGTTATACGTACAGTACTGTTATACGTACAGTGCAGTATGTACAAAGTCAACATTAGTCATATTCGAGAAAAGGATGGTGCAGCGTGCCGCATTTTTTGCTCGACTTGGCGGGGGCCCCCAGATATATACTATACAACTATAAACAACTGTTATTACAACAATTATATATAATAATATAATACCGATAAGGAATATTCACCCGAGCAAGAGTAGTATAAATAAACTTTAATAATTAAGGTCTTATTTGTAAATATTATTTTGATAAACAAGTAAAAATATAAACATAGGAATATTATATAGCTACCCGAAGAAATATAACAATGCGTCAAAAAATTGAACATTTACTCTTACACCCCTCTTTCACAGCCCCAAACGACTCTAAATGATTATTGTGACTCCGTTAGTTATAGCGAGGGTTGAAAAATCCTGTTACATTTTGCTTTGCAAACAGTTTTTCATGTTCATGTTAATATACTTCGCCGTCGATCAGCCAAATTCATTTTATGAACTTGGTTTTCGTGTTTCGTAACTCTTGGTTCTCTAATGCATAAGGTATAAAGACGTGATACGTCTTCGTATCAGCCAAATTTTAGGCTAACTATATCCGGTCTTCAGTGTTCGAGTATCATAATATTTACATTAATGGAGTATAATTATTAATATTATGTACAAATTTTTATAATTTGCCTAATGAATAACATTATTTGGTAATTATTTAAGCTCTTTGCATATCCATGTTGACATACAAACAAAACAATAATGCATTATTTTTTGTAGTGGGTTAACTAGGAGAAATGCCTACAGCACTACTAGTTTTCTTGTGCGTGTTTTTGCTACCACTTGTGTCAGATTTTATTCAAGTCGCCTCGAAGCATCTGACATTACTTTTACCTACCGACATGTAGTGGCAAGTTGCATACACCCTATTATTATTCTCTTCATTCAAACACCACAATCAAATGTGTAGTGTGATAGTAATAAAGATGTAATTTTTTGTATGTGGAGTTAGTACGCACCAACACACACGCTTTGTTCCCTGGCCGGTATCACCTGTCGCCCTCACGCATCAATGCCTACATTGCCTGCCTGTACATTTGCACTATTATCCTATGTATAGCCTATTATTTAAATACTTTAAACGATATTTTTTGCGGTTCTTGTATATTCATTTATTTATTCGCCAACCAAGTGTTACAATGAACTTGAAGTATTACAATAAATTTGTAATTACTTCAAGTTCATTGTAACACTTAGTCACCCTTTAAAGGTATTGCGAATCGATTATGATGAATGTGATACATAACTTGAAAATATTTAACAATTGAAATAGATGCTTTTTCCCATTCTTCAATCTAACTAATATAAATTTTCAACTTTTTACGTCAAGTAGTTTAAGTTCTCAGTCAGCTATGAAAGATTTTTATATTTATTATTGATTTATCTATATAAACAAGCGACCCGCTACAACTTCGCACGGGTGCAATTATGTGCATGTTTTATACATATAAACCTTCCTCTTTAATCACTCTGTCTATTATAAAACACGCATCAAAATTCGTAACGTAGTTTTAAAGATCAAAGCATACATAGGGACAAACAGACAACATGAAGCGACTTTGTTTTACTCTATGTAATGTACCTAATGATATGCAGTAACATTTCAAAATTAATTTCCAGTTCTTATTTTAGACATTTGTTTAGGATTTCAAATGAGTAAGTATACACACGAAATATAAATAAACATCATGCATGATAAAGCCTTCACGATTATTCGATCGAAGCTTGCGCTTTAAATATGCATTTACGGTACAGATACGATGTTCTATTTTCTTTAATAAATAAATAGTATGAGCTATTTTCATATTCGAATATCTAAAGAGTCTTTCTCTCATGACTACGATATTTAAATTTTCATGCAAGATTTTTAAAAATTTTTGTTGATCTCTGCTTAACGGCGATCAAACTTAAACGTTCAATGTATTTTCCTTGTCAAATTTATTCAACAGCGTCCATGCCCTCATTGGAACACATAAGTTTGCCAATCTGTAGGCGTGATTTTTGTTAAGAACTTTATATGTACTCTGACTTAGACGTCCTTTAAATAAATAAAAAATATATATATCAAAAATTAGCGATTAGTACAGAAATTATATCATGTTTTGTAGTTTTAAAATTATGACGATGTGAAACATGTTTCGTAGTAAACCCGTAGACAGCTACGAGAAGTGTTCCGTAGCAAACGCTACGAAGCGGCAAACTGCTTCGAAAGAGCACTTACTGTCACAGTTATGATAATGATGCTACTTTGAGCTATTTATATATTTTTACTAACTTTGCGTTCTGCGTGCTGGATATATCTTTACTCAATATACACTAACACTTTATACACTAATTGATATCATTATATACTTTTATATTATTATATACTAAGGTGTATTTCAAATACATTAAAAAGATAAATCATACTTTAAGCTAAAGTATGTTTTGTCACTATCGCACTATTAGTCTGGATGAGAGAAATTGATGAGACAAAAAATGCTTTACATTAAATTATACTTGATCTTTTTTTATGAATAACTTGTTAATTTATTATTTAAAACTCTTTAAACTGATAAATTGAAAAATTACAATCTATAACCACGAGTCCCAACTAAATTTCAATTTCAGATTCATTCGTCCCCGCAAACTATTATTCAAATGGGCGCGATCAAAAGGATGCCTATGGCCATGTACCTATCCTTATAAATAATATTAAAGAAAAAGTAATCTTCCCTAATCTTTGAAAAATTAGTTTTTTTGTTTAAAAAATAAGCTTTTTCGATAAATGAATAAGAATTACCTAATAAATTAAAAAAAAAAAACGTGACACGAATATGTAACAAAATAAATTATATCTAACTCAATGCTAGCAACCTAAAATCTGTCCCGCTGGCCTTTTCAGAGGTAAACTAAATTATATGAGTTAATTATAACGAGACATTTCTTTTCCTCTTACTTTGTCGTAGGCCCACAGAATTATACCCGGCAAAGTTACAAAAATGTAATAACTTTGTTCAAAGAAAAAGGGGGGTAAAGTTGTACAGCTGGCTTCAAACTGAGTTACTCTGAGCTGTCGGCGAAGGATTTGAGTCTCAATTACGAAGCTCAGAAAAGTTATCTTCGTTACATGTGTAAGCCTTTTTGTTCACTGGGTCAGTGGAGTTGGAGGGCTTTTCATTATATTGTGATAAACTACCAAAGTCAGCTTTTACAGCGAGCAACTACTTACGAAGTACTGAGACTCTGAATAAGTTTATACTTTATTTTACTAACTGCGCCCTAGGGTGCTCCCATGGAAATTTCGGGATGAAATTTGTAATTCTAGTCATGATCCAATTTTGCGAAATAGAGTAATAATAACAAAGTAATATATTCCGCATATATCCAAATTTTTGCATTTATTATATAAAATAAGATATGATTCGAAGTATTTCAAATAAGTAGCTGTGTCAAAAAAGTTGGTTACATAATTGTGATATCATTTTGTATGTATTTGATCTGAAATTTAACGCAGACATTAATGTATATCATTGATTAACAAAATTACAGAAGAGGAATTTCTCATTAAAATATACATACTTAGATATTTTCATAAAATGGGGAATATTAAGGATGTATTAAAGAATTCACACAGAGTGGGCGTGAGGAAGAAAGTGCGGATGTGAATAAGCAAAAGTTAGAAAATATACCTACTTCTACGTAATGATAATTCCAGTCCCATATATATTCAATATTACTATAATTTCGCTTCAAATATCACGAGACGTGGGCGAATTTCTAGGCTAAAATGATAGAGGCGTAGATGTGTTCATAAGTATAATGATGTTTGTACACAATCGTAACACAGTATTCACACCCACAATCAGTGAACCGACACATTCACGACTTGATTACGCAACAACTCAATGCAAACTTTCTCAGCTTATAATAAACAGAGACACGGAAAATTATTCACTAACTTTGGCCTGAGCACAAAATTTATGGTACGTTTACCGCGAAATTTCTCCACAATGAACGACTCGCTGGGGCTTAACTTCACAACTTTATGCTTTAGTTACTGCGGTCTGCAGTAGGGATAAGCAATAGCACACAAAAAACGGATTAGCGGATGGTTGCCATCGAGAATTCTAACCGAGTGACGATCAGGAATCGATCGCTTGTCATTTTCAATTCGTATGTATTTTGATGTGTATAACTTTTCATTTCATAACAAATATGTTTTCAGATAGAAGTTTTTATTTTTGAATTTGTTGCTTTAAGACTTGTTTTCAGAACTATCTCTAATAGGAAATTGACTAAATCCTTACGAAGCATTTAGTGAATGTTCACCTATAGTGGTCAACATGAAAATTTGAGTTCTCAGATTGTCGATTAAATTCATCCATGCCTTTTACCTCTTTGTTATACTATCTATCATACAAGCATATTAATGGTACATTATGATATATCTATATATTTCTATTATAGGAAATAATTCGGAAGGACTTATGATTCAAATACTGCAATTATCAATTTTTCAGCATACAGGTATAATACCGATAAATACCATTGAAATATTCACGAAATATCCGCAATTAGATACAAAATATCGCTTATAATACAAAGAAATGTTAATCTATAGCCAATTGTAGCATGTGCAATGAGAACAATCGGTAATACGCTGGTGAAACTGGCCGTAAATTAGGTTTTATCTGAGTCAACGGTCATTAGCGGAGCATGTTGCTTCGTGCGATTGCGCTTCTGACCGCTTTATGTAAATACATATTAGCACACACAGCTATATCTATGGAGAAATGGGTATTGCATAAAGTCACTAATTGCATTTGTTCACATAATGTAAAAGCTTTTGATGACCTCGGTGGCGCAGTGATAAAGTGCTTGCCTCTGAACCGAGATGTCCCGGATTCGATCCCCGGTCGGGTCATGATGGAAAATGATCTTTTTCTGATTGGCTCGGGTTTTGAATGCTTATTTATAAATGTATTTGTTATAAAATATAGTATCGATGAATTAGTATCCCATAACACAAGTCTCCAACTTACTTTGGGGCTAGCTCAATCTGTGTGATTTGTCCCAATATATTTATTTATTCAGAGAGAATATTCAAGTCTACCTTCGATTTTAAAAATATTACTTAAGTAATTCTCTATAATACAAAATCTCAAATTCACGTTCACGTTTAGACGCAAAATAAAGCAAAATTCGATAATTTACATTCCTTTACGAATACATTTTGTAATTTTCAATTGTTATCACTCGCATTCTCGGATCAAAGAATCGAAATCGGAATAACATCATAATATCAAAGAGTATACTCACAATCGTTGCCGGGGGCGCCGAATAACTTATTCAATTGATTAGAGGGCGTATTTATATTTAAGCTGCGTACGAGGCGAACTAATTATGCTAATATTTGTGTTCCGCTGACGATATAAATGCGGTTAGGTAACCTGTTTAGGGAATCGCCTCTGCGTCTTGAGACCCTAACCAAACTAACAGACTCTGACTGGAATACTGATCACCCGCGCCCCCCTCTTAAATATTCAATGAAGAGATAGCCTTTTTGGCTTAATTGATAACAATATTAATCGGTATTTCTTCATCAAGCATTGGTATTCAATGAATGTTTGGTTACTTTCTAATAAGATTGAATAAGGTGTTAAAGGAATATCAAAATGTCTCATTGTCATTTGTCTGGCAATGTATATAAATTAATACATAATTTCTTTTGAACTTTTCATAATTGAACTTTTTACCAAAAATATTATTATTACATTAATAAATGTACACAGTTCAGGTACCTCCAACACAAATGTACTTGTGTACTCAAAATTTATTAATAAAACCTTTATTGTATATTTTCAATTTGAGTAATTTATTACGTTTTTCTGATTAAAGCCAGATTGGGGATCCCTGATGAGTTTTGTCAATAAAGGTAAAAGCTGATCTCAAAGTGAAAGAAAAACGGACTAAAAGCTTTAATAAATCCATTAGAAGGTGAACTTATTTAGCTTTAATGTTAATTTAGATCGCAATATTCGAGTACAAATGATTTTTTATTCATCTTTTTAGGGAAAACAAATGTTTAAACTATACCTACCTATATCAATTTCATGAAAACATTTGAATAATAAATGTATAAAGAAAAATAAAGTCTTTAATTTTATTAGTGGTTATCGTAGCATCAAACTTCAGTCGCATAGCGATGTATCAGTGATATACATCAATCGAAGATGACGTGAAACATCAATGTATCTCACAACCAAGTTTAATTTCGATTATAATCGATAAATCTCAGGGTTGAACACAAGTTGTACAATTCACAATTTTTTTTTGACAGTGAACAGGAACACAAGTTGAACAAAACAAAATTTTTACAATTAAATCCAATTAAAAATCAAATGTTTAATTCCACGTCATGCTTCGTCAGTGTTTCTTGTACAATAGGTATGCGCAGTAAGCTTCGTTTTCAAGCAATATAAAATAGTAATGTAAAGTAGCATGCTTCAACCTAAGAATAACTAATCATTTATGATTACATTATCTTCTGCGCCTTTTCTCGCCACTGCGCATATTATTGGTATTATTATTGCTTCAAAAGCTAGCTAGCTATATATTATTAATTACTAGCTTCGCGGGCCAAAGCTAGTAATTCACAAACATGCAAGGGTGATAACTGTAATTAACAAGTAATTCTAGATTCAGAATTGTAGGCTGTTCATTGTCATAGAAAACTATGAATGGATTCTTTGGATTTATATAGAGTTATGTAGAAATATAAAATCAGATTTCTTTTAAAAACTACAAATAGGTCTGTTTAATTAATTGGCACTAAACTGATAAAAAAATTAAAAATAACTTTGCTTTTAGGAATTTTATACATTTATGTTTTTCTTAACCTAAGTAAGGACTTAAATGTTTATTAGCACGAACATCGATATTGATACGGTTATCGTATACTAATATCTCTAAATATATATATAAATTATTACCAATCATCGATAAATTTATAGTTTTCCATTTAATACGGAGTCTGACAACTTTCTACTTTAATATATTATGAATCGTAACATTCGATGGAAGTTTTCAAGCACATTGTTATGTCCAACTTGAGAACTATACAACATACAGCACATTCCATGTCAATTCCTTCGGGACCGCATTGCAGCATTTGAATTATTTATCAGTCTCTTTTGTATTACTTCCAAAACCAACTGTTTAGAACAATCTTTATGGGAGTGATGAAAAGCTATTGACAGTAGATTGAAATCTAGTCACAGTATTGATAGTCGTAGATACTAATATTATCATCTTCCTTACCATTTCTCACCATTGGGGTCGGCGCAGTCTTTTTTCTCCAGGAGCCTATATTTACTCTTTTGTCTACTCAAGTCCACTCCTAAATTTTTCATATTCTCCATCTCCCAGTTCATCCAGATCTTTTCTGTAATAATTTAAAATTCATATTCAAAGTTCTTTTCGTCAAATGTTCGTTTTATTTCCTCATAAATTGTTCATACCAAGGCATTCTGTTAATGCTTACTTTTCCAAAGATACTATTAATGAAATGTAAAGCTATCGATCGAAAATAAGAATATAAATAAATAATGATCTATTGAATGTCGAGAAGTACTATTGCGTTGTCGGGTTTAATAGGAAATTATTGAAAATACCATAGCTATTGTGACCAATTTTTTAACACTATTGATATTGACAATATTGCACACAAAACACTACTACATTTAACTTTTTATTTTTATAAAATAATTTATTTCTTACAAAGTAAGATGGATTATCTGTTGTTGACATGACTTGATCAACATTACGTGAATAAGAGTGCGTGAGTCTATTTCGTGTGTCACGACGCCGCACCTAATTCATCATTACCCTTGTACATAAAGGCCGTATTAAATGGATATTCAAATCCATCACAAGCAGAACCATCAAAGACACGTCTAGGGTATTGTCCTGATTTTATATTCATATTGTCTCCCTCAGAAACTGTCCTTATTTCTGGATATAAATACAGTGAAAGTACAGTCGAACACATGCCAAGATGACGACGAATGGTTCGAAAAAGTTTCGTTATTATTATTTTATTATATTATAGTCATAAAAATGACTGATTAGTCAAAAATATTTTTTTTATCTCTATTATGGTAAAATTTCTCTCCAGAGGTCTCAGTGTGCTCCTAATCCAATCCTATTTTTGAGAGCGGAAAGTCAAACATGTTAATATTATTGACCGACTGAAAATGTGTAACAAACAGAGCGGTGCACAAATATTATCCCGGAATGACTGAAAATAATATTACATTCAGAAATTACTGGTAATACTGATTTCTTTAACGGTTCTTGTTGCGATGAAAACAATTACGACAAGAAATTGATGTATCATACATCAGCGTTTGCGTCAATGAGACAAGACCAACCACGAGGTGACTAATCATTATGTCTTCGTGTCGCCCACGGTGGCATCTATCAAGTAAGATGGCTCCGTAAAAAGCCGGCCGGCTCCGTACGGCATAACAAGAACAACGATGTCTTTATGAAATTATGTTTTGCCGCGCGTTGAGTAGCTGACGTTGACAAATGACACAAGGGCTGTTTTTCACTGTCAGATCGAAGTGACATGTTTTCCCCTGACTGTGAAGTGTGGAATCGGTAAAGTGAAATAAACGCTCGAAAAAACATCACATCGCATCGCTTAATAGACGAGAAGAGAAATTAATGTTATTTGCTCTGGTTTTATTTTTGGCCGCAAAAAATACGCTTGTTTTGGAGAGATGAACCCAATTTGGCGCTTATATTTTATTTTTAGATTTTGCTCTCAGATTAACTAGATTTCAAGTTATATTACGTCCATGTTTGTACATGATAACAATCATTAGAAATTCCAATTAGCTACAACTTTACGCATATATAGTTAATTGATGGAAAACTAATTTTGTTTGATTCTATAAAAATGTGAATTGAAAAAGATAAGGAACACGATCATCATGCGTGCTAAGGTAACAAAACTACGTTGGTTCAACTCAATACACTTCAAAATTAATCTTTTATTCTTCGCAAATGTAAGAGAGTCAACACAAAACAGACATAACATTTGAAAGAACCGTGGCAAATAGTGCGCCAGATGTATTTTCATAGATAAACCTCAACCACCCTTCAATCTCGCAGCCGATGGCCGCCGAGATATCTCCACGCACCATGCACCCTCATGCAAAAAACTAAATTGAATACCTCCCCTTAATCTTGATACCGCATTTACTTCAAATATGCCGAGTGACTACTCCATTTGAGGAGTATAAGATTAATAAGAAAATTGAAAACAAGATTTGATTACAGCACTCCTGGTGTGTTCAATAATTTGTTTTTTGAGTTTAGCAACTCTCTGTCTACCCCGCAAGGAATAAATATATGATACTGACTGTATCTCATATTTTATTACACAAGCTAAATAATCAAGTAACGCTTGAAAAACAATATATCGTAATAGCTACAAATCCATTCTGTAGTAATATATAGAATTTATTTAATACGACATACATTTTTTATAGAGTAACTTATAGTAAAGCTTACAACAAAACTTTAATAAATTTCACCTCATTCTGAATTTCACTTAATAAACTAGAACTAAAGTGCTGTGATGTGTACTTAGACACAGGTGCATTTGTAACAATAGATCAGTTTATTCATACCTACTTACACAATAACTTATAGACTCGAATAATATTAAAAGTTCAAATAAAACGCCCCTTAATATTATATTTTTGGTTAGCATAATGAAGAGGGATTAACGCAAACACATAAAAAAATGTCAGAATATTACCAGTGTTTAACATCATGTTCAAATTCCGTTACTTGTATAAACTTACAATTACCTCTATAAAACAGGTCCATTAACTGTCATTTAACATATATGATGGTCTGGCGGAGAGCTCTAATCATTATCAAAATAGCTTTAGTGCTGTGCGTGGGAGTTACCCGTAACCCTACGTAAGTGATAAACGCAAAAAGGCAGCGTCACGTATATGTGTGTATTTGCATGTTGTCTGTGTAACCTATTATTGTAGTTGCAATCTTCAAAACGCACATAGAGTAGAATCCCTTCGTGCCGCATTCCGTCACCCAATGAGGACGCTGGGTTAACTCGCTAATATCGCATTAAGCCTCGCCGTTATCTGGCGGCCGCTCCCGACCCGCTCTAATCCCGGGATCCCGATCCTGTGTCTCCCTGGGATTACTCACGTCTCTCCTAGTTCGCGACGTAACAATATTACAATATTTACTGGACGATGCGTTTTCCTGTCCTGATTTAAACAGTGTTCCATTGGTGAAATAAATAAGAAAGGTATTCCTCGGAATTTAAGACCATCATCATTTTACTGTATAGGTATCTAAAATATCGTTTAGTCACAGGAAAGCGACATAAACTTTACTCAAAGATATCCTTACACGAAATAGTGTCGTTTCAAAATACACAAGTCAGAGAGGCAATGAAGTGTGAAATTGAAATTTAAAAGAAATAAAATTCCGCACCCCGATTTGCGTTTCATAGAAGCCATAAATATGTGGTGAGGAGTGAGTTACGCTTTATTTAGCACACGAATGTACTTCAGTCGGTGTGAACAGGGCTGGAATAAGTGAAATCGAGGGCTCGAGGCAAAGCAAATCTGAGGGCTCTTAATTAAAGGGCAAAAAATATCAATCGTCAATAGGTAAGTACAAGTAAGTTAAGATATCATTCTTATTAATTAGGTTTTTTATATAATATGATTAATTAAGTCGTCATTATTATGGTGGATGATTATGATATCGATGATAGGCATGATTTTGAAAATTTATAAGTTTCTTGGGTAAGTAAACCCAACATAAAATACGAGGAAAATCAATTTGAGAAAATTTTTAAAAGGCCCTTAGAGACTTTCTCAAAACGATGCTAACATCGCACTAACGATTTTGCAGAAATTTAGATCGTTAATCGATCTAAATTTCCGCGAAGACTGGATAAACCCGATTCGACATTCGTGCTCATGTTAGAACTATTGAATTGCCTTTGATATTTACGGTCTAAAATTTCGGCTATCACAAATTTGCTGAATTATTTTTGGATACAGAACGTTTGTTCATTTAAATATTTGGCCTGTAACATAATTTGTCATCTTCTCTGATTTAAAAAACAGCCTTCCTACGTGACTGTAGGGCAAAAATACTGTTGCCGGAGATTTCAGCTTAGCTTATATAATACACATATTTGTAATTCTGATAAGTCACATGGCGAATAAGTTAGTTCATGAATGATGGAATTAGAACGAGTGCTCAATGTAAGTAAGAAACAGCGAATACTTTCTGTGAACATTTATGATTTTCGCTACAAAATTGCAAATATTTAATGAATACAGTCAAATATTTGCAGTAGTCCATTATTGATACAGAAGAAAACACTTCAGTAATAACAAAAATTGGGATCAAGCATCTCATCCTAGGCGTATTGGCTAAATGCAGTGACCTCTATTGCCTACATGGATAATCCGACTCTGAATTCGAAGTGATACCTCCCCTTTCTAACCCTTCTCGAGAGCACTCGTCTCCAGCAAATCGAAAGTCGTTACACAAAAACCGAGATACGTTTTTCGTGCGATATTATAGAGCTACATCTTTCCCTTTTAGTAAAACACTTTGATGATTTTTTTCGCTTTTTGCCTTTCCGATTCATGTGAATTATCGCTTTTTTATTTCATTTCTTAGATTTGTGACGATAAAGATGTTCTGGTAGATTATCTTCTGGATTCCAAAAAGTATCTTTAAAAAATTATAGGCTCAGTAATTTCGAGGAATCATGCATAGTTATATTTTTTCAAAATTACTAGTGAATTATATCCAACTATAAATCTTTTTAATTGAATTAATAATAACGAATTAACTTTTAATATAAGTCTTAAATCATTCTGTTCCAAAAATATTCTATACATGTACAAAAATCAGCTCGTTTTAAATATCACGTGGTAAAGTTAAATATTAATACAAAGTTGCGAACGTGAGTACAGATCTTTAGATTCACTGTAATACAACACAAACTAGACGAACGTGTTGTGTTGTTATTAATTATATCAATATTTGTGTTTCTGAAGACGGGATAACTTTGTTATTTATTTATTTCCAACAAGGGAGGAGAGCCATTAACTAATTACTAAATTAGTTATTTATGTCAGTGATCCAAATATCAGAGAAATAAAAAAATGCTTTTATTTATATGCTTCATATTGAAACACAAGTAAAAACTTTCCGACTAATTATTTATGCAGCCAGTCGTTTAATAGAAAAAAAAATCTAAATATGAGAGAATGTCAATAAGGTTTTAAAGAAAGAACACGCCAAAATGAAGAAAACGGTGCGAATGCGAAGAATGCAATTAAAACAGCAATAAAAGCACATTTTACAGCTTTAGACCGCCGCCGTTGTATTTTGCGTAAAGGTTATTATCTGCTTTTTTAACTTCGCTTTCAAACGAGAATTAAAAATGAAAACATAAAGCGTCTGCCTTAATTTCGTCTGTCTTTCGAAACAATAGGAGCGGGGAATGGACGTGGCTTTTAACGTTTCGTATGCTTTTGATTGTTACATAAAATTCAGACCTCGAATTTTTTTAATATGAGTTTTGTTGCCATACAATTATATTCACTTTGTTGATTGATAAGAATCCGTTCGAAATGCCATTAGATATTAGCTAACTGAGTTATAACTATGTGTTGTTAAGATTGGAATATCGTTATGCATATTCATAACTTAGTATATTACCTGAAATAAATATACCCATGTTATGTTATAGTCTCGTGATAGTAAACAACATATTTATATATGAGCCTGTAACCTTAAATATATAACTTTTTTTCTGAAAATATAAATGACACATGTTAATGATAATTTGTTTTTATGTAGTTATTAATTACCGTTTAATTAGATAAATAGGATTATTTTCTTTAACTAATAAAATGAAATAATTTACCTACTTATATAAATATCGTGATTTGTTGTTATTGTTAGTTTGTTATTTGATCGAGTAAACCTTATAAAATTTATTTAATTTCAAATAACCATCTATCATTAATTGTACTTAATTAAAAATACACTTGTTTCAATCCAGTATTCCAGCCAGAGACAACGAATAATACGTCTCTTTGAGAGTATTTTCAAGCACTCTATTAAATTGATGTCTTACAAAATGTTGATGGCTCTAAGAAAATAATGAACATGTATGTGTTATAATACCTTCGTTAAATGGAACGTTTTGCTTTTAAGAGTATTTATTCAGTTATAATATGTGTTGAGAATAATTTTAAAATAATAACACAATCGCAATGTGCGTTTTATTATAGAAATTCAGAATTTAAGTTCGGAACACTGTAATTTGTTTATAAATATAGTTGTTTTCATACATTTTATAAAATAATATATATAAGAGCCGTTTTCAGATAAAAATGTTACATTTTCTTTTTTTTCCAGGTTCTAAATATACGACCGTCCGGCTAAATCGGTCACTCGTGCGACGTTGATTAATGAGATAAATATTGCTGCCTTGTGTCCGTTCATATATGGGATACAGCTCTAAACGAAAATCATATACGTGAAATAAAATAGTTTTTTTTCTACTATGCTATACTTTCAAATTTACTTAAAAAGAGTAAGGATAAGTTAGGGTAAGTGTAAGGTATGTAATACAATTTTCAAAATTACGATTCCAATTATGACTCAATTTTCTACAAAGTCAATACGCAGTACATCATCATCCAAAACGTGAAACGCCGGAGAAATAAGCCAATTAAATAAATTTATAGTCAAACTTGGGCAGAAAACATCATTTTTCCCCGGCCCAACACAAGACTGCTTCTTCATTTCCCGAAATTTCCGCGATAATGACCCTACTCCTACCTTTTACCTCTGTTTTCAATTATTCACACATTAAATTTTGGGCACCAGACTCATTTTCACATTACATCCCTTTGATTATGATCGATAATTTTCCACGTCGGCTTTAATACCTTTATTCTAGTACTCATTGAACCTTAAAGATTTATCAAATCGTGCTTTTTTGACCCAAAATACCAACTTCAAAATTGTTTGTTTGAAAATAAAGTAGCTTATGTTCAATGGATGTGCACTGAACTAGTTTTTTAGATTCACTATAATAATTAGCCTGGTCTTGCAAGATTAGACCTGGTAAGATAATTTTAAATGTCCATTACCCACCAAGTGATGAGCTGCAGTCGAATAGACACTACAAAGTAGAATAAGGTCGAATGGAGAGCCAGTGGGTACTACCCTTAAACTTCGCGGGTGCTTGAGATTGGTTTCAGAGATTTTAAACTTAGGTATTATCAGTAAAGGGATACCAATTTGTGAAGTTAATTAAATGAACAAAACGAGTTCATTAGATTTGATCTTTACTATTGTTCAAAGAACGACCGTCGTGCCTTGTTCTCGAAGTTTCTTATCGTCAAGCATGAGTTTATCTGTACTTGCCTGTTTTGTGTTATTACAATGTGCAAACGTAAAATTTATAACTTCTTTACTAAATAATTATACCATTCATCATCATGTAATTTAAGAGCGAGGCTCTTGTCGATGGAGTTCCTTCCATTGTTCTCTCTCTAAAGCCAACTTCTTCACTTCTTGATACGACACGACACCCATTTTTTATTTAATTTGTATAAACAACAATGAATTATTATCCAAAAATATTTAGGTATTTTAAAAGTAACGAAATCTTGTTTTGTCTGGAAAAAAAAACGAAATTTTGTCTGGACGTTAGCGGCGCGCCCCGGTTAAAACCAACGTTGATTTTAACCTCAACCCTATTTCTCCACAGGCATTATAACATAACGCTAAAATATATTTATTACGCACGCCTCGTTAGGTTTTCTTAGAAACGTTAATTACCTAAATGATTTGATTAATTTTTATGGCCAAAAATCTAGTTTCCGATATTTTGTTTAATAATTGTAAGCATTGTTTGTTAGGTATGTATTACTATGGAAATCGATAAGTTAGATGAGCCGCTCGCTGTACCTACTCGGATCTGCAGTGATGTGTGGTCTCGAATCCCACTCAATCACCTCATGCAGATTAAAATCTTTGTCCGTGTGGGTTCGATACCCTCAAGCTGAAATCCGATTTTTTTTATCTACATTAAATTATAAATATGTACATAAATATTTTTTATCTACATTAAATAATATATTTACAATTATAAGGACTTTTTTAGTTGGTTGTTATTTGAATCCTGCGACTTTTAAGGTACACATACATGTCAAAATCCTCTCCGCCTAATGTAAATCCGATAGAAAGCCGATAAAAATCCGCTACAAAGCGTATATAGGAAATTTCAAAGCTTTTACCTCTATTCGTCAAACACAGGCGAAACACGGGAACAGAGTGTGTTGAAACTCGATCACTTTAGGTTGTTGCGCATCTTTTTGATAAAAGCATATCGAATTATCCAATTTGTGTACTTTGGTAACGTATTACAAGTTCCAAACAACAAACTCAATCACTGTAACTTTGAGTTTTGTTCACGTAAATTTTTCTCTTTTTGTTTTAATTTTGAACATTTGCCTCAACCTAACTTTTTGCTTACTTTTTGATTTATCAAATAAAAAAACAATATTACCATTTTTTACCAAAAAACAAACAATGTATTCGTTTAAAAAAAAAACAAAACGATTATTCACACCTTTTACAATTTCAAGTACTCTACAAATTACAGAACATTGATTTGCTGGCCGAATCAGAATTATATATATTATCGGCTTCTCTATAAAAAAGATAATACTGTCATTTTTTTGATTTAAGGATGAAACGTTGCTGGCATAGTTCTTCACGGAAGAAATCTATGTTGTAAGTAAATATAAATTGAAGATGGTCCTAAATACACTGAAGGACAATAATACGCGATCAGAGAAGCGATAATGACGTCTCTTCTATACGTGTGTCTTTGTCAGAATCGAGGACACACGGAGGACATAGTTAAGGACCTCTGTACACGTGATCTGTTTGCGATGTTGATTATTATACGTAATCTATGACATGCTCGATAGAGTTTATATCAAAATGTACCTGAAGTGTGTAAGTTAGTGGTGAGGCCGCGCCGTCGTCTCTTCGAAATGTTGAAAACTAGGTAGGTATTTCCATTTCTTCAACAATAATCAGATAAACTTGATATAATATTTCAGTATGTACTCATAATATGTGTAAGAATATGAATGAAATGTAAAGGAATGACTCCTAATCGTTCATTTATTTTTAAATATATCATTTAATTAATATCATATGAAATGCAGTATTTAGTTTCAAACTTGAGATTTGCATTTTTCAAGAATAAAACTATTCAGACAAACTTTACATTTGAAAACTTTTGCAACTTTCCCCAGGTAACATTTTCCTTTCGGTATTATTTGAAACAAAAATAGCGAAAGAGTTTTAATAACACACTGAAAATAAAATATTGTTTCATTTTATAAAAGCGGGACATCCAATTTAGGTATCGTATAGTTTTTTAAAGTAGCCAAATATGCAAGATTTTTTTTATTCGTTGACCTTTTAAATATTCATATTAAAATTTTATTTCTCCTCCGTGTTGATGAAATCTTTCATCTTTTACTGGATATGACACCCAATATGTACGAGGTGCGTTGACGGCAGCCTCTGATTCCGACTGCCAATAATAGGGACGTGATCGGCATCGCCAACCGATACGCGGCCCTGTTATTGTACAATATGTTTATACGTTTGTACAGTCTACTTCACATAAGCTCGGTCCGGTTCCAGCTCAATGTTTTGGGAAGAAGTGAGCTTCATCTATGCTGCTCCTTTACCCTTAACTGAGTGATTATGGTGCAAGCTCATGCTCATTTCATGACCGGAAAGATGTTAACAAGTATTAACATTATTATTATATGAACATATATAACAACACGTAAAAAGGTGTTTGTGAATGTATCTAATTTCTGAATAAATGTTTTGAGTTTGAATGAGAGTTAGAATGAAATGCGTTTTGACGACCTCTGGGACTTGGCGTCTAAAGCGGTCGCTTCATTCGGCCTTCGGGCCTGCTTAAACCAAACCTACTTCATTGCAGTCTACGCGAGGTAACATGACGTAACGCCGGCTGTACATCCACGTATGTACCACTTGTCATTTTATCACGTACTGCGATGCAGTAGGAATGTGACGCGGCCGTACGTGCTGTTACTAACCAAACTTTGCCACAATTTTCACCACTTTAGTTTTTTCCATTCGATTCTTAACTGGAATTTTGATTTTACAACACTCGTTTTGTAAGTTGTAAGTACTTGTACAATTTGGGTCTTGTTTATTTTTGTAAACTCCGTAAAAGATGTCTACTGCTATAATTTAAACAAATTACTAAAATTTTATTTTATTGGTGCCTATCATTATATACACTTTTAAATAAGGTGAAAACAAGTTAAATAATAAACGAGTGTGTTTTTTAAATTAGGTATCTTTGTTACATCCTTGAAATAGATCGCGAAGTAAAATTATTCTGTACAAACCTATCTTGATGCCCTTGTATTAGCCCGTTTCTTGGATAATATCAATCTGCTTGTTCAGCTGCTCGTGAAATAAATACAGTTTGTATCACATAAAATTAGCATATAAATTGTACAGCCCCGATAAATTCAAATATATGCTAATTTGTTAACAAAAATGCTATTACTATTGCCACGAATTTCTAGTAAAGTAACAAGATAATACTCTAGCAAATAGCTGTTGAAAATTCGAATAAATTATCTATCCTACAAATCTCCACTTAAATGTAGGTGTATTAATAATAAACTCCAAGATAATTACATTCCTGGGAAGATAAATTTTATAACGAAGCATTTCCAAATGACACAAACAAAATACACCTTTGTGAAATATTGCTGTGTTATCTTATGCTTGTGTTGCCTCGCTCAGACGGTTGTCATAACAGTTATTAATCATCGTGTCGCTTGTTACTTCAAAGGGTCGCTTAATCAGCTGCGAATGTTTAGAAACCATCACTCACCACCCTCATGCACGCATTCTTGACGTGTTATCTCCTAATCTGAAACTCATCAGGATGAGTTTTTAAACTCCACGCGTGAGTTTAAGTTTGCAACTCATCACTCAAACGCATTAACCAATTTGCTCGCGAATTTCAGAATGTCGCTGCTAAGAGCGTCTAATTACGGATTCCGGCGGAGTAATGAAAGCTAAGCTGTAGTGACTAATGAGCAACTTGCTAATTTCGAGATGTGTCATTTGTTACACACCTACCTTAATATATTTTACAAGAGAACAGTACTTAAGCCTACAGATAAGATTGTGAGTCTAATATTTATCTAGTAATACATCTTTTACTTTATGAAATTGATATATATTTCTACTAGGAATAAAAAAATGTTTTCTTTCTTTATCTTATACGTTAGTTTAATATTTCAAAGAAGACAATTTTCTGAGAATAAAATGCAACCTTAGATGCACCTGTTGAACGGTTGCTTTCTCAGAAAACAGTATTGCATTTTTCCATCTAAAATTATTTCTCTTATCCCACGACTGAAAGATATAATTTAAAAAGAAATAATGGTAGCTTAAGCTGTATTCTGATTTTTGTCTGAAAATAAAAAAAAAACATTATATCCATAATAAACATTCCAGTAAGTCCCATTTTGCCCCACTTTTACTCGTACTCAAACAAATCTTTTAAATGAATATCTAAATAAAAAACAATTTTTCATTAATATGTACATATACAAAATAATAAATCTACTAAAATAGCTTCGGTATTCGGAGTAAGAGATGGGCATTTAGACGACAAGCATATAACGTAATACTATATTATATTATTTAATTTGAGCACAAAAATAGTTTAATTAATTTAAAGTAACTATCGTGAACTACTTACGCTTAAAATTTTAACACTCGGGCAATTTTAATTCGATTAGAAATTTTAGTTCTTTGAAATCGTTAAAAAATTCAAAATGTCGTAAAAATAACAAATGAAAACTATCAGTAAATTAAATTCTGCTACAAATATGTTAGCATCTTTTTTCAACGAAAATTGTATTAGTAAGTGTACAACTATTTTTAGCACACAATATTGTTTCATTTAACAACTTTTTTCAACGAAAAAAATTTAAAGCTATTAGCAGATAAGAAGTTTAGAAAAGTTAATTAAAAAAATAATTTAACCATTAAGTCTGTAATTTTTTTATGCCGTTCAGCCCATATCTATTCGGAATAGCTGTTAGCCTTTTTCATATACCTATGTCATGGGATGATTTTTTTATTTTTTATTCCAGAGAGCGTATATATATATAATATGTCAATATGGTACAGAATAGGTTTATTTTATGGCAAACATGCCACCAGCTTATCTGTAGCCGTATTCATAAGTACAAACTTTCTTTCTCTCATAGACAAATGGAGTTTTTAAACCCATATCTACTTCATCCCTATATCAAAAGTTAATCAACATAATTAACTTTGTTGATTGCCAAACATTATGCACGCATCCTCACACATAATTACTTCATGTGTATCGCAGGCTAACCAGGCTATATTAATCTGCGCTTTATATACCGCATTAGAACTACATTCTGATGGAATGCCATCTCGTGACATCACGGGCCATCACGGCATCAAAGGCACCGATATTCCAAGAGCTATTGAATTTCAACCTCATTTATGGCTGATTGTATGAGTATTCATGTGTATTAATTCATTAAAATAGAAACTAAAGGCAAGATATTCATTGAAATAGATACGTTTCTGGCCCGTGGCTTCTCTTAAATAAGTGGTCATGGCCAGGGCATAAGGAGTATGGGCCTTGGCTCACCTCGCGTGCTAAATGCAGATTGATAGGTTTTAATGATTGAAAATACAACCGGGACCAACGGCTTAACGTGCATTCCGAAGCACCGAGGAGCTCAAGCTAATACATTTTGGTCACCTATCCTATGGCCGACCATTGTGAGAGTCACTGTCACTATCACAGGCTGAGCGCGCTAACCAATGCGCCATTAAGCTTCTTCCAGATAAGTATATGTAGATGTGCAAATCCTAACGAGGTTTAAGCGCACACAGAAACTTAATGTCAATAAATAAGAAATATTGAATTTAGTTTCAAGAGCTGATTTTAGGGTGTTGGTTGGTAAATGCTGGCGGATATGCCATGAATAGATAAACACAGTAACGTACAGCTGACCTGATTTTGAACAGACCAAAGCCGTCTATTTAATCCTCAGATCAATCGAGTAATACTGCAAGGCTTCGGGCGTTCTAACTTTATATTGGGTCAGGTCTGTAGGTAAAGGGTGTGGTATAGGTAGAAAAAACTGAATACACGACTAACTTTTTTCGTATGTGATAAAATTTCGACCAGTATAAAACTTACTGCAGGTAGTACTTTTTTCACGTCACATGTAATTGCTATTAAAATTACTTACCTAGGTTATATCATTGTAGAGAGAGAGAGGGAAAGGATTATATAATTTAAATTACCAAATTCTAATGAATAATCATAGTATTTTTGATTGTATCGCAAATTAATACATTGTCTAAGAATCTCTTTCGTCTGACCGTTTCCCGGTTGTTTCTTCAGGTGTTGAGCGTTGGAGCAAATATTTATAATGATGATGTTGTAACCTGAAAATAATATGACTTATATAATATAAACTTTAGGCAATACTGGTAACTCTTTGTAGGGAATAAGTTCCGTTTTCTAAACATGTTGGGTCTAACATCATGAAAGATTTTCCTGGAAAAGGTAAACCTTGTGTAGTCGATTACATCATGATAGTAACCACTGGCCCGGAACTGGTGGCCAAGACTATTTTCTGCTCCAATGTATAAGGAAATGACATCTAAAATTTATAGTTTCTTAAGCCGGCAAGTCTATTCCAGAATTGACTAGTTTTGAAGACTCAGCTTAAAACTTTGAACGAGGAACTCTGTAAACGGAAAATGTTTATTAAGTATTGACGTCTTTTGATCTTTGAAACTTTAGATTTGAAAATCTTTGTATTTAATTTTGATGTTGTTTAAGTAAAACTTATGAATATAATTTTGTTCGCATATTTTTGTAAAAAAAAATACAGTTTCTAGGGCCTGAAGCTTCAAAAGTTATGTTTTAGCTCTCAGCCCATAATTAATGTTACTGAAACTATCATGATGGAAAATCACAGTATCTGCTAAGTGATGTGTTCTCTGTTGTAACTTGGTATATAGAATAACTTGAACTTAGGTTACACATTACGTAAGATATTATTTTGTACGATTTTGTGTTGTTTTCTGCGGTTTGTGCTGTGTTCTTTTATTTTCCTCACAACTTGTATTCAAAATAGGTGAAAGGATAAAAATTGGTAGGAAATTGTGATTCGGGTGTATGAAACTGTATTGTTTCAAGTTTCAAATCCAAACGTTAATAATATTATAAAGAGAAAAGATTTGTATTTTAGAAATAAACTCATAAACGACTGGACCGATTTTGATGAAATTTGGCACAGAGAGAGGTAACCTTCAGTAGTAACGAAGGCTATTTTTTTATGATTTTACACGAGCGAAGCCGGTAACGGACCTCTAGTGTTTTAATAATATTACACCTACAAAAAATAAATTCAGGCCATTACGTTGAATGAAAACATTAATCCTATTGTGCGGTTTCTGGTGTAAAATATATAGTACAATAGTAGGAATACCACATACTATAAACACAAAGCTCTAAAGCGCCAAGCTTTCCGAAATAGAGTAGCTTTATTTTTAGTAAGGACTAAATTACGCTAAATTTCTAATGTTTTTTTATAAAATTGCAGGAAATTACAAAAATATATTGTAACAACTCGAACTACTTATGTCATTATATTTTTAAACTCAACCATCGTGAAAGTAGGGCAAAGCATCATAAGTTACATCACATGAAAGCAGAACAAATTATATTGCAGACAAATTGTGTGAAAAAATGGCGAGTTATTCCGCATCACGATAACAACGTGAGGGCTAACCCCCATACATTTCCACGGGCGTCGAAGAAACCCATATCGAGAGTTATCAGAGCATCGGGCGCGAAAATATCGCCAGTGTTGGATAAATAAAGGCATATCGCAGAAATTTAGGGCAGGTCGCGGTTGCGGTACCGTCCAGAGAGCTGGAGAAAAAGGGGCGCCTCGTTTTTGAGTTTTTAGGGCTCTCAACATGACCATACACAAATTCCATGATTACTAAAAATGTCGAAGACCGAGCGAAATGGAGAAGAAAAGTAGTAAAGCGAATCCTGAATCGACCCAGTGAATTACCCGGTTGTGTGTTTTTTTGACGATAAAATCAGATAAAAAGTCATTTTTATGAATGTCAATTCATGCAAATAGTATCGATACAATAGTGTGTTATGGGATGATGGCATGCTCTCCATTTAAATTTGCATACCCATAGCCGGTGATTAAGTTTTCTTTTAACACCACATAGTAAATAATGTAAACTTATTTTTTGCAAATAAATAATCTTTGTCTTTGATATATAGGAGCGCCATGGAAATTTCACCCTGGGTGCTTGTAGTGCTCACACCAGCACTACATATTGTGTGGTATGATGGCTGCCGGGGCTCGCCTGTTGTGGCATTGCCCATCCCTTGGGATAAAACGAATGAGGATTGCCCGACTGCGAAACGTTTCACCATTTCGGACTGACGATTCAGATTCAGATTCAGATTCATTTATTGCAATGTCACAAGTGGAAATGTTAGGTGTTACATAGATAATAAGTAAGTACAGGTGACGCCCTGCAAGGGCACAGCAAACATTGGGGCAGCTAGATGCCATTTACTTAAATATTTAACATTGTTAATTGTCATGCATTAAATGATTAAAATTATTAAATTATTAAAAATGATTAAAATTAATAAAATGATTAAAATTAATAAAATGAAGGGGAGTCGAAGGTATCACTGATCGATTTGATCTTCAAAGAACTCTGCGATACTGTAATAGCATTTATCCAAAAGAAAAACCTTGAGATGGTTAGTAAATGTGTGTGGTTTTTTAATATTTTTTATTTCATTTGGAATGTGGTTAAATATTTTTATTGCCATATGATGAGGACTAGATCCAATTAATGCCATATTAGTAAGTGGAATTAATAATTTATTTAAATACCGATTGTTTCTTCTGTTGTGATTATCCCTATTAGTATATAATTCACTGTGTTTCCGTACAAATTTGCAGATTTCTAAAATGTAAATAGATGTCAGCGTTAATATTTTATGTTTTTTAAAGTAAAGTAGATACACTAACAGACCGCATGTTTTTGACCCGGACTTGAGTAATAACCGAGAAGATGTCAGACTACAATAATTGTAGGATTAAATATTGTTTTAGTAGTCTACCCGTCCGTTTTTCTAAGTAGACAACGTATTATTTTTTGCATATGTACACTATTATTATAAACAGGTAAGCGTTTGTGAGTTTGTATGTTTGAGGCGGGTAATCTCCGAAACTACCTACTACTATAGACTATTTTATTTCAAATTTCCCACGGGAGCGAAGCCCCGGGCAACATCTAGTTATTAGTAACCAGTGGCCCATTCCGGCTTTGCTCGGGTGAAAACATAATAAATTATACACCTAAACATTCCTCAGAAATCACACTATCTCTTGGTGAAAACCACATGAAAATTTGTGCAACCATTTTGGAGTTTATCGCCAACAGACAGACGCGACAGAAGGCTTTGTTTTATAATATGTAAGGATTGGGATTGATGATTAGAGATTCCTTTAAATCTGTGCAATTTATTTGACAAGTTTGAAATTGTTGTCATTGGTAGGTACTGGAATTTTTATTGCTAAAGAGCAGCGTTCCTGTTCAGTGTAAGGTTTATTTAGCTTAACATGCATACGTACTTCAGCGAGAAGAAGGGAAATAGAAGCATAAAACTGACGCTAGCCAGTTCATGACTCACTAGAAAAAGAAAAATACATTTCGGGTGATATAAATGTGGAAATCAGAGGGCTATTAACATCGTTTTGCGGATGAGCGGCGACAGTAATTGCCGTGTCGGCGCACGGGCACCAAATTTATGGCGCCAACTGTACAGCTGGTAATTGAGTCGACTCACTTGTTACTCTGTGGTCTTTGCGACACCTGCCAAATGGTTATTACTACTATTATATAGGGTTACTAATCTGTTTTGAGTTACACGCTGAATCTAATTGTTGTTGTTACACATTTGTTGTTGTCCAATTGAATTTCAAATAATTTATAAATGATCAACTTGAAGTTAAGTTTACCATCCCAAGTTCGACCTGATATGTAACTTATACAACTATGCATGCCTCACGTATAGGCAAATGTCCTGTATCAACTTTGACTAAAACGCGACTATGTTAATTATATCAAAATTAGTGAAACAAAATTGTAGTAATACGTAGCAAAACATCAATATACATTCCCCAATTTTGCTTACAATAAAATTATCTAAATCTTTCCTTAAGTACATTAGCATTATTTAAGATTCAAGAGCTTACATACAATACTTACCCTTGTGTTTTGCTACAAAGCGTCGCGCCGTCGGAAGGTAACTGCGCGAATTTCAGTCCGTAGGAAATGCTTCCACTAAAGCACAATAACGTACTTGCGCGAGCTGTAAGCGGATTATGAGAGGTTCCGAAGTAGGCTGCTTTGAAACTGGCAAGAAAAGCAATATCCATTATCTTGGCAAGCTTTGTGTGCCCACCGCGCATTGTTGGCTGCACCCTAGTCCGCACTATATTGTTTGACTTAGGGGAAACGGACCGCGTACACGGAACAAATTAAAACTCTTACGTGTTAGCTTACATGATGTCACGTGGCATATTGTTCGATTTTATTTTATAGTCTGTCAGCGAAAGTAAAATAGAATCTTTCAGCTGCTTCTCTTCGCTTGCAGATAGTAAAAGTCAATGTAAAAGTACAATACCTAAACTGGAAAATTTTCATATAGTAGTGGTGGAGTACCTTACTCTTAAGATTTATATTTAATGGCCATGCAGCACGTATCTACCATATACAACTCAAATTAATTCATGCCATCAATCATGTATGTAAAAATGTGGGTATGAGGATAATACAATAAATTAAGTATGGGCAGACATATTGTGCCTTGAGTACTCTGTCCATGATACAAAACTTGGAATGGATTTCCTTATGGGGATCATTATTATTTACCATATATGATTGCTTACGAGTCAACATATCTGATGGCAAGGAATTAGAACGGCTCCCTGCCAGCACCGGCCCACATAGTAGCTACGGACTTCCCATGTTATAATGTAACTTAATAACATATAAGTAACTTATCGTAGCCTTTAGTGCAAGTAAAAGCTTATTTTTCGAATCAGGATATTTATAAACACATGTACCTACTTATCAGGATCGTCGGTGTTTGAGCTTGTATAACAATTCAAATAAGTAGGTATACTTGTAAAGTGCATATTTAATAAGATTATCAAGGAAACAAAATATTTCGTATTGTGAAAATTGAATGCAATGAAAATACAATTTTTACATTCCATTCATAATATACAGGAACAAATATTTCACAATACTTTGATACATCATGCGTGTTTAATTGAAATTTATTCTTTTACCTTTCTGAAAAGTATGACTTTTAAAAAATTTAAAACGCGTAACCTTGGGGCACAGGTCAGAAAACTTGTGACCTGTGACCCTAGGTTAAGCTGAACCCATCTAATCTTATATGAATAATTTCCCGGTTCGTTAAGCTGCTGTTCGTTAAGTTAACCGTCGGAGCCCAGTGTCCGTTTTATTTATTACTTTATTACTTGTTAGTCTCTATTTTGCACGATCTTCGGCATCCTCAATTGTCACATCATCATTAAGAACGCATAATAATTCTTGACGACTTCAAGGCAAGAAGTTTGTTCCTTATAATTTTAGCCGGTTTAATTTTAGCTAGCTCGAGGCTGGTCCTTAAAGCAGGTTTGTTGTATTTAATAGAATACAAACATATCACCGAATTTATTGTTTTTAATAAAAGCCGTAGCAGTATTGTTTCTTTTAAAACCCCGAAATATCTGACAACGATTGATGATTAGAAACAAGTGGTTTTCAATCTGTACAATTTTCATAGGTTACTCATAGTATTTTGCGCGCAGAAGTTCTAAAATTTTCATATAGGTTAGTCATAATATTTTGCGCACAGAGGTTCTAAATCCAAAACCTTAAAACATTTTGGGAAAGGTGTGAAAAGTAATACTTTGACGGCTGACTTGATTGAAACCGCTTAAAGCCCTGCTCCATCGCTCCGTTGTCCTTCGTTGTTATGACGTCCAACAACGGACAGCGCAGAAATTGTTACCGAATCTCCATCCGACTTACTTCGACGTAAGTCTATGTAAGAATCTATGGAAAACAACGGGGCACCACGCATCGGAGCATTAGGTAACCGTATCGTAATTTATCCTTTGTACCGATAAGTACGGGCACAGCTAAATCATTATCCACGTGTACGTGCTTGCAACACAAGACATTAATCCGGTGTCCCTCGCCTCGAGATAATAAATATTTGCTCAACAGTTTAATGTTTACTTCGCCGTACACTGAAAGATACTTAACTTGGCCAACACGTTTACTTACTGACTTATATGTACGTAATTCAGTAGAGAATGTAGGTAGGCAAACGTTATTAGCTTAAGATTACCACTAACTTCTGGAATTAAATATGTGAAGAGTGAGTAGTGGTATATTACTTCACCTACTTATTACATTACAGAAATTAGTTTCTGGAAAGTATTAAGTGAAGTTATCTAATCTAAATGGTGACATAGTAGGTACAATACAATACCCTTTATTGAACCAAAGAAGAAATACAGAAAATAATAAATATCACACAATACAAATACAATACACAAAGGCGGACTTTTCTTATTCTTCCAGTCAACCTTAGGCTGTACAAATGGACCAACTTAGGTACACAAATAACCAGGATAAAAAGTTGTAAAATTGTGGCAAAAGACCCACAGCTTTAATATTGTGTATTTTTTTAAATGAAATTTACCCAAAATGTCCTTCAATAATTTAGGTATTAAATAAATTGATATTAAAGTTGTCTTGTCTAGTGATTTTGTAAAAGAGTAGTAAACGTGCAATCAAATATCAGTTTACATCCTAATCAAAGCGTAGTAAGGTTGAGTTAGGCTATTATAGTAGCGGCTATAAAGTAAAAAGCACGTGAAAGGGTAAACAAATAATGTTTGCATATGTCCAACGGTCGCCATGGCTGAAATTGGTCTGATAAATATCACTTTTAATAAAGCTTTGCTTCTTCTGAGGGATATGTAACTAACCGCAGAGTCAAGAAGCTAGCAGAGATAAACTGTTAAGGTATTATACCTTCTCTAAACCTGAGAATATAAGTATGTACTAGTAACCAAACTTTGCACTTAATAGTTCTAAGTACTGGCAAGAGAACTCACAAGACTTGCAGTTGATGCAAATATAGCTTAAACTTGCTGTGTAACTTGTTCTGACAGAAATTTGTATGGATTGAGAAACGAGGTGTTATTTACTGTAAACGGAAAATAAGGGTACGAATAGTGGATTATACACCAAGATTCTAAAGCGAATGGTCGCTTTACTTTCGAGGTGTATACCTACTCTGCTTTTCACTTCGATCGCGAAATTTACATACTATAATAATATTACAAATACGCATTCTAATATACGTTGATATAACAACGCTTAATAAGCTGATTAGACGAAGGTTTTACGTTTATGCTCTTTTTTTAAATCTTATTCAAAAGGTTTTTTAAAGATTTTAAGAGGTATTTTATTTTATTGTTTAATCAATGTTTTTAATTACACGCGATAGCAAAAAGAAATTTATAAAAAATATTTTGCTTTATGCTCTAGAGCTTAAAAACTAATTTTAGGCCGCTTATATATATATATATATATATATATATATATATATATATATATATATATATATATATATATATATATATATATATATATATATATATATATATATATATATATATATATATACGATTATAGATTTTATGTACGTATGAAGTAAAAAGGTTTTGCAAGCATTTTGGTGTAGTAGCTTTCTAATGGTTTCGCGTTCCAAGTTATCCAAGGATGTCATTATTATTAAGGATGTAACAAATTTTAATGGTTCCGTACCAAAAAAATACTAAATGGAACAACCGTCAGACTCTTAAGAACCGATTCAGGATGTCATTACCAGCCACAAATGTAGAAATCCACTTACTAAAACATGCTAAGAATGATATTTTTTTATCTACCTAAACTTCAACAATTTTTAGAAGTAAAAATAAGCATTGATTAAACAATATAGATAGAATGTTCGTAGAGTTAAATTCGATAAGTATTTTAAATTGCGCCCTATATTGACTCCCCAACACCCTGAATGCTATATTTTATCGCGTATTATATGGAGGCTCAAAATTTGATTATGAAAAAATGAGGCCGAGACTAAGAGGGTCTAATTTCGACCTCGTCTCTTTTTACATCAAGCTTGCAAAAATATCCAATTCGTACCCTTGGGGTGAACTGAACAATGCGGAGTAATGAAATATCAACACCGGCTAAGTACAACTTATCTTTTTTTTAAATTAATTCACTCTCGCCTATGGAGATAGTAATAACATTTGTTTCATTTTTCATCAACGTCATTTATTTTTTTGCTTAAAAATAAATGCTAAAGCTTTGCCAGTTCCATTAATGCATATAGCTTAACAGATGCTAGTTTTATCAGAAATTTAAAAAACTTTTTCCATTTAGATAATATATACCCATAAATTTGACCTCATCTTAGCAGTATGACCACTTAAGGCTGATTTTTTAGTTAAAAACTGTATGTTGTGTCCTTTACTTAAGTACCTATGTATATTAAAAAAGTATCATCGTGAATTTATCGAATCAGTTTAATATTACAAATCCTTGTTTAAGCAACTTTATAAGTCTAGTACCCGCATATCACGTGGTTAGGGAGGTTCCCATGTTTACTGTCGAACAGGATTAAAAGGCTGAAGCACGGGCGCACGGGGCACATTGGGCGTTTCTAGGACATTAACTGTGCCGGCGCAGTAAATAAATGGTACATGTTAGGTTAATGCTTCATTGTCGTCGGTCTGCGGATAAATGGCCTCTTGTGTTCGTCTGCCTATTTGTCTGTGACTATTCGTATTTCTTAGGGTGGGTTGACCTGGTGGTCAACTTTGATGTTAACTTTAACTTGCGCGGAAAAACGCAAGTTAGTCAAAATCAATGTTGACTGGTGTGACTCATCTTTAGAGTAAAAAAGTTTTCGGTTCTTCTCGTTTTCAAATTTTCATCATCATGAAGAATTCAGTTTGATTAATGATGTATCATTAACTATAATAAATATTGAAATAATTTATTTTTCAATTTGTATATAAAATCAGCACAAAGGTTAATTTTTCTCCTTTCCAATCAAATTGATTGAATATTTTACAGTATAATCATATAAAAGATTTAAATACTACTGAACTTCTGATTAAGGATTTCGGTAATAAATATGTACAGCGTTTTGAAGAAATGTAATATAATACTCGTAAGCGTTATCGCGTCGAGTCGGGAGTTTTATTAAAATCATAAATCGCATGTCAAATGCACCCGCTGTGCGCTAAGACTGAATAGCAGCTGTACAATTGTACTTTATGTAAATTTGACTCTCAGAAAACGTACCTAATGTGCTGGAGGTCGATGGAATATAAGCTACTTCAAAGAGCTGTATTCTGCTGTCGGAATGAATATCCGTTCAAAATATAGATTCCGTTGAAATTAGAAATTAAGTTTTCATTGTTTTGCTTTGTATTTTCAAGAGTCGTATTACTGTAGCAATAATACTTAATTTTACACGGAATGTAATGATCACTTTCAAAAAGTATAAGATCTTGTCAACCTGAAGGCGATTAATGCAATCTAATAAAGGCTCCATATAAAACACTTTCGCCTCTACATACTTTCAGTTTATGAACTTAAGTAGTACTTATATTTTACATGTACACGTTAAGTCTTTACTTCATCTTTTGGAGTCGTACTTGGAAATTATTGCAAAAATTTCACCCCCATTGAAACCCCTGAAGTGTCAATTTTGCAGCGTGATGGATTTCTGGGATGAACTTTCACGTTTAGCGAACGTGAGTTCAATTCGCATTATTTGCTAATTAGTAAAGTTTCCCTTTGAGAGGAGCGGAGGCACGTGGCGCGTCGCGCGTAGCGTTGGGCGGCGAAACGTACGAGTGCGGAGCCGGCTCTTCATAATAATTATCATCGTTAGCGAACTACCCAGCCTCAGCACCGCAGCTCAACGCGACTAAGTTATTTCATTATGAAAAATAACATTTAACACACGCGTGGTCAATTAAGCTGCGAGTGAAACAATCAATGAGTCGACGGTACTCCCATGCACTTCACTATGATTTAATTATTTATCAAGTGCTGTAAGTTTGAATACAGATTAATTTATTGTTTGATGCTCGTTGTTTAATATTATAAAAATGTTGCCGCGGATCCACCCGCGAAAAAATTATGCATAGCAAATCACCTTAATGCAATGTTCTGTTTTGAACCGAATAAGGACAAACAAATAGACACACTTTCTTATTTTGATTATTAGTATGGACGATTAAAATTTTACAAGAGATCCGACCAAAATATGCTATATTAATCAGACGTTTCTATACCAGATTTAAGTTTTATTTTGAAACGTCGAAAAAAGTCGATAAGACAGCATAATAATAAGTGGATTATCTCGTCGACCTGCTTCGTGTAAACCGGAGCTAATCCTCTCTCCCAGAATTTTCAATTATCGACGCTCATCTTCACTTCGATTTTTCGTGAATTGAATTCGCGGCCATTATGTAGGTATTTACTTAAAGTAAAATTGAATTGATTTTTAATGTATAGAATGCACCAAGTTTAAATAAAAGTCTTTGTAGTCTATTTAAGGTGGTACCTGCAAGTATTTCTTTCTTTCAATACCACTAAAGATAATACGTCTCTCTCTTGTCTGAGCATATTTTCGGTTGCTTCCTCAGCCGTTGAGCGTGGTCAGCTTTTCTTCTTTTAATACGGACAACATGTATCGGAAGTAGTCATTTTGAAAACTGCCTTGATTTTCTCTTTATGATGCGCTACAAAGTAGCAAATATAGTAGTAATAGTTTAAATTGAAACAGTAACTCAAGTATTCATCATACTTTTCGTTTTCTTGTTACTCCAACTCAAATGGTAAAATTTTTTGTTGATAAAATTGTCAGCCAGCTCAGTAAGCATGTGTTAGCAAATCTTATAAAGAGAAAGGGTCGTTTCTGCCGAGAAGACAATTTAATATCTGATCAAGGCAAATGTAATGCAATAACTCCGTAAATATGGAGGAACAATAGAAGGTAAATTAGTTTCTCGTGAACAGAAACTCGATTGTTAAAATGGATTGCGCCCTATCTGTGATAGGTACCGGAATTTATTTAGGTATTCGCCTACTTTTGATGCTATCGTATATATATATATATATATATATATATATATATATATATATATATATATATATATATATATATATATATATATATATAGTTTAGTATCGTATATAGTTGTAGTTATAGATTCTCTTTGCACAAGTGTCGTTTATTCCAAATTATAATATACTTTGATTATACGATCCGAAAGCAAAGATCGCTAGCATTCAAACATAATTTTTTGCATAGTAAACTTGTCAAATAAGCTTGTAGGTTTGCCTGATGCAAACACCGCAGTTCATCCACAAAACACACTCGATAGGAGAAGAAGAAGTTCATGAATTTGATGGTGTCTGTGGATTTCTTCCTTCTTCTTCCAACAAGAGACACTGGTGCATTGCTGACTGGTAGGCTCTTTTTTGAAGGATTGGTGCCTTCAAAAAAGAGCCTAGGCCTAGGTTGAATCTTCAAAAACATCTTGATGGAAGTTCCATATTTTTTGCAATAATTGTATCTTCTGTTATCGTCTGTATCTAAATTATGAGAATTATTTATGTACGTACATATCGGGTACGGTATCGGGAAAACATCGTGAACACGAATATTAGAGGTTTAGTTTATACTGGCTCATATAATGTGGGATGTGAGATTATGACCCCAACTAATTCGAAGTTTCTAAACTTCATTATACGCACCGTTGGAGATCCAAGGTGATGATAAAATTATTATAAAGACAGCCCGTACTGTCGTCTTTATTAGTACCTCCTGTGTTGTAATATTTATTAGAACATTAAAATTGTATAGTGTACCTAACACTATAACATTTTGATATAGGTACAAGTATGTGCGGTCTTTAATATAAGATTGTTGAAAACTTTAGTTGTCATTAATTCAGCGAATAAATAAATTTCTTTTAAGATTAGTCCTTCGAATCGTATTCGTATTTTTTTAATAAAATATACGTATATGTATGCCTTAATGATTTTTACTGGTAATAAGTCAACCGTAATTTCTAAAATAAAAATTCAGTACTGGTTCAACCAACTCATTTGCACTCATTGCTTTTTATCTTTCAGATCAGAATGCCGTACACCCATCTTCTTATCGGTTCTTTTCAATTTTCTCGTCGGTGGAGTGTTTGCTGTGGTACAATCTACGAAAATCAACGGTCTATTATATAAAAAAAAAGTTAAACAAATATAAAAACAACAAAGATATAATTAAGCATTAATAAAATGCGATGCGCTAATGCGAGGTACTTACGTTAGTAATTGAACACTGCAAGTACAACGCTTAATTACTAACACTCACCACTTTCCCGGCGATCTTCCGCACTAAACACACAGAAGCTTTGTCGTTCGACAACAACACAGAACTTAAAATTATTGTAAGACCAAAGAAGTGACATACCAGTATGTTGCTACCGCGGCCGCACATCAACGCACCCACGGCCTCACGCATACTTATTCCGATCGAATGGAATTTTGATTTTATTTATTGTACCTGTATACGTAGGTAAGCTTGTTTTTTCGTATGCATAACAAACATTGTCATATTATTATTTATATACTATTGCCATTTCTAGTCTACAATTTTCCGACTTCTGTGGACAATGGGCAACTCGAACGAGATTCGCGTTTAAAGCTGAACTTAAACCGATTTAACTGAACTTGTTTTAGATCCAGCTATCAGCAAGGTCGAGTGACTTTGTCGCAATAATCCCTACAGCTCCATTGTACCTACCGCTCTTACACTATATCCTCTGTTTCCTGACACTATGTATAGGTAGGTACCATTCTATTGGATTTTAGTATTTTTATTCGCTCACGAGTGGTTTTTTTTGTCGATTCTAGCCTCAGCTTTGTGATATTTGATTGAAAACAAGCTCCCCTTGTTCATAGTATTCGCTTTTAAATCATGTACATTTTTTGCTTTCATTGTTATATGTCTAGTTTAGTAATAGTTTTTAAACCGCCTCTAGGTTTGATCGAAAAGTAATCTTATAAAAGCGTCAAAAATAGACAGGCATACCAAAAAATAGCCTTATAACAGGATAGAAATATCAACGTTACCCAGTTAACTAGGTTAGCGCAATAGCGTAGCATCGCCGCACCTAAGGGCAATTCCATTTCACTTTATTTTCTGCCATACTATCATACGGGTCATAACGACGAGTGTAAGGGGCGGATCTAGGCCTCCAAAAGGTCGTGGTCACAACCATCGCAATATTACGAAAATGCATGTTAAATTTTATTTTTGTAAAATGTTTAAAATTTTATTGATTTTCAGGTTCATATCTTTGTCCTTATTTATATGAACAAGACAATGATTTTGTCTTTGACATTGAGTCGTAACAAATTAACGCAGACATAACAATATTGATATTTATGATTATATCTACCTAAATATGAAATATATGATTTAAACAGTAGGTACAATTTATTACAAGTGAATTACAAAAACAAGTGAACTGAGAAAAATCATGTACCTATCGGCGTTTCACAAATCTTCTCCAGTGACCGCTAAGTCACAATTTAATTTGGCACTACACTACTGGTGATACCACACGCTTTGTGGCGTCGATTTGGCTGGTCGCAGAATGTGTAAGTCGTTTTCCTCGTTGAGGTAAAACGACTAGAATACGACTATGTCCTAAAATAATCAACGTGACTATTGTGGTATCGCGTTGCGAACTTTATCTCTATGAGTATCCGGCTTAGGTTGTGAGCTCACAACGTTGGATCCGCACCGGGATCATAACGACGAATGTAGCACTTAATGCGGCAATTACTTTATTATTATTACCTGTTTCTCTCGGCTGAATTAAACTGAGAATTAAGAAGACGAGGGTTTAGAGATTTAGGTTGTCACAATAAACCCATTTGAAGACACTAATGGTGATTGTGTGGTGGAGTTACGCGGTATATATCTGTTGCCAGGTGCTCGGATTGTTCTGAACATTAACCACCAAGTTGATTTGAGAATTTACATGAGTGTAAGGCTTGTTTGTTTATAACTTGTTATTTAACTACAAAGCGCAGATGTACTTCTAATGTTTACCATATCTATCTATCTATATATAGAACCCGAATGAAGGATATATCGAAATGGGCAGTTAATTCGTTTATTTATGTTAAATAAAAATTTACAATAGACATATTAAATAAAACAAAAATATAAATAACCTTTAAATATAATGTAAATGCTAGGTGCTATGCTTATTCAAATATATTTTTCAATTATACGAAGGTTTTAATTATTAAAGGAGAAAGTCTTATCGAGGATCACAAAACAAAATTGAAATTAAAATTCAAAACTCTGCAACAACAACTTTACTTGATTACCATTATTTCTGAATTTGCATTTTACTTACAAAAATCCGAACTAATTATTAGGTGTAAAGTGTGACGAAAACTTTCTACCTTCGTCCATTTGCCATGAGCACTTTTTTTAAGATAGTTAAATGACAAATGATTTATTCAGTTTCAATTTTTTCACATCAGATTTTAAATTATTATAGTAGTTTCAAAGCTACAAACCACTAATACAAGTAATAGAAAAAAATAATATAACCTTAATTCCAAAAATTGTAAATGAAACATGTAATCTTACAGATTATATAATACAAAATATACCTACCGCAGAGAAGTTAAAAACAAAAGCTAGTTAAATAAATAGTATCTTATTAAATAAATATAGCGTGTCGACGAGACGTTTCCAACAAAAAGTGGAGCGACCCTAACAAGAGCTATAGAATAAAATAAAAATAACGCCCACTGACCTGGCTTCTCGTTATCTGCGCCGTATAAACTAAGACTGGGTTGCTAACACTGGTGTGAGATTTTATTCAAGTCAACTGAAAGGCATCGGGCACGACTACCTTTACATCTGCATAATTTTTTTTCAACGGGTCTCGACGCATAAACATTTTAGCAATAATGTAATATTGCATACTGTATTATGGCATAATGACAACGGGACAAAATAATAAGTTATTCGAAAAAGGGGCCGAAACATGTGTACAAAACCATCTATCGTTTCATACACATATTAGTAGATACATGCGTCGCGATTAAATTTTATAGATTCGTGTGTGATTAGAACGTCGCCGTCCGATGATGTCAACCCTCCAAGGGAATACTATTGTAGCCTATCAGGTGCCCAAGCCATATGAACCTATGCTAGGGCAGAACCACACGTCACAAATAGTTGCCTATTGAAGAAGTTACATCTAATTTTATTTACACAATATATCTGCAATGTAATGGGTGACATTCCACATGATATCTCCATAATATTATTATACTCGTTGTTGAAATAACCTAATATGCACCTGTATGTAAAAATAGCTAAGTAACATCATTCTCCAAATTACTTCAATGTTCTTCGATGCAGTATGTTACAGTTGCACTAGTACCGTTGCGCTTGCAGTCGGCACGGGTACCACAAGTTACTTATGTAAATAAATCATGCTTAGCGTCAGTGCACTAACAGGGTGGTTTCTCTGTTACGTCTCTGTACATATTCAACTGATTCTACTTAATAATAATGACGTAATTTATACTTGTATTGGATACGTGTATTGTTTCTCTTTACATATTAAATTGGTCAGTATACTAAAGTTCGATTATTTACTGTGCGACTATCGAAGCGGTAGTGATTTAATAGGACGCCCTTCGAATCCTACTCGTGCCACATGATTTTGTATACTAATCTGACTCATGTAGTAATTATCGACTACCACTTGCTTCCGGTGCGGTGAAGGAAAACATCGTGAGGAAATTTGCGCTCTTGTTGTTTATCAACTTATGTGTGAAATGGAGAAGGCAATGGCAAACCAATCCATTAATAGTGTCAAGAAAGTCGTTGTACACACAACGACTTTCTTGACACTATTAATTAGTTAAATAAACACACTATTAATTAAATAAACACACGTTTCATTCCACGTAATGACTACGCCCCTCTGCCATGAGGAATAAGACTATGAATGAAGAGAGATCTATGTATTATCTGTGTCAGACAAAATAACCGTTATCTGTGATAAATGGATTCTGAAAAATAATTAACATTAGATATATTATATCATTGAGAACTTAGGCATTTTAAAAGAGAATAAAAACAATTGAACTTACATTGTATAAAAGAACTAGATAAAAAAACTAGAGTGAGACACTGAAAGTATTTTAACTTGAAAGAAATCGCACAAAACTAACTTCAAGGAACTACTTTACAACATCCCCTTTAATCTTTATAAGTACTTACTAAAGTTTTTATAAGCTTGAATAACGATTGCCACAAGTCCTAGACAACCAAAGCGGCAACTAATTTTCCTAGTGCTTAGTGCAAAGTAGTGTTTTTATGCAAGAAATATGCAGTCTAGTTCGAAAAATGTTCAGTCTTATTTTACTGTCTGTAACGTGATTCATTTAAGGCGATTACATTCCGTGTATTTTCTATGTCTTCCATAATAAAATGTATTTGTCAAAAAAACCTTTAATATATAATTTTAGGGCAAATAATAAACACAGATAGTATCATGAACAATCCAGATATTACTGTAGATAGGCACAACAATGTTTTGCTGACGGTAGGATTCTAAATTAACTTCATTTCCCGGATGAAACTATTAAGAAATCTAATGGCCAATATTTTTATTTAGAGCTAAAATCAATTAATTCGCTATCAAATACAGTATTACAGAAGTGGAAACTGAATATAAGTATTTTGCTCCTTGAATAAAATCCATAATGAGTTTCTACCTTTATCTGCCTTATGCGTATCACTGTGACAAACACCACATGAAAAATTGTATTTGTTTTTGTTCTTTTTTTTATTGTAAACAGTAAATACATTTTATAAGTCGTATCTATTATGATAGATACACGATATGTCGTGTTGCAAATAATCTTACACATAAGAGTTAGCTTGTCAACACATGTAAAATCTTCAACGTTTCCACAACTGCCTACATCCAACAACAACAACAAAGTGAGAACAAGCCGCGCACTTCATGCATTGGAAGTCACAATGTTATCATAATCAGAGTTTCCCCTCAACATGATGAGTGACGAGGACGACATGGCATTCTCAACACATAAATCCATACTAATAATAGAATTGTGAAAGTGTGTTTGTTTTTCTTTTTTTCGCGTTAAAACGGATTATTGGATTTAGGTGATATTTTGTTTTGTGCACGTAATATTAACATTTCATTACGAGTTCTGAATAAAATTGTACTAGTAATGATATTTTTTAATAGAGTTTTCAAAATAACCAAACTGTAGACAAAAATACGCTGACAACAAAGAAAATGTCCCCAAATAATAATGCAGAGCAAATCTACTGGACATTTAAATGGGACAGTCTGATTTTCTTTAAACGAATGCTAAATTAAATTGGAGGAAAGCAGAAGAATCTTAGTTAAGAGCGAAAAGCTTATAAAGGAGAAAAGAAAAAAGTTGCGATGAAGTTTTTCGTAGAAACTGAGGATATTTTCCTTATGAAAACATCGGGCAAGTTGGCTCAGTTGCACTGCTTTCTTTTACTCAGTAGTAAGGTAATTTACTCCGTTTAGCAGTAAATTATGCGAGAGTGTGTTTAACAGAACATTTACGTTAAGGGAATTTCTTCCTATTTCTGTGTCAAGTTGTAGTAAATATGTGATTTGTGACATGCGCATTTTATTTATATTTATACTACCCGCCGCCTGCAAATATTGGACACCACATTGGACACTTCGTACCTAAGTACATACGAGGCGGTAGTTTCAACAATCACTCTTATATATTCTTTGTTACGTCATCATTTTCTGACTCACGCACACTAGCGAGTCTAAATATGATATTTTTAACAATTTATATAATTTAAGTATCTGTTTTCAAAAATGTGAAGCATGTTATCACGGCAGAGCTATAAATCAAGCCGGGGGTGGACATGTACAGCTGCCGATACTGATCTCGGAATCAGTGGAATCGTAGCCGGGCGTCGTTCTCGAGCTGACTGTATGCTGACTCATCCCCGATAACTTAGGAGTGGCTTCGTCCGGTCCCCATTTTGGACTATTGATGTTTTCCTGTTTTTTTCTTTCATGTCATGTAATTCTTGTTCAATCTTTACACATTTGCGAACAATATACAATTTTTTACCGTGCACAGGGCAAAGAGTAGTAGTAGTGTAACTATAATAAAAATCGCGACGAATTGAGAACTTCTCCTTGAAGTCAGTTAATAATAATATATCTAAATCTACAAACGTGCCCACATAAGTACATTTTACAAACATCAATGCAAAATTCCTTTCTAGACCTCAGAGGATCAGAACAGACAGGTTTACTACAGGACTTCTTTTCGGTACGAAATTGAGCAAATAGAAAAGTTAATTTTAGAAGGTCCACCTCGTCTGGCGTCTCGTCGCTCACCTGCGATTCATAACTTTTTATTGCCATAGAGCAGGGCACTCAAATTGCCGAAACTGGAAATGTAATGGGATTATCGCTGATCCGAAACGATGAGGGGCCCAGTGTACTACATAATAAAATTTACGATATGCCCCTAAAAAACTTCACAAATTTAACGTGGAAATATTTGAGTTTGAGGAATATTTTATATCTAAAATTTAGTTTGATAAAACTTAATTTACTTTCATTTTCGTATGTGGATTGCGATTTCACCACAATATCTGTTTGCAACGTTGTTGCTATCCATATATTTCGAAGACCGAAAATTTGCCAGACTATATTACCTAACACTAAAGTCTCATAAAATGCTTTGCAATAATTCGTTTCAATAGATTTATAGTATAAGAGGTAAATAACAAATAAACTTACTTTAGTATCTATTGTTATCATTTTCTGTATATACGAGAAACTTAACATGTTAACAAACTGTGCATAGTTTGTTGGGACAGCTACAGCCCCTACAGATCGCCGCGAATGCTTACAGCATGCGTATTTAATTTATATATAATTTATATTTAATTTATATATAATGCGTATTAATTTGTTATATTGAATTCTGTACAATATGTGCTGCATACGCTTTTGCACTGACATTTATTCAGTTTCTCTATTAGAAAATTAAAGCACTTTGGTATCATTGACTGAAAGAATATTTTCTGGAATTTTGTTTGTTAACTAATTTAAAATTAATTTGTACAATGTTATCATTTAATTATAATATCTAAGAATAGTATCTTTCTAGAATCTGCGCTAACACTCAGGATATTAAATTTATAAGTCACGTCCAGAATATTCAATTTATCAAAGGGGGAGCAAAGGTTTTTACATTAAAATTATTACTTCTCGGGAATCTCCTAAGTCGTTCTTGGAAATTCTGTAATATCGCACTTCTCAGAATAATAATATTCATTTATATTAATAGCGAGTAATATATTAAACGATATTTCTATGTCATTGTAAGTTAATTTCATTACAATGATTTGCTATTTCCTAACCACAGGTGCATATTATATCAAGCCCATTTCCGCATGCTCTAAATATTTATTTGTCCTTTACAAAGGTACATTAAATAGCATGTAAAAATACCCCGAGTGGATCTAGGTATATGCCGCGGTAACAGAAGCAATTTTGCAATGAATTTGGGTAGCTTGATGTGCTGTTGACTGTACACGCTGGAGTTACAGTTGCTCTAATATCTGGCTAGTCACTAACATGATGAAATTCAAAGAGCAATTCAGATTTTTAAGAAAAACATCTTAACAAAAAACGGAAAGGTCTCAACCATCATAAAGCCAGACAATGTCGGCGTTCAATATGAAGCGCCCTCAATACTCCGGAACATTAATTGGCGCAAGTTTCCCGCGCAGCAGGCACTAAGTCCGCCTAATGCGACCGCGGCAAGTTTCACTCGTTCCCGTAATTACTTTTATTGCTTTCTTCCGCCATTCATTCATAAGATCGCTGTCCTCTCGTTTGAATTTCGTATCAGCTATTTTTTGCACCGCTCGGTTCTCCGGTTTTCAACTCGAAAGCGTAATTAATTTTATGTGAAAGAATAAAATGTTTTTATGGCAAAATAAAAAGTTATTATTCATCGAATTTTTATTATTAAACTTAATTTTATGTAGCGTTATGAAAGAACATTGATTTTTACAAAAAACATTTTTTGATTGCTAAACGCTTGCTGTATTTATACAATTACGGATACGTTTCAAATTACAAAAAAGTAAACAGAACCTTTTCCCGAAATCGCTTGCACGGCAATCAGATAAATAGTCTGAAAATATACAGCGATGATGCCTTATGCAAAACACGATCCGTACCGCTATAGCCAGCGTCATTCCAGTGTCTGCCCGCTATTTGTACGGAAGCTGACCCGGATAAAGGCGTCAAATTACCAACGTCAAATTCCTCTGTCACCTGAGCCGGGACGGCGCCATTTTTATCCCATTCCGAGTTAATATTCCGTGGACGTGCCCAGGGAGCCCATGTAACGGACACCCGACCCGGGAGCTACGAATTATTAAGTCTCCACACATCATGGAGATTTATTTCCACTCCTGTTGAAATGTGCTCCCGTACGTTCTCGTGTCAGCCATTTGCTTTATTGTGTTTAAAACTTTACTAGATTTGTTAGTATTTTCATGTAAGTACTTACGAAATGTTATTTTCGTGGGACTTTTTTTTAACTTGTTTCGTCCCACTGCTGGGTAAAGGGTCTCTTCTATGTCATTTCAAGGATGTCTCATTTCATGGGGCTTATTTGATTATAATTTATGGACGTCCATATTTGTGATCTCGTTATTTCATAGCGTTTGTGTCATCATAGGAATCAGAAAAAAAATATAGGTTCATTTAGTTGAGAGAAGTTTTGAATTATATTATATGGTAAAGTTGCCATAGCAAATACTGAACCCGCATACAATCAACGATGCCGGAAATAAATCAGAGAATGTTTCATCATACATCAAAGAATTTGTGAAATCCTTTTTCACAACTGAAGTAATGAAATTTATTCGCGAAATTTATGTAAAAAGGTTGAACTTTGGGGACAATTGAATACTGATTCAATAGCGAATGCATTCAGCGGGGAGCATTGTGCTTACTGTGCACCAACTGCGCTCAATGGTACACCGTCCAATATCGTTCATTCAATGAAGCGATTTACATTTATCGATGAACCGTAAAAGACATTCAATTTAAAAGTAGCAGAATTTGACGAAACTGAGGCGACTCTAACATATTTCATAGTTAGAATTAAAAATACAAGTATTGCAGTTTAAAAACAACAAAGTTGTAAGAATTTGGTCATTAAGTTTCACATTTAGTGAAAACATTTTGTAATTGGGCTCTTTGAAATTTTCCTCCCTCCGTTTTTACTTTTAAAAAACATATTAGATAAATATTTAAACATTAAAATGAAAGGGACGCTAAAGTTAAAATATATTTCACGATAAATAAGTAAAAATACCAAAGATAAATTTGAATGTTTCTTCTAAATAAACATGGAAAAAGCAGGAATGCTAACTTTGTATTCATATCCTGCTATTTTTCCGTGTCCCGCTTTGTCTAATAGACGGTGGCGTTCCCTCAGAGGCTATTAAAATTCCTCTCTGTCCCTTTACGGCGAATGTCCAGTGCACAGATTTCCTGGAGCAGTATGGTAATTTCAACCCCAAGCCAACTATTACATTCTGTAATGGCATGCACCCATAAATTTAGTTTGGTTTTAGTTAATTATGTTTAATCACTTCAACTAGCAGTGTTGAATTCCAATTTTAAGTACAGAGCTTAATTATAAGCTAAATGCAAATACCTCTGTACCTTTCTACTCAATCAATCTTCCTTGCACATGTTGGGAGTATGAAGAAGGATATATACTACCTTTCATCCCGCAAAAATATATTCTTATCTTCTTTCCCATTCACGTGGACGTAGTATGTTTGCTTTCAGTAATAATAAAATTAAACTTTCTATAATATAAGTACCTATGTAAAAAAATGTAGGTTACACGAGCAGATAATGCCGTTTTTTTGTACATAACTCTAGACTTTTGCTCAGACAGGCGGTAGGTGTAAGGTAGATATTTACTTTTGTGTGGGAGGCCTCTAACCAAACACAAAATCTAATCGGATTGTTCCAAGCACGTCTGTACGTGGACCAACTTAAAAGGTATGTGACTACGACCCTCCAGGCTGTCACTGTATCTGTAAGACAAAATGATTCTATGTATCAGATTACTGTTTGTTAAATCTAATTTTGACCTCAGAATTACAAGTTACTTAATACTTTCTAATATAAGGCGATTTATCGATGACACTGATAAAAACCACAGATCAAAAATCGAAACTATCTTTATTTACATCAAAATTAATAAAATTTTATATACCAGGGTAATGACCACATAAAATACCAACCACTACAGCTTTAATAGTAGTTTTCCCTTTAAAGTAAGTATTTTCAGATAAGATGGGTCAACCAATAATAAAATAAGAAAAATAAAAACATGTATGAAGCATATTTATAAGTATATACATCTGTTCAGCTTGTAGACGCCCTTTAAACACACTTTTCGTACTTCTACGCCCTCTAAAAGGTTTCACGAAGCTTGACGAAGCTTTCAAGCATGATGTAGAAGCACTTTGTACTCGATACTGTCGTCATTCTCCGTGAAAGCTCAAAGAAGCACCCCATTTAAGTTAATATGTGGAACAATAACATCTATATCATTTTTTTTGCAATATTTTAATATATAAAACGCAAACATTTTAAAAAATCGACTGGGTGATCGTCTTCTGGCAATCACCATTTTTAGTAACTATTGAAAAATAATGGATTTTTATTATTATTAAAGTCTATCTACAGCAATAATCTAATACGAAAAAAGAGGTAAAAGTGTTCTCGTACATTTTAAAATGTTATTCTAAAGTGTGCCCATGATTAGCATCTGACATTGTTCGGTCCCTTCCATTTTTAGCGAAACCAAACAAGTTTATCCATCCCCGTGTGTACACAGGTGTGACCGCATGTGGCCCAAAGGAACAAATTTCCACGGCACGTATTAATTAGACAGAGAGGCGAATAAAACGTGAATTTCGAACACAAATCTATGCGGCCGGATAAGCTGATTAGCAAGTTAAAAGGATGGCTCGTGGAAACCGCGGCGAAGTTGGTCGAATTAAAACAATCTCGTTTCGTTGCAGACGTCAAGAACTCGCTTTGATATACGACATCGCGCAACAGCCCTTTATCAACTTAATTGCTATTTTCACGTCTTACCCGAGTTGTCCTTCATTGTGCTTACTTACTACATAGATGTGTGATGGTATACTAACTTTAATTGAAATTGTTGGACCATGGAGCATTGAAAATTATTATCGAAATTTCAAAAAAAGTATATTGAAGTTTTATGAACTTGAAACTTACATTTTGACACGAGATATGATATGCTGCGATGCCGCGTCGTCTAGATTTTAAACATTCCACATATTATCTATTTCGATGTTTTACGGCTCCATAAATTCCACCCTTTCTGTCCTCTCTGATATTAGTTTTTTGCTGCCTCATACTTTTCTTACACTATTATTCGGAAAATTTGTTGCACCCGCTTACCGCGAGCGGAAAGAACGTTAAAATGTCCCGTTTGAAAATATGAGCGCGGTCCGGGTTTAATGTAATGAAGATTTATATAAACTATCTTATCTTCATGAGTAAATTGCTGGCTGTAGCTTGTTGGTACGTTATTTGCAAAACATTTTAGGGAGAATAAACATAACAATAAAGAACAATTTACTTGAAACAAGCTGGTGAAAGTCTTGAATTTACATAAGTACCTATATATTTTTACAACTAATTAGTTACCGACTTAGTTAAAAAATAACAAAGTAACGGGGATATTTAAAGTACACCATAATGTAACTAAGTAGTTAATATGCTGTAACATTATGCTGATAAGGAATGTTTTATTTGTCTGCGCAGTTTTGTCGCGCTCAACTGTGCGATGGTATTGTAAAACGCAACGAGGGTGTAATTTGGCAACGCGTTCTGATGGTATCTGTTCCCATTTCCCTACTGATAACATGTTATTTAATACTTCTGTTTGGCGTTCTGCGCCTTCCTACGACAAGAAACGCCCTGTTCGGTTTTATGTTTATTGATTAGGAAAATTTCGAGCCGCCAAAAATCATTTCACTTTATTCACAATATTGAAATATTGTTTACTTTATCATAATTTTCAGCCCACTTCAAGTGGAAAGGTCTCCTTGTTTCACATTTTTTTTCTCATTATTATTATTTTATTTGTTTGAAGTTTTATAAACATCACTACGGTACTACGTAGTGCGATGTTTACTTGTTAGGTATCAATTATTAAGAACTTGTACAAACTTAACTAACATTTACTCTCATCAAAAGTCAAGACGCGCCGTCTCAATTTGGTTGCTTCAAAATAAAGCAAAAGTTCGTAATAAGAAATCTGAGCAAGTTATTTCTTAAATATTTCAGTATTTCGGGATAAACTCGTTCACCTGCTGCCTGTTTATAATTCCGAGGTGTCGTGGGTAGACGAGCAAACTTGTTCGAGTTGGGGCTCCACCTGTCCCTAGCGCCGGCGACGTTTGACACCGCGCTCGAATTCAGACAACAATCACCAACAAACTTTCCAAACACTTTTGCCTATTTTGTTTGTCTACACACCATATCCATTCAAACTAAATAGTTTATCACAATTTAAACCATTATTATAGCTATACCAGCAGTTGTTGTTACAAGTTTCCATTAGTAAAAATGTAATAAAAGCTTAACAAAAGTTTTACAGTCCAGCTACGAAGTCATAGTATAGTGAAGAACTTATAACTAAGTATGTTAAAATAAACTTTTTCTAAAAATATTTTAGAAAGTGACACATTTTCCTCGTAAGTCGTAATCATAGTAAAACGCTTCGTTGCAACGTTTTCAAATATCACATATTATCACATTACTATACTATTCTGTTCAAGGTCAAAATATAATAGAGACCATATATTGTATTGTCTCCATTCTCTAAGAAGATTTTCATTGGCAAAAAATAAATAAAATTAAATTAAAATCTATCAAAATTAGATCGAAACGAAATATCAAAGAAAATAGGATAAAAAATCCACATTATTTTAAGGGCTTTCGTGAGAAGGGCACTCGAACTAAACGCCTGCTTTCTGCTCTTTCCCGCCCTTCGCGCCTACACACAATTCAATTAATTTCACTGACTCCATTAACATACTTCAATTAGTTCATTGTCATGTGTAATTATTGATTGTAATGTTTATTGTGAACATGATGGAAAGCAATTAAAGCAACATTGTACGAAATTTGTATTTTATTATGTATTTACATTAAAAGGATTTATAATCCCTGGAAATGTTCCTTAGTCCATTTTAATAACTAGCTACATACGAAAAAGAGGAAATTCCCTTCTTTGTTTTATAACCAGTTCTCAAAAATGATTATTTGTAACAGTAATTATTATATATTCCTACACGGTCAATATTGTAATACATACCTAATTGGTCCCAAAATCTTAACACTAAAAGCTACTCAACTCAGTAATCAATAGCATCCAATCACTTGAATATTCTCACAAGGATGCCAAGATTAGCACTATCAAACTCACATCCAGATTTAGGTACCTAAGCATGTACTATGTGTAATATACATGTCCATACTCCGTACATGGACATATTCACGTCGAATAATATGTTAACGTGTACAGTGAACGGGGAACAATATTACACAAATCTACTCGTTTAATGACTGTAGTATATTACAATGTACAATGGTCTCCGAGGAGTTAAATACCTAGCAAAAAGGGTATAATGTTATATTTATGTTTAATAATATTATATTATTTCAAAATGTAAAAAGGAACTTATCGATAATTAGGCTAGTGTCTATTTTTGTCTATAAATAATTACTTTATCAGAATAGTGAAGCAATGCAAGTATTAATGTACTTTCCAATTTTGTTGCCACCTAAAATATACTTTTCTCTACGAGATCCAAACATACCTCTTTTTCTTCATTCATACCGTTTCATTAAAAAAGGTATAACCTTTTTTAGTTAAAGTGATATTTTGTCTCATTCTGTAAACGTGAAATGAGATAGAAATTTTTTTAACAGTGGGCTAATAGGTACGTACAAAGTACAATAGTTAGGCATCCAATTCCCCTAGCGGAAGCCACGGCTAACTTCAACAATTCGCAGTAGCCGAAACAATATTATTTTATAAATGTGATTGCGAAGTTTGGATAGATATAATAATAGGGAATGCTTTGGGCGACGTAGTTTGAAAACAGTTGGCCACAAGTGAGCATCTTGGTCAGTTATCTACGGACGGTCGGACTATAAACTTACGAACTAATCTAATTAGTTACAGCTTACCGGAATTTCATAGATTTAAACTTTGCTGTGTTATTATAAGGCTAGGCGCATCAAAATTGTATGGGAAATTGAATTTTAAATTGAATGGGAAAAGAAGTAGGGGAAGGACGATGAAGAGATGGATGGAGTGCGTTAGGTAGGATACGGCTAAAAAAAAGTAACATATCGGTTAACATCATACAGTGAGAAGTGGAGACTGATATGCTGAACCGACCCCAAATAAAATAGGATAAGCGTAGGCGGATGATGATGAAGTAGGCGCGTCAAATTGATTTTAGTAATTTTAGATAACATAAAAAGAAACTTTAACGAATCTGATTTCGATGATTGGTTCGGTTACAATGTAAGGTTTTATCTATTAAATAAATTTACCTATTGGGAAGTACACTTAATTTGAATTAAAAATGATATCAATAAAATAATCCGGGTCAAAATCTTTATATATATGATAATGCCATAGTTATGTAGTCACAAACAAAATTGAAATAAAATCATTTTAACGCATGATATACATGTTAAATAACGTTGTTAAAATTAATAAGGAGTAAATACAAAGCCCGTCTTTGGACTTGAGAGAAAGGAAAGGGATTCACATCGTCTGGGCCCGCCCACTCTAATTGGATTAGTTTGCAAAACTTGGCATTCTTTCTACTTGAATTATATACTAAACTGACTTAGATTTACTCAAAGAAAATCTGGTCAAAGCCTCGAAATAAATCTCTGAAATAAATCGAGTAAGTTTAATCTTTTTAATTCGCGATCATTTTGGTGGCTTTAATATAACGTTGAAACACCGAAGTTTTAGACAGTATTGAATTGCGACTTGATAACTTAATGATTTCAAAAATAGCTCAGAGTGATAATAATGTTTATTTGCTATGTTACAATTATTTTTAAATTAATAGAAATAACGGTACAGATGTTCTAAAATCAAATGAACATCTTAAATCCATGGGTCTTTCGTAGTTGTTTTAATCTCAAATATAAGGTATTCTAAGATATAACTAGTATTTAAAAATATATATTTGAAGGAAGTACGTACCTATATTATTATACGTGTTATAATACCATATAGCACATGTCTGTAATTTCATATAACCCAAAGTTAATTAGCCCATTCAAAAGTGTTCATACGAATCCCACATTCCACAAGCCAGTCATCCGAGTGGCTTTATCTATCTTAACTTGGAAAATTTGGACAAAGACATCACCAAGTTCTGTCAATTGAGATAAAGGGATGTAAAATTACGAGGACAGTAATGTCGGCCGTAAAGCAACTTGCTCCCGGTACACAGAATTTAGTATATGAAAACAGAAGTGTCCTTTTTGTGTCGGCATGTAAATTGCGTAGGTTTGAACCTTCTCCGTCGTCGATCGACGATTATGATGTCCAAATGATTATTTTTGGATCTTCCTGGTGTCAGTGCACGAAAAGTCATCGCGCCCGTTCCCTAACTGAAGATTCTGAGTTCGACTTCCGATATGTGATCTTCAACTATCATTTCTTAGAATAACACTTAGCTACATAGTAATTATTATTATTGAACGTTTAAAAAGCACTCGCATAAAACGAATTTCCGTTTCTTAAAATTTTAATTCCTTTCCGTTCGCCCGTTAACTTCAAATTCTATGTCTGAGCCAGATACGAATAAACTTGTAGTTAACGAGGCGGTGCGTGACATTTATTCCAATTCAACTTTCAATGAGCACACAAAAGCGCTATATATATTTTTATTGCCCCATATAGGAGACATCAAATTTCTTTATTACGTTTTTTATGTCAATCGGAACCAATCATTTTAGTGTTTATGATGCCTACAATTTTTTTCTTTATGTTGACCTACGCTACAAAGAGATATAAATCTCCTACTGCGTAGGCAAACCATGGACACGCCAGGTACCATGTCTCATGGTACGCATTCTAAGTACCTACAGTTTAGTAATTTTTTCCATTTTAGAAAAAATATGCGTACGTCCCTTTACTTTAAAAATACCTAGTAGGCTCTGTCAGGTATTATTAGAAAATTTGTGGAAGCATTGTATTGTTTTCAGTGTCACCCTTTCAGAAGATTAAGAGGAACCGCATACTTTAAACTTGTACTCAAGCCACCGATTTTTAAAACAATATCTATAGTTTTTTTTTTACTTTTACACATAACTCCGATATAGTTATGAATCAAATATGAGCCAAGGCAGGCAGGGACGAATAAAATCTAACAACTGGGCCTTTGATTCCCAATATCATCAATTTATATTAGCTTGAGATCAAAGACGACTCCTGTCTGCCTTCAAACTTACATTTTGAAGGTTTTTAGCTCAAAAGTTTACAGAGATCTTCGTCTTTAAGGTGATTTTGTAGTGTGTAGATTTGTTTCCAACTCTGGGTGAGGCAAATTTGACGTTTACTTTAATCTGCGCGCCGCTAACATATAAGGCATAATTGATTTTATGATACGGGTAAAGGTGGCATAAGTAACTGTCATAAGTAACTGTTAGGTTAGTTATGCTTCAAATAGTTATGCATAAACCGTTATATGTAAGAATGTTATGCTTAAAAATCATTATGTCATTACATTATGGTTTAAATTTTAATGCTCATAAATAAAATGTAAATCTCAATGTTCTCTTGAAATGTAAGTTATTTGTAAAATAATCACAAAATAAACGACAATATGTTAACAAAACAGTGGTAACAAAGGAAAACTGATTTATTAATACAATTACGTGCGACGGGGGGCGGCTGTGGCCATTGTCTGATCAAAACACACAATTCTGCCAATCATAAATAACGAGAACAATAGTCAATAAAATTAGATAGCGACTGTTTGGGAGTCGACCAAAATTATAGTTATATATTGTAATGTATACACATCTTACATTTAACCTGAGACCAAATCCAACAAAAAATATAGCCAACAAAAACTGGTTACATTTAGATCTAGCCGGCTAAACCTAAATGTAGCAGTTCGGGGTTTAACCACAACATTATTTGTTGTGGTTAAATCCCGAACTGCTACATAATTCAGGCTGAATTAACCGAGCAATGTGTAAATCAAAAAATATTAAAGTAAACATGCTTATAGTCTACGGGAGAGGTTTATCCAGCAAATGAGTATGTTTGAGCTTCTATAATTTATGTAAAAATACAATTGGAATTCATACTTTATTTACTTGGATTGAGCCGATCGATCAGAAAGACTTTTCTTATTCTGATTTTAGACCTGAGATTCCACAACGTCAAATGTCAAGTCGAATGGAAAGTCAATAGAAAGTCACCTTGCTTGGGCTAAAAAAGTTCAAAGATGTGGGAGGAAGGTTGTCGATGAGCTATATTTAAACGGATCTTGAAAGTTTACTTTTTAAATACCTACCTGAAAGCGATTTTGAATTTTCAGGTATATTTTTTACCATTTATTTCATTCCCGTGAACATCAAATCAAACTCTTCAACGCCTAAACTGTATTTTATTTTAGTTAACACATTTCATGTTATTATGATTGTGAATTTCAATAAAAATTCATAAAGTATAGTACCTTGACGACAGCGCGGGCCCAGATTCTAACATACAAAATTTGTTGACTTATATTCTGTAAAAATACGCGCGAAGAGATTTAATATTTGAAATGGAAAGTACAAAATCTTGTTCAAAGTGTGAAAAAGAAATGACGAAGACAAGACATTTGTGACTGTAAAATATGTGAACATTTTGTGAAGGAAGCGGGATGGAGCGAGTTGGAATAATGAATAATTTAGCCTCTCTGGAGGAGGATGGGTGCCGAACACTGAGTATTCCGCGGCGTACTTCAGGGCCCCTTCGTGCAACAGACTACTTGAACACTTTGTTGCAATACAAGCCTATCAAACTTTTAAATGTCTTTGCAAGATTTTCATTTTTATTAGAACTAAAAAATATACTTGTTAACTTTCCCATTTTTATAATGACAGCATTGTTACGCGTGTAGAAATTCGACCCTGGCTAAGATTTTTTGTTATCACTATAACACAAATTTAGATCGGAAACATTTTTCCCTTTCTCTCTCATCTGAGCGGTTTTCAGTTTATCTTTTCTCAGCCCTTGAACGTTGGAGCCCAGAGTTCATTTTCCTGCTTTTTGTCTCCACTATGATTTTCATCGGCATCGCCAATTTGTCAGATGCATGGATATCATCCCTGAAGAAAGAAAATACATTTTTAAATTTACCTGTTAGTGGTAACTTTAAAAATGTATTTTCTTTCGTTTCGTAATTTAGGATTCTCAGATTACATGACCAGGATCAAACAAAAGTTTGTATACTTTCTACGTAGCATAAGTATCTATGAGAAAATCTCAAAAATATACGAAAGAATTGCATGTCCAAGCAAAGTGAGGCACTGCGATCCGAAGTCGTAATGAATTATTCAAGATAGCCAATAGACGCTCGGCCACTGTTTCTTGTGACTTTGCTTTTTCTCCTAAATGTATTTTGGTTGCAATTTATTTTTATTATAACATTATGTAATATTTTTTATATATGGCGTGCGGTTCACTGACTCCAGGCATCGCAACATCGCAGCCTATAATTAAATCGGAAACACGGAAAGGTGAGGAAATATTTCTTGATTTTATTAACAGAGATGTTTCATTGTAAACAAAAGTAGTAGTTTAAAACAAGAAGAAAAAAAATCTGGGAATGTAGCGTTTTAGGTATACCCAACTCAGGGAAAGTGTGAGGATAAAAGTTAAATCAGAATAAAAATTAAATATTTTCATTTAATGAATATTTTTTTGTAAAACGTAAGAAATATAGGCAAAAAACTTTTTAGTTACAGTTGGAGACATTTTGCGTTTAAAACTCGGTAGAAAATGGAACAAATAAAACGTTGACTCTTTTAACTTTCCATCAAAGGGACTCCTGGAAGTGTATTCTTTAGCCCAGCAATTTGAATGGGCAACTTATGTCCTTTTTTTCTTTTCAGGACGTCCGCAATGTCCCAAAAAAGGGGTCCACCGGAACATCATTGTTCTTGCTCGGCCTACTGGATTCCCAACCCTATCTACTGTAATTATCTCAATAAAAAACATATAATATGAAAAGGTTTACGTTTAATTTCTGGTAACATATCTTTCGTTATCTTATCGGTGTTATATCTATCGTTAACGCGCTATTCCCCGAACTAATCGATTTTAATAGAAAATGTATGTTTATAATAATTCATTCATTTCGACCAGCAAAGGGTCATTACTAATTTCGTTTTTATTTTCTAACTATTTAAATCCCTCTGTTGGGCAAAAGCCTCCTTGGGCAAATTTCACATTACGAACACGAACGAAATAAATAAATTAGTTTACTGTAGCCACGCTTATCCTGAATTTAACCCCGTAAATATATACTTATACAGACAACTTAAATCAACTTTACATGTATACTGTAGATAATTTCCGGCATCAACGCAAAATCCGAGATAAAGATATATAAAATTATACGAAAAGGGGAGAAGAATGAATCGCAACTAGTATAGTTAGAGGGATGAATAATTCAGTGCCGAGGTCCGGAGATGCCGCTTCAGATTTATATAAAGACTGACCCCTGTGCAATTTTAACTTAAAAAGAAGTAACGGTTTTTATATGTAAGCTTGTGTATTTGTTTTCATATATATTATTGGAACGGGTAGGTGGGGTGTTTTCTTTTGCAACGATCGTTTTGAAATCTATTTATTTTTGCTATTTTAGTCAAATTCAAGTTGACTAATCCAAAGTTTACAGAAGGGCTCTTTATACTTTGAATAAGTCAAATTAGAATCAGATTTATCCTTGTCCACTCAAATCTATTATCTTACCTCTCTCTTATACCACTCTATCTAATAACTGTTGGCCAATTTGTTGGCCAATTTTCCATAAAAATGTGATATTTTTTTATTTAGAGTCTGAGATATGAGCAGTTGAGTTGTGAATGCACAATTGCCTGATACCTGTCACCTGTCACGTGCAAATTTAGTCACAAGTTCGAGAATGAAGCTAGTATGAAATAATGAACCAAGAAGTGATGCAGTAATATTTCGTAGCATAAGCGTATCGTCCTCGTAGCGCAGGCTACGATAGACTGCTACGACACATTTATTTCGTAGCGCCAGCTTATCATCGCAGCTGTTACTTGCTTCAGTGTTGAGCAAAATCCTTGAAAATGCGAGACAAAAAAATTGTTTTACCTATATTATTTTAAATAACAATATTTTGTTTTGTTCGTTTTTTTTTAAACCTTACTGACATGAAATCTGTGATGGTCTTTAGGTTTGGATTTGTACCAAATGTATTTCATATTACAATAGAATTAAGAATCCAAATCACAATTTTTGTGCAACTTTATAAAACCGTTTAACCGTTTGCTTTTCAATTTAAAATTTCTGAGAACAGTATATTCTTATATTTATAAATATTAGTATCAGAATTGAAGCAGCGAGCTAATCGGGTATCGAGTACCAACACTTGTGATGTATTTACTGCTACGATTTTAATTAAAAGCTTTTATTGGAGCCCGGGATTAAATAAGGGCAGTAATTAAACCAACCAGGATTAACGACCTTTGCTGAGTCTAATTATGATTTATTGAGTTGCAAGCTAAACAGGAAGCAAGATCTACCTATAGTAGAAATAGTATATAATAGTCTACTATACCTTTTAAATATAGCCTCCGATTATTTGGTTTCGGCCTTGAAATCGAGCTTTAATCGTCGTTTTTATTTTAGCCAATAACTTAGTCGCAACTTTCAGCTTATCGGGAGTAGTTTATTTAAATTTATTTATGTATGCATAAATAGTTGAAAAATAAAAAGAATATTGTTTTCATTAAAAATAAAATAGGTACTACTGAAGTCGAAGCGAAGATTTGGTTGTGGCCAAACATCATGTTTCCATACATTTCCATAGTTTCTAATTGGCTCATTTATACTCTCCTCATACCTTACCCGTAGAGGAATTACTAAAGATTCTCCTAATCGTTACAAGCGAGAGAATTTCCAAGCAAAATAAAAATGAAGAGCCATAACAACGTGACTAAAAAATAATCAATTAAAAAAATAAATTAAATATTAAAACAACCCATTAAAGGATTATGCGACCTAAGGCTATAAATTAAATAGGCACGATTTGGGAATTAATTAAATTAAATAATTGAGATCGTCGAGAGCAGGCATCGCTGGCGGCGCCGAGCCCAATATCAATATTTAACCGAGACAGCCTTCGAAGACTGTTTGTCTTGTGCACCGCAACTCATAATTGCTAAAGGGCTGTTTACATTTTACAATAGAATCTGGAATAACCTTGTTAACATCGCGATCTACCCGCAATTGGTAGGCTTGCGTTACCTTTGATTATTTTTTCTGACAGATCTGGATCTTGGATGATTACATCCAAAGGTTAATCCAAAGGTGCAACCACAATCCTTGAGATTACCATAACACAAGTCTCGATCCCATTTTTAGGTTAACTTAATTTGTGTGATGTGTTTGTTAGTTTTTACTTAAAAAATAAAATATTATAAAAAACTTAGTTAATGACAAAGTGTCTAGAAGGCTTGCGAACATCCTCGTAATTTTATGTACATTACTCTAATTTAATTTTATATTAAAGGTGACAAATCCAAACTATAACTTCAGAGAAAAATCCACTTTCTTAAATTGTAACCATTAGAATTTAATAAAGTTGTTTATTTGAACATACCCTCTTCTTCAACATTGAACAAAACCAATCCAAACACCCTACAGGCTTAATACAGTGTAGGCGGCCCCTTATTTTCCTTGTCAATACAAATATTGAAAAATCATTACTTACCTACGTTCACTTCTTTTCTTTTCAAGTGAGCTCGATTTTCTTTAGACAAATCGGAAAGAAAATGATTACTGGTTCAAACGGTGTTTCTTCTCAGGCCTTCGAATAAAAGTGATTTTTTTCTTGTGATAAAAAAACTCAATAAACCTTGTATTTTCGTTACTTGTTACCACAATATTATAAAAATGTTTTTGTATATCTTTGAGAGTCGTTTCATATTACGCTGAAGATATTCCATACTAAAATTTTTCTTTTTTAGAACTAAAAATAGAAAAACGCAAGTGAGATAAAGATTTTCAAATAAAAACAGTCGTTTTTTGTTTCTTCGAAAAGAGTATCTATAGATAATTTGTTGTGGACTTTGGCCTTTTTCATTAAATACCAAAAACAAACACAATCTATTCTATTCATTTATTAAATCTTGGCTATCTGTTTGTACATCATAAACTACGATTCACGTAAAAACATATATCTACACATCATTGTCTTCAAATTGTTATATATCAAGTTACAACCTTAGTTTCAGAATGATTAATGAAATGTTGCTATTATCAAAATGTTGTTATGAGAGATTAATTACAGTAAACTAAAGGTAGATATAATTACTGAACGAAATTGAACTTTATTAACAAAAATAACTGATATGATAATAATGTAAATTTAAATAAGATAACATTCGGAATATTTAGATTTTTCAAAATATTACTTTGTAATAATTATTTTAAGATGAATAAATAAGACAATGTACTTACTGTTAATTTATTAATTAAGTAAATTTAAGAAAAGCTATTTTCAACCCGTTTTCTGATTTTCAACTATTGATAACACATGAAACTAATTATGAGTTATAGTATCATTTTATGGGCCACTGTAGCTGTGAAAATAAATACGACCTGTCTATAAAAAGTAGAAAATAATTGAGGGCACTGTATGTACGCACTGTCTAGTAACATTTTGTATTTATTAACCAATCTTGATCTATTTGGTATTGCCATAACAAAAAATTTAGTTAAATCCGTTTTCTACTATTTATTGACAGACTGTACGTTTTTCCTTTTATACTATATGTTCTAAGTACTATTAAAAATCAGATTGGCACTTAATAATGGAACGATTCGATATTAGCATAGTTATATGTTACATTAGATATAAAAGGTAAGGGAAGACATGATCAGTGGGAATTCTCTCAAAACTCTGTCAAGATTACGATTTTAAGGGTAAATCTGGATATTTAAAACAAAATTTTATGATGCATTTCTAAGTTAAGTTACGCATAAGTTGTGGTATCTTTTTCATCTCACCTTTGTTGCTTGTAAATCACCGACAACCTCATAAGACGATTCGATATCAGCTGATATTAGGTAGGTAATTCAGTATAATCGAAGAGTAAAAACAAAACATGTAGAACAAACGTTGTCGTCTATGATTTTAATTGGAAAATATAACTTGAGTTCTATGACAGAGTTTAATTATTATGAAAATAATACATCTGTCTCTGTCGCTCTCATTTCGAATGGGTTACAAAGTATAGTTATCTTTTTAGCCCAGAGGTTGCCAGTAACTCGGTATTATGGTTACAGCTCTATGAGCTAAACATATTGAAGTTATATGAAAAAATATGCAAAAAATCTGAGTTGAATTAACCTCGATATGTTTTGAAAGAAATCCAGCATATAGTGCAATACTTTTGGCGGAAAAAACATCTAACGCGTACCCAGACTTTGAAGCTTCGGCTGGTGACAATACTCAATGAAACGAGGTATATTAGATTCGTTCAAAGCAGCGCTGGATCAACAGAACAGAAGTTACTTGTTAGAAACTGTTTTGTTTGTATTTCAGTAAGACGCGAACGACACACACGATGTAGAAGTCCGCATACCGCCCCATTTACCGATTGATTGTTATAGGTATGTAAAGAGAATAAGACTATAAACAAAATTATAGTGCTTTCGAATTTGAATTTTTAATATCATATTTGCACAGAAAATTTATTTAATAGATAAGTGCGTTAGTAGTGTGAAATCCATCACTGCTTTCAATGCATCGAATATTGACAACAGCTAAGATTTTCTTAGAATATTCTTACCACTTCTACATTTTGAAACGAATGATCACATTGCCACTACTTGACATAAAAAATAATTCTATTGTATATTTGTAATTTCAAAGACAATTAATATATGTACACTTTAAATACAAACATAGCATAGCCACATCGCTGTCCAGCTAACCAACTGTACTCTATTTGTACTTATTTCAATAAAAAAATATGCACAATCACTTTATCACAAAACACCTTACACTGGCTGCAACCGACCGCTCCGAACTAGAACAAAAAATAAATCCATACAAATATCAAAAATGGAAAACATTTCTTTTTTTCTCGTGTAACAATTATGATGAAATTCACTTCCGATACTGTTAAAGACTATCTAAAATAAAACCTGTAAGGTCTGCAATGGGGGTTCAAATTTGTATATACGTACGTATATACAGTTATGTCAATAGTCGGTAGTTATGTCACATATAATCTGACAAAATGTCATAGAGTTTTATATAGAGTTGTGTTTACGTTTCAAAAATTTTCGAGACTTTTCAAAATGTAAATAAAGTATATAGGTACATATTTATAAATTTATTTAAAAAACCTAAGCTAATAGTATGTTATGTATGTGTACATAGTGTACAAGTTATACTTACATTAGTGTTACGTCAATAAAGAATCGTATTCGAAGGGCGTAGGGTCGGCTGCCCGCAAGTGTCACCATAGTACTCCTCCAGAAATATTTGACACTTCTATTTGATCTTCGACCTCTGTGTCGACAACTGGTGGTCGTCTTCTTCTATATCTCAATCTAAAACTGACCCACAGTACCAAAGACAATAGAATCAAACCACATATTGCAACTGTCCCTATATATTGTGTATAGCTTGAATGAGATAATTTATACGGAGAATATTCTGTTTTATCACTGGTATTTGTCTCAACAGTTGTTACGTTTTCAGTCTCAGTCATTAATATTGTTGACAATTTCTTCTGTAACGAGATTGTTTTCAATTCTTTGGCCATTTTATTAGTTACGTTGGTTGGCGTATTCAGTCGAATTCCAGATCGATTCCTCGTTTGAATATCAACCTCATCAGTAACACTAATTTTAGAATTACGTGCAATATATGGAACGATATCTAAAAACTTGTGTTCAACGTTGTAATGATCGTTTTGCAGTTTATTTTGATCCAAAACTTTAGTTGTTTCTCTTGCTTTAACTACCAATGTCTCGTTCAAATAATCGTTTGTTATTTTATTTTCACTATTAATAGATGGTGTTGCTGAGTGAGTAGAGGACAGCAAGGTGTCATGATAATCTAAAGATTTTAATTTTCCATTATGTCTTTTGATCTCCGCTGTTTTGCTTTTATCTCCAAAATGATATTTTTCTCGTTTAGAAGACCGCTCTGTTTTATTATTTAGGTACCCGTAGTACCTTAATAACTTATTTATCATCTCCGTACTGTACAGGTTTACCGGAGGCAGACTCTCGCTTATAGTAAATGTTTCCGGAAATGTACAATTATATTTCGTTATTTCTGCTTTAGCTTCTGAGGTAGAATAATAACAAGTTTCTTCGTCAGACAAACTTTTGTTCCAACTCATCCAATCCTTAAGCCACAATTCAGCGCTACAATTGATACTATTTCCATGTAACCTTAGTGTCTTTAACTGAACTAAGTAGAATAGCAAGTCGTTTCTGACTTCAGTGAGGTTATTCATTCTCAAATCCAAGTATTGCAAATGTGAAAAGGCAGCGAGCGCGGCGGAGTCTGCAAGCAATTGCCTTGCCAGGCCCGGGCTCGACTGGAGATGAAGCATTTGTATACTTTCTGGCGACGACATCGGGAACGCACCGTCTTGTTCTGGCACAGACAAATTCAGATAGCATAGCCGTAAATCTCGGAGAGACAATGGTCCGTCAAATGTGCTCGACGAAAGCGCTTGTACAGGATTATTTGACAGATCTAACATTTCCAGAGATAGTAGGTCATCAAATACGTGATCTTGTATATAACGAATATTATTATTTTGTAGCAACAATATTCTCAAATTTGGTAAATTTTTGAAATCTGGTACCGTCAAGTTTTTTACCAAGTTGTTATTTATTGACAAGTATTTCAGTTCGTCTGGCAAAGACCTCGGAACACTAGTTAGGAGATTTTTATTCAAATTCAAAAATAGAAGCATTTCCAATCTCCCTAATGAGTCATCTTCAACTAGAACAATCTTGTTATCTGAAAAATCTAAGGATTGCAGCAATGGGTAGCTGTCTAAATCACCACATCTGACTGCGGAAATTCTATTACCAACTAAAGAAAGAAATCTGACTGAATGCGTAAAAGCTTCAGGAACTTGATATAAGCCGGTCCTCGATGCATCGATTTGTTGCAGCCTCCTGCCCGTACCCACGAGGAGTTGTGTATCTATTTGTGTAATTCCCAGATGCGGGTTATCAGTCAATAATAATCTGGCCAAATTTGGCAATAATTGTAATGCTCCTGGAGCTAATTTTTTTAAGTTGTTGTGCGATACGTCTAAATGTTGTAACAACCAATTATTGAAATAATTCTCGTGAATAAATTCTATGTTATTTCTACTCAAGTTGAGATGTTGCAGGTTTTTCAATGGCGTAAATACATTTGATAAGATAGTCAATTTGTTTTCCGATAAATCCAAGGACTCCAGTTTCGATAACCCATTAAAACTTTCTTCAAATATGTTAATAATTTCGTTTCTACTCAAAATAAGTTTGCGTAAATTAGAAAAGTTGCTAAATAGACCTTTTGTTACATAACGCAATTTGTTTCCAGACAGGTCAATTTGTCGTAAGTTTTGAGATTTTATATCGAGACTTATTTTGCTGATGTTGTTATTAGTAATTGAAAGATATACTGTATTAAGCAACGGTAAATCTAAATTGATGGCGCTTTTATTACAAACCTTGCCGTACTTTATTTTAACCTCGGCAAAAGTTACATTTTCATATTTCTTACTCCAAGAAGGTGCTTTTTCGTTTTCATTGCAGCAGCTAGTCTCAAAACTTACATTTACGTTCCCTTTGAGCGTTACATTGTAGGTGCATAATTGGCACATATTTAAATCATTGTTGCAGACACATAATTCACTACAGGTGGATGCTAAATTAGAAGTCTGCCACAACACAATCAGTAAAAGTAAACACTGTTTTGAGGACAGAGCCATGTCTAGCACGTTGATTACAAAATTTTACGCTGGATTAAGTTTCAGGTGGTACTGTAAAAGACATGATGGAAACTCGTTGCGGTTCACATCTACACTAAAGTCCCGAACTCTATGCGAATAAAACATTCTTGTAACTTTACACCAGCACTGCCACTTAAGTCGGCGCGGTTACAACCACTTTGGTGTCACTCATCGTCAATGGGGTGTCAGTTGTCGGCGCGAGGCGGGAGTACTGAGAGGTATGTGACGGCACGTGACGGCGGAGCGCGAATGTCGCGTCGCGTCGCGCGATTGTTGTGTTGTCGGTTTGGCGAGTGCGGGCGACACGAGGGCGCCAGCGAGTCTGCCCGCGAACTGCGAGGAGCAAGGGCGAACGCCGCGGCGCCGGCGCGCTGCCATCTCCACATCCCTCAACCTCATTTTTATATAGTCAACTGACTTCCACACCGCCACTATTTATGTCATACTCGGCGTTCCCTTATACGTTATTTGGAGGACACAAGTATTTGTAAGTGTAGGTTATATTTTTCGGGCGCTGTAGCTCTGAGATTGCTCCCTGTTGGGTTCTCTCGGTGGGAGAACATGATTTAAACGATAACTTATTATTGCTGAATAGCTTATTTCGTAAAATCATAAAGCTTAGTTTGAGGAAAATACCGCTTTACTTTTCCTCAATTTTTTTTTTGATTTCACGACCTCTTCCTTTTCTTATATGATTGTTAATAACAACATTCTCAAGTGCAACTCTCAATTGAACTTCTTTTAGTTTTATTAAAATCAACAAGGAATTAAGACTAAATCCAAATACGGTTTTCCCTTACCTCTAATATTTTTGAAAGACCAACAACATACCTACATTATTATAGGAAAGATAAAAAAATCATTCCTACTTCAAAATGTAGGAGATACCTTAGAACTGTTTTTTAGAAGATTTTATTTAAATAAATGAGTAAATACATATATAGGGACAAATGACACAGATTGAGCTAGCCCCAAAGTAAGTTCGAAACTTGTGTTATGGGATACTAACTCAAAGATATAAAAGAGATATTCTATAACATAAATATATATAAATAAACACCCAAGACCCAGGTCAATCTGAAAAAGATAATTTTTCATGTTGATCTGACCGGGATTCGAACCCAGGACCTCCAGTGTAGCAGTCCGGCATGATGACCATTAGGCCATGGCGGTCGACGGTCATTTGACCTGCGTGATTTAAAATTTAGACAGAGGAAATTCATCTGTTTGGGAACTACGATACACAGATACCTACATACAAATACGCATATACCTAAGTCAAATTTATAATATGAACTTTCTGTTAGCGAAAATGAAAGACTACAAAACCAATCCAACAACAAAGACTGGCGTCAGATCTATGAATGATTGCTCTGAGAATTAATGAATACTTCGCACAATCACTTCCATGTCCTCTATACATATGGAGTATCCGAGCGATGCCTCAAAGGCCACCTTTATTCAACTCTTTGTACTGTTTCAAACATCTTTACCGAAACGTTCGACTAGCATTTTCATGAATCGTTCCCACAAGACTTTCCGAAGGGTCCGCTTTATTGCGCTCCTTAATTTAGGTTATTTGAACTTTTCTTGTCCCTTCCTGGATGTTTTGAGGACGAAAACTATCTTATGCTGACCAAAAAACGTTGTCATATAAAAATAAACTATATATTCTACTATACATTATAAATACATAATATATACTTATTTATAATATACATTATAAGTAGGTACATACTTATTACGCACCACACTATCGAAAAAATATCGTTTTTCAATATCCGCATGTCTTCATTGATATACTGTTATTTACAATTGAAAATATGAAGCCGACATGTTCATTCCGTTAAAACACGTACATTATTTACAATGGGCTGACGGCAAGAATATATCTTCTGTATATTAGGTTATTGCATACAGAACATCCCCATCTATTTCTGGGAGCACCTTTCCCGAATACATTTATTAAAGTGACCCTCAGCTTAGAGGCGGCCAGATAAATCATAGTCAGGAAATGGCGGGTTTTGCGGTAAACCAAATAAAAATGGAAAATCTTTATGTACGTCTCCATATTATTATATTTAATTATTATGCATGCTAAAAACTAAAATGACACGGCTCAACTATTCTCTATACAGTTTAATTTAAAAAAAAATCATAAAAACGGGTTTTGTATTTTTCAGTTTCCCATTTACGGAGTTTATCCGCCGGCATACTGATTTTATAATGATGTCACATAGCCTATATCATGTGATTTGTTTTTTTTTTTAATATATTTTTTAATATTTCAAAATGCGTTAGACCCCACAAAGCATTTGATCTACACTGTAACAATAATATTTTGTTTCGATTTTAAAGATAACTTTTAATGTCCATTTTCAATTCAAATCAACAAACATCGATCGATAGCAATCTCCGTAGTATACCTGTAATATTGAAACACCTGGCCGCATCATTATTCTGGATATTAAAAAAATACTTATTTTATAACAATTTTACTAGGAAAAACCAAACATTTTGGATAAGGGGAAAAACGAAATCGAATTAATGAACTAGACATATTTATTTTATCTTTGAACTTGACAAATCAAACTTTTGATAAGCTCTTTCTGCTCCTTGTCGGTAGAATATAACCTGGATTACACATAGGGTACTTTTTATCTCTAAATTCTCACGGGAGCGAAGCCCCGAGGCGCACCTAGTTGATATATAAGTAAGAATATTAGTATATAATTTCCAATTACTTGCATGGAATTAAAATATACGATACATTAGGGCGAAAAAATCAAAACCAAACTTATAATACATACATCAATAAATAACTCCTTTAAAAATCTTTGGGCATCGATTCAATTAATAAACTACGACATCCTTTCCCAGTCTATACTGGGATAGTTAGTGTATCGTCCTACCAGAGTCTCGCAATCCGCTCAGCAATAAGTTACAGCTGTCAATACAACGACAGAATATAAAACATTAGTTCCCGAGGGCCGGCGCTCATATTTCAAGGAGTCGTGTACGTGCATTTTGAAGCGGAGTGTGATTGATTAAACTGTCGACCTTCAGCCTCATTCTCTACGGCTGTGTTCAAGTTGCTATAGGGGACGTTTGAACACTACGTTCTGATTTTACTGTAGTATTAGAAATATTTTTTCGTTGGTTTGTTAGCGCTTAAAGAAATATCAGTTAGAATTTACAAATTCAGACGCCAGGTACCTATTTTAAAATTAAAGCTAATATATAGTGATAACTAGCCTACAGTTGTATTGTCAAATTCTAATCAATTTAACAGTCAGAAATGTTAAAAACAGTAGTGGTACTCTGTGGGTGACCTATGAAATCATGTCTCCACAAAATAATCCATGAGTTTAACTTGGATATATTAATTTATCCATCATGTTACACCCACGGAACATCACCTAGCACATTCACATCGTAATCGGTGCAGATTAAATCATTAAACAGTTAAAGGGCTTTACATGCAAATGAGTATCATCACAAATAAAATGCGTATCCCGTTACCGTCATCAAGATAGCAATCACATGTTATTGTATCATTTGCGGGGTAAAAAGTGTGGCTGTTGATACAAAGGGAGAGTGAAACTGTGGGAGGTTAATGAGAATAGCCACCATTTCACATTTCGGCTCATGGACCGAGGTGAAGCGAGCAATAAAGTTTTATGTCACAACCCTTATTAAGCCCGCTGTTGGGCCAATATTGCGAATGACGTACATTACTTAGTTTATATGTGAGCTGCGCTTTGGAGCGAGACAAAACTAGGCAATGTACGTATGATTGGCCACCAATGTTGGCCACATGTGTAGTTTCTGAGTTCCCCAGATTCGCCCAGTCTCGGCTGGACGATTAACAATGCGTATACTGATTTACTCGCTAGATCTGTGAATCACATTCGGAACATAGGCGTATATTCTGTTTGACGCCTAATTTGTCGTAGCTAGGACTAAGGTTAGCTTTGGGTAACATTGTATGATTTATTTTTGTTGCCGAGCCGCCAGAGCGTGATTTAATTAAATACAAATAGTAATGTGTAGTAAATATGTATTAATTATTTAAACCAAATTATTATCCAGTACATTTTAACTTCGCTTTTAAATACTTTCAAACATGCTCGTCGCGCTCTACGCGTAAATAGGCTCCATACGTCAAAAGGAAAATTCCTTCATAAAATCACATGTGCGTCTGTCGGTTTGATTTCTATCATTATTTACGTAAGCATTTAATTTATCTTCACCATTATTTATTTTATCTGTGTTTACCATAATGGAAGATTTCAGTATTTTAATATAGATTATACTATCTAATAGAAACAATTTACCTTCCTAGTTAACGCTGAAAAGATTAAGTTGCAAAATAAACGCTTCGAACTGTAGTATTAGGCTATTAGCGTCGGGTAGCAGTGAACTAAAAGTGCGCCTTCGGAACAAAATCGTTGTCATTAGGGTAACGAGGGCCGCCTGCTGACGCGGCGCGAGCCCAAGCCACCTCTTTCTAGACCCAGGGGCGTATTTTATGGTCTAAAGCCCTGGGCTTGCTTGGATGCTAACTATCATCGATAACAGTGGATACATACTTATTTTGTAATGGAAAAGTTATAAAAATTGCGAAGCTAGTGTGTGAATGTAGGTATATTTCTTAAAATTATTGTTTGATATAGGTTTTTGTGATGAGGTCTAATAGCAATCTAATGATTTCTTGTCATCGGTCAAAGATTTTGCCATAGAAGAATTGTTTCGGGGCCGGAACCGCCACGGATTGAACCAAAACAGACAGCAGCTAGTGCAGTTTTGCATGTTTTGATGCCATATTAAATACCATTTAATACCTCAGTTTGCCACGATGCCAGAAAGAGCTAGCTTCTGTGCTCTCCATCCGCCCCGGGCGGTGGCCCCTTTTGACCCCAGTTCAATACGCCGCTACAATACCTAATGAACCGGCAGCCCCTTGGCAGTCCGCCTGCTTCACCTATCTAACTTTGTTACTTTTCTATGTCACGAACAGACTAATTGTTTCTATTGTGGTATTTTTTTTGTAAACGTTGCTGAAACCACAATGGTTCAGCTACAGTAACAAAAATTTGGTCTCTGTGTACCATGTTGGTATATACTTCATAAAATGTAATGTAATTATATAATAATGCAATTTTGATAGTTTTGTACGTGCATATTTTTAGTTTGCAATTTCACGCAAAAACTACGGGATGGGATTGGATGTGGTTTTCACAATTATATAGTATATGGTCTAACTTAAAATCAGGTAAATGTTTCATTGCGATACGTTTCTTAGAACCTTAGATATTAACAATAATAAGTTGAGCGGACGCACAAAATAAACACGAGCGAAGTCATGGGCAAAAACTAGTTATTAATAAAACAATCTCATGCTAGAAAACTTCGATCTTTTCACCGTCATAATAAACCATACAGATTTTTTTATATATCTATTTTATATTCTGTCGAGCGTCCGCGAATGTGCAATCATCACATAGGTATCAAAATATCAACCGCTGATACCGAATGGAACAACAGTAAACCCAAAAACAGATGCATCTTGCTTAGCCGTCTTCTAAATCATGATTGAAAACAGGAACGCTTCGTGTAGAATATGGGCCAAATACTCACTCATCCGGTCCCGTATGGAACATCTACGTTAGTGTATATACACAAACTATATCAATGTTTAATGTAGTGAATGAATGATCAAGGAAGATGACGTCCGTGGTTAATGCTGGTAGATACGGCAGAATATTAAAAAAAAAATTAGGACACATCACACAGATTAAGCCAGGCCCAAAGTAAGGTTGAGACTTGTGTTATGGGATACTAACTCAACGATACTATATTTTATAACAAATACATATATAGATAAACATCCAAGACCCGGGCCAATCAGAAAATGATAATTTTCCATCATGACCCGACCGGGGATCGAACCCAGGACCTCTCGGTTCAGAGGCAAGCACTTTACCACTGCGCCACTGAGATCGTCAATATTATAGGCATATCCGATGGCACAAATATGGGTCGTTATTTGTTTAAATACATTTTGAAATATATATTGATACTGGAAGAAACCTTTAGAATGTGTAGCACTACTAACTTTGAAGTTAACTTTAACCTACACAGAAAAACGCAAAGTACGCCATTTTGTCTAAACTTCAGCGGTGCGGCTAAAGTCAACGTCTAGCGTTGACTGGTGCAACACATCAGATTATTTTTAATTTTAATGCTTCAAAACGTATGTTTGTGGAAAAGCTTTTTCTTCTTCATCGAGTCAAATGTTTTAAATGTAATATATATCATATAATGTTATATTATAGTAATCTATATAGACATGTTTGCGATCTACCTCTTCCATGCTTAGAATTAGTATTTATATGAATAATTCATGAATTCTTTTAAAAACTAAATATTTATGTTACATGTTGAAAGAGAAATTCGCTGATGATGAAAGAAATGAATTATTTACATTTATATATTAAATGGAGAAATAATGAAGAGACAATGCTTTTCGTTTGTTAAAAAATAACTACGACAACTAACACTTTCAGACGAAAACCATCTTCTCGAATGAAATGAAAACTTTTTAACGATATCAGAATTAGATTTACCAGGAAAACTATTTTCAAAAAACTTTAATCTTTTTTAAAAAAATAATAAATGGTACTTAAAATGTATATTGCACAACACACTTTTCATTACGGATCCGCCCAACTAGCTCTACGACACTATTAAAGGCCTCGTAAAAACGCCACAGCACTTTCTTTCTCTTTATATTTTTTACGGCACTCGGGATGCCACCTACATCATAAAAAGTGAAATATTGTGTCTCAGAGCGGATGCCTTCGCCCTTTATGAGATTAGATCGAACCGAAATCCGATAGAAAGTACGTACGTATCACACGAGGTAACTTTTTCGATCCGAAGTCCTAGATTAGCGAATCATGATACTGGTACGACGAAATATCCTGACGTTGTCTTGATAAATAGTTTATTTAATCAAAATTACTGTGAAGAAGAGAAGAGAAAGGAGAAGAGTGTTTTTTTATTATAAAATAAGTATACCTTAATTAACGCCTATAATAAACGCAGAATCCCTAAAATATTTTAAGTCCGAGTTGCGAGATTACATTACTGAGAACTGCTCACTTTACGAGGAATATTTTTTTTGTGCTTATCACACAAAATGTGTGATAAGCACAAAAAAAATATTCAGTGTACCTAGTATTATAACTTAATACGGTAACTGCTATCTACTTTTAAGCATCTGTTTTATGCTCATATAAGTACCACTTTAAGCACCTTTACTTATCATATAATTTTTATTATGACATTCATTCTAATTAAAAAGTATATTTCAATTTAAATCTGTAGTTAAATCTATTACATCAATACAATCATATATAAATGGTGATACTTTACTAAACTGAACAAGCGTTTATGGTGTTAGGACGCAAAGGAAACGCCTTCAATGTATACGCTCAATCGAACTATTTCCTAGGCCACAGATTTTAAAAAGAAAAAAAATATAAATGGAATAGTGAAAATCTAAGGTAACGTAGTTCGAATACATAAGCATCCCAAAAGCATATTTTACGAATTTTACATTAAGTCCGCATCTGAGACCTAATGGTGTGAAAACTGATACCACTATCGATTTAGCTATGCCGTTTGAAGCGAGCGCGACCGAGTTTGCATAAAAGGCCAACCGAGCTGTGCCTACAGAATGGTATCATCCTAATTTTATAGGTTTATAGCCTAGAACACTTAACTATCTACAGACATCTATATTATCCATGTTCATTCAGTAAATAGATGCCTCCGATGCCTTTGTGTCTTGGAATTCTACTAGTTGGGGACGGTATTCATAAATTATAGTGAATTCCAACAAAGGGTATGAAATTCAATAAATTTCAAATATAATAGTTTCTAATCCATTAATCATTGAATCAATTAGAAAGTCAACTGGATGGAATGTTTATTAATAAAAGATTTGATAAAAAATATTTTGTGGTTCACATATTTTATTGCCATGGTATAAATAGAGTATCCATTAATAACATTTGCGAAATCACAACGCTGAAATTTAATAGTCAAATAAATTTATTATATCGATATCGACGGAACAAAAATATAATAGACGATGATAAAGCTAGTTTTCGTATATCATCAGTATTAACTGAGCCGCAGTAATAATATTAACATAACAACCCACAACTGAAAGCAAATATCTCGCGTGTTTTCGGTAGAAGAAATAAAATAACCAACGTGCAAAGGTTAAAATATTTTTTGGTTCGCTGAGCGATCACAATAATAACCAATCAGAATGGCGACTTTAAACCTTTAGGCCTTTAGGCGACTTGAATTAAATCTTACACCAGTGTTAGCAATAACATATTCGAAAAGAAAGAAAATCGCATGTATAACACTATAAATATATTATTGACTAGCTGCGCCCCTACTTCGCTCCATGGAAATTTCGATATGAAAAGTACTTTATGTGTTATTTAAGATTATATTCTACACGTGTACCAAAATTCATAACATTCCGTGGCAGTGGATTTTGCGTGAATGAGTAACAAACATACATCCTCACCAACTTTCGCATTTACAATATTAGTAGGATTAGTATAGGATATTTTCTCAAATACTAAATAGTTTTTTTATTTTAAAATGTATGAATTCTGATAACACCTAAGCTTAAAAAATAAATACACAAAATATCTGTAAAGCAAAACGTTTAATAAAGTGAATGAGAAATAGTAGCCAACATGATCCTGATTAACAAAGAAATGGTTTAACATAAATATTTTTTTTAATATTTAATAAATAAACACATTTTGTGTTACATAGTATATTCTCACCGTCGCATTCTTCTGTGATATCTCCCAAACATTTGTATAACAATTAATCTCGTATATTCGATATAAAAATATTATGCTTACGTGGGTCCCCTATAACGGAAAATCAATAATTTATTCCCTGTCGAGTTGTGCTGATACAAAACATTACATATGAAATATGGCCTCATTACAAAATAATGGCTGTACATCGTTTCAGCCTATTTTCCTTTATTGAAACTGATTGGTTTATTTAATACAAAAAGCGTTGGAAACGAAATTATAATTACATGCAAGAAAGCACACAACTAGGTGGCCGCTATTCCATCTAAATTCTCACAAGTTGGTAGTCAAGTTACGAGACGTTCCGATAATGTGAAAATAATCTATACGGTACTTTTGTCGTGAAACCGGTTTTATTAGTGAAATTGCTGCTTTATGTAATTAATGACTACTTATTGATTACTAGCTGCGCCCCGGGGCTTCGCTCCCGTGGGATTTTCGGGATTAAAAGTACCCTATGTTTTATTCCAGGTTATTTTCTACCCGTGTACCAATTTCATAACAATTCGTCCAGATAATGTGTGAAGAGGAAACAAATAAACTTACTTTCGCATTTATAATATTAGTTGGGATTAGCAATTAACGGAAGTATTATATAATCAGTGAGCACAATTGTTTGCTTGTGTACTCAATGGAATAAATACTAATTTAAAATATAAGCAACACTACACAAGTTAAAAATATAAGCTAAAATTCAGTTTTCTAATCATTTTAAATTTCGCGTAGCAAGCGTAGTATTGCTACGAGCGACTACACGGGTATCGTCATAGCCTGTGCTACAGCGGAGCACCACTACGATGCTTACAATAATAAAGGTGTTTCGTGCTCGCACACTAGCGCCACCATCACATTTTTATTTGGGATATTATGTGCATCCATTGCAGTGGTGACAAATGAACGAATCAAAGCTCTCCAAATTAAATAAATAAAAAGAATATAATATACCTATTATAACGTCGATAATAAATAAACGAAATAGATTACTATCGCTTCTTCTCTATTACTTATACCAAACCGCTTCTTCATCGTTGACGAGGAGCCGCATCTGCGACGTCGCTCGTTCATTCGAAGCTTGAACGACGAAATACTCCATTTGGACACAGCTGTTGCGAAATTATAATTGGCAGGACTAATAAATACTTCAGAAACTACCAACATACTACTACTTAAATATTATTAAAATATTTGGAGGTACGGCCATAAATTGTATGTGTATGAATTACAGTTGCTAAGTCATATTGAAATGAAATTCCTGCTACCATGTAGGTATCATAGACATGATTTTGTTGTCGCCTTACTAGGTTAGTTCCACCTTTCAATGTAATGTTTTTATATCTGTGATTCCACTACTGCTAAACGTTAGAACCAAGGGTCCGCTTTCCTAATATTAATTAGATTATACCTCAGTAATTAGAAATACTTTCTATTTTCCGAAAATTATAAAGGGAAAGTGTAGCATAATAAACGGTTGTACCATAAAGATGATTACACATTAAGGCGCACGACTTCTATAAGTATAAGTCGGAAGTTACACTAATTAATTCCTTTAAATCAAAACAAGGCGAAAGACTGGCGGTTCTCTTTAAATTTAATTGTGGGGGAAGGGGGAACAAATTGCCCAAGGATATTTAAGTAAAGGCACCATTCCGTTAGACATGTAATTGCGTATGCGCAAAGAGAAAACAATTTTACTTATGTTATACACAAACCTATGTTTATGCAACCATGGAATTTGTTAATTTTTTGTATTGTGGAATTAATTGTCGATCTCCTTGGACAAATGGTCAAAATGGAAAATGATCTTGTTCAGATTAACATGGGTCTTGGATGTTTATCTATATGTAGGTATATGAGTATCACGTAGCACAAATCTCGAATTTACTTTCGGCCTAACTCAATCTGTATGATTTGTCCCTGTATATTTACATTTGTTTGATTAATTTTTAGATATAATTAACAGAACATTATGTATGATACAAGCATAAAAATACTGGACATTAGCAAGATAATAATATATACAGTCGAGAAGAAAAGATCAAAACACGCGTTTATACGCGTGCTTTGATAATTTTGTCCAGAGTCATAATTATTATGATGACACGATACTCGACACACTTTAAGTCGACGTAATAAGACACTAGCCGTAAAATTTGCGATTTATGTTGATAAATAGGTATATAAGAATGTGGCCATGTATATTGGAGATAGGAATTCAATATATTGCACAGTGGACCCGCCCACTACCTTCCTACACATATGGGATCACAAAAATACCAGTAATTTTGCTCCATGTTTTGTCACTAATAATAAAATTAATGGCCCTTCGAGTAAACAACATAAAGTTAGTTGTGATGGAAGTAGCCAATTATTTACTCATTTATTTCAGTGTCTAAAACACTTGAGAATAGTATGGTTGATAATAACTAGGTATAATTACTTATAAGTATATAGATAGCGATATAGTAGAGGAAAATGGTTGTTTATTTATACGATAGGATTGCGCATATAAAATACATAAAATAGCTCAGTGAATTCCAAATAACTTATTTGTGTGGACCGATCCGTCTGACCATTAACGTAGTTTTAGTTTATTTGGGCGATGGACGTATTATTTAATTCCGTTTTTAATTAGATTAGCTGATGGCTTTAATTTCAAATCATTATCACATTGTAATATTCTATGACAGTGTACGTAGGTACTATGATACTCGGTGTGATAATGCGACTTGATTGATCATGTAGATGTATGATCTTATCCTAAAATAAACCTCGTTTTACCTTCTTATAAATTTATCAGAATATAACCAGTTGTTTACAATTCACTTCCACCATAAACATAGGAAAACCTTTCATGATTCTATCGTTATTCAGTTGTACGATAAATTGTATTGCGTAAAGGCGATCCAATTTATTTTTTGTTATTTTTCGGTATTTTTACTGCTAGTATTCTTTGAGAATAAATATAAATAACTAGTAGTGTGTACATATTTTTGCAATTATTTATTTTATATGTGTTTTTGCTTTTAGGCTTGTAAAATAATAGTGAATAAATCCTTCATGAAAATATTTTCATTTTATTGTTGATAGAACACTTTTAGTTAAGTTATTTATCAAGCAAAAAATAAAAAATTCAGTTAATCCATTTAAGAACTATGATCACAGACAAGTGCGCAAGTCAAACTTATAGCATCCCTCTATTTGCGTTGGGGTTTATGAATGATCAGACGTTCAGACGATTAGTCAGGTCAGATACCTAACTAAAAACGGAGAGTTCTGTTTTTTTTAATTCTCTTATATTTTTTTACGACTATCGCCATATCGACGACGACTCTTTGGAAGCCTATCAGTTATCAAATCAATTTTTCATTCATCTATACGACAACCACGGGGAAAAGTGGAATGGTCCAAATCTACGGCGGATGCCACACATCGAAAACCAGATTCTGTCTGATTTAACATCCAAATTTGATTAGCGATGTTCATTTTTATTTTTAAGAATAAATGTACATCACCTCATCTAGGTATGAAAATTCAACAGAATTTGATGGGTGGATTGGGAAATTGCAAAATATTCATTACCGGGGCGAGGCGTTCATCCCCCCACGAATTCGTTATCAGCCGGCTAATATTCAAATTGAAAAGGGCTTTCTGCAAATATCTGTCTTCACCATTCTATGTAATTTTCAGTTTCCTGTTTTCAACTCTAATTTTAGATATGAATAGGTAATTCCGTTGTACGACATGTATCGTTTATATTGAATTAAAACTGAATAGTCGTCGAGGTATAGGTACCTAATTTTTTTTTTTTTCTTAGCGCGATGACATCAACAATTTTTTCAATGAATGGCCAGACTTTGCCTTAGACGGAGATAGGTGGAAAAAACAAGGGGAAGAGTTTTACCCAGCAGTGGGACACGTCATCTAAAGGTTTAAAAAATATATTATTAATAATTTGTGTCAGTTAGCACAGCATAGCAATGCACTAAGTAGTCGAGTTCAGAGTTGTGTGTGCATTCCTAAAAATTAGTTTCTTTAAATACATTAACAATTTGGAATTGTTTAATAAGAACAAATATATTAAATAAAAATACCGGGCTGCACTCCGGGAGTGCCGGCAGAAGTGATATATTTGTAGATAGTTGTATATTAACGTTGTGCATTTTTGTGTCCTGACACGAGTTTAACATTTTTTACCCATCACAAAAAGTGCACAACGGCGCTAAAGAAGATTCAATAACAAAAATAGCGATAGAAGCGCGCCACTAATTAGGACGACATGGGCCCCTGAGTGCCCGGTGCACTTGACAGTTGTTCTATTTCAGAAATAGAACCACTGGATGGCGCGAGCATTAATATTTAAACTTCCATTATTTATTTGGTATTAGAGAACGACCCCATTACACAGCTGTCCGTCGATGCTCAACGCAGAAACTTTATGAAGATACGATGTACTCCACAAGACATCTCTGACGACAATAAAAACTTGTGGCAGAAATAACATTTTTGTTAAAAAAAGTTATTTATAATTTTAACTAACTACATGTGAGACGGATTTGACTCTGTCATAATGTCAGCAGACACACCGTCTACAAAATCCCAAATAAATTTCGAAAATTTTATCTTCGTGGAAAAGAATCTTGATAGTGTTTTCTGCGAGCGGACTTGCAAGTAGTAGTGATATAAATATGCATATATCTACGAGTATTCATTGAAGATATCTAGAAGGTGCGCTGTCCACAGCGTGCGGCAACTAATTGCCGGCCAGCCGAGCGGACAAGACCGAGTGCGATTGGCAGCTACGTACGCGTGACAGCAGATATTACTCGATCAATATAGCCTGTTGTACTCTTCGTACATAGATATAATGGTCTACAGTAGAATTATAACTATCAGATTAAAAATCCATCGGGCAGGCATAACAGAAACATAAAATAGAGACATCTAAATTAGGTATGTCGATGATATTCTTATTCCACTAATCAATTTACTCTTTAAACTCTGGCACGCTAGAATTTTCGGTAATCTGGGAATAAAAGCTATGAAAATTATTCCGCTATCAAACTAGTTGCAACAAGATTCTCAAAAGGAAATAAAATATATATATATATATATATATATTCTATATTCAATATACAGCATGTACCCGCCATAGAATAAAACACTCCATATCATGCCGATTAGATAAAGATATGCCTAATAATGACAACAAACATTTTCGCAAAATACAACGTAAGTACAATGTAACAAAATTTCCTCTTTCCACGAAAGGAAATAGAGGTAGAGAGTAAACGCGCCCCAGATACTCCAAAGCCGGATGCGGTTTGAAGGAATTAATAATTATCGGGCCAATGTTCCAATCGAACGCCCCCGGCGACATCCGCGGCGGCGGAAATTTGTTTCAAATGACATTTCAAAATGCAGCCTTCCCACTCTGACTTGCCGCTGAGGAAAAATCACAATTTCCTTCTCCTTATAGGATAGGCACAAATATTAGTCATAATATTATGCAGCCTGTATAGAAAATATACCTTCTACGATAGTCTAATGCCTGCTCTCGGTAATAAACTTACTTATTTCTATTTGAAATCGATCATAAAAATAAACCCTATTTATGGTTGTGTTATCAATGTAAGTTGAACATATTTTATGTAGCAATAAGTTTTGTGTCACGTTAACCCATGTTTTCCCTTGTGTTTTTATTTTTAACTTTATTTATCAACAAATCTCTGTCATCGGAATACGCTCAAAGGTCAGTGACATTATTATTTATTTTATTTGTTATTTATAATCAGTCGGGATCGGTTGCAGTCGCGGATGGGATGCTCAGAAGCTCAAACGTCATCCTTACATATTATAAAACAAAATCTCTCTGCCGCGTCTGTCTGTTCGCGATAAACTCAAAAACTACTGAACAGATTTTCATGCGGTTTTCAGAAATAGATAGTGTGATTCCTGAGAAAGGTTCAGGTGCCGTAGCCGGGAGTGGCCGCTAGTGTAAGCATGTCATGTAGTTATGATGCGTTTTATTTTTTTTAGTGCCAAATTAGTTGCTGCCAAAGAGATTGCAGAGGTTGTAAAAAATGCTTTTATTTCCATGTTTATGCGTTGCGTGAGTACACCTATGAACAATCAGTAAGTATTTTTATTTTACTTAAAATTCCAATAGACATCTCGCGTTGTCTGAAATCATTGCATTCATCACTTTTAAAGCCATGCCTCAAAGCTAAATCATGACGTTTTTTGGCTTTTACATCATTATTTTACTTTTTTTATGTATCGTCTTAAACTTTATGGATAGAAAAGATTTTTCGCCTATTTCAAAGTTTCTTATATACAGATCGACAGAGAAACTCTAAGAACGGTAATGTACTTATGGAACTCAAGTTGCCCAAATGGTTTATATACGACAATTGAAACAGCTATCTACTGCAAATTTCATCAAAATCAACCCACTGGCTTAACCATGAAAACGTAGTAAACGAGTATTTTACTCAATCACGCGAAATTTACTAGACGAATTTAGAATAAATTTAGAACACGGTAGAAAAAAAACCCGGGACAGCACATGGTGTACCGTATCATAAATGTTACAGAAGCGAAACTATAGGTTAGGGCTAGGCATTTACTTGAAAATTAAATCCATCTAAAAATATAATCGTGTAATAAAAAAAACTATTTTCAGATTTTCGATTGACAACTTGCAAAGTTTTGTAAACTACGAATCGAAAACCACAGTTGGTTTCGCTCCAAAATTCACGGGCAATCGACGATTTTTCGCAAACATGATCGGGACTCCGCAGTTCAAAAATATGTTGGAGGAAGATGAAGAGCAACTGAGGAAAAGCATGGTGCAGAAAATGAAGTATTGCGATGAAGTGGTCATGGATGAAGAGTTATTGAAAGACTTTTATGATAAGGAAGTCGAGTAGTTCAGACTTGAATGAAATGACTTACTTGAATGTAAAATAATGAATTACTTATTGTTAGAAATAAATTGAGTTTCAATTCAATTTTACATATCGATTTATTAACTTACTCGTCAACTCTCGTAACTACCTATCTCTTTATACTTACCTGCTATTTACTTAGAATCACATTTGCTTTTTAATTTTTTTAAATGTGTACCTAATAAACGTTAAGACAATTATTTACCTACAGGGTACTGTGGCAAAATATCCTAGGCAACATGCGTGTGACAACCCTGATATTGTAGTCGCTTATCATCAGATGGGTCGCGTGCCTATTTGCCTATTTTGGTAGTATAAAAACAATGATAACGGGAAAGACCGGTATTAAACAAGGACAATTGAATCGTTCTGGAAACCAGTAGGAAACCATTTATACACACATATACTTAGGTACCTTACTTATAAAATATATGCATACCATATTACTCGCCCAAAATAAAGAATCCTTCTTCGTCCGCAAATAAATGAAGGGTAAGCCACAAATGTACCGGTGACCTGGGCAGACCTGTACCGCCCTTTAGCCGCGCGCTCGTTTGTGAAATCCCCAAAATGTATTGCTTTGTTTGATTCTTATCCCTTTTGATACATCCACTGACATTACTACGGGCTAAATTTTGTTATTTTAGGAAGAGAAATTTACCAAGTAAGTAGTGGTGGATTTGGCATTTCTATTATTAGGTAAGGCGTACCTATTGCTTCAGGACTCGCAAAACAACTTTAGACTTGCTGCCCTTTTCATAATGGTCAATTACAAATGACATTTGCGACCGGTATATGTAAGTCTATGTTTTTGGGGGACAAGCACGATACTCGTAGCAGAAAGGCCTTATAAATCCAAAGACAAAGAGCTTAAAATACAATAGCTATTAATGTGAGAAAGTAACTAGTAACTATGATTGTGACAAAAAAATAACATAGTTATTATCCAAAGTTTAACCACCTACGTTCATAAATTTAACGAAATTATTAAAATTCAGCGAGTGGTCTGCGCTCGTTAGCACTTTGTCCCAGTTAATAAATTAATTAAAAGTTTTCGTTTGCAACTGTAATTAAATTTTCTAAAGAGTCAGGTATCTACATTATTATTTACACTCTGCAATAATTATAAATATTTTATTGCCTAAAATATTTTACTTAATTATAATTTGCAGAATATCAAACATACCTACCCCTACTGGATGTCGGTAATAAGACAGACATAATTCTGCGTTGCACATATATGACCATAGGTAATCTTTAATAGGTAAAATATTTATAAGCTTCATCTTTCATCTGATTTGGAAGTCGACGGTAGACTTTAGTAGGTACATAAATTTTGACGTCAAATAAGTTGTATCAAGAGTTTTGAATTTAATCTGCTGCATAATAAAAGACTGAAATTATTATCTTTGGGCATGGATGTATAAAAAAAGATTTTATACGTCCATATCTCTTTTTCTACACGTGAGTAATAGATTTGAATTTGGAATCTTTCGGTAAGTATCATAATTTCAGCCTCTTTGTGCCCACTGCTGAGCATAGGCTTCTCTTCGCGTACGCCAACCTCCTCTGTCCTGTCCCTCTCTCATCCATGTACAACCAGCGACTTTTATTATATCGTCCGCCCATCTCATCGCAGGTCGTCCGACATCTCTCTCTCCGGCCCTAGGCCACCATTCAGTGAGCACTTTACTCCACCTGCCATCACGCCGACGTGCCAGGTGTTCTGCCCAGTTCCACTTTAGGTTCATGACCGCGTCTCCCACGTCCTGTACTTTGGTACGCTGTCGGATCACGGTGTTTGGAACGCGACCTTGCAATCTGATGTTGAGTATGGCCCGCTTCATGGCTCTCTGTGCGACTCTCAATTTGTACACAGTCTCCTTCGTGAGCGTCCATGTCTCGGCACCATAAGTCATGGTGAGCAGGACACATTGGTTAAATAAGGGGGTTTTTAGGCATTGTGGAGTGTCAGTTGACTTTAATTCTGTAAATCTCGTTGTTCTTTTGGTTTGGTCTTCTTATTTCTGTTTTATAACTTTTGTAGGCTTAGTGCTTGTAGGTAGGTAGGCTTCGGTAAGTATACCGCGATTTAATTACCTATTATAGATTTTGATATGGGAAAATAATACTATTTTAGTAAATTGGTTCTTAAAGGAGTTCGTTCTTTGCCGCAGGGCTGACTTCTAGGATCTTTTTCCGAAGGAAAAAAATGGGTTATCAATACACTACTTACTACGGTTCAAAATTCGATTTTTTAAATAAATAACATTTTGTCCTATTATTTACCACTTGCATTTAAAATGTTTTTTTAATAATTAAACGTAAGTATACAATATACGCATTGCCATATTAGATTAAAAATTTCTTTGGTACCTGCATAAAGAAGAAAATAATATCAAAGATTTTAGCTTGAATGACTAAAGATGGTCACCAAAACCGATTTATTTCAGAAAATCTCTATAGTATCGAAAAAAATTCCAAATTTAGGTACAAAGTGTCTAAAATTTACTTACACTGTTGAAACTCAATTTTAATGGATTTATTATTGAAACTCAATTTAATGGTCGGTTTGAATACCGAATGAAAAAGCACAAACATTGCCAATGGTGGCAAAAATCGCCAATTTTCAATATTGTTGCAGATTTATGATTAGAAATACCTTTTACTTAATCGTGGTGCAAGTTTAAAGGAAAATTGATGGATTTAGTTGATTATCCTGAAAATAATAACACTATTTTATGTTCTGCATTATTTGGTCAACTGTCACAAACTGATATAAACTTGATTTTGACTGAAGATCTTACCCGTATGAAGTCCATATTTTAATAAGTCTTCACGTGTGAAGTGTTCCGAGCTTCTTTTAGATGGTTTACTGGCTCGAAAATTTTACAGCGTGAGATGTATTCCATAATTTTTGAAGTTTTTTTTATCTTATGGAAAAAGGATTTTTTCCAATATTTCGGCACCCGAATATGCTACATTGTTGTATATTTTCACAAACGAATGCTTACATAATGAAAGGGTTATTAAAGTACTCTAAAATAAACGTTTTAATCGACATAACAAATGGCGGCAAAGCTTTTGTGTACATAACATACAGTGCTGTACTCTGGCGGGATAAATGTGCAGTTTAATATTCCCTATTCCGGATCTGAAAACGTCATCAGAATCCTGATTCGGAAGCCGAACATGCAGAACATGTGCGGTTCTTAGTTTGTGTCACTGTCACACGGGAAGGCAAAAAAAAAAATAAAGTCACAACAAAGTCAGCTGTGCTGTGGCATAAAAAAAGGTAAAAATGAAAATATGCCTTGCTGCTAAGCATAGACTGCTAAGCCTAATCAAAATTTCTTGTATGAGTTTGATAAAAAAATATGTCTGATGATAAAAATATTGGTCCCAAAGTTCATGTTGAATATTGGTAAATTTTATTTTATTATTTCAGAACAATATGTCTACGAGTAAACAATATATTGCGTGCGTAACCATTCTTGTTTTATCTGCAGTGGAGTTTGTGATTATGGGGGCCACTGTTTGGCCCTAGCTAAAACTATCCGTGAGAGTACTCCCGATGCTCTGGTGCATTGCAAGAGGGGTCGACAAGGTTGGTATTTAAATTCTACTTGACACCCAGTTTTCAGTTTTAGCATAACATCAAATTGGTCACAATCGATTCAAGTTTGTGTTAGAGACTAAGTACTCTGTGTTATTCCAGGATTTATTCTATTCATGAAAGGTAACTACGTAAAAAAAATATTTGAAAGAGTAACTTAATATAGATTCCCACAAATTAACATATAACATATTTATATTATTAGGATTAATTTTAATGTCTTAAATAAAAAATGAAATGAAAGTTTAAATTATTTAAAATATTTTACTTGTCACAAAATCAATGTTAAAGACATTTCAGATTTAGAACACAAGATATCTACTGTTTGTTATATTTCAACAGGAGTGGATCCTTGATGCCACTAGTAATGTATGTATATAAAATAAATTTTCAATTCCAGATTTTAAAATTTTCAAATTAAATACTGATATGGTATACATGCTATATTTGGAATGTCTTTTGTTTTTTCAGGTGCATTTGAAGTTGTAGTAAATGACACATTGATATATTCTAAAATTCAAACAATGGCTCTACCAGATTACGAAGAGGTAGCACAAGTAGTGAATGAGGTATCAAATGGGAGCAAACCTAGGGAAATTAAGGGACAACAACCAGTCAACTGTGCAATAATATAAATTTATTCATAAAACATCTCAGTTAAGTGGCACTTAACTTATAAAACATTTGTAGGACATGTATATTGTGTAAATAAAATTATTTCTAACAACATTATATTAAACATAATTTCATTTATCATTTATTTGCCTAGTTATACCTTAAAAATTGTTCTATTATTTTCAAATTACTAACATTGATACAGACATACATCTAGCTAGATACCAGTGTAATTTATGAGCATGTTATTGTCATTTGTATTATTTTTTCTAATACGCTTGGACACACACAACTTTTTGTTTATACTCAAGTAAAACTGCTTGCATATGTTGCTCAAATAAAAAATCTTCACAAAGAATATGATCCTAATTGATTCAGGTATTTTTGGCAACAATTTACCTACATAAATTGTTGCCAAAAATACCAATAATATATAGTAAATACCAATAAATAATATATAATATATTTTTATTCCATTAATTTCATATACACAATATAATTGAATGTCCTATGAAATTAATGAATCTCTTTCACTTTAAAATTCTAGTGCCTTTACTGAAAACTATATACAATCTTCTTCTTAATTTCAAGTTGAAATAGCATACAAATTAAATTAAGCTACACAGCCACAGCTATTGCCTTGTTGTTGACTTCATTCAGGTCTTCTATTGAGTAGAAGTGACAGTATATACAATATAAACCATGTACTTCTGTAGTCTATGAATAGTGAAGTACAGTATCTTGTTAGATGTATATCTTTGATTTTAGATCACACACTTTTAATTACAGAAATAACCTATCTACATGCACACCTTAATCTATGTCTTAGTTTGCATGAAGTGTTATGCACGTCACGCGGATAACAGCGGTTAGTTAGAAAGTTTAAATAAAACCAATCTTGGAATCTGTAAATAAAAATAGGTAAAATTTAATATATCACAAATACATAAATCTATAAATAGGTTGTTAAAAAATGGGGTTTTAAAGATTCCCATTGGGTGTATTTTTATATGATGGAGGTGCTAATATGCTGGTTTGGGCTTTGAGCCTTCTTAAAAAGGGTTTTCAAGGACCGGGTACATTGAATTTCAATGCACGAGTACTAGTACATGCGCGTATTTACGTGTGCGCTAAAATTCCAAGAAATCGTGCTGCATACGCATTCCTTGTACACGAGCCTTTGAATGTATGCAAATATCACTAAGACTAAATTAACAGCGGCACATAAAAACGGGTAATGTCTTATAGGTAAACCTTTCCTATAATAGTTTTAATAGAATAACATTGATTATTAACTAAACATAAATTAAAAACACAAATAGTGATTATACAAACATAGATAAATTCGATTTCAAACAGTCTATCATCACCACAGTTTCACTTAGTGGTGATAATTAAAGTCTTAAGCTACTTACTCGACATGGGGCTTCACTCCCAAGTTACAAGTGATTGGATCCACATTTCAAATGCACTAAAATACAAACCATAAGTGGAAATTTATTTTGTGGACTAAGGATTGAATTCGTTGAGGGTGATCTCGCAGGCTTCAGTGTTGCTATACTAAAAAACTGTAAAATCTAAACCATTTTCAGCTTATTTACCTTATTGTCATATGATCTAATATTCACACAATGGAAAGATCAGTTGTCCAAGTACAAATGCACAAGATCGATCCAAGACCCATCTATAATAATAATATCAAACGGAATTGATATAAATATTTAAATCTTTTTAAATTGCCTTTTAGATGTGTTTATCAAAATTTTAATTGCCATTTTGAGAAAGACCAAGTGTAGCATTATCAACAATTTAAAATGTCAAGACCTCACGAAATAAGTCTTGTAGTGAATACAATAATAACGGATAATTTCCAGTAATAATATGGTTTTTGCACATTAAAGTTTCAAGGCTACTTTTTGTTAGACATGATCATATTGCATCAATGAATTATAGTTGCTAGTAACGACATTGTCATTAAATAAAAATGCCCAGTCAGTGTGTCAATTTGTGAATTAACATTATGCTAGAACTACACGACGAACTTTTTGCCGATAGTGTAATTTAAGTATAAGGAAAGATTTCTATAGCAACGTCGATAATGTTTTTATGTCACTGTAAACTAGTGCCATAATTTATTTGAGTATATAAATAATTGTATAGTTTGTAAATAATTGTATTGTAATTCATTGAAAATAATATTTTTTTTATTTCTTGTTTCAAGCATTCGAAATTTCAAACATACGCTAAATTTCATACTTAAAATGCTTATGTTTTAACCATGCTCACAGAAAAAACAAACCACAAAAATAAGTTCTAAATTAAATTGAATTTTCTGATTGGTTCTACAATAACAAATAAACCTTAAATCTAGTAACATATAAACCTTATCGACGATATTGTAAAGGCAAATGTACAAAAAACTTCACCTGCTAATGTCATCTTCATTGCTGCACGGTTTCACAGCTGTGTTTACCTTCAACACGTTATCTCGCGAACCATCTATAGTGCCTACATAGGTGAGGTATATGCCGAAACGCATTTTCCCTGCAAACTGCTGAGATATTGTCCTTAGGGGCTCCACAGTCTTCAGTCCGGTCTGTTGGTCTATGCAGATCATTTGACAACGTGAACATTGCCCCTCCACCTGAAATTAGCAAGTGTCCTTTTTAACCTCCGACGCAATAAGAGGGGTCTTATAAGTTTGACCGGTGTGTCTGTCTATGTACATACGTAGCTTATCAACGGGTGAACCGATTTGGATGGTTTTATTTGTTTATTATAAACTAGCGGCCCGTCCCGCCATCGCTCGAGTAAAACAATACTATATTATGCACCTAAACCTCCCTCTTAAGAGTCATTCTATTTATAAAAAAAACCCGTATCAAAATCAGTTGCGTAGTTTTCAAGATCTAAGCATACTTAGGAACAGACAGCGGGAAGCGACTATGTGTTGTATACTATGTGTTGATCTCTTAGAATATTTTACATAGATATTAAAAAATGCTGCTAACAACGATGCTATGTGTATAAAGCCGCCCTTTATAATCAAATCCTTTCGTGAATACAAACAATTATATGCATAATTACCTTGAACTCATGTTTCCCAATGACCACTCTCTGCCATTCCCTTTCCACCAACTCTTCATCCATATCGATCACTATATTGCCTCTAAAGCGATCTGTAAGCTGGTCCATGCTATCATTGAAAGTGGGGTCTTCAATTTTATCATTCAACCATCTGACTGTAGCCTTATTTATTAAGAGAAATTGAGCTTGGTTGCTTAGCCCTAGTAAGTCCTTTTCCGACTTGTTTTTAACTTTCCTTTTGTCATTACTTGATTGTCTTATTAATCTAAGAAATGGAATTTCGAGAGCATTCGATAACCAGTCAGCGACGACGTCCCCACAATCGTAACCTTGTACTATGTCTGTACACACTTTACTTTGACAGAATTTGAATTTCTCCTTCAACTTGTTGCTTGGTGGATTTAATGGCAGTGAGATTGGCGGTTGTCCTGAAAATAGTAGAGAAATAAATTAATACTTAACAACCAAAGTGAAGAACTACTAAGAAATGGAATGTTTGTATGATAAATTCACCCCCTTCCTTGGTAGAAATTTGCCTATGTTTTTAAAAAAGTTGTCTATGTTTGAAAACTCGGGAACTTAAGGCTCAGTATTTTTCCAATTTCTTCCCAAAAGAACTGACTGTCGGTCATGTTTAAGCCGGACGTATTTTGTAAAAAAAAACCTGGGACTTTAAAGTTGAGGGACTTTAAGGTTTAGAATTTGAAGTTATTATAAAATTCTGTGTATATTAACCTGGATACATACCTTTGTGATGCAAAATTAAAAGCTTTTGTTTCAAATCTATTGCAGGTTTTATCAAGCACATCCGAGTATTCCGCTTTTGAGTTAAGCAAACCCCATTTTCGTTTACGATCATCCACTCCCTGTCATACCTGAATCCTTTTATCCCTATTGGCCAACCAGATTTTATTTTGAACGCTCCACAAGATTTTATGGGGAAAATAGCTATTTCTTGCAAAGTTATATTGGACTTGATAAATGGAGTTTCGACGTCTCGGAAAAATTCATCATCGATTAATTTTGATTTGTCACCATTTATGATTTTATCAACGTCAGGTGGTTTGACAATTTCGAAACTGGTTTTGAGTCTTTTTGGCGTCTTGAATTTTGTTTTTAGGAAACACTGATGTATCATTTCCATGAGTTTGTCGACGTCATTGAACGTGTTGTGGTATCCGAAGGATGCTCTAACCGCGCCCGTGGGCTTCCCTTGCACCAAATCGATTTCGTCTCCGCACTTGTGGCCGGCTTTGTACATGTCTTTCATCTCCTTGTTCGTCGCGTTCAGATGGCGCTGACAGGATCCCGAGTTGCAGAAACATCCTGTTCTCAAACTTATGCTGAATAGCTCGGCCAAATGTTGGAACTGGAATATTAAATTGACAATATACTATTTGCATTTATTTGTAGAAATTAAGTTTTTAATATTTTGACTGAAAGACTATTTTCCCATGTACAAGCAAAGTGTTACCATATTTTTTTTATTAGCATTTCAAAATTACTAGATAAATATTGATATTTACCTCAGCATATCCTATATATGAGCCATCTTCTCTTTTTATATTAAACGTAACTGTAGCACCCTGTTTATGGATATCGGAAAAATCTGAATCCATGTAAAGAACTGCTGCCTGCTTTCCATTCTTGTGGTGGAGATTCTTGAGTTGTTGATAAAGGTCTTTGGCTAAGAAAAATGTGTGATATGATATTGTTTCCATTACATCATTGTTAACTACTTTCGGTATTAAACTGTTGAGCATTTCAAAACAATGTTTCAAGGCAATTATTGATAAGAAAGGCACAGTTCCATCTTCAAATCTGTAATTATAAATAAATTATTTATTACAATATGTCTTAGCAAATTATATTTTTATCTTAATTTTATTTTAGGCACACTACAAGTCATCAGTAAAAATTAAGCTTAGATTGTTGTTTTATTTAACATTGGTACATCAAAATCTTTTCAAGTTTTCAAGTACCTTTGTCTATTTTAGGGTTTATCAAGAATATAAGCACTTGGTGCTAAAATATTTTTGTATTATTAAACAAAAGACATTAAGTTCAAAACACGAAACTCCTATGAATATGGCAAAAAACATGAAACTGTTTAGTTTTCTTACTTATTTTATCTACTTATAAATACATATTAGAGGCAAGGAACAAATCACGCAACTTATTTTTCAAAAACAACCATTATGCTCCATATTAACTATAAGGATGAAGTATGCTGCATGACAACCTTACAAAAGTTGTATGTAACAAAATTCTGAAAAATTAATACCTTTCATGTAATGATTCCCTCTTTACATGGAAATCTTCGCTGCTTAGGACTATATCCACAGTTCCACCTCCAAAATACCTCTTCTGATTCAACACACTATCACTCCCATTCTTTATCAGTAATGCTCCCAACCCAGTCGGGAACCCAAATATTTTGTAAAATGACAGACCAACAAAATCAGGCTGAATTCGTGACAAGTCCAATTTGTTTGTAGCAACATATGACGCAGCATCCAGTAAAATATACCAATTACAATTAACTTTACATAATTGTTTTTTTATGTAACTATTAAGACATCCATCTTTAATCTTTTCCATACAGTTTATAGGATACTTGAATCCATTGAAATTATTCTGAGCAGGATACACAAGCAAAGTGTTGCCTTCGTTTTTATACCTTTCCTTCCATTTCGAGGGGGTTGTTTCAAACCCTTGTAATGAATTTAGGAATTCATCATGATTTATATGTATGATATCAGCATTTTTCTCAACAGCTATTTCTCTAAGGCCAAGAACTGATGTATGGTTGTCTCTTGTGTAGACAAAAGATCCACAATTCAACACTTCATTGTCATCAATTCCAAATTGGAATGATTCCACAAGCAATTTTAGAGCCTGTGTTGTTCCGGATGTGAAGATAACAGAATATGTCGAAGGATCTGTATTGAAATGCCTAAGAACTAAACATCGGATTTGGTCTACGCAATCTCTGGTGTACTTGTCTGTGTGTGGGTTTGTATAAAGATTGTTCATGAGATCGTCATTTATGCTTTCAAGAAGACTTTGAGGGTATAATGCAGACCCAGCATGTTCTAAGTAGCATCTATCTGGAAATATATTTGAAATTGTGTTGATTTTCTTATATAAAGCCCATAAAGTAGGTACTAGTTAGTTTTAGAAAATGGTACAGGACAAAATCATTAAACTATTACCTCTACATACTCTATGTCAAAATTAAAAAATGCTACTGGCATTTTTTTCCAAGCATTGTAAACTGAAATCCAGTACTCAAACATTAGCAAAAACTGGCATACAAGTAACAGTATAATTAGGTAGTTACTAATTATGTTGTTTTTAAGTTATTATTTCAACCTGAAGGATGTAGAAATCGGTAATTATTAGTTCAAGTACATAAAACGACTGTACCATGAAGATAAAATGTTAATACATACACATCATTCCTCAATTCTTTATATCATATTAATAATATGTAAATATACATTTCTATCTACTTATGCAGATATATCAACATTGTTGTAAAGGCTTTATTTTTTTAATTCCCACTTTAGTTATTATTAAAAATTTGATATTTAAATATATAATAACACTTGTTAATGATTTTGAGAACATATTATGTAATTTACTTAGTACCTAATCAATTTACACTGTAGAACATAGCCATTAATATGAAATAACTGCTGATTACTTTTGATTTAGTAGGCACTAAATACAATATTTAAGTTTCAGTTTTTTAATATAGACAAGTAATTTACTAACCTCGAAGTCTTGAGAATTCTGAAGTAATCCTGTTCATATCATCCTGTTCAATAACTTTACTTAAAATGCTCATTGTTTTTATTACAAGTTTACGTTAAACCTAAAATAAGAGAAAAAATTCAGCTAGCAATATTTATGCCACAATTTTTCAACGGGCACTGTGATGAAATTGGAAGTATAAGCAACATCAGTCCAGTTAACCTTGTGACGAAGTTATTAAACTAACAACAGCCTGTAATTTGTTATTGTCAGTTGTAATGCGGACGCTGCACCAGAAAGACATGGTTTTGATAATTTTTTATCACAAAATAAGACTTCGTAAAACCAGAACGAACATAAACAAAACAACAGTCACATTGACAACATATGACAATGACGTTTATTCTAATGTTGCCTTATAAAATTCTAATATTTCCCGAAAATTGTATTAAAAAGAAAGTCATTCTGCACTACGTTGTAATTATCACACAAGGGAGCCTTGTTACTAAAAAAGGAGGAAGTTAAGTTACGCGAATAAATTTGCCATTCGCAAGCATACTACGAACTGTCGCGTAACTTTTTGTTTCTACGTCAATTTCACGCATACCTGGGCTAGAGACTTTTTACTTACTTTTATTTTTTAATTACCAAATCAAAAACTTCCTGTGAATTCTACAACGTTATACCATCTAACAAGAAAGTGACGAAATTAAATGAGGGTATTGTCTTAACAAGACTTCGATGTTCATAAATCAATCTTGATCATTGACTAGGTATTCTATTTGGTATTCAAAAATCCATTTTCTACATTTTCTTGACATACTTTACAAAAATTTAAGTGCCCTTTAAGCCCAGATTTCGCCAAAAAGTCCACGTTTGCGTTACCTTTGCCATTCTAAACAAATTGTAAATATCGACACAAAATACAGGTATTGAACTTTTCTCGAAAAGTCCAGGTTATACATAACCCAATCAGTCTCATTTTCTGGCGGAATCTGGACTTTTGAATCTAAATCTAGACTTATATTTTTAGATATTTTGTGGAAAATTTATGGAAATGTAAATTAAAAAATGTTTTTTTTTTTAATGTTTTCTTTTCAATGTTAAAAAAAATCCTAGAGAAAAAATTCTTCAAAATATTCCCGGGAATTTACCAAGAAGATCCTCGGTGATTTTCGCCTGTAAAAAAATTAGAAAACTATTTTAAGTAGATACTTACCTTTCTCGATAATTTCCGTTTAAACCTTAATCGTGCTTTCCCGAATGTTTCGGGTAGGGCATATCGCTATTCTAGGATTATCATTACCATCTCCTTCGTTTCCTGTAGTCTAAGGTCATTTAATTGTAATGGTAATATTTTATGCGTAGCTGTCACTGTCAAGGGTTTAATTGTCATTGTCATGTTATTTTAGCATGGCGGACGTGGCGCGAACACTGGGCGGAAACTTCAAATTTGTTCTAGGTACCTATTTGATTTCGGCCTATTCTGCTGATTTATTATCGTTATTTCATGCAAAGAGGCATTTTTTTTTATAAATTAATAAAATAAGATAAAAACGTTCATTTTTCTCTCAATTTATAAATCTTTTATGGCCAGATTTAGACATTAGCACAAGACATAACATTTACTAAATTTTCATCAGAGTAATTTTATATTGAAAGTGAGGTACCTATACAAAAATACACTAGGTATGCATTTACGGCGACTCTGTATGCAAATAATCTAACCTAATATAAATTAACAACTTACATTAACCACTCAACGTAAAAACGTTGTTACGAAGTTTTTATAAGAATTCCATCCGGCTTTCATCGACGTATCCGGTTCTATTTTAAGTGCCTTTCTTCAGATCCTTCGTGTATTTAGTAGCTAGGTACCTGCTTTATAAAGATAGAAAATTAAGCATGTTATCATCTTTACAAATTACAGGTAAAATTAATTGAATCTATACTATTATTATAAAGAGGTAAGCGTTTGTGAGTTTTTGAGTTTGTATGTTTGAGGCGGGTAATACCGAAACTACCGAACCGATTTCAAAAATTATTTCACCATTAGAAAGGTACATTATCCAAAATTGTTATAGGCTATATTTTATCTCAAAACCCGGGACTTCGCTTCCCACGGAAGCGAAGTCCCGGGCAACATCTAGTTTGTAATAAATAGGTGAAAGAAGGAATAATTAAATGTGTTTTATGTGTATAGCTTAGCTTGTAGGTACCTACATTAATAGCCACTACACTACACTTAGGTACCTAAGTGGGGTATAGGTACTTAGTACATAGGATATAGGTACGTAATACATTTTAGTCACCTACTAAAAGGTTTGGGATAAACTGAGCCAAATTTAAACAAATGTATGTTTTTCTTAATTTCATAGAAATACTGTATATAATTTTAAAATCTGTTTTCAATTTTCATTTTACACTTTTTTATGTGCTTATGCGAGCGCTGAATGTAGGTACCTGTCTCCGGGGATTCCTCGTTAAAATACCTATTTTTTACCTGTCTAAATCCTTCTTTACAATTGTATTCCTCGTCGTGGTTAAAGGCACGACCCATAAAGAGGAATGAAGCTTATCCAACGACTGTCTTGGCAATATTAATGTAGTGGTTTGCGCAGTGCCTTCTCCATTTCACACACTATAGACGATAAATTATCAACTAGGGTGCAGGTTTCCTCGCAATGTTTTCCTTCACCGGAAGCAAGCGGTGGTCGATGAAAACTACTGTACAAGTTAGATTGTGGCACAAGCAGCAATGTCAGCAGTATTATGACCTAATTAGGTACCTACCTAAGTATTAATAATTTATGTAAGATGAGACAGTAAGGAATTTGAGTACATACCTAAGTATTTTAAAGTTCATAAAACTTGGATGAAGCTAACCATAAATAACAAACACAAATTATTCCCTTCCATAGGTTTCTTCCGCTACGTCGAGAAAGGTACGAATAGAAACTAATATACACAAAGGGACATATTATATCAAGTAGCTTTGACAGCATCGCCTTACTAAATTGCGTTACTCCAATTTAATTATTGCTTTTATGGAGGGCTTTTAGTAGCTTTTAGTAGCAAGCGGCGCGCGGCGGCGGCATGATCGACTCCCCTTAAGTGAATTGACGTCCACGATTGTGGCGGGACATGCCTACTTCTAGAATATTCTGCACATGTTCTATGGTTGGTTAGACGGGAAATTATATCTTTCAAAATGAGTTGTAAAACTTTTGGTTGCGACTTCTTACGCGCTTGAAAGTGTAGGACCTATTTTCGGTAAATCGCCTATTTGATTCCATTCCATAGGCCACTATATTACTTTAAAATTTCATCTTTCTTTGTCTATCAGTTATAAGAAGTAATATATATTTTTTTAACCTATTTGGTATTTACGTCAGAATTCAATCATAAAGGTAAATAAATTGCCTTAAACATGTCACATCACAAGCTATAATATATATAGACAATAAAACACAGTGTTAATTTTTAACGATTGCCCACAAGTATACACTTGTGAGCAAGTTGAGGCGCTCTTGGCCGCATTATTTAACTTAACCAGCTGCTTAAATATGGTGAATTGGTGTAGTGAAACCTTGACATTCAGACATCGATAATAGTTATAAGTATTTTTTTATAACAAGATATGTTGTTGGGCATCGCTTTTTCAGGTTATAATCGAGCCACATTCAAAACTTCAAAAAAATCGGTACAGTAGGATTTGTGTAATTGAGATAAACGTATACACACCCAAATTTTGGCATTTATATAAAATATTGGTGGGATTTATGGAAAAATGTAGATTTTAATTAATAACCACTAATCTACATTTAAATGTTTGAAGACAAAAAAAATAAAAAATAAGTTAGAAAGATTTAAAATTTGATTTAAAATTGTTTCAATGTTAAGACGAAATAAGTTCCTGAACAATATATGTATATTGTATTCATAATGTAAAAGTTAAAAGGTAAAAGTTGCTAACCTTTCGATCCGGTCACGCCGCTTCAGCAATTTAGTGCACACTGGTGTCAAATGAGTTCAAAGATAACCATAACCTTATATTTATAGGTTGATATATAATTTGAGTTATGCTATTGTTTTAATGCTATGACACAACAATAAGGCCGGCTGTTCAATACCGCTGCTTTCTCCATGAGTGAGAGATTCAGACGACTGATTATCTCATTGATGACACAAACTTGGTGTTTACAAATATTACAAAATAATTGGCCAATGTTATGATAACACGATCGTGAATGGCAAATGAAAATAGGCTGAGGGACTGTTTGTGTCGTAACAACAAAACAATATCGAAGGATATTTATATTGTACAATTATGTAAGTATTTTTATACTGCGGTCAAATAGATCAAGTTTTTGCCCTTCGTTATGTATCATCATGTAAATTTTGGTTTATTTGGGTACATCGGTTATTTACACTGGCAAAATTTTACTAAATACGTAGGCCCAGTTTAGTCTTTGTACGCCATCAGGCTTATTGGCAGGCACTGGATACATAGTACATACCTACTACAGTATCACGTCGGTAGACCGAGCCACAAGAAACTCGAAAGCCACGTTTGGCTGTATAACATGACAGTATGGCAGTCATATCGGTAAAAAGTATTTTAAAATCAAATAGTGAGAAATATAGTCTTTCGGCCTCTTCTCTTATGAAGGATTTCTAGTTAGGTATTATTATATGTGTATAGGTAAGTACTCAACTTTTTTTATTATGGACAACACAAAATAAAACGATCTTTTATCGGAAATTTTGGTAAGTAAGTACTAGGTATACCTAATGGATAATATGACAAACATGCGGCGAAGGACTTTTAGGCGTGTCATGACCATAACCTTGTACAAGTCGGTTAAAACGTAAGAATCGTTATTAAAAAATGTGCATTATTACTTCCATAACCTTCGCAACGGTGCGTAACAATATCTGTATGTGCGTAAGTACATTATCAAAGAAATATCTATTACTGCAATGCCGTATCGTTTTTGGATGGCTTCATATACAGATCGATATTATATGTGTCACGTCTTTATTCCTCATGGGGTAGATGATAGATCCAAGAGTTGGTAAAGCCGATAGTCCTAGTTTAGATGTACCTACACTACCTAGCTATTGGTGAAATTGAAATTTAAATTGTGATAGGTTTTTAGCTTATAGCCCTTATTTTCCTGTATTGACTTGAATTTTATTCTCTGCGCGGGAGGTAAGTTGGGACATCCTAGTTTATCTTTCGCTCTCAAACTAGCATCTCCTTTACATAATTTAATGACGAAGAAGTCATAAACTTGCTATCTAAGTAGTTATATCATAATACAGTACATATATATAACTAGCTGTTGCCTGCAGCCTGCGGTTTAACAGAATTTCAATCAAAATCGAGCGGTTTAACGGTGCAAGAGTGACAGATAGACGTTCACATTTATTTTTAATATTAGCACTACACGCGTATCAATCAAAAGTATACCTAGGTTAGGTACTATGTAAATTTATAAAAGTAAATATATAGTCTTGTGGGTGAGGTCGTTGTGCTTTGAAGCAAAAGGCCATGCGACTGCCTAAGCCAGTTCTTCTCCACCCATTGACATTGGCTACTCTACACTTGTCTACACAGCCACGTAAATATTGCTTCCAATGTGAATTTACTTTATTTATTACCGGGGGTTTCGTCATGTCGCAGCGCATTTTGCAACTAACATCCATTTCCAAAACGCGACTATGATTCGTTGTGGCGTCATTTTCCTTTTTGCTTTTCTTATAAATGAGTTGAATTGTATCAGTTCAAATGATTCGGACGTTGACTTGGACTCCTACCAGTTCATAGCTAAATATGGTTATCAACCGGAGAAACGTGTGGTGGAAACAGAAGATGGATATTTAGTGACTCTGTTCAGATTGGTTGGCAAAGGTCCTCCGGTGCTTTTGGCACATGGTCTCGCTGATAGCTCAGACTCCTGGCTGGTATTGGGACCAACTATGTCACTTGCTTATCAATTATCTGACGCTGGATTCGACGTATGGCTTTACAACTCAAGAGGGAACAGATACAGCAAAGGTAACACCAAAAGATACACAAACAAGGAATACTGGGATTTCACTTACGAAGAAATGGGTACTCGAGATCTGCCGGCTTGCATCGATCATATTCTTAAAGTGACATCAAGAGAAAAAATATCTTACGTTGGATTTTCCCAGGGAACAACAATATTTTTTGTAATGTGCAGTGTTAAACCGGAATATAATAAAAAAATCAATCATGCCGTATTATTGGCGCCGGTAGCGTGGACCAATAGCATAGAATACCCGTTTATAAGTTATCTGGGTCGGTACTTAAAGTTCCTCATAGTTTTATTTGACCATTTTGGGATTCACGAAATGTTCACAGAAAATATGAGGAGGAAGCAGCAAGGTATAGAATGTTACAAAACATCATCTTATTGTGATTTGGAATATTACCTAAATTTCGGAGTCGCCAATTTTGAAAACTTGGCATTAGATAAAATAGATGTGATAGATAGTCATATACCGGCGGGTGCGTCTACAAAGACGCTGGCTCACTTCATCCAAGGCTATAGGAATAAGCAATTTCAGAGATTTGATTACGGATTAAGGAAGAATTTATTATTATATTCGTCGATCCAACCTCCAGATTACGATGTCTCAAAAGTGACTGTTCCATTGAGTTTATTTGTGAGTGAATCAGATAGATTGAGTGATATTAGCGATGTGAAAATACTTGTGCCAAAGCTGCGCAACATAAAAAGGTATTTTGAATTTAATAGAACATTAGACTTTACACATATAGAATTCGCTTATGGCAGAAGGGTTAACGAATACATCAATTACCCTACCTTAAAAATACTTTTGGAAGAAATTAAAAACAGTGATGAGACATGAAGACTACTTCTATCTACTAATTTTATAGATATTTATACTCACAGTGAATAAATAACTTTCAAGTAGTGCCATTAAATTAATTTATTCAAGCTTAACTTAGATTTTATATAATAATTATTACAAAAACAAAAAGGCAAGTTTTGTCTTAAATGTCGTAATTATTAGATATTTAATCTGGTCATTTGTCCAAAAAAAAAGCAAATTTTATTCTCTCTCACTCTAATTAGAATGGTCATCGAGATTGTTCGAGACTGTTCGACAAACCTCACTATAAAAATAATATGTCATTCGCAATATTTGTGAGCAGCATGCAGTCAAATGCTGAATGGACCATTTGAAGTTGAGAGCCGTTAATATTTCATGAGAAATGCACCGGCGGCTGGCGGCCTTTCGGTCGAACGGTTTAATTTGGTCACCATCGACTATACATTGCTGTGCTAATATTTAAGGTCATATCAATAATAAAATCATTGATTTAATGGTTGTTCATATCATGCCATTGATTAATTTAAGTTTTTATCTATAATTTTGATTTTGTGATAACTTTGTGATGTTTTTAAGTAATTACAATATTTATTCTTATCGTCGCAAAAAGTCAAAATCGCGAACAATGTTAAGTACCTATAGGTTTAAGATTCCTATATATTGCGACAAATAGTTCTTACTAGATCCAAACTGGATCTAGGGACATAGGAATTAATTACTGTGAAAACAATTTCTCACTAGATCCATTACCTATGGATCTAGACAATGGATCTAATGAGAATAGTATTCCTTATATTGTATTATTATTGATACTCGGATATTTTGTGATTAATGTTATTTTTATGAGTCTATAACTCGATGTTAAAATAGTTATAAAAAATATAGGTATTAAAAGAAGTACGACCAATTGATGCGGTTTAGTCGTGAAAGCGTTACAGACAGACTTTCGCAATTATACCTAATATTAGTTTGGTATGGACGCCACCTTAGGCTACCTAAGGTAAATGAAAAAACGCGACAAGTAATTTAAAATACAGGCATTCGAACGCAGGCAATAACTCGGGGTAAAACAAACAAGGCATCGGAGCGGGGGCCAAAAATTAAAAAACTCGCTCCGTCTGACCCCACGTCGCAACCAGACGCGCGGTCCAAATTGCCTCTCTACACTCAATTTAACTTGAAAAACACTCTGCTTTGTCCAAGTAATGAACCCTACCTGTCCACCTCTTCATTGGAATGCGATTGTCCACCAAATCCATAATTCCCATGGAAAAAACAGTCAAATATAGTCAAATAATTTTGATTTAAGTTTTTTTTTAATGTTTACTTAAATAATCTATACTTAATGTTAAATTTTAAGTTTTTTATACCCGTTTTTTATAGTTGTACAATTTTGGTATTTTTTTCCCATTTTAAGTATATGTACTTAAAGTACAATGTACTTAATAGAAAAATAGACATGTCAAAAACATTTTTTATTAGGTACCTATATACAGGACAAAATTTAAAAAATATACCAAAATTTTATACATATTGAAATATATGTAGTTAGATAAATCGACTTAAAAATTACATAATTTATTTGTATGTAACTTAAAGTACTCAGACACATTCTCATTATCAATATCGAAAACCTGTCTTACAGATTTAGTACATTATACCTAATTATGTCATTTTAAAAAACTCTTATACCGAAACGACTGGTGTTGGAAGTACTTAATAAATTACTTATGAAAATGTTATATCCACCTCGAAAAGGTATCAGCGGTCGATAGCTAATAAACACCAAAATGCAAATTAGACCAAATAAAACATTATTTTTACAAAATAATTTTATTTGCGTACGTTGTTTCCGTGTGGTATGTTGACGAGTGCGATCCGCACCAAGCACAGAATAATGAATGAACAGAAGTTCTATGCCGCAAATTGTAACCTAGAAAAAAACATAATACTGATAAGTGAAACCTGCACACTCGTTGACTATTTAGTTTACTGGTGTATATGCGGTTATTGCCACTGATGAGGGTTGTGAGGTTACACATATTTGTGAGGTTCATAAAAGAGCTATAAAATCAAAAAAATAGTCCGGTTGTCTGTTGGCTTGCGAGTTGAACTTCTGTGCATCACACGTTGTCCCCTCTGTCGATTTGTCGACAGGCTTTATTTCCGCCCGTCGCCGCGTCGAAAAGCGATAGCGGTGGATATTTTATTTCCAATATTCAGTAATCGAAATAGAAACACGGTTCCTGAGTTTGTGAAACGTGTCCGAGCATCGGCAGCCATGAGTTTTGAAATATAGCGGCATATTTATATGGAGATGTAGGTTTTATTTCAAACAGAAGTAAGTAATAAAGTTACAAAATGTTTCAGGTGTACTTTCTTTTTGAAGAGATATTGGCTGGAAATGTCATTCCTAATAAATAATATCTCACGGAACTATATTATATCTTTAGGACTATCAGATAGATTAGGGCCTATCAATAATTATAATTTGGCATAAAAATTTCGACCTAAAACAACTCCTCGATCAATTTTATAAAGAATATGTATTATAAGTATAATATTTTATTATATTATAGTTATTATTAGCCACAGAATGGGTCCCTGCTGGCTGGCAACGAAAAAGAGGACGCCCCAATTGGTCGGACGATTGAGATACGACGGATAAAAACTGGAGGAGTTACGAACGAGTCGAGTACGTACGAGTTACAAGAGAGGCCTTTGCCAAGCAGTGGGACATCACATGCTATTAAAAAAAATATATAAGTGTGCTGATTTTTTTATATTGATAAATTACGAAATAAAAAATTATCTTATGTATTCAATTAGATAATTTGCAATCAAAACCTCTTACTGTCTACTTTAATTGCGTGTGTTATGGTCAAAACAGTAGAGCAACAAAATTCTAAAACTATTGAAACAAAAATATTGGAGCCGTCCGTTGCACAGTTTTTAATATCCAGGACTAAATGGGTTTTCATTCAAGACTCTGATGAGTGACATGGGAACCAAAAAATCATTTTTTCGCAGCACGCGCACAAAACAACTATAGTGTATTTTTAAACTGAAAATCATTCAGATCGCATTGCCTGGAGGGCTTTATTCATGAGAGCCACCACTACTGGTGGTACGAGACCATACGACTATGATGATGATGATTTTAATAATGAAAATTCAAATAATTAAATGTACCTATGTTATTTCCAAACAAATTATCGAACGAAGGAAGATGGCCAGCTGTTACTACGGGCCGAGGCGGGTTGAAAAGTAAGGATCTTTGTCAAGTTGTGTGACACGTCATATACAATTTAAAAAAAAAACTCATTTGATGATATACTGTAAGTCACTAGACTTATTTGTATTGAAACTTGTGAATCCTACTCCTAGAATGGTCCTTTTTAATCAACCGGAAAATTTACTGAATTTATTCTAAGAAAATATTCTGAGCGGAGTGAATTCCTTACAAAAATATTGGTATTATTATTATTACAGCAATTGTGTTTTAGAGATACGAATAAGGGTTAGGCAGTTGTCGGGTACCTGTATAATGTTTATCGAATGTATGTTCTCAAAAAGTTATTCATTTAGAAACATATTGGATAAAATATGTGGCGAAAAAGATTACTTTTTCACTAAATTTATTTTGGTATCGTGAAAAACGCATGATACTTATAGGTTTTTGTATTTTAGTAAGTTATTGTGTAGATTTGTGTCAAAAATATACCGAAGTGGGTACTTAGTTCAGAAATGCCCTGTATTCTAGTTGTTTTATTCGTTTCAATTAAATAATTAAAAACGGCTGAAGTATTTGACTATGGCCTACGCCCAGCAGTGGGTCACGGAGGGCTGCAGATGATGATGATGAAGTTATCTATCGGGCTATTTATCTCAATCCTACTATAATAATAAATGTGTGTGTATGTTTGTTACTCTTTCATGCAAAATCTACTACGGACGGACGGAATGTAATATGAAATTTGGTACACAGGTAGAATATAACCCATATAAGTAACCTGAAATAACACATAGGGTACTTTTTATCCCAAATATGATGGACGGTGACTACGGGAGAGAAGTCATATATTTAAAAGCTAGCTCGACGTATTCGCTAGCTCGCTCGATAGTATTTATATATGATACCTACCTACATAAATATTTTATTTTTTAACCAAAGGACATAAACGCATATAAACATGACTTAAAATATTATGTCTTACAGTATATAAATAAGTTCTTTGCTCAATAATACGTTATAATTTGTCTAACGCGATCATTCAGCTCACGGCCCTTGGAATCTTTCACCTAATTAACCCTTTCAGGGGACTGCCCCGCTTCAAAGGTAAATAAAATACGCTATGTTATAACGTGTTCAATGCTCAAATGCTCATCGGATAATGTTTAGTGGAGTAGAGCATATAGGTTAATGTGGGAACCAGTGATCCGAGATAGGTACCCCTCTCGATGGTTTATTTGTGGGCTGATTTTGCTTGTATAATGATTGTGTTTTTTTTAGTACTTGTTAAAATATATAAATATATCGTTGTGTTTTGATACTTTATGATGGGTATTTAATATTTAGTAAGTTCGAAATTTAAGCGAAATAAAAATAAAAGTTTATTTACATACGTGGCCAGCATAGGTACTGTTATTAGTTACTATTATAAGTAATATATTCTATTTTCACATGGCTTGTACTAGAGCGTTTTTTAATCTTTTTCAAACAATCGCTTTAACTTATTATAATAAAAAAAATAATGAAAAACTTACCACAAAAACATATTTTGAGGATAACTTATAATTTATGTTTATAAACAAACTAATAAAACTGCTATTGAAACAAAGTGGACTTAATTACGTAAAAACGTCACTGCAATTATCGGGAATTATATGGGAATTGATAGGTAAATCAATTTAATGGTAGAGTGCCATTGGACAATAAAGCTAATTGTTTTAAAAGCTTTCCCTCGTATAGTATTTGTGCTTTACGATAAAAATAAATCGACAAATATTACCACTGCACAACATTTTAACATGAAACTATCTGAACTCAAGAATGCTTCCGCAATTTAAAATTGTCATGTTTGATTTGTATTTACTATGAATGAATAGGCGTATATTCGTTAAACATTTAATCAAATTATTTCTGGAAAATAATATGTACCTATGTATGTATTTAAAAATATATATTTCGCTGGAAATTACCATGGGACCCTGATAGTATGGTCACCAAAGCCTATCAATGACTGGGGCACCAGGGCTAGACGAAGGTAGGCCGGAAATTATTACTATTCCAAATTCAAATTTGTAACCGACCTATAAGACTGCAATGCCAAATTTTTGGCCGATTTGAATACGCAATTTGTATAACCTTATTCGTATAGTAAATATTGAAGTAAAGACCTTCTCCATTGCTACTATGCTAATTTTAACTTTAAGTAATTTGTTTGTATTTCTTACAATGAATTCTCGAGTTGTCACTTCACTTATTTTCTTTTTAACCCCCGATGTAAAAAGAGGGGTGTTATAAGTTTGACCGCTTAGTGTGTTTGTCGACCCCCAATACCCCCAATACCCCCAATATTCACTTCGCTACAACTTTTGAACGGCTGAACCGATTTTAATAAAATATAACTAAGAACCACCGCAAAAATTTGCTGTACACAACGTGGCACCGTAGCTCATCAACGTCTGAACCGATTTCGATGCCGTTTCATTTATTTGATAGCAAATTTTTTGTTGTGGTTCTTAGTTATGTTTTATTAAAATCGGATCAGCCGTTCAAAAATTTTAGCGAAATGAATATTGAAAATTGTGGTTTTTTTAATTTGCCTAGGGTTGTCTGTCAGATCCATGGACGGATATGTCTTTGGGCCTCGAACAAACTCAGTTTTGTTGTCCAATCCGTGTTTTAACCGTGTTTAACATAAAATTAGTTATTACTTGCAAATAGTTTGTAGGTAGGTATACCAAGTCATTAATCCTTATCCATAATACGACTTAACATAATATAAAAGACTTAACATAATATAAAAGAAAGTCTTCTGCCGCGTCTGTCTGTCTGTTAGCGATAAACTTAAAAACTACTACACTGATTTTCATGATGTTTTCACCAATTGGTATTAATATTACCTATTTAATAATTTATTGTATTGGAAAGTGAAAAACAAATATATACACAAAGACAGAGTAATAAAGTAAAAAGTTACCGATTCAAATTTCATACGTTATAGATATTATGTGAAAGACCTTCACCATGTCATCGAGACTGGCGAGGGCGACCTTACATATGAGACCTTAGTTTAACCTATGTGAATATAATTTGCATCTCATTGATAAATGATGATATAACCAGACCAGAAATACATAGGAAGGTCGTGATATAAATCATGAATATGATTTATTAATTTCACCATAACATTTTTATTGCATGTAAATATTTTAGTTATTTTTTGATATATCTAGTTTTAGTAGGGTATTAATTTTTGTCTCCCACGAAATATAATAAATGTCACAATTATCAGAAATTGTCCAAAACTCGTGGAATTCAAATTGATTTATAGATTTGCCACGAAAAAGTTATGTTTACTTTATTTATTATGACAATTCTCAAATGTAGAAATTTGACGAAATAAGTAGTTTTTACTTTACAAGCTTTTATTTTACTTGTAATATAATATGTTTGTTCGGGTGGAATCTTGTAACTAAATTTTAAAACAGATATCTTCAACCAATCAGCAAATTTAGTAGACGTTTAGTTTAGATGACAATGCATTATTGAGATAAGCGTGACCAGATGGTCCACCCAGGAATGACTCCTGACGAGAGGACTCCTCAACGGTTTACGGCACATGCATGATATTTTAGTCAGGTGTTGAACGATCTCTCAGACAAGAATGATCTTGAATGATCAAAAATCTGCATGTGTTATAAATGTCATTTTTATAAAAAACTTATTTCGAATTCTCTAAATCAGTAAAAATGTTCTCATTTAAAAATGAAAATAAATAGGACACAAACGTAAATAAACACGTGCCATTTTAGGGGAACACCCCTCACTGAACCAAATAATCTCTTTGTATTTCGTGCGACGAGAGCGGTGTCCATGCAGCTTCATATAATTACATGGACGAGGATCATTGTGTTACAGTTGTTTTGAAGCTGTGTGATGCAAAATTTTCTTTATTTTCCACGTTAAATGAAACCTACACAAAGAGTTTCGATGTATTTTCAAATTATATTTGTCTATTAGTTATACATTTCAAACTGAACTTCAAGTAATTAAAAAAAATGTACCTACTTAGTTTATTTCTTATACAAAATAAAAATTCAGTAAGTAATTTCAGCGGTCGCTCTCAATAGTCCGGCTGAGTAGCCTTACTACTTGAACCATTGGAGATTTACTAGTAATAAGTTACTGGGAACTTAGACTTTAGTAGTAATACAAAACTGTCAATAGATGCACATACAACTTCTAAACTCATAGACTGTTTTTGAAAAGTACACAACCAATTATGAAAGTAATTTTAAGTAGATATGTAAACAGTAACGTATACAGAGTAATTTTTTTAACACTGCGCTTTTATCAGCATTATTAGATAACTAGCGGCCCGTCCCAGCTTCGCTCGGGTAAAATCATAAAAAAGTAGCTAGTAAGCTTATGTTGCCCCTTAAGTCCAGTGTCTTTGGGATTAAAATCGGTGTAGTAGTTTTTGAGTTTAAACAATAAAAACAAAAGTACAAATATTTTCTCTTTATAATATTAGTATGGAAGAAACAGAATTAATTCGCAAAGAAATCTATGTCAAAAAATGGTAAAATTCTTTTTAAAATTAATAAGAGATATAATGTCAACGTCACATCGCATGAAAGGCATGTAAGCGATCGTCGGAAGTGTGGCATGATGAGAGGCGCGCTAAGCATGTTCATGAATTATTAACGCCGGTGACTGTCGATGAGTCGCCTGCCCCAACACTAAATATCTGGATTGCAGAATGGAGCCCAAATGTTGTCTTGTTTTTGTATAAATTACATTTCTCGTGACAATGATGTTCATTAGTTAGATAATCGTTTGAGGGTTCGAGGATTAGACCACAGCTCTTGTTGGTACTGGCCTTAAGAATAATTTTAGTTAAATGGAGTTTTGAGTCAAGTTTTGTTTGGATTGAAATTTTTGATTCAATTTTAATCTGAGCTTCGTCTTTGCTTTTTAAATTTATTTAACTTGTTAAATTTTATAATGTATTACAAAATTTCATAAAGAGTAATTTCTAAAAAAGTTCCTAACTGCTGGCAACCACTGCTGAGAAGAAATGCCGAAACAACTCATTTAAACAGTCCGTGGTCCGTATCATGCCCGAAAGGTTAGGTACCTACCATTGTTTCTGTCATTTTTTTCTAATAGTAAAATAAAGTACAAGTTTAAAAAGAATAAAAAAGTAAAACACAATACAAAACTGTTAAAGGTAAAAGTCAAAAGTAATTGGAGCTAAACACTGCAGTGCAGTGCACTGAAGTGAGTAAATTACCTGAAAAATTTATAAAGACGAAATCTAAAATGTCAAATTTTGAAACTATTCCAACGTAGTTAGTATATTTTATTTATTTTTGAAATTCGTCATATGATTATTTTGTAACTTTTCATAAATAACCGACTACAAAATAAAAAGGTTGGATAAATACTTCACAAAAATATGTTTTGTTCTGTTTATATCGTTAATTTGTATCCGCACCTTTATTATTGAGATCGCTTTGAGCTACGAGTATGGCAGAATCCGTTTTTTGTCACAGCCGCTACAGAGGAAATTGGATACAGATGATCGAATGATAAAAATATCCCTCATTTTTGTGTTTTGTTGGTTAACGCTTCGCGCTTCGCGCCTTTTTTTACAATTCTTTAATGCATTTTACATTTATGTCGCTTTGTTATTTAACAATCGTTTTTAATAGGGAAAAATACCCAAACAACCACCTTTTGAGTATAATATGGATGAAATTCAAAATTAATAACGAGCTCAGGCATGACCCTCTATTGGTAACATTATCGATAATATATCGTATTCATTATATTCTGGGGACTTCAAATTATATTCTATTGTACATATCTATTTATAAAAGAAGATAAAAAACTGGTATTTTATTAAATAAAGTCAGTTACATATTCGGTTTGGAGTGGCAGGTTAAGCAATACTCGACAATTGACAGATGATTTGACATTGATAAGATACCTAAATGTGGCTTGCTTTCTATAAGTAATTGATCTAATCTAGCATATAGTATAGTTACATGAGTTAGATTGTTACAAAATCTCATGTGCCATACATAGGATTAGTACCTGGAATCTTTCGACCACAGGAACTTTTTCATAAGTATGATTTCCTTTATAAACTATATAGTAACTAGTTAGTAATATCACTCAGACCGGTTGGGGAATAAGGAACTGTTATTACGGTGCAGGTTAACGATTGTGCCGAACGACTTTACAGACTGTTGAGCGTCCAAAACGCGGTCTACGACCCATCACAACTGATCTAAGTGTTATTAAATTTAATGGTGAATAGGTTTGAGGTTAAGGTATGTCTTCTAACCCTATTTGTTTTTATAAGGAAAATGATGAAAATGGTTTTTTTTTTATACGAAATTGAGTAAATATAGTTACATCTAGGTACATGTCATATTCTTTTTAATCTTTTCCAAGATACAGACGGATACAGACGCTATAAGAATTAAAGTTCTTTTGTTTCTCGTTTAGTGTTTGTGATAATTACTGGGCAAGTTTCAATTAAATTTAAAATTATGATACAACTAACCTGAAAAATGGAAGTCCCATACCTATATTACTTAACAAAATTCCAAAGGAGTCCTTAGTGGAGCACCGTGGTACTATAATAATATCTATACATACTTAGTATAAAATAAACTTGGCGTTGAGATCATATGAATCAAGATATTTGAGTCTGTGACGAACTCTCATCGGAGCGGTTTTTCAAATCATAATATTTGTGCAGGTTGCATGTCTTTAATAGCCAATAGGAATGTGGTCAGGGTCAACGACATTTGTTTGATTTGATAATTTATTTGTAGAAGTACTCTACCAAGATAAATTTTTAAACATTTTATAAGAAAAATTAATGTATCTTACTATTTTCTTACTTCAATACAAAGTTTGTACTTAACTTATATATGTACATAGGGTACTATAGTTAATAACCGGTTAGTATACAAATAATATCTAAGTGCTATTAAACTTTCTTTTAACCCCCGACGACAGAAAGAGGGTATATAAGTTTAACGATGTATGTTTTACGTGTGTTGTATGTTCGTGGCATAGCTGCCAATCGGCTGAACAGATTTTTATCTAGTTTTTTATTTTATTTGAAAGAGAATTTATTCGATAGTGATCTTGGCCTATGTTTGGAAAACTTTTGTCAATTGTTTGGAATTTTCAGCCGTCAGTTCTTTTCTAGCAGATGAGAGGATGCCGCAGCAACTTCGAAGGGTTTCATAAGTTTTTAATTTAGTTTTTACGTTTGGTTGAGTTCACCAAAATTACATATAAAATTCAAAATCATATTAAACGCCAAACGGGCAAACTTGTGCCGCCATTTCAAATTTAAGTATTAGTTCCCCGACATAGATGTCGCTAGTGACGCTCAACGGAAATAAGATGTCGCTCAAACCGGTTGCGGTGACTGGCGGACGTGGCACGTGTCCCTTACTCTGCTTGACATTGTTACATTTCATCTATTACAATTACATTGAATATCATTTTACTGAATGTAATAATCATAAGTCAAATATTCGACAATAATTTATGATTATCTCTGTTTGATCTAATGGTTGACTGGTAGATAATTGTCATAATGTCATATGTGGTAAAGTCCGTGGTTTGTTGTTATTACAACAACTATGTGCAAAACACTACGTGCAATAAAGATTTTAAAGAAAAAAAATACAGATAAAAATCTCTCTCTCTCATGTTAGCATTTTCCCGGAATAATTATATAGCCACGAAGCAGCTCTTTTTCATTTCTAAGGTCTCGTCAGTATAAATTTCTCAGGACATAGTTATTACTTAATTTTTTTATTGTACATAACTTAAAACACCATTACCCTGCTATATAAATATTTCTACTGAAACAGATGTCGTCGTATGATAAGGTGATACGTAGTTCATAAAAGCTTTCATTTTCAAAAGTTCATCAAAATGCTTTATAAAACCTCACTCAAGATAACCCTACACTGGACACTCTACATCGCTTGTCCCCCGCACTCGGTCAAAGTGAAACTTATTTCCAAACACAGATGTTGTTTACTAGATATCGTATTGTCACAAAACACGCAATTTTTCTATACGTGCAATTGCTATGCAGCTCCAAGGCTTTTAGAATTATCAATGATATGAATACGATCATATATCACGATATACATATCACGAACAATGAACGATCTTTATGACACAAATTTATTAAATTCTATTTTTAATTGTGTACAACCAATGTATTAAAATGGCCATTACACAGTTACAACAACAAATTTTTAATTAACATCAAGTTTTATAACTCCTAAGAATTAAAGACTGGTTTATGGTGGCATTGAAACAAAACAAAACAAAACAATTTTCTAAAATGAAATTAAACGATTTTATACACGCAAAATCGAGCAATAACAATTAAAGCACGCGTGTTTAATTTTAGAGGAAAAATGTATACGCATATGCTTCCTATTTTGTTAGAGTTTCAGTCGATCAATCGTATGCGGTATCTAGGCAAATATAAATCTATTACCAACCGATATTATCAGAGCTGGAAATTTTCTACAATCTCGGTCCCTTTGTGCCCGCTACTGGGCATGACATGTCAATTACGATATCCTGTAACCCCCGTTGATACATGCGGTCACATCATGTTATATTCTCTATGATGGTATTATCTGCTGGCTGGAGATAAAACGTCATTCAGTTATGATGGGTTTTAAAAGGGCAGTCATTAGGGAGTTTTATGTAATGAAAACTATATAATATTGTGATATTATTAACTTTATATTATATATTTTTGAATGTGAGGTCTCTCGATTCATTTATGATTGTCGGTAGAAATACTAACGTGTAAAAAGGGTATGTAAATATTAATTACGACCAATAACTATAAAAATATCACCAAACGCTCCCATGCGCTATGCGCAATTTCTATAGTTATAATAATTACAAAAAGTGAATATTTGAGATCAGTAAAGAAATGAAAGAAATGAGTATTTTTAAAATTTTGGACATGGAACACACAGGTCCGTTTAATTTTTAATGGCACTGGCTGTTTATAAGAAACAATATTCCGGCATTTTCTTTCGATATTTTACCAATTCTATCTTTCTAATGCATTTCCCGTCCTCTGAGTTGATAAGTTTTTCTAGACCGCTGATGAAATTCAACCCCGTGTGACAGAGAGTCTACTTTCCGAGTATGAGAAACTAAAACTATTTTACTTTAAATAAGGGTTAATTTATTTTACATAACATATGAAATGAAAGGCAAGGTAATAGTTGTCGGGCTTTGTCAGACAAAGCACATTAACAAGCAGTCATACATACGAGCATTCAGTTCATAATTAATGGAGCTACATGTTTGATTAGAGATTTGACTGACAACCAACATTTTAGTTCCGTCGCTCTATGGGATTTTGGATTAAATTGGATTTCCCGCGGATTTCATTTGCATTTTCCTAATTAGTAACTTATTATTTAGTTTACCGCTAGTTATACTTAGTTTATGCACGATAATCTAAAAAATACTAATTAGGGAATTGCGACTGTTATCTACTTATCTATATTATTCTAGATCCATGATGCAAATAGGTATGATGTACATTTTGGCATTGCCAAGTTAAAGGCGTCTACAGAAAGTTTATTGAAAAATGTTACATGACCCCCATTTTCTGTTCATCGCCCTCGTCTAACTGGGAAACCATTAAAAAGGAGACTTAATTGTTCTTGAGTTATTTTTTAGTAGCTACATTTGAATCATTAAGTCTAAAAAAAACTGTTCCCATCCAAACCCCATCCAAAACGAAGTACATCTTGAAAAGAGAGTTAAGTATTTTTTAAAACTGAATTTTATAAAGGATATCCATTTAATTAGAGGACACTATAAAATATAAATCATCTTTTATTTCATTAAAATACAGGTTGGACGCGACCTTCTTTGTAATAGGGTTTCATAGAATATTATCACGTGGAAATTACAATGCAGCTGAAAGTGCTGTGTGGTTTTATTTCATATAGGCACTAGCTGCGCCCCTCGGCTTCGCTCTCGTGGGAATTTTGGGATAAAATGTAAACTATGTGTTATTCTAGGTTATTTTATACTCGTATACCAAAATTCATAACATTCCATCCAGTAGATTTTACGTAAAAGAGTTACAAATATACATACACACATACATCTTTACAAAATTTCGCATTTATAATATTAGTAGGAACTGATCGATATGAAAAAGACAGACATGCTACATCTAATATTATATTATAGATGTGCGCCCATTAATTTTCTGACTACCTACTTTAATTTTCTTTAAAGAAATCAATCGTAGGTATAGTTAAATTTACTCCAGTTTCTTATAACCGTACAAGAAAGACCTCAATATGTGGAAGAAAATCAAAGCTTATTATAACAAAGAAGGGTATGATTACTCGAAAGGTTTCGGAAAACCTACAGAATTTCATAGCAGTTTTTATTTTATGATGCAAAGTTTTCAAGTCATGCATAAACCATATCCGAAATTTAGGTTTGTTTTCAAATTTCATAGGTTGTGTTATATCTAAGTAAATGTATTAAATAATTACGTGTCAATTCGAATTTCGAGACATCACTAAAGTTAGACCAAATCTCACTCGATAGAATAGAAACAGTTTATATATTTAAATATCCGCATAATATTTTAACATTTTCTGAAGGAAAATAATTCAAAAACCTATAAAATTAAATAATGTTTGCAATATAACAGCTTCTCTTTAATGAATCATAAACTTTTGCCAGAATGGAGTATTATCCTCTTACTTAAAATATTTTTTTCCTTTTAGTTACTTCACTAAATCATTTACAATGATTTGCGGCATTGGAGTTTTCATAGACGCATATCTAGACCTGTACCATGCCGTAGATGTAATGGATATATTCATGCTAACAGAAGCAGGGACCTACGCTATACTTCTTACTTACAAGGCAATGATCATGGCTTCTACTTGGATAAACAAGGACAATTTCTTACATCTATTGCAGGCAATGACTGAAGATTTTGAATACATCAATACGAAAAATGAACGATACAAGTAATATTCGCTTATTAGATACTCGTTTTTATATTCTCTCGTACTCAACTTGGACAACCACATTTAATGATAGAGGGTTTTCATGGAAACGATGCATCTGGGCCGAGGGCGCTATATAGAAACAAATATCCAATGGTCGAACCCACTTATATTTATTTATTTATATATATATTTTTTTAAACTTAGATATTTCTAAAATGTTTTCCACATTTCAAGTATATACCATTTCATGTCATCTTTGCCATATACATACTTCAAATAACTATCTATTTTTATTGCTTTTGTGAAGAGAAAATAAAAGTTATTATTATTATATATTTCAGAAAGAAATTTTTCGAAACCCACCTGGGCACATGGAAGGCTACTTTGTGGTGTTATTTCTTCATGTTTGCTTTGGGGATGGGTCAGATCGCGTTCGCATGTCTCTACCTCATGTGGTACTACATGACCCACACTGCGGGAGACGGCAGTGTCAGACCATTGGTGTTCCCGTTTTGGGCCCCAGGCATAGATTACACAAAAACTCCTGCATTTGAACTGGCCTTCGTCTTTGCCAATTTGGGTGTAGCGGCTTACTCTTTTCATTATTTGTGTAAGAAAACTGACTTATTTTATTAGCTTCGTCATCAAGTTCATTCTTAGTACTTCATCCTTGTATGTATGTATGTATGTATGTATGTTGGATACGGTGATTAAGGAATAAATAGCGGTGACCGCTGATAGGCAACAACAGCATTCCCAAAGAAGGTAAATATGAGGTCAAAATGATAACCGTCGTATTTGCAAAAATTTAAGCTTTATTTTCGTAAGGACTTTTGTTTTATGAAACTCGGAATGCGCGTGGATGAGAGATAGATAAACAAGATGGCAAGTGTTTTGTATTGGCATGAAAACAACTACAATGTCAAGTTTTATCTCAGCTAATGCCTGAATCAGTTTATATGTGTATTTATTTTTAGTTATTCTTCAAACAGACGTGGTCTGGATAAGGCAAATTGCATCAAAGGCCGAATTGATAATACTGAACATCCATGATTTGTTGGACGGTATAAAACCAGCGGCTACGGTAGAAGAAGAAGAACATTACTCTGCTATGATTCGCTTTCGGATGAGGGAAATAATATCCAAAACGCAGTCTATGTACGTGTAAGTATGTAAATACCTTCTTCTTTTTATCTTGCCTCTTAATTACTGAAATCTTGTTTCGAATTTTCTACTGAAAAATGGCAATAATTTCAGTTTGATTGAGAATTACGCTGCTGTCTACAAGAAAATGTTGATGTACGAACAATTTTTCTCCAGCCCTACGATTTGTATGCTAGCGTACTGTTCGGCAGAGGTAATAAACATTATTTACCTACTCAGTCATTATCTTTTTAGCCGACCAGACTGCTGCTGTGCGTAGTACAAAGTTTAAAATTTCGACGTCTTAGATTCCTATGACAATTCATCGTTATGTTAAGCATTACGAGAGAACTCTTCAATGACTTGCTCATTGCAGGCATGAATTTTATGTTGCAACAGTAAAAGCTTTTTTTAACTTATTATGCCTACTATGCTACAATGTCAAGCGCGAGATTCACAGCAACATCGAGTTCGTCTTAATATTAATGAATATTATAACACGGTTAATGACTTGATAATATGATATGCTTGCAGAAACTCGACAAAGGGGAGATTCAGGCACAAATGATGCTGTTATGTACAGGTGCTATGATAACCTTGTACATACCTTGTTATCTTATCACGTTTCTCAGAAGCAAGGTATATTTTTGTACATTTTTGTCGTTCAAAATTTATAGCTGACACTAAATATTATATCTCGCAAATCGAGATAATATATTTCCAGATGAATTTATTTTTAAACGCAAATAATATAGAAAATACAATGAATTGAGTACCTTCTTCAACTATATTGGAGTCGTCGTCGAAAGAAAAATTAATGTGTCATTAATTTATCATTCGACTTTTTGAAACTGCATTTCGAATTGAATTGAAAGCGAAGTTCTTTGAAGTGAAAATGATTTTTTTAAACAACAGATCAGTGATGTGAGTGACGCTTGCTGGGAAATACCATTCTGGGACGCTCCTCCTGTTACTGTCAGAGTATATATAAATCTGATCATGCAGAGGTGCCTCAGACCTCTACCTCTACAGGCCCCTGGTTTCGAAGAGGTTTCAATCAAAACATTTTCTAATGTGAGTTTTATTAAATACGTATGTACTGATAGTCCTTATTGAATGCTTTGATAACTCATTATGCTACTGATTTTTTAATTGTTTTCAGAAAATGACTTCAGCATATTCTTATTTCAATATGTTGAGGCAAGCAGATTTTGAATTATAAATAAAATATACACATAAGCATCCAATCAATATATGTTTAAATAAAAAAGATTTTAAGTTAAGAAGAAACTTATGTACTTATTTATCACAAATTATTCTTCACTTCTCAAGTAAAACTTATTTTTGAAATGGAATAAAAATATTTTTTCTTAATCATAATTTGAGATATTATTACAACATCGATATTTTAAACCTAGCTTCCTTAATCAACATTTTTTTTTAAATAACCCTATTAATAACTTAGCAAACTCTACTAGCCGTTTACAAAATGTTATTCCGACTAACTGCCACTATTAGTCAGATTTTTATTTTCTATTTTTGAAATAGCTACAAGTATCTTAAAAATAGATAACATTATTATATTAACATTACACATGACTGACATGTTTATATTTCTGACACATGACTGCTTATCCTACAACCCATTGGGAATCCATTGACGACAACCTAGGAACCGATATATTGTTAGATAAATAACATCAAACCATTTAAGTGTTGACTCACGTTTCCCGACGATTTTCCCAACAATTGGGGAGTGATTTTGTTAGCATTATCTGCAGTCATGTCACGCAGTCTGTCGCGTCGTCGGCGAGACAAACATTCGCTCACTAAAATTGATATTACTTCTATTGACCCTAAACGTTTGAGATTATTATTTAAAAAAATATATATTTCAATATATTTCATATTCAAGTATTTTAAGACTAAGCTTCTACATAGAACCCAGTTATAATTGGCACGATTGAACTGAACAATCATGTTAATTACGTTTTTGTTAGACTTTACATTATGACAAGTGAAATTTTAAAAAGGCGAAACAAATAAAATTGTCAAACTTGCTGAAAAATATATTCTTCTACTGTTGCTTACGTGGAAGGTAAGCCTGAGAAATTATTCCGATTTTGTGTTTTACGATTTAAGTAGGTATAACAACAAAAAATATGAATTTGTGTAACATTACTTATAAGCGAGGATAGAGGATAGACAACCTTACCAGTTTGCAAGTTGGATAAACTATCATAGTTGCTTTTTAAATATCTCTAATAGAATATAAATATCATAGTGAAATAATATACAAATCGAGTTGTCACAATCACAATGGCAAATGCTAATAGACAGTTTCAAAGCGCAATATCGAATACAACACGTAAATTATCGCGCTCCGATGGACTCTGAAAATAGACTAGGAAGAAAGAGGCGGGCTTTATCCAATAATAATTCTCACTTGAAGCGCTCTATTTGTTCGTCGTACGATCTGATATTGAATATGGATAAAGTGAATTATATTCAGAGTGGCGGGCAGCGTCGAGTCGCTGGAGATAAGGGGATTACTTACAAGTTATAATTGGTTCTCCCTATTGGAGTGAATGTGAAAAATGCAGTGTCTTTTCGAGTACGGCTTTAGATAGAGATCGCTGTTCTGTGGAAATCGCTATATCGGATAACGATTTCCTAGATCTTGGGTTCTAGCAAGTTTTAGATTTATTTGCCTAAATATTTTTTTTTTGATTACGTAGTATCGTACTCTTTTTTTTTTTTTCATTTTTTGTTTGGCATTATACAGGAGACGTCAATCGTCGGAGATATGCGGTCAAAACTCCTCCCACTGAGTTAAAACCTGGGTACCGATTCTTCCGTTTAATAGGATAAAAATTTATCAGCTTTTACAGAAGGGACGAGTATTCAAAATAATAATTGGTATATCACGCTATTTTAACTGATTTATAATTCTGTATATTTTCCAGCATATGAACAAGAAGGACTAAAAGCCGATGTTAATTGAATTGGCTTCGGATTGCTACGACTAGTAGTAATTGGGTTAAAACATGTGCGAACTCTTACCGACTTCTGAATTGGACAATGATAAAAAAACCGAAAGAGACTTGTTGGGATGAAAATTTTTTTTTCATATTTAAGAAAATAAACAAAATCTAGTTTAAAAATACGGCTTTTTAAAGAATTTTAAGAAAGAACAATATATCATACTATTTTCACTGATTCATCATATCCTACAAATATTATAAATGCGAAGGTTTTTGAAGATGTATGTATGTTTGTTACTCCTTCAAGCAAAATTTACTGGACGGATTTTTACGAAATTTGGTACACGGGTAGAATATAACCTAGAATAACACATAGGATGCTTTTTATATCGAAATTCCCTCGGGAGCTAAGCCCCGGGCCCAGCTAGCAATTCTATATTTTCTATATTTGCATATTTTCCAGAATATGAACAAGAAGGACTTAAAAGCCGATGTTAATCGAATCGGCTTCTGATTGCAGCGGCGCATAGCGGTAATTGGGTTACCAACAAACATGTCCGAGCTCTTACCGACTGCGCCACAATGGCAACATCCTTGGTGTCACTTCCGTTAGCGATAAGACATGGTTAGTATTTTAATTTACGTGTATTTGGACGACTTTATTTTTACCCCTTGGGACCCATTGATGGATCAAAGGATATTATTTCAATGTACGGTAAAATTAGGTTTGAATTCAAATGTTTTAAAGAAAATATGGTGACATGACATTGTCATTATACAATTACTAATATGAATTTGTGGTTATCTGTTGTCATTGGTGTTATGAAGTATAAATATATACAATAATAAAATACATATATACAATAATGTATAATAATAAACAATACAGTCAGATTTTTTGTCGCATTATCTTTAGATGAGACGGCTTTGCCTATATGTACGGTTTTATCAACAAAAGCTTAAAAAAATATTTTGTCACGTTTCTTTCTTTTCTTGGCAAAATACGACAATTAGGTACTTCTTATTTTGATTTTGTAATTTTAATTGGCCGTTAAACCTTTGGTATAGGTACTATCGAATATTAATTCATCTGCCAGCTGCTCTAAAATTGATTCACTCCAAGCAGTACTGATAAATTATTACAAGATAGTGTGCGTGGTCGTGTGAATTCATGTTTGTTCAACCGATATTCGGTTCTCCTCAGAGTGCCGTATGCCCTGGAGAGAGATTCGTAACAGATTAACCTGAAACCCGTATTATTGTCGTTTTAGATTCTCATTTCTGTATGCATACGCAAATCATATCTCCAGCTCGGTTTGTATGGGATTTAGCAAATACTGCAACGGTAAAGTACCTCTTTCAACAATGAAACCTTACCTTTTACCTATTAGCAGCATTTGTTTCAAGTCATTAATGGGATGAAGTTGTGGAATTGCTGTCGTGAGTCTTAGCCGGAGGAGCAATCGCTTAGCCGGAGAAGTTGTTTATTTCTTTGTTTTTAATTAACTTGCGATAAAAATGCAATCTTCGTAATATACCAATATTCCTATACCAATAATCACTTCAATCGAATGTTCCGTTTCGACGTGATAGAACAAACAAATACCCTTTCTCATTTAATTTTATTATAGTTTGCTCAGCGGCTAATATAGCTATTTTTTCTTAATTTAAAGTATTAGGTACCTCATTTGGCGATGGAGTTACAAAACTCTGATAAATATAAAAAACGTTTTGTTTTTTGTATCTCAAAAATGCCAATAACTAAACAAAGTTACCAGTCGACATCAATGTTATTTAAACTTTCGGGGTTTGAACACATAATTCCATATACTAACGGGACTTAGCATGAATCTTTTTTATTGCTCTTTCATGTCGATGACGTTTCAAACGTTGTCTGGTTTCGATCACGGCGATTGCAAGATCGTTGAAACGTCAGCAACTTTAAATAAAAAAGTCCCAAATGCTTTGCAACTGAGTCGTGTGTATCTGTCTGTGTTGTTGCTAAACATATGCGAACCGATTTGTATCTCTCGCACCACGTTGGGCGCCAACTCTACGTGACTTTACTGCCAAGCGTTGTTTGCAATCTCCTTGCAAGTTGCCAATAATGAATATTGTATAAACAATTCTAAGATTCATGTTTCCAAGTGAAATCTATGTGATAAAAGAAATACAATAGGGTATATTACGCAAAGCTCAGCGTAGATGGCGCTACTGGAACAACTAAGGTACACAAACATTGCCAATGGAGGCAAAAAGCGCCAATTTTCAATATTGTTGAAGATTTACGAACAAAAATACCTTCTATGCAATCATGGTGCGAATTTAAAGGAAAAAGGAAGGAAATTTTGTGGATTATCCTGAAAAGAATAACACTATTTTAGGTTATGTTCTGCGTTCTTATTTGGTCAACTGTGGTCATAAACTGATATAAACGTGTTTTTGACTGAATATCTTACCTGTATGAAGTCACATTTTAATAAGTCTTCACGTGTGAAGTGTTCTGAGCTATTTTTCGGCCGTTTATTGGCTCGAAAATTTTACAGCGTGAGGCGTATCCCATAGGTTTCGACGTTTTTTATCTTATGGAAAACGATTTTTCCCAATATTTCGGCACCCAAATATGCTACATTGTTGTATATTTTCATAAACGAAATTACACAATTACATAATGAAAGGACTAATAAACTACTCTAAAATAAATGTTTTGATATCCTTTTTGGTACACCAGAATGACAAAACGGATTTTAAAATTTGAATTCCTTTTCACTTACCCGCTATTGATATATAACTAGTTCTGTCTTAATAAATTAAATTTAGAACACAAAAATTTCTCAATAAAAACACTGACAAGAAAAAAATCTGTAAGTATTTTTTTTTCTGAACAATAAGATGATAGTTTTAATACAAATTATCAGTTATATTCACTTAATTTCTTTATTGTAAATGATTTTACCTCCACGAATAATATTAGCTTATCAATATTACATCAGTCCTTAATAATATTAGTCAATCTCATTAGTAATTAATGATTTTTATCTAACACTTTTATCTTTCTATTCATCTATATCTTTATCACAAAGGAAGTACTTACAAGATTAGAATCATATAATCTAGTTAATTCATATTCTCTTATCTATCGCCATGGACCATTATATGAATGAATACATATAATATGTTTCAACTAAATGATTTCGTTATTACAACGCAGATAAATTAGATACCAAGTGGTAATCAGTACGACACAATATTTGAATGAATTACAAGAGTACATTCATATATATATATATATATAATAAAACTGTAGGGGGTCTATGTCTGTGCATAGGAGATATAAAGGAAAACAATTATGGTGATTCATTTTTTAGAATTTTTGTGCCTCTCTGTCTGTATGTTTATTTGCGCATTATGCAAAATCTATTGGATGGAATTCGATGTGGTTTTATATGATATTTTTTATAGCAGATGGTCTAACTTAAATCTATATCAGATTTGAAATATTTATAATTTTAATATAAAATACTACGTAACTTGTTACTACCAGAGATTATGTTGACAATAATAAGTCATGAGCGGTTAGGGCCATTTTATCAGTAAAAAAAAGGAAAAAAATTAAACATAATACGCTTTACGTAAGTCGTTTGATTATGAATCTGTTGTACTTACACATAAAAAATATGCTTTCTATATTTTTATCGAATGTATTTAAAAGAGTCATAACAATATACTTTATAAAAGATTTTTATGTGTGTCTATTATATTCGTCAACAAAACACGCTATTTCATAAACCAAACAATTTTTGACAGTCATTATATAACATTTCTTATCAAAATGGCAACACATCAAGTACTTAATATCCAGGAGAGATATTGCGTTATTCTGACGTACCCACTGGGGAAAACAGACCCGCAACCGGCTCCAAAAGATGATAATCCAATCTGAAATTAAATTAAACAATAATTGAAATATATTTATACTAGCGGCCTAGCTCGGCTTCATTTGGGTATAACTATAATGAATTGTACACTAAGACCTCCTCAGAATTCACACTATCTAATAAAAAACCCGAATCAAAATCCGTTGTTTAGTTTTAAAGATCTAAACGTACATAGGGACCGACAAATAGCGGGAAGTAACTTTATATTATACTATGTAGTGATTTTTGATAAGCTATCTTATATTTAAATAGTTTTTGCCCCCGGCTTTGCCACTATATATTTCTCATCTGCCCTATGTCCTTCTCCAAATATCAAATTATATATGCAACATTTCACTACAATTGAATGTATAAATGAAGCAACAACCGAAAAAAGATTAAAAAGGTAACAAACGAATAAATTTCTTTCGAATTTATTATATTGAGAAGGATTGCTATTTAATTTCATTTTATCTAGTCTTTAACTTTAATTACTTATTAACAACCTCCAAGATAACAAAAAATAATGATTTGAAGTTAATTTAGTATCGAAGAGACGATCATAAAAAAATAATACAAGAACAAACTTACTAGTATTCTCCTGTTATTACTCTCAACCGTCAAAGGTCCGCCAGAGTCACCGACGCATATCCCCACTCCTCCAGTACCACTGGTACAAATGCTTTCGTCTCTGGAACCCGTGGTCCCGTACAAAGCACCACATTGAGCTGGCGTTATCACTTGAGCTTCGACTGCTTTCAACACTTGATTCCAATGCAACGATGGAGCTACGGGTAAATGAAATAAATGAGGAAAAAATATTGCCTTGCTTGCTCATCTGCCTAACATTGTCACTTTTTATAATAGGTTAGTTAGTTTTTATAACAGTTTTATTTGTGTAGGTATGTTATATATTTTTACAAACTTTTATTTAGTTTTTTTGCAATTTGGATTACTTCCAGTTGTCCTATCGATTTGAAATTTCCCACGTCGCTTCAGTTTCCATTATAATGCATTATTATGATATGCACTCCACAACAGTTTACAACACAGATGTATGGGTTTTTTTACCAGGCGATAAATACCATAAGATCTCTCTGATGACAATAAAAGTTTTGCCACAAACTTTTGACAATGACATGTTTGTAACAAATGTGTGACAAATGACATTTTTGTAAAAAAAAATGTTGTCTAGTAAGTACCTATGGTACCATAGCATAGGGCTTACAGCTCACAGCATGTGTTGGGCAACTATAACTGCAGTGTTTAGTTTTTATAATGAATAAATGGTCAAAATAAATGTATGTATGTACCTATGTAAAGAGACAGAGAGATTTATTAATCTAGGCGAGAATCGGCAACATACACACTTTTGCGATACAAAAGTAATCCATTATTTAGTATGTAATTTTTACCTGGAAACTAATATTTCGGATCTGGCTTGGGAAACGTATTATTGGGTTACGTATATATTACCCAGAAATACCGATGTTTTTCTTGTATTAATAACTTAATTATTATGAAGATTAAGAAAAAAATAAGAAAAGCACCCAATCCTGCTTGACGTCAACCCTCCTTGGGAATGCTGTTATTACGAGATCGGGATTATATAGAGGGGTTTATTCTAGGAGGTTCTCCATGACAGTAATCTATGCTATTATATGAAGAGGTAAGCATTTGTGAGTTTGTATGTTTGAGGCGGGTAATCTCCGAAACTACTGGTACCGATCCCGATTTCAAAATTCTTTCACCATAGAAAGGTACATTATCCAAGATTGCTAAAGGCTATATTTTATCTTAAAATTCCCACGGGAGCGAAGCCCCGGGCAACATGTAGTAAACATAAAAATAAATTATTTACCTTCGGGTGTGACACCATAGCCGGAAATCACCGCCATCATTCCAGCAAAATCACAAGATGCCTCATCTGTATTAGGGAGAGATATCGGCTGGATCGTATCTGAAAACATTTTATTTACAATTTATTTATTTGCACCCATATATGCAATTTATATAAAGATTTTTTTTCTCAACAACGACGTACTTATTTGATCCAATTTATATACAAATATACAATTTAAATCCAAATTATAAATAAATGAGTTATAAGAAATCCACATGACCTTCTCCTAAAGATTTCAATTCTACAGAACAATTACGTCAAGTAATTCGGTGGTCAAGTATACCTACTTACTAGTGAATGAAACGGCTGGTATATGAAGCATGGCGATGTCATGAATGTGCGTGGTGTCTTCAGGGACATACTCGGGGTGTGGGATGAAGTCTGTGACATTGACTCTGAGACCGCCGTAGAAAACGAAGTTGCTCCCTAGAGCTACAACGTATGATGCGTTATCAAATTGGCAGTGCGCTGCTGTCAATACCCTCGTCGATGAAATGAGGATTCCCCCACAGCATGACACTGAGCTGGGAGATAATTCTATCACCACACCTGCCTGAAAAATGTCAAAAGTCCCAAATAATATGTCTAAAACTAAATCAAAATATGAAGTAAGCAAGCGATATAACAATGTTCACTACATATGGTTTTATAAAACTTATGACTGACTTTGATCACTAACGTCATTATTTCGGAAAAAAATATGAAATCAAACGTTTGTATAGAAAACTTATAATTACATAATGACATAAAAATATTATTTGTTCTTTTTTTTTCAGAACATTTTATCACGCTATATTCTCAGCAAACAGTAATAAACAAAAACAAAACAGCTTATATAAAGTGCGTAGCTGTATAATATTTGGGCGCTACACCCCACTGTGCATTCACGTCATGCGTTCTTTCTTTTCTGTCTGGCTTCGCATTGCAACCTTGGCATTCAAAACTGACAGTATTATAGGTAACTTACCTGATGTGGGATTTTTGAAATGTCAGTTAATGACCCTCCTCCTATTCTGTGTATACTTAATTCATCTCCCATTTTGGTGATTACTCCATGTTCAAACTGTTTTAACTTCTTCGCAAATGGAATACCAATTTCATTGTGATAATCACGAAATCCTATATTAGCACTGTATACTGTTGATAGTACTAAGAAAAATGCGAGTATTGCCTTCATTTTAATTAGGTATACCGCTAATGATTGACTGCAAAACGATTACTGAAGATTTGATATCAGTATAAAATCTTAAATACCATGGTATACAGGAAGTGAGATAAGATATAGTGCTTATTTTACGACGTATAGGTGAAAATCATTATAATCTAAGCTCATGAGTCCGAAATTCTGTTATTGCATGCGCATTTTTGTTATTTATCTGTCACTATGTGGTATCGGCGCAAGCGCAACGATTATACCTATACAATTTTTAGTATTTTACTACAGCAGATAAGATAGACAAAGGTGTAAATTGTATGTACGTGTGAAAGGTGTGTTATTCCGATTGGGATTATAAATTTAATTTTAAAAACTTTTGTAAATATGCATTTCTTACCCTTTTTTAAAAGCCCTTACCCTTTGTTATTTTTAATTTGTTGTGGTTTAATAGATATACAATAACGAAATTCTTTCATTTTTATGTCGACGAGTTGATGGATACGTTCGCATTCAAATATTATATATTATTGTACTTAAACTTATTTCAAACAATTGTGTAATTATTGGAATCATTATTCATTTAAATATGTATAACTTTTATAAAATCCACGTACATATTATCTATACATTAAATATTTTATTTCTTATGTCTGTTTTACCTGGTCAGTTGTCATCAGCAATTGTTATAATACTGTTCTATTTAAATATATTAATGTAATAAATAGCTTAGACCAATAAGACATCAAAATAAAAAAAATATTGATAGATTGTTCAGCCAGTGGATACCACGTATAAGCTGAAAATATTTCACATTTTACCCACGTTTTATATAAGGCAATTATGATAACGGTGTTATAAAATGTTATCCAAGATTATTCTAGAAGACGCTGCTAGTAGGCGCGTAGGCACACTATTTTGAAATACACTGCTTCGCACCATAAAAAAAAGAACTAAATAACGTTTCGTACTCACGCCAACTTAGGAATATTTTCTGTTATGCTTTTCCAGGTAAATTCCGAATCGATTTTGATAAAATATTATCAATTGTACTCAAGTTCATTAAATAATTCTTTTTATTTTAGTTTTATTCTCAAGACACCGGAAATAAAAGGTGAAAATTTAAATGACAAACGAACTCGATACATTTTGCCGTATGCGGAGCTGTGGGGTATTAGTAATAATAAAACAAAATCATAGATCATTGAATCTTGATCACTTATTTAGCGTTAATTACTCAATATCCAGGAGTAGTACTGATTAACTCTCACAAAGCCAGTGGGGGACTCCGATCCGCAGCCTCCACCAAACGACACTATTCCAACCTGAAACATAAAAAAACACATTAATAATTAGTTGTATGTTGGTTTTGCTATGCACATATAAAATTTCCGTATATCAAATATCCATCGAATTAAGTCTAAATAAAATCATACCTTGAATGTTTTGACTATTGATTTTAATTATTGAAGTTAATATACAGTCAACAAAAAATTTAATTGAGATTATCAAGCCTTAGTCAAATGCACAAAGGGCCGTTGATAAAAATAATTATCAGATTTGATTAAACTGACCTATGACTTGTTTGAATATGCTATGTCTACTTGTTACGTTTTTAATCAAGAAGACTTGATTGTTAGGATCACAAAGCTTTATGTGCTCATATATAAACAAGTTACGAGATAGCATTTTTTGATGTATGTTAATAATCTTTTTTTCAGATTTTTTTAATATCCATCGAATTAAGTCTAGTCTTACATTAATTTGAGTAACTAGAATAATATCTACCTTACAGAATCGTAGCAAATTTCATGTGACACACTGACATCAATATTTTTTGGGCAGTCATAGACTATATCACTAGTAATTGCATTGCTTGAGTTGCTTTTATAGGAATATATTTTAATTTATTCATCTAAACGTGCGCCTAGACGGTGCGGCTAACGGAACTGCGACTCGATTGTGTGCGCTTTCAAATGGTGTACCACTGGAATACCACAATTTTAGAATAACTTACCAGGATTCTCCTGTTGTTACTGACAACAGTCAAAGGCCCACCAGAATCACTGGAGCAAGCGCCTACGTTACCAGCTCCACCTGTGCAGAGGGTCTCATCCCGAGAGCCAATTGTCCCGTAACTTTGTCCGCACTCCGCGGGCGTTATGACTTGCACATCCACTGCGCTCAGTACTTGATTCATTGTCAAAGTTGGCACTAAAAATAGTAAATATATTTAATTATCCTACTCGTATTATTATAAAGTGGTAAGCGTTTGTGAGTTTGTATGTTTGAGAAACTACCAAACCGATTTCAAAAATTCTTTCACCATTAGAAAGGTACATTATCCAAGATTACTATTGGCTATATTTTATCTTAAAAATTCAGCAAAGCCCCAGGGAACATCTAATCTAATATACGGATAATACCGTTCTAATCTGAAAAGTGGGAAGGGGGAAATGGGAAAGTGAACCCTGAATACACAGAAATGACACAGATGAGAGAGATATTTAATTATGTATATAATTTAAACCTCAATATTGTAAATGTACCTATATTTTTATCAGTGCAATAAAGGATTATTGTATTGTTTTGTACATTATATAAATAAGGAATGTTATTACGTACGTAGCCATAAGGCTGAATGCTCACAGTGACAAATTCATAGTTTTATGTCTTTTTTTCTGTATTTACTAATTTTACGAGAAGAAACCATCATGCCAGCAAAATGTAAAAATATACTAGATAAATAACACTGGCCAACCACAATTTAACTGGAAGTAAATTTCACTCACTCACTCACGTATCACGATATCTCGAAAACTACTGAGCTTATGAAGATGAAGTTTGGCAGGAAGGTAGATTGTGACTGGGAGACGACCGCTAAGAAAGGACCGCTATTTCGAAATTCCATTCGTAAGGGGATGAAATAGGGGTTGCCAGTTTGTATGAAACTTCGTCATTTTTGAAGTGAGATACATGAATTTTTTAATTTAAATTTATAGTTGGTAAAAAATAATAATGCATTAATTCGATTTTGAAAATTACGTCCTGATAGGGGTGAAATAGGGGTTGCAATTTTGTATGAAACATCGTCATTTTTGAAGTGAGATCTATTAAATTATCAATTTAAATTTGTACTTGGTAAAAATAATAATGCATTAATTCGATTTTGAAAATTATATCCTTATAGGTTTGAATTAGAAATAAGGGTTGCAAGGTTGTATGAAGCATCGTCATTTTGAAGTGAGTAACATTAAATTTTTGACTGAAATCTGTAGTTAGTATACTATATATAGTAATATATAGTTAGTAAAATATAATAACGCAATAACTAGATTTTGAAAATTGCTTCTCTAGGGGAATGATGTTGGGGTGGAAATTTATGCGAAACTTTACTATTTTGGAAGAGAGATCTCACTTTACTATTTTCGAGAACGCGTGCTGAACATGTTATGGACCCACCATAACATGTTCAGCACGCGTTATAGGAAGCGGAGTGTGACATGTAGCGGGAAATGGAATGGGCACGTTACGGGAAACGACATGGGATAATTTGCAGGAAACGGGACAGGACAAGTTTCGGAACAATACACGTAGCGAAAATCGTAGCGGGTAACGGGGACTTGAACTAAAGATGATGACAAAAAATGCGAATTTGAATCATAATCATAAATAAATTTTACCAGTCTTTGAATACGCGATAAAAGAATATCTGAAATTTGACTTCGATTCCTTTTAAGAACTGAAATTCACGCGTGCGAATCCGCGGGCAAAAGCTAGTAGGAAATATATATTTCAGTCGTATAAGCATCTTCTGTATAGGTATCGTTACGTTTTGTCTGTACAGTTAAATTTAACTTATAATTTTGACTCTTTACCAAAAATTGTTCGGCCACGCAAACGAAGTCGCGGGCATCAGCTAGTAGGTAATATTTAAATTAATTTACCTTTTGGTGTGATACCGAAGCCAGATATTAGCGCCGGTTGCCCAGCAAAATTGTTTGCAAGCTCTTCCTGGTTGGGCAGAGATACGGGCTGAATTACAGCTGAAAATGAAATATTAACTTCTTATTTGGGTACTTAATTAGTGTTCGAAGAAAATAACAAAGTTAAATACCGTTTCATCCACGAACACGTCTATCTAAGCAAACATGGGATTAAAATGTTCGCAAAATTTTAAAGTAACACTTCAAAACTTTTTCTAGTTTTTAAATAATATCGTTGCTCCTTTAAAATTTGTCATAATTTCACCGCGAGTTGGTAAAGTATCTGATAGCCTATAGGTATGTAACATATTGAGTAACATAGTGATAAAAATTGTGTTTCATAAGTGTTACATATAGTAAGTATAGTGCTAGCTGGCCTATTATATCAGACAGATTTATCTATCTAATAGTTTTATCTGTCTGATCTGATCGGTCCTAAGTGAATTGAATAAATACTTACTGGAAAATTGAACACTCTCTATGTGAATCATAGCAATATCGTGGATCAAACTCCAGGCACCATGAATATAACCAGGGTGGGGTATGAAGACAGTGGCAGGTGCCCTGACTCCCCCGTGAAATGCAAAGTTGGATCCTAAACCTATAGTGTAGATAGCCTGTCTGAGTTGACAATGAGCAGCAGTCAGCACCCTGGTGGAAGAGATGAGCGCTCCTCCGCATAGGGAGAGGTGGTTGAGTTCAGGAGTTTCGATCACTACTGCTGCCTGAAAGGTTGAAATTTGAAGGTGAGACTAGTTGCTGCAGGGACTTCGTTTCAGTTGAAATTTCGACAAAATTTCCTTTCAATATTACCTAATAGTGTAAGAAAGAATATATAGATTACATCTCGAATAGTAAATATTTTAAATACTATAAAAAAAAAGTTGACATATTAGTTCACAATATACACGTTAGTATATACCTATTATTAATTTATTTATTCATTTTGAAAGTTAAAATATGAAAATGAACCCCGGACAGAATTTACTGTAATTTTGTTGACCACGGGGCTTATTTTCATATTTTAAATTATTCTATAATTTCAATTAGCAACTTTTATGATATCCAATATCGAAGTCGATCTTGATGGTTAACTACAAATGTATTTGTTATAAAATATTATAGTATCGCTGAGTAGTATACCATAACACAAGTCATGAATTTACTTTGGGGCTAGCTCAATCTGTGCGATTTCCCTAATATATTTATTTATCTGCCTGTACTTGATTGTGACTCTCATGGCTATGTTTTGGTGGGTTGCCGGGTCGAGGCCTAGCACCTGGACATAAGGCACCCAACTTCAGACTGGCGTGGAGCCAACAATTAACAGACTAGGCTGCAAATCATGGTCAGTTTATTAATAGGTAACATGCTCTTGATGACATGCTTGCATTAAACTGATGATTGATGTTACTTTCTCATGAATAGTATATTTTACCATACTAAAGACGACGATGTTTTAACACAGAATATCTCTTCAGCCACGTGTTCATGATTGCTTTCTAGGCTATGACGCCAGAAGCAGCTGTTAAGGATTATATCTCGTCGCCTCTTATGACATGGGAGGATATGGTGTGGTCTTGAGATGGTAATTATGCCAGAATAGGCTGTTTTCAGCCCTGTACCAATAAATAATTGAACACTATGCCTTGGTTCTATTCCATTTATTAATACTGTGTTGTTCAATGTTCAATAAGATCTTAATAAAATTTTTCTTGATGTCTAAATTTATAGAAAGAACAGTCATCATATGAGCTGATCGATACATTCTTATTATTACTACGAGTATGAGCTTATAAAACTAGGTCAATGTAAAATTGCTCATTGGACTATAAAGCTAGATCGTAATGTTATCGGGGTTATAATAATAATAGTTATAATAACATGTTAACAAAATGGTAAACACGGTATTAGGAATGATACGATTCAAAGCGTAAACGCCGATATTTAAAAAATATATGTAGGCTATTCAACCCGACGATGTACCGGCAAACTATGAAGCATTAACGTTGAGCTTGTTTCATAAATGACCGAACTAACGTACATTTTAAACCATAGAGATTGTAGCGTTGCAAAATGTGAACGGAATATTCGGCAAACAAATAGGATCAGGTAACAAAGGATTTCGGAAAATCCTTCCTAAAAGGGGATGTGGCAAAATAATTACGCCGGCGATGCCTCGAGCGTTACAATTGAATTTCGGGCATTTGCTTTATTTTTTCAATATTAATTTTGCGTCAGGCACTAACTTAATATTGTTTCGTGCTTATTTGTTTGTGTTGGAAGTTGTTTTCATAATTCAAATTAACACAAGAGTTTTTTTTAATAAATGAGTAAAGATGTGAAGAAAGACTATATCATGGGCCCAATACTCATACAATCGTAGTTCACTACATCAATTGATCGATGCGTTTGCTCAAATTATTCGACGGTAAATGTAGAAACAGTATTATCAGAATAATAAAACTCCATACAAATTTGTAAGTTTGTCTGTCGTTCTTAGCACACAATGGTTAGCGATCTCGCTCATATTCCTTATTTGCAGGGTCACGCACTCGATCAAATAAATATCTCATCCTTTCTTCGTTCTTGGTATGATTTCCAGTTATGTAGTGTGCAAGTGTATATAAAGAGTTTTAAATATAGCTACCTACCTGATATGGTGTCTCCGCAATATCAATAAATGATCCTCCAGCAATTCGTCCACCACTTAACCCATATTTAGCAATAATTTCAGTTTCCAATTTCATTAGCTTTTTAGCTAATGGGATCCCAATTTCTTTGTGATAATCACGGAATCCAATTTTTGCTCCATATACTGTTGATAGGAGCAAAAATAAAAGACACGCTATGGGCTTCATTTTGATATATGGTTTCAATTGAAAACAAACGCTGATAATGGGAAACAAATAAAAGTGTTATACTTATATACTCTTTGATAACATATCTAATAAATGAATTTAATTGATTTCTAAGATTAATTCGCGAAAAAGATGTAATCTGTATGTCTAAAAGAATGTTAAAGGCTATGTGTAAATACTCTTATAGCCTGTCTCTTTACAAGAACACATACATTAAAATAAAAAATGCAAAATAAAAAATATACGCATAGATGTGAGATGACTATTTAAGTTACAATACTATAATTATAAGGTTTTATAATATATTCAACTTTATTATAATAAATAAAAAATAATGCAGTAGGTATAGAATAGTTTAGGGCTGGTGACACGCATGTGACAAGCGTCCATAATCTGAGGTGACTTCCCATCTGTTGGGCCGCATATCTGTTTGCTAGCTCAATAGTAGCTAACAAGTAATATTACCTATACTCTTTACCTAGTCACAATTAGTTACAAAGTTGAAGTAGTCAGAACAAAATATAGTCTTCGTAGTAGGACAATAAACTGGCAGCATGGGACCCAGGTGGTGGCTGTTAAACCGCAGCTTTATGTTACCGCCATTACAATTATTACTGCACACTTCCGAATTAGTAATTCCAACTAATGTTGCTAGCTAGCTCTGTGACACTGTATTAACAAATTAACACTTAGTTACTTGTACTAAAAGAAGTACATATTTAAGTATACAAATGTTTTCTTTAACGCCTAAGTAAATTAAGTGTATTTTGTTTGTTTCGCAAATACTGTTATCCAGTTGTTGGATTAAAGGCTACTACACAACTCGACGCATTGAGCGTGTGAACCTACGCAAATAAATTCAAATATTACAAGTCATGGCATGCTGCAGAAGCAACACGTCATATTGCAGACGCATTTGTTGTGTGGCAGCCTTAAAGAGGAAGGAATCAAAGTTTTAAAACACCATTTATGTTTGTTAATAAATTATGTCCAAGTAAGTGAAGCAATTAAAACGAGGTCGCTGTCTTCTGTTGGCCGGCAACACTGGGTGTTTATCAACTAATTCTGGATTATTTTATGGGGTATTTAAATGGAAAAAAATTTTAGTTCGTTAAAAATCGGTTTTCTTCACTTTCATATCCATACACACTTCAATTCTTAATAATTAATTAGTAAATATTTATTCGTTTGTTATCTTTTATTTTGGGTAAAGCCCACTGGTTTTCCAATATCTTTTAGATGATAAATGGATGTTTATCAAATATCAAAAATCTTAAGGCAAAAAGTTATCAATAATGATAATTGTCATTAGTAAATCCACTTGGACAACCCATAATAAAATATTTTGCACATTATCCGATGTTAATTTGATTACAGGTTACATTGTTTTAAATAAGGTTGTTTGTCTAAATAACCATCGGAATTTTAAATACTAATTACTCGTCCCGGCTTCACCCGAGTAAAAACATGATAAATTGTACAATTATGTACCTTTCTCAGGAATGACACTATTGGTATACATATCTATTGGTGAAAACAGAATGAAATCCGTGCAGTAGTTTTTGAGTTCATTGCGAACAGACAAACAGACAGACGCAGATGCCTCAGATGACTTTATTTAATGATATGTAAGGATAAGAATAGGTAATCAATCTGACATCTAGACTGAATACCTATTATATTCCGAACAGGTAATGAAAGAGATCTCTATATCAAAAGGTAAAGAAAATTACCGAAAGACACGATGAAAACATCGTATTTTCTAGTTTAGCTAGGCCTTCTTACTAATATATTTTGCGGTGAAGATAACTTACTATTTTGCGAAACATAAGTTCATAACAAATGGGTTTTCTAGCATTATTTTTTACACAGGAAGAAATTTGAAAAAATAATTTGAAGAAATTCTGTACAAAACCGGATTTTTACGGTAAATAAACTAAAAACAGGCATAAATATTTAGTCAAACATTATATTATCAAAACTCCCGAATATACGAAAGATTAAATAGAGATATATACTTCTAATTATACAGGTTGCTATTTTTTATACATTGGGAATATTTTATCTACATGCTCTGTCCATGGTACTGAACAACTTTTCGTATGGAAGCAACCTTGAAATCGCGAATAAAAAATCCATACATTTTCCACAAGTTAGGTTATTAACTGCTGATTTTTTTTTCGCGATTTTGGAGTTATCCCTATATTCCCTATACTAAAAGTAGTTCAGAATCATGGACTGAGCATGTAGACAAAATATTACCGATGTATAGGTGTATAATAGTATCTAGGTTCAAATCTTCTATCTGCAAAATGACACGAAAGTCTACACAACCTGGAAATATAAGAAATTCAACTAAACAAATTATATATTAAGTAGGTAATACTTCAAAAAAAGGGTTATGAGAAACATTTAGTCTGGACATAAGTGGGCTTACTGCAGAATATACGAATAAGAAAATATACAAAAATATATATATATATATATATATATTGAGTGGATCAGACTTGAAAGAGGGTTACAAGGGTGAGTTGCATCAGTCTTTGACGTTGACTGTAACGAACTTGTCGAAAATGGCGTACTTTGCGCAGGTTAAAATTAACGTCAAAATTGATGGTCAACCCACTCTTGAATACGAGTGGGTTTACTGCACAGGATCAAGGGGACTCGACGAATTCTTATTTCGTCTCGTTAAGCTCCATTAATATTTTCTCAATGGGGATTTTTGGAGGGAAAAGCTAATAATACAGTCCATTATACTCAATAACAACGTATCCTCGATAAAATAAATTCGATGTTTTGTTACTGTGCCTGGGTCGTGTTAGGGTAGATTAAGATTGGGTCAACCAGCACACGGTGCTAGTATGTAGTCGCTCTGGTAAAATATAATCAATAAAACAACTAAACCTTCCCCAGGAATCACGCTATATATTAGTGAAAACCGCATGAAAATCAGTGCAGTAGTATTTTAGTTAATCGCGAATAGACCGACAGCCGCGGCAGATGACTTTGTTTTATAATACGAGTATGTAAGGATACCCCATACTGATATTATAAATGCGAAAGTTTGCCTGTCTGTACCGTTTTCACGACTTAACCGCAGGACTGATTTTGATGAAATTTGGTATGCAGATGCATGTATTAGAAGACCCACGTTCAAACACAGGATACTTTTTTCTTTCAATAATCAATCCCCAAATGACTATAATGGGTGTTAAAGTTTGTATGAAAATCATATCATGTTTCAATTTCACAGATAAATTCACGCGGCCAAAGCCGCGGGCAAAAGCTAGTTTATTAAAAAAATACCACAGAAAATTGTGGCTGTATTAAATAATTAACTTTATTAGAAACTATAACTTTAAGAAAAACATATGTAGGCAAAGTAATCGTAACCTTGTAGCATTTGGACTTAATCTCAATTAGTTTTAATTATAAATTATTCGATTCTCCTATGTAACGGGAAAATATCATGAAATCACCTTGTTTATAATCAGTCAATTCTTCCAATCATCAAACATTTCTTCTTCATCAGGCATCGCACTTACGTACGTTTTGATAAAGACTTATTTAAATCAGAGTTACAGCAGCTGTAGCTGGGCTTCATATGGGAAGGAGTTGCTGAAGTAAATTAGGTACTTAATTTCGTGGCAAGTGGTTCCGCCCTAGAACAGGACCACTGCACATACTCCCGTAGATTATATGGGCGGCTAAGCGTCATATAGCCTAGGCAGGTGATAAGCAACAATATCATATAGAGGGCTGAGGGTCAGGCAGGCAATCTTAAAACTTTTAAAATTAATTTTACCATGACGAGGCTTCGATGTGTCATAGCCCCGAACATAACTAGGAACATGCGGAGATGAGAGAGACACAAAATTTCGAAATAAATACCAGATTCGGCCCTTTTCCGTATGATGGCAGCTGTATTTATTTAAACCTGGACCAGCGGAGGCGAAGTGGAAAGGCTCAATTCCGTGTCGGTGGCTGGACGTGAAAAATTAATGTGTTCAGTAATGGCCGCCTGTCAGAGACCGATCGTGCCCGGGAACCGTCCGTTTTACTAGCAATTATAACTAAATGACACACGTGTTCCACGGGTTTTTCTAGGCCCCAAATTTAAGTGATTAACGTTTCGCTGCGGCGTTGAATTTTAGCGATTTCCATTTGGTTGGGTCATGCCTTGCAGAAGTAATCTTTACATTTTAATAAGTTTTATTAGTATGATATTTATTTTAGATGAAAACTGGTGTACAAATTTACAAGAAGAGAATGAATTGAATGAGAAAATATGCGAAAAACCAGATTTTCTAGAGAACTAATATTACCTTGCTTTTGTTTGACTTCGGTTACGATAACTATTCCAAATTTAATGAAAATCAACCCAGCCGTCAAAGCGTGACAGACTTTTGCATTTATAATAAAACAGTATAGGTTACAAAGTCCAGCATGTAATTCACGAGCATAGACTTTCTTTAGAACATTGGGATAAGATAAGCATCTAAATTAGTATAAGTGCCAATATCTTCAAGCTTAAATAATGTTTATGACATACTTGCCAAACTACATAACCGGTCATAAAGCACGGGCCAGGTTCATACAAAGTTAGTATAATGAATACGTGACTTATCGTATCGTAAACTCTCAGGGTGAGCGACGTCACGACACTCAGCTCAAATATGCCGCTTGCAGCCATCGAGCGGCCGTAATATGACGGTCGTTGTTTTATATATTAATATTTTTAGGGCATCCCGCAATAAAACCATGGGGTTTTGCAAATCGATTGTTAATTGAATTTATATTGTACGCTAAATACAAATGTTTAAAATTAGATTCATTATTTGTAATTATTAATAAATTGTAGTCAAATTAACTTATCAGTTCGACTAATGGGAATGAGCACAAATACACAAATTTCATTAATAAAATCTACTTCACCGTAACAATTAGTCAGTTTTGGTTCGGATTTTATAGTTGCAGAAATGGCATAATAACATTACAATAACATAATACTCACATTGCATACTATATTACCAATTACAAAGCTTCAGATATTGCGAAAAAAATAACCAAATCTCTTTATTGCATGTCCATTCGTCCTAACAATAATTTTCTCGCCGTAAAATAAGATAGTATCATTTGCTCAGTGGCCCTCCCATCCTCTTGGGAAGGGTAATCGCCTAATTAATACCTACCCTCGGATAGTTTTACGGCTTTGCTAACTTATTGTGAATGAGGAGGGAGAACGCGGTGGTACTCCACAATAAGCGTTGGTGTATATAATATATATATATATATATATATATATATATATATATATATATATATATATATATATATATATATATATATATATAATAAGGTAGGTAAAATATTTATTTTTTGGGGTGCGTACTTCAAAAGTTAAAAACGGAATCCGTAAAGGATCACATTGTTGTCCGTCTTTTGTTTTTTATTATTTTTGTTTTTGTAAAGGAACATGTCAAGTTAGAAGAGCCCTATATTCCATGAAGAGACATAATAATAAGGCTTATGATGTTGAGAATATTTTCTGAGGCTTTTAAGGAAGTTTGACATAATTCAGCATAATCTGTTTTTAGCTTCAACGTAGCTAATAATTTTGAAGATATTTCTCAAGTGAATCTTCAAAAAAATTTCATACAAACACGTTGTTTCTTCACTGCATAAGCCGCAAACTACAAAGTATCGGTGTTGCCATGTTTCTTTAAAATCTGTTTGTAGTAGTTTGTTATTGGGATCACGCGCCGCGTACCCACTCGGATGTTAGAAAGTAAATTGATATTTTTCTGATACGTTTTGCAAATTGAATGCTCTCTGTAACATTAGAATGGATAACAAATATAATAAATAGTAATTCAAAATGCTGACTATGTAAACGTTATCTGTGTTATTTATAAAAAGCACACACACTTTAAGCTAAAATATGACCTGTCTCTTTCTATCAATGTCAAAATTATTTTAACATGCAATAGTGTCAAAACATACATTAGCTTCAGGTATTACAAATAATGTGGTACGTATATTAACACTTTTATTACAAGCTGTTACATTCTTTTACCTCAATAATAAAAATATAGGCAGACGGTATAATTACTTTTAAATTTTTTTAAACTAGGTCAAAATAATAAGCTCGGAAGCTTGGAAATGGGTTACATTGTTATAATTTTTATTTACTTTATAATTTAAAGTCAGAAATAAATTAGTATATTAATAGTTAATATGAGGAAAATGATGATGACATGATCATTAATAGAATTCGCTATAATGTCTATATCAGCGGTGTCGGGGAGGCGCCCAGTCGGACGTCCCAGATATTGCTGGAGCGACGCTGTGAAGGCTGATCTGCACGAGCTGGGAGCGGTCTATTGGCAGGCCTTCGTGCAGAACAAATTATGGCGTACTCTCGTTTCGGAGGCCAAGATCCACTTTGGAGTCACTGAGCCACAGTAGTAAGTATAATGTCTAAATGTAAAACATAGAAACCACCGTATTTTAATCACTTATTACTTAACATAAGAACATAAATATATAATAAGTGTAATACATAGTGTGTATAACATAGTGTAAGTTACCAGAGTTTCAGTACATTGTCTAGAGTTATGGGCGAACTTGCTCCACATTCGTACGGTGTAACAAAACCTCTGCTTGTAAAGCAGCATTCACAATTTAGTTCCTACATAATTATTTCCCTAACACTATGTACAGCTGACCACATGTCAAGTTGCTCTACTTGGACGTCTGGGGGCGAATTTGCAATGAATTTGGATAAGTTAATGCGTAGTCCACGGTACTAGTTATCTAGTAGTTTCGGCTTGTTAGGACACAGCTTAATTAAATCAGAAGCCACGATGTTATGTTTAACATTATGACATTAGTTATATGAATATTTTACTCACCTGTATGTACATATAAATTAATATATTTATTGTGTAATATTTATTGATTGATTGAAAAGATTTGAATTTTTTTTATTTAATAACTGCCTGGCCGATTTTGATGAAATTTGCCACATAGAGATAAAACCGGCACGATTAAAAAAATGTTATAGTTTTATCCGAGCGAATCCAAGATGGGCTGCTAGTCAATCATTAATAAAATAGCATTATTGCTACATCCTCTGAATAAAAATAAATTATTCACAACGCTTAGGTTCATATATTTTTAAAATAAATCCGTGGTCAGGAAAACTAACATTTCTTTGAGAGCTACGTTAGCTACGAGATTTAATTTTCCTACTGCTACGAAACCTAATTGTTCTGATGTCTACGAAAATTTACGTAACAGATATGTATCTATATCGAGGTTGTTAAAGTTTGCAAGTTGTTACTAGTTAAACAACCGACTAAATAGTGCAAAATATTGTCGCAAAAGTACAAGTCAAGCCGAATTGGACTTAGTGGAGTATTTTCTAACGTCCAATTTGGTTTCATATTGCGGGAAGAGTACGTGCCGATATAATACTGTATTGGGTAGTGGCCACAGATATATTTATTAGACTAGATACCGCTCTATCTTTAGATTCGTCGAATCGATCGTAATTTTTAAGAAATCTTTATTTACCTTTAATTAAATTTATGAGAACTATTTAGTATATTATTGAATAAAATCGCCTATTAAATAAAAGCTATCTGGTTTAAATTCTTGACATTAGATTCATGTTCTAATAAATTGAGTAAAATTCAGCGTCTGTATAGCCGAATGATCTACCTTCATTATAATATTTTAGGCAACTAAAAGTACACTTGGTCAAACCGCATGCAGTGTCTTTTTCAACTTAGCCCGTTATCCTGTTATTGTTCAGTTTGCTGAAAGTCTCCTAGTTCAGTGAAACTCTGATTAGACTTCTCTCTAAACCTATGACTGTGTGAAAAGAGAGATCTCTCTTTTTATGTATAAATTGCGGGGCATACATAAATAGATAAGTATAACATATCATTATTTCACCGTGCGAGAAGGAAAGCTCGAGCCACAGATCAAAGAGCACTACATGTACTTTGTATCAAAAAGTTCTTAGCAGTGCAGTAAGTTTAGTATTAGCTTCATGTTTGCAATGCGGTATCTAGCCTTCTATAAATCTATGGTCGGCGCTCAAACTACGTTCCTGGAGAATGGATCACGTCCACGTATCACTTTCCCGAGCTCATGCAGCGCCGGCCACGTTCCAAACTAATATTGAAATTATTTCAGTTCATCTACCTTCACTGTTTGATTGTTACTGAGACTCAAGCTTTTATTTTGAAACTAGCGGCTTGTCCCGGCTTCGCTCGGGTAAAAACAAATAAATTTTATGTCTAAACCTTCCTCAGGAATCACATTATCTATTAGTGAAAACCGCATGAAAATCCGATAGTTGTTTTTGAGTTTATCGTGGACAGACAGACGTTGCAGACTTTGTTTTATAATATGTAAGGATACTTATAGAGTAAAAAGAAAATCTTTTTTTGGCTCTGGCTATTAGGCGGTCAATCTAATAGGATGTCGGTCAGGAACCGTCACACAGTTTATTTCAAAATGTTCAATAAATATGCGAAGTTTGTCGAGTGCGTATGTGATTGAGTGCCTAATGACCGGATATGATAAGATACAAGAATAGACATAATTTTTATTAGTAAATGTCAAACCAAAACAAGCCTAAAATATGATCATACTCATAAACAAGTTAATCAACATAAAACCGGTAACATATTAGTGATATTCCTATGTTATATACGTTATAATGTGAGCACATTAAAAAGTTTCCCAAAATTGCATCGACAGTCTAGCGGAAGAGAACACGTAGGAAACTTTTAATAAAGTTCCTTCCAGTAAGTCGTAATGTCACTACGTTATGGAGTCTACGAAATTGAATACTGAGAGTAGGTAAATTTTGATTGTTTGTAACTTGATTTTAGTTGTAGTCCATTGACTATTCAAAAAAGGAAAATAAATTATGATAAATTAAAAAATATACTTAAAGCCACCAATCTGAATTGGGCCACATTTTTTCCTTTTAATTGAACAATGGCCACGGACTTTGTATTAAAATCTTTAAAATATATCAAGCGTAACGCCCTATTTTAGTAAAAAAATAAATACACCAGATGACTACATATCTATCTAAGGCAATGTAACTTATAAATAGGGATTACTTCACGTGTAGAAATAAGTACAACTTTACTGCGTCCAGTGGCACGGGCTAGCGTCCTATGAATTTAGATTGCAAGTTTATTCCAAGTCCAAAATTCATTTGATATACACATCGCCATGTATAATTTGATATGGGGAATGTATTTCGTTCCAGTTCCGAGAACCTGAATATCTGTGAACAGACCAAGATAAATACTGAATCTAGAACTGTATAGTGTGTTATGAAATTTGGAAAATTACTACGGAAAATAATTTACAATATAATTTGCCAATGATATTATTATCGAAATAGTATAAATTTAATTCGTTATCGACCCTAGTTTGGTCTAAACTTGCTAAAGACATTATAATAGTCACATAGTAATTTCCATTCAACTTTCACCTGCTATTAAAAAAGTTATATAGGCGTTTGAAAAAAAAAAGGCTTAAGCATTAGTTTGAGTTTATGTCTAACTCATATGCGTACCAATTTTATGTTTAGTGCAAGTATAACAGATTTTCGCATGATTTCAGCTGGCAAAGTCAAGCTGGCAAAATCTTTTGTTATTAGATTAAGAAATACCTACATTTTATCATTCGCACTTAGTATAAAAATTGTAGGATAATATAATGTCAGTTCCTTTAGTATAGTAGTTTTCATACATAGTATTGGTACAATAACCTGAACAAGCCACTTCCCGCCTAAAAGGCGAATCAAATATCTTCGAGCCGGCACTGAAGGAGCTCTATTAAATCTTGTGAGACGCTGTGCTCCTCAGTTATGCAGCACTCGAGTACTGTGAAACATCTGACCCAACACACACTTTAACAAACAATAAAGAAAGTACAGAGGTCTGTCAAAAATGTTCCATAACTTTGTTTCCAGTCCGATCAAAAAGTTATGTTATAAATTTAACAAGGAGACGTTTAATAGTGTGGCTTGCATCGTTAACTTTGACGTGCGCATAAAAACGCGATTTTGTCTAAATGTCAGCGGCGCGCTAGTCAAAATCAATGTTAAATTTGACGGTGCAACTCACCATATAGAATCAAAGTGCTATCAAGATTGTAAACTTAACTGGCATACCTACCATCGCTTAATTACTTTTATTCTTAGGCACTTAAAATTCCAATGGAAATATCTGCTTGTTTATTATAACCAGGCGCTTCTTTTTATTTAATAAAAAACCATAGAATTAGTACGTAGTACGTAGTACTCCAGTACCTAATTCAATGTAAAAAACAAACCACCAACATGAGCCTCCTTTCCATTTTTGAAATTTTATTTTGATGTAATTATCTTTGGTTACGTTTGGACTAATAAAATTATTATTTTTTGCTGAATATTTGTTATAACTTCCTTCTCTGACATTATTTTGATCTGTCAGGCACGTCTTTGAAGAGCCGTGTGTCTGAGCTTCATAGATAACACACAAAGGGTGTCGATTCACTAACATTGAAATTTTAATTTGAAGCTTACAATAACGACCAAATAGGTATCATTAGAAACAACGCCATTATTTTACTATCGTACTAAATACAGGGAGATTTACCTAAATTTATTTTGATGACACAACAAAGCATGTCAGGTATGTGTGTAATGTAAAAGGAGACCATGTATTGTCCTAATTAATTAATTTTAAAAATAAAACGATATCTTATCCAATGAAATTTGTCGTGTTAATGCCAATGGGTCAAATTTTTGTAGAATCTAATGCTTGTACTTAGTAGGTTTGAAAAGTCGAAATTGTATAATCTTATTTTATTTGTTTTTTGAAGTTTCTGGGTATTTCATGTACTAAGAATATTCGATACGATATTTTACAGATGTTTAAAAACAAAATGTTTTTTTAACCAAATCAGACAATTTTAGGACTAAAAGTATCTAGACGTTTTGAGACGAGAGATCATTTGTATAACCCCATCACAAATAAGTGTGTGTGGAAGTTCCTTTCTTTGAAACAATTGTAATAGTAGTTAAGACAATATACATCAGCTACCAATAATTAGGTCACATGTAGGATATTTCTAAAATAATCGCGTGTTCAAAATACGACAATGGATTTACTATCTCATTGTGGTGTCTGCACAAAGCGACACGCGTGATTGGGCTCCGCTCAGATGCGAAACATTCAGGTGTATCGATAAGCTCTGAAAATGTTCTTAATATTATCCAGATAGTAGCTTTTGAGATGTAGTGCTGGAGTAGAATTATAAAAAATAAGCTAGATAAACTAAAGACTCACGAAAAACTACTGGAAAAATTTAGATAAAAAAAATTAACGGAAATAGAAAATAGGAGGAAAAGAATGATTGGCCATACGATGTTGACACGATGCCTTATTTAAAACTATTCTCGAAGGAAAGAGAATATGAAGAAGTCCAGGAAGGCCGAGGAAAAGTAATGCGAAACCTAGGAAGTGTGAAAGCGCCTTCTCATACTAGCGCCACCTCATATAGTTATTAATTTATTTTATTTCTTAGCGATTTTCTATAGTACGATGTGGTCATAGTATACTTAGTAGGCAAAAGGAATTTAGTGGCCACCGTTTTCAATTTAGTCCACTGTAACTACATAGTGCATTGGGAAACTATAATACTTCTACTAAAATTATTTATCTAGTGTGGCATAATCTGAAAATATTTTTTAGTATGCGATTAAGCACTTTAACTGAAACAGAAAGCATAGATAGACAGATCCTGATAATGTATGTAGCCCTGAATGCAAATTTACATGATGAAAAAACAAGTGTTTGCAAGGCGAAGACTACATAATTTTAGCATATAATAATATATGACACAAATTTACATAAAATGTCATAAACATTTTGGCGATTTCAAAACAAAGTTAATATAAAATTCATCAATTTAAATAAAAATTAATGACGATATTATGAGCTAAATCATAAGATCAAAACCTACATCAATGACAGAAAAAATAATAAAATACGCATTATTTGGTTCTTACACCGATGATCAGAAAAATAATTATTTTAAATTACAAGATGCGAAAACGTAAAAGCATCGTAAAATCAAATAATCCCGCTTTTATCCTAAGTGTTGAACGAAAATATCACCTGCGGCTTAGACGTCATAAAATAAAACTAATCAAGTTTAATTTCTTAACTGTATTTGCGAGACATAACATTTTCCAAATATTTATTAATAACTTGACCGCGGTTTTGCCCGCGCGGATTTTTCGAGATTATAATTACTTTATGTCCTTCATCGTGCGAAATTTCAAAAAGTAGTAAATAAGGGTGTGGAAGTGACAAAACAAATCTCTGTCATTTGAGCGTATTCCTGGTTACTTCCTCAGCCGTTGGAAGCCAGGGCCTGCTTCCTACTTTTTCCTCTCCACTTCGCACATTCGTCGGCAACCCTGGTTATCAGGCCATTTACTGCTAGTTGCCAGGCTTGTTACTAAATATTTCACACATGTATCTGATGGTACGGGCTGATTTTATTTTCGTAAACATATTGTGTATAGTGTAATTTATATAAAAATATTCCAGGTATTGCCTACATATTGTTAATTTTACATAAACTAATTAAAAATAACTTATTTCGTCATTACTTTTTACAGGTGTGACGAAAGAAAATATTTCTATAGTAGATATGAGTTCAAAAGTGGCACAAAGTTATAACTAAGGATAAGAATTTATCAATAACTTAGCCCATATTTTGTACTTTTCACTGAAACTTGAGCAGAGGGTCATGTCAGTTTTTAAAACCTTAACTTTTCACTTCGACGTGTAAGAGAATATGAACTTTGTATCAATTCATATGCAGTGCAGCTGTTTATTCTTGAGTTAAGGTCTGTTTGTAACTGTGTCCGAGTCAATATTTCACTTTTACGGCGTTTACATTGTTGTTGTATTAAAATTCGAACTATGTTACCGAAATTCTGTTACGTACTACTTAGTCGACTATTGTGCGGTTATACATTGAAATAATTTACTATTCTCCTACTCGGATACTCTTTTGTATTGTCAAAAACAACATTTTACACGGAGCTAATAATGACAGTACCGTATTGTGACGTCACGGATTTTGGAGACAAAAAGCATTTCTAATATGATTTAACGAGGCCGAAAGAATTGTAGATTTCGTAATTAATTAAAGTAATAAAAAAAGTGAAATTTAATTATCCCGTACGAACATTTAAATACCTACTTATCATATATTACCTATTTTACCTATATTATATATTATAGTTATTTTTATCTACAATACATTTTATTTTTTGCCCAGTCGAATAAAGTTTCTCGTTACTGGAGAGCGTGACTACGTGAATGTCATGAAGTGAGCGTATCCACTATCCATTGCTACTGCACGTGTCGTAATAATCGGCCATAGCAATTCGACGCACAATGCAAACAAACATAGCACGTTCGTATGAAAATTAATCGTATACACACGGGCACGCATTCCTCAAAATCACATAAAACTAAGCGAAATAATTTTAATTGCCCTGCCGTTTGTGTCGTGTCTCGGAAAGTGTTAAGAGTTTGATAGCAAGCCACTTAAATTTGATCAAACGTTGTTGCGTAACAAATTCTGATTGCGGAAACTGAACTATCGAGCCCTAACAAACAACATTACGGCAAGTCCAAGCGAGCAAACAGTGTTTAATGCCAAACAATGAGTATGTTAACAAATTTTGCGTCGGGCCAGAAACATAAAGGAAATGTGATTACGTCGCAACCGGAAGTTAGTTTAAGTTGAGCGCCGGAGCATCCGCGCTACATCCGTATTTTGTGGACACACGGAACTTTATTATTACCCCCACCACGGTAATGTAAAAGCAGTGTTTTCTACCATTCGAGTTGTACTAGCAAGTCACGATGGTAGACCTTTTGAGAAATTTACATTATTTTCATATAATATGCGCCGGGGAATTCGATTCCGTATAATTTTTCAGCTTTTCTGCCATGTACAAAATTCAATCTAAATTCAACCAACATATTTTGTTTGATTAAGTAACAAACATATCTAAGTTACGCAATCATAATTATAATAATATTTCAAATTTAAATAAATTAGATGCAATTCGTATCGTGTGCCTGCAATTAATTTTCAAGGGATTTATATCGAGCAGCAGGCGTATGATAATGAGTAATATCAAGCAGACATGATCAGATTTCGTAGGTCCTAAGAAACACTTTAAGCATTTAACATTTAATTTAAAACATATACGAACGATATTTCAGAATTTGTATTTGATGAAGGAACAATGGAATCTCCGTAGAATCTGTTATTAAATAACTGTTATTATTCTTAGACGTTAGCATCACAAAACGAGTTGTCTGAATATTTCCTCAAATGAACGACGAGACGAAACTAAAGGAAAGACTAGGGAAATAATTCTTCTATAAAGTAAAAAAAAAAATTATATTCCATAAAGTAAATAATTTATTTTATATTCTATTAAATAATCTATATTTACTTCATTAGCTTTTTTCAGGAAATCGAATTCATTAATTATAATTTTATAATTAATTATGTTACGGGGACACCAATCCCCGTTTATATCCACTATATATATTAAATATTCTCTTTAATAGGAGTAAAACATTGAATTTTGTAATCCTGAATGCAATGCCGAGTAAATTTTAATTAAATGTTATGCTTTTGATCATATTGAATTGCATTCTGTCTGTCTGATATATACACGAAAAGCCCTTCAGGCATCATTCGTATAATAGGCGGTGGAATATTCGGAAAATTGAAAGTCTTGATTCTGAAGATAGATTTGAATTTGATTTGAAACAAATTAGAATGAAATCGATTATTGTCCTTCGATTCGATTCGTCATTTCTACGGATGTCTGTAGAAATTCGGAGCTTATGTCTCGATCACTTCTTGTCGAGTCGCAATACAACTATTTTATATATCTAGGTTTATTCCCAAAACAGGCAAATAAAATAACAATATAATGTCTCAATAGATGTTAATTATTGATTTCTACACAGGCATTAATACTATACTATAGGTAGTAATCATTTCATTAATACACTTTATTAATATACCTACCTATAGGTAGGTATCACTTTTTTATCTTATTTGAGCTGAAAGATACTGAATCAGTATGTGATAAGTCCATCTTTGCGCGTATTTTTTGTTACTTTAACACTTATTAAATAGTTAGGACTGGGAATGTTTACAAATATACTTTGCTTTTACAGTTATTTGTGCTATCATTTACGTATTTGTGTAAAGTATATAAAAGTATGGAAGAAGTCACTGGTTTTACTTACATTTTAATGGTGTATTAAAGAGTTGATCTATTAACTATCCACCGTATGCATTGAAAGGTGAAGAAACGTTATAACAACTTCCCTATTGATATTATGCTTTTATCATATGAGTAGCCAGGGTCCCAAATCCCACTCAGGTCAGATATGGCACGTTTTCAGACAATCAACAGGATCTTATTGAGACCATAAGCTCCAGATATAGTATCTTACAAGTAGGGCTACCGCTTTTATTAAAAAAATTAAACGGACATCTACTAAATGAATCGTGAAGAGCAAATTTACACTAATGATTATAAGATAGACCCTCTAGATTTCTATATGTTGTATGACGATACTAACTTAGTTACCTTTACCTAAATAAAAAAAACATTCAATGGAATTTCTCATTTTCAGAAGTCAATTAGAAATTTAACGAATTAATAATAAGTGCAAACGTTTGTATGTAATAAATACGTCATAATACCATACAACAATATGCTCCACTCCGTATCACGCGTCAGTTCTCCATCTTTCATTGAAAAATAAACATTTTAATGCTCCAAGTATCTAACATCTAAAACTTTGAGATACGGCAATGCTAACTCCAAACAGCAGAGTATTTCTGCCGAATTGACATCACACGTGACTTCGCATGACACGCGGGTTGTCACATCTCGGGCCCTGTATCCGTCGACATCCAGTCGACAGTAGTGGATGATTGATGGACTGCTATTCACACAATATCTATTCATCCTTACAAATTGATTCTACTCCATCAATATCATTTCAATTCGGAAATGGCGAAAGGTGTCTACGATATTTTATTATGTAACCTTCTTTTTTAGTTTTAATATAATGTGAAATAAACTTTACTTCGATAATATCTAATATGTAGAGACAAATCACACAGATTTAGTTAGCCCCAATGTGTAATGAGATGCTAACTCAAGGATATTATATTCTATAATATATACATAATGGTACTTGCTAACTGAATCTTAAGATAATGGCTGCTATGATCATCTACAATTAATTACAGTAACTCTGAAATTGGATAATATATAAGTAGGACCCCAGTTCGTCGAGGCATTTTAGTTGTATGTAGTGTAAATAACATGTCATCTTATCAAAAATATCACCACCATAATGTTCCTCAACTTGTCCCATTATATTTCTGGGGTCAGCACAATATGTCACAATTTATCTTTCTACAAGCCGCATCGCTCGCATCCACTCCTAACTCTTTCAGTTATCTCTGAAGCTGTCCATCCATCTTTATTTTTGTCTCCCTCTTACAAGAAATATGGCCTATTCAACATTCGTCCAATCACATGTTAGTCTTCTCATTATGTATCCGCCAAGTCAATCTATTACTTGTCACTTTTTTATTAATTAGCGTAACCATTTCTCACATGTACAAGCACATCGATCTACCCAAAATCATTACAAAGGTACTCATGTGACCATGGCATAAAAATGGAGAGTTTTTGTACGTGCGGTATATATACTGTACAATTTTTGTCGAATTCATCAGCGATTGAATGCATAAGTAATATGTTGAAATGAATGTAAATTTGTACTTTTGAAATTGAACAGATAAATGCATGTATCTAAAATACTATTTACAATAGAATTTTATGTGCGTTCGTAACCCAGCCCAGGTTCAACGGCCAGGTGATAAATTGTACGACTGCTTACAAACTATATAAATAAGACTTGTTTCACGTTGTTCTTCTGAAAATCAATTCGGTAGATAGGATAGCGCCCAGTTCTCGCAGTTTATTTCAGGAAACCCTGAAAAATACCATGTTTTGTTGAGATTACGCCAAACTTCGGGGAATAATATATAATAATACGTAACCCAGTATTTTAAAAATTTGAACCACCTCTGCCCAGGTGGTATAATTGGTGTACTGTTTATGCCTAGGTGAACAAACTGAATTTTTATAGACTCCTAATGCCTCTTCCAACTAAGTAGTGTACATTTTAATGTAGGTAACACGAAACGCAAAAGAAGTTTTGTATTTTGTATTTTTTTATTTGTGCTATAACTTTTACAGCAGTCAGCGCCGAGTTCGTAAAACTGAAAGATGGCACTTTCATGTGGTTTAACACATATTTGAACATTTTTCCATATGTAAAAAAGTATAAATCAAATTGGAAAAATAAATATAATATTCTATGTATAAGGTTGTAAAATTACACTTTTTTATTGAAAAAATCCACCCATTTCTTTTAAAGTGTAAACTACTTCCCCTGGATTATAGATTGATTTCGCCCAGGTGAAACAAAGGAGAATAAACCTGAAGTAAGAGAATGAAGAGCGCTGCTTCCGACCGATAAAAGAAAGCTGGAGTTAGTGGTCTAGTTTGCATTACCTATCTAATTGAAAAGGTTTACTATTTGCAACTCGAAACAGTTAAAATGCAAAACTTGCTGAGGTTGAACTTATGAAATTGAACGCCGAATATTTTAAATTTTAATTAGCTATTCACTCTTTGTATGTACTTTTAAGAGATAGTAGTTTAATTACAATTTAATTACATTTTAATGATATATGAAATGTATATTTATCTATGGCATTTCCGTAAAATATTTTAAAATGATTAATTATTTATAAAATAATACAATATCTTATCTAGCATAATTAATTTGGATTTTTACAATACTGGGTTGAGTGAAAATCTATTAAACAATTATCAATCCATTGCGTAGTTCCAAAGCTCTATATAGATAGGGACTGACAGCGGGAAGCGCTTTTCTTTTTTACTATGAAATGATAATAATGTCTTAGAGTTATAAAAGCACAGAATGCTATGGCAAAGAGCGCTAGTAAAACATACAATTGCCGTTAAATAACAGCGAAGTTCTAAGTTGAGTGTCGAACCAGTGTTGTTTTTCCCGTATCGCTGGAGTTCCAAGTTACGATTTCCTAGTAAGTACTCAATAAATGCCATTTTATTTTAACTAAGAAAAGGGGTTCAGTAGGTACTTTGTGTAATTATACGTAAAACGAGCTCTTTTCATTTAACAGGAAAAGCTACGAGTGAGTATTTTATGTTTAAAGTTTTACACGACGCATTTATAAAACTCTAAGAAGTACACCATTTTTGTTTGCAAAGGTTTGTCCAGCTTTGTTGTTTGATGATAAAACAATAGAAGGTATATACAATAAATACTTTTAAGCTATGCTCGTTTAAATTTTCAGCAAGGCCTGATTAAACTCATATTTTACAATTTCCAGTATATTTTTCTATTCTGTTATTGTGAATTTTAGAAATAAATGGAATTATACGCATACCTTTGCTTACTTTATTTTTAACTAAAACACGACCACGACAATGTCAACAAAATGCGAAAATGCGAACATAGTCGATGTTAAAGTTGTGTTTACACATCGCGCTTCGGCGGCTGCCGCCGGTGCACGCTCCATAATTCCCTAAAACGAGACCAACACGCGAGCTAAACATGACCGTATTTTGACAAACATTGTAAAAAACTTGAATATTAATAACATTTTCTAATTCGTATTGCATGCATATTGCATGGTGAATTATAAATATGTACATATTTTCCAATTTCAAAATAATTTTTTATAAAACTATTTTATATACAATAATATTAATGTGGATAGAAAGTATTGACACGAGTGATTTTTTTTTTCATAAATGATCACTACATATATAAATAAGTAATGATACGTATGTTAGTTTCAAACAAATGAAGACCACACGTGCCTCGTGTAATTTGTATCAAATACTAGTCGCAAAATGAGTGTGCGATTGATGGATTAATATAGTTTGAGGTCGGTAAGGGATGTTGCTGGTCGAATTATCGGAAACTACCCCCAACTTCTGGTAGTTGGGGTGTTTCTGGGATTATTTTGTTGGAATGTATACAAATACGCAAAATAGTTCTGCTTTCAAATAAACTTTCTGCGGTAACTACAGGATGTAAATGATGAGTATTGACTCATTTTAAACTCACAAGCACACCTACTTCTTGTTAATTACAAGTAATATGCTCGACTGACTTTTGTAAATGAAATATAGTATAGTGGTACCTATATGATTTAATTGGTACCGAATAAAATTGGGGTTAAGAAAATATTGAAAATTGCGGCTGGCATCAGTAGCTCAGTAGATAAGAACTGCTGCCCTCGATACGTAGGTATTGAACCTATCTACTTGTATAGTATAATCCAAATTATTTAATCTAATTTTAGAAATAACTCATAAAATTTTAATTCAAAAGCACGCGTGACACGTAAACAATGTGTCACGTGCCACAATCACCCAATGTTTTGAATCAAAATTTTATATGGTTGTGCGCGAAAACAATAATGAAATTACGTCATTCCTTCAATTCACATTTTAGGTCCGATACTTGTCTAAATGGTCTACTTTACCAATTGGTGTACTATTCCATTTGGCCACGACGAAATTACGACTTCTACTGCAGATCTCTTCTTCCAAAATCTTTTTCAAGGACTTCTTGAAAAGGCCAATCATTTTCCCTCTCCTATTTTATTTCTCTGTTGGCATCTTCTCAACCCCTCGTGTTTGGTTGTCCTTTTAATCTCAAATGTTTATTTATGGGAATTTAAAAACTTATATATAGTTGACTGACATCGATGTTATTATTTCGATGTTGATAGTATATTAATTTGCATTTTTGTTCCTATAGCTACAACAAACTCAGAGACAAATTATTTTAATTGTCCATTTACTAGTCTCGTAGTAGAACCTGATTGTGGCCATTATCACGAGTAATAGCTTGTAAATGGATTAGTCTGGCCAAGGAAATGCTCTTGTATCGTACAAATTGAAGCTATATTGTGTTAACTCTCTCTGATAACGAAAGAATAGAACGAAAGATAAGTTTTAACTTAGATTATTATTTTAGATCTTCAGTGGCTTTGAGTATACTAGAGTATTGGATTAGTAGTTGTGTTGTGTTTAATGGAATAATAAAAAATAAAAAATATATGGAAGGTCACACAAAAGAGTTATTTTGGGATTCCAAAATAACTCCTTTGTCTGTCCTTCCATATATTTTTATATAGTTCTATGAGTAACCAAGGTCTTGAGCATTTAATAGCACATTTTCCTGTGTGATAAAATTTGATTATTCGCCATAACAAAATAATAAGATCTGAAGTTATTTGAAAAGTTTGATTGGCTCAAATCTAATCGGCAATCGAAGGTCTTCTAGTTTTTCGAACTAATTTAATTTGAAGTATTTTTGAACAAAAAGCTGTCTATACAGAGCTCGTAAATTTTAAGTTTTAACTTGATGAAAGGAACAAAGCTGGAATGTTTCATAAAGCATCGTGTTACGTTTATTGTTCAGATATCCGCCTTCTCTAAAAACGTGCATTGAATGATGCGAACATTTTAGAATGCACAATACAAGCTCGTAACGTTGCATAATATGGCGCGCGTTCAGCCAAAGTATTCGTTATGGTATTTGCTACACCTAGCCAACACGGCGTATGTTTTTCGATATGACGCCGAACGTCAGGTGTTCATCTCGCAAATTCAAATGCAAAATCAGCTATAACCTTATAAAATTAGGTTCGAAATAGGAATGTGTCTAGGGAAGTTATTTGTGACGATCTGGAACTGTGTCGGTGTGAGCCCTCCCTCACGGCGAGAGCGTTGGCGGGCGCGGAGAGCACTTGAAACTCTGGCGAGGTGATCCGAACGCTGATATTCGCGGGAGAGGCGCCCTCTCGTGGCATCCCTCTTGCTCGCAGCGTGCAGACGCTAGGCGGGCGGGAGGCAGCGGGCGCCCGGCGTCACTCACGTCGGTTCGTTCTCCTGGATCGTGTGTCCGATCCTCTCCTCTCCACGACGTACGATCTCTCCGAACCCTCCCGGTACTAACTCGAGCGCGCTTACGCGATAAAAACATATCTTAAACCCTTTTGATTTATCTGCTCTAGTAAGTAATTAGATGTAATTTTAAAATTATCTCTTAGGGTCTGTAAGAACTAGTACTAAGACAGTTCGGATTGACGGAACTTTGAAGGTCGCCGGTGCGTAAGGGATTGTCCGGATTGAAAGTGCAAAGTGCCAAGAGTGACCGGCCCCGAGCCGCTGACTCCCATTTGCATCTGTCAAGTATTAGGTAAGTACCTGCTGAGTCTGCTTTTTAAAAGCTTCCCAGTTTTAAAGCACCCTAGAGTTTTCTTTCTCTGCGGCCCGCCAGACGTGATTGCTACACAAACAGAGGGTGGAAAGTTTAATTATTTTTACCTCCATTTTAATTTTGTTTCGCTAGCGCTGGGTATTAAGTTTTAGAATTTCCCGCTTTTGTTTTACTTTTGAATACTTTGGCTGCCCGATTCTTACGTTTCGTTACTCTCAAAAGTTTCATGTTAAAAATTTTGTTTGTTCTATTTTTAGTTTGCTTATTATTTATTTAAAGTTGTTAATAAGCAAATTGTTATGTAACTATCTTTTTAAAGTATTATGTGTAGCGTATCGAAGATGTAATATAATGATATCTAATAAATTTAAACTAAGTTACATATATTTAAGTGTTGGTAAATAAATAAAACGTAATCATTATGAAACAATGTATGTAAAACGTTGCTTATTGAGGAATTGGAATTTGAAATAGTATTATACATTGTAATAAATTCTAATTACGTAGTTAACTATAATTAAAACAACAACATAATAAAATTATAATTCTGTAATTCGAATTTCATAAATGTATTAAGAACTATACCTATCGGTAATAATATTATTATATCAAACAAATATTATAAGGAAAGAATACCTACGCTAAAACAATAGAACTATTTAAACATGCTTTCTTTTAAACATTGAATACTTTATTTTAATTTACATTATGCAAAGAGAACATAACCATAAATTATACCAAATAAAGATAATCATTAGACCAATATACTTGAACCATCTTCAACAACAACAACCACACAAAAAGTCCACCCTGGGTAACAAACAATACGGGGATGTTACTATATCGTGTTTACAGACTAAATTTCCCGATAAGGGACTTAACAGCGAAGTAAAGGCTTGTTAATTACCTTTAGGGTTCAAAAGGGTAAAGATTATTGGAGGGATTAACCCATTATTTCTGTAAATTATGTTTCATTCCATCTCATCTAAGTAGCAACCTGTTAACTAAATGTTACGCGAAGGATATTATGATTTGCACGGGTTTCAGTTGAATATAATTGATGAGATAGATACCTATACATTTTTAATTTTCTAGTTTCGATAATAGTTCATTGTTACCTACTTTCACCCGCCAAAATGTGTATTAGTCTCAAATTGAGACTAATAGCGGTATAGTGAGACTCAATATACCGTTTGACTGGATGAGCATGATGACTCATGCTCGTCCAGTCAAAGGCGAATTTACATCATAGAAGTAACCAAGAAAGCTCTAAAATGGGAGAGTGATACTAGCCACAAAAAGTGCCCTGTCCAGTTATATAACAAAAATTAAGTATATTTAGGTATTAATGTTCCCAAGAGATATACGCGAATGAATCAGCACGCTAACGAAATGTATTTGTAAGTGTAACTTTTACATAAATAAAAATAAGCACTCGGAAAACGAATATCTCAATTTGAACTCATGTCAGTCGGTCACAAGCCCGACATGAACTTTGGTGGTCGTTAAATTTTCTACGCAGTTTTTATTGCGTCCTGAGTGCCCCTTCACCTTTTGACTTATGAGGATCTCAGCCTTGCCCCAAGTACATGAGATGAATAAAAAAGTTGTGAATGTAGGAATGGCGATTGTACAGGTTGATTTTTTTATATCTTCATTACTCGTCAATGGGAGAGAAAAAAAATTGTTAAAATGAATTGTTGGAAACAGATTCATCAAAAAATTTAAATGGTTTCAAAAAGTCAATAAAATGTGGCTATCCACATAATTTGATGGACGTGAGAAATTTTCAGACTGTATTATCTGTTTACAGCTATCTGATTTCTATTACATCACGCAAAGAAAAATCGATATCATATAGAACACAGTAAAACGTATCCCCCATAAATAACCTAATTCAGTGGCGTCAACAAATTTATAAAGTTATTCGAGCAAATAAAATAAATACGTCACAACTTCGCCTTTAGGGTCTTTAAAGGTTAAATTATATACGCTTGGGAACGAAAAATGGAGACATATTCCACTATTGGGACCCGCGAGTTATTGTAGCCTCTCAAGTCGCTTTGCAGCGCCCAACCTATTCATATTTTATACTGCATTATGTAAGTGGGATTACGTCGACGGAATTATAAGGAAAACATTTTTTAATCCATTTGACCGGGTGAAAGTAACGCTGAAAAAAAAAATATAAATATTCAATCGGGCAAGTCTTTCCCAGATTATTATTTAGAGTTGGATCAAGTTGTTACTTTGAAACATATATATGAGAGTAAATAGGTGCATTTAGAAATATATGTTTATTTTTTTTTATTACGGTTTATTTTGATTCATTTGAATCCAAGACCCTCTTCGATTTCCTTACCCTCTCCTAGTTTAGATTTTTCCAGTAATCAAGAAGTGATGTGAGGTGGCCAAAACATTTTTCCTCACCATGTCTCTATTTACCCGCAGAAAAGTTGTTGTATTATTTGAATAACATCACAGAAGGTATCAGATATTTATATAATGAATATAATTTAACACAACGATCTTACAGAGCATAGAAAAATTACTCGTATATAACCATCAAGATTAGGTCTGACGCCCCACAGTGATTTATATATGTAGTGAGGAGCCTTTATGTCAGTTATTTCTCAGAACATGCTTTTCTGTGCCCTTTTACCTTCCCACATAATAAGATTCAGGTACTTATCTTCATGGCTTCTATATTTTGTAAGTACAGTTTCTTGAAAATTTAATTTATCATCACAAAACAAAACTGCACTTTGAGTAGATTTTCTAATCTATGCAATGGATTGAATAGATTTTCTAATCTATGCAATGCTTTTTTGTTATAATTAAGTTTTTTTTATAGCTAGTGATAAACACTTCTTCTCGGTTGGTACTATTTCTTCCAACTGAGAAATCACTAAGACTCAAATGTTGTAAAGATACTTATGTTCAAGTTTATGAATTTAGTTCGTTACATTAATTACACGTTACAGGTAAGGCTCAACATTGCAAGTACTCTGAGGTTAATGAAGATTTTACGCGTGGAAATAACGAGGTCCTTTTAAATGAATTAGAGCCATTAAGTTCGGAGATGTAGTTAGATTTACTTACTTTTAATTTTACTCCCAAAATGGTACTAAGTAACTTATTTCATAACACTCGCACTAGTTACCCGGCGTACTATGAGCTACAAATGCGGCAAGCACTTTAACACGAGGCGACGCTTAAATAGAGAATAGACAATCTCGGGATCGACACTCTCGTAAATAATTGAATCCAAGCTAGGTCTTTTTTTATAGCCTGTATTTTGGGTTCCACTGCTGAATTTCTTTTTCTTTCTCATTTTTTGATTGCACATTTATTTATTATTTTAAAATCTTAGTTTTATTACATTGAAAACGAGATACAAACACTTAAATTTGATTTGTATATCGTATTTCTCATTTGAAACTAAGTTTTCCCGCTACGTCTTCGGCTCTGTTTAATCCCCGAATCGCAAAGTTGGAATTGCATTCCCTTATCGTATTACATAGTGCAGCGTTCCGTTGCTCACCTAAGACGCCAAGATACAAAGAACCCTCAAAACAACCTTTGTCGCGGATTCCGGCAAGGAGTACGTAATGACCCATTTTTTGGCTGGTTTATGCAGAGCCTTGTTTCCTTTTAGTAATATATTTTAACAAGCTTCACACATGATATTTCCTACCTTCTACAAATTACAAATTTTGGTATGTTTACCACATTTCCTGGATTTTGCTTTAATACAAGTTAAAAAGTTATATTTATAGTTTGCTGAAATTTATTATTTATGCGTGTTTTATATACTACATTAAGCTAGATTTTTTTTCATATTTCTAACACATGTAATATCTAATTACATGTGTTAGAAATAATGAAAAAATAACTAGCTTTTGACCACAGCTAGTTCGGTAAATATTCTATGCTAAAATTAAAGGAGGTACATAACCAGTAAACCTTATTTGGCATTTATAATATTCGTTAGAAATCCTAATACTTTTTGTCAACCAGAAGGTTGTATGTACTTGTTTATTTAGTATTCGAGCTCACTTGTTTTTCTATAGCTTGATATTTTGCGTGTTTCTAAAGATAAAAATAACGACAAAATCGATTGTGCCTAGTAGATATTTTGCATCGATATTCAGAAAAGAGACTTCAGCAAAATGTAAATGCTAAAATTTGCGTAAAACAAGATTTCAGTCAGCGAAAAAATATTTCTTACTACAAAGAAATGGAATTTTATTTTTTGTAGCGAAGCCAAATAAATTAAAACTCATTTTTTTCATAAAAAAGTGAATATATATATATATACACAATATATTTTGTTGTAAACAATTTATTTTGGATCTCTCTCTCTCTCATCTGAGCGTTTTCCCGGTTTACTTCCTCAGCCATTGAGTCGGAGCCCAGGGCCCGCTTTCCTACTTTTTGGCCTCCATTTCGCACGTTCGTTGGCATCCCCAGTTGTCAGATCAATGGCACGCATCATCGGACCTATCTGATGTGAATTTACGAGTACCATAACTTGACTAGATCTACCCAATTAAATTCACATAAGCATAATGACTGTCCTGTCTGTAGATAATAGGTATGTAAGACGAAACACATACAGGTATTGGAAAGCCCAGAAGCGCTTGGAATGCCTGTGTAACAAGGACCTTGTAATGCCACGGCTCGTATAACAAGTTGCTATGCTGGGAAACTCGCCAGCATGAAACGAAAGCCGCACTGGACGTTTAGATTAGTTTTTACTAGCTTAGTTACTAGGTAAGTACAGATAGAATATTAATCTTATTCTCTGAGAGAGCCCTGGGCTCCGACGCTTAACACCTGAAAAGGGGAAAAGCTCAGATGAGAGAAAGAGAGAGATTATTATAATTCTTATATCATAAGAAATTATTGTATGTACTTACGCACAAACCAAAATTTATAAACATTTCAATATCCACTAATAATATAAATGCGAAAGTGGATATGTCAAAGCCTCAGTCATGCTAAATGTAATTAATGGAATTAGATGAAATTACTTACACGAGATTATGCAACCTGTAATTTTATATTAAAAATTCCAGCGGGAGTAAAGGCCCGGGGTGTGATTTAGTTATTGAGTAAATTTTATTAAAAACCCAACCCAAATAAGCCTATAGATACGTATTATACCGAGGCCCAATCCAAACGTCGTATTACCGTTGCAGCATTGCCCCCATTGGATGGCCAAAGATTACTTATTACTTGGATCAGATTATGATCCGGAACGATGATCTCATCCAATCAAATTAGTATGTCGAAATTATTTAAATTTAAATTTATGATTAATTATTTATACTAATTAATATTATAAATGCGATGCGAAGTTTACATGTGTGTGAGGATGTTTGTTACTCAGTCACGCTAAATCTACTGGATGCATTTCGTTGAAATTTAGTACACAGGTAGATTTAATCTTTATTATTGTACCAAGGTCTCGCGTTTGAGTTACCCTACCCGTAACTACTTTTATGATGTTTAAACATAAACAGAAGACAATCAGGTCAAAGTGATTCAATAATAAAAACTATCTATTAAAATACTTATAAAAGCGGTGGAAAGCAATAAAAACTATACGACTAGCTTAATGTAGTAGAAATTGAACTTTTACGCTACAGGATTTGCCTAAAGTATATTATAGTATCGTAACTGTTAGAAGATTATTTTTATACTTCCTTGCATACAATAAAAGTAAAGTTTAATTTTAGGTCAATATTGGGTCATCTCGGTAGAATTTCATTTCGCTATTTTTGAATTGATGTGCAATCGAAATCGGTCTAACATGAAATGAAAAATCGGAGATCTATTAATATTAGTTGATAAATATTAATCTGACTACTAAATACTACTAATTACTATATTAAATACTAATTACTATATTAAAAGTATACGTAAGTACTAATAAAAGTAATGATTTATTTTATAAAAACTATTCTATTGCGATCGGTACGTAACTGTAAAAGTAGCTTATATAATAGTGTCAACAACCTGACAGTTCTTTGAGTGGGTCTGAACAGGTTCCAGGCGATGCTATAGTAACCCATCCGAGCCGTTGTGCGCTGCACGACGCGATTCGATTATGAAATTTCGCAATGACAACAACCAACATCACTTGCCAGATGAAAATAATACATACGTCCGATATTGTCGTAATTCGCCACGTCGCGCTGCCGCTCCGCATTTGTTGCTGAGCTAGGACGCCGAGTAGCAGGCGCGGATGTAATCCCTGCTGAGACCCTATTTGTGAACGCACGCGATAACCCGGCGAATATATACTTAGGTACGTAGGCTTAAACTGTCAAATTGTTGCATATTTCTGAACTCATTTATAATTTAAACGGGAAAATAGCTTAATAGTAAGACAATTCTCAAAAATCTTTAATAACGCACCATACATTTTTGACGGCATATGGTAATAATGTCGTACTATCACCGGAGTACCGATTCGATTTCGATCACCGATCAAGTTAAGACGGAAAATTATATTTTTCACATTGAATAAAAATCGTGGTCAAAATTTGTATCCATACTTCCATACTAATAATAAAAAATGATTTCAAGCGAGCTCAAAAACTACTCGATAACTAGTTATAAAATATTAAAGTATCGTTGAACACATATAACATATTATATACCTAGTACTTAATTACTTTCATCAAATTTACAATCACACAATGTAAGTAGTTAATTACACACATAGTTATGTTTTTGTAAATGGTCTAGGGATAGAATGACTCTCTATTTAGGAATTTATAGCATATATATGCAGCTGTTGATGCCAACGAATACTTAGGTCGAATTGTTACCTGTATGCATAGAAAAGTCGAACGCAGTTGAAAATAGGGCTCCTGTGAAGGAATGAGGAGCGAAGCTATCATTTATAAAGCTCAGCGGATAGTGGGGCCACACACGTTTGTGTGCCCTTCAGATGAGAAGCTTATGTTTATTACTAGGGACACGGTATGTGTTGCGTTTATAAACATGAGACGTATGGCGACGATGTCCTTGTATAGTTGTATGCTATGTATCCTACTGAAATTATAAATACGAAAGTTTGCGAGGACTTATATAAATAAACTAATAAATATATTAGGACAAATCACACAGATTGAGCTAGCCCCAAAGTAAGTTCGAGACTTGTGTTATGGGATGCTAACTCAACGATACTATATTTTATAACAAATAGATAAACAATCAAAATCCGAGCCAATCAGAAAAAGATCATTTTCCTTCATGTCCCGACCGGGGATCGAACCCGAGACTCGGTTCAGAGGCAAGCATTTTACCACTGCGCCACCGAGGTCGTCGTTGTATGTGTACGTTTGTTTATTTATCTTTCACGCTCAGTCTACGCATTGTTATGAAATTTGGTATACGGGTAGAATATAATCTGGAATAAGACATAGGGTGCTTTTTATTTCGAAGTTCCTAAGGGAGCAAAGCCGCGGGCGCAGCTACTACGTCATAAATTGATACGTCACAGATTGATGTACATATTTCTGAATATAATAAAATATATTTAGAGGATGATATCTATCCATTCATTGGATTATTATTTTTTTAATTCTACTTTAATATTTAATTTTTAAAAGATAGTTATTTAGAAATAAGGTCTAATATTCCTGAAATGAAATCCTTTATTACATATTATAAAACAAAGTACCTACTATGCCGCGTCTGTCTGTCTGTTTACTATAAACTCAAAAACTACTGCACGGATTTCCATGTGGTTTCATGTATAATTTATTACCCATATTTTTACCCGAGCGAAGACGGGACAGGACGCTAGTAATGTATAATATTGATTAGTAACCGTTCATAATCGTCAAAAGATATGAAATATCCAGTTCAGACGGCACAATATGTATTTATTCAATAAACTATCCTGAATATTTAAAGGCCGCGCCATCGAAATCATTGTACTGAATATTCGAGATAAAAAAAATTCGATTGAAAATAACCATGTTTCCGCTTGGACAAGGCGAATATTGCATTTCGTTCGGGTGACGTGTCAACTGCATTTTAAATAACTTAGCCAGACTCCAGTATTGATTCGAAGTATTTATGGAGCTGCTATAGATATAACTAGCGGCACGTCCCGACTTCGCTCGGGTAAAAACATAATAAATTATACACTTAAACCGTTCTCAGGAATCACAAAATCTATTGGTATAAATCCGGGGAGAGTTTTTGAGTTTATTACAGACAGATAGACAGACACGTTAGCGTAATTTGTTTTTATAATAGGTAAGTATGTATAGTTAGCAGTGGCGTAGTTAGTGGAACATTTGACTCCAGGGGCAACTAAATCTGACCCGAACTTGGTCTTCATCGTAAATTTTAATTCCTATAATAGAACTCAATCAGGTTTTCTTTTACACCAAGGCTTATGGTACAGTCACATCAAGTTACCCCGCATAACCCTCTATGGCGCAGTAATAGCGGCGAGTTTTCAATAAATTTGGGTAGATTGATGTGCTGTTGACTGTACATACTACACCACTGTACTTATAGAACTCTCCTGATTTATTTATTAAGAGCTATTTTATAAACTTCAGGATTTTTTAACGAGATTGCTCTTTTCACAGCTAGTAGATGTGAAATTTTTCTCCGCTTTGAAAACGGGGTGAAAATCACGGTGCATAAATTCCCGTCTGTTACTTTAAAAGCAATTTAATTAGTTTTTTGCTAAAGCATGAATTTACAACTGTTGCAGTTATTTTAATGCTTTGAATTAATGTCACTTGAACAATATGCAGTTTTGTGTTTCAACTATTTGAACATGTTATTGTTGCAAAATCTAATATTTTGAGTTGAAAATGTATTTGCTGTTTTTATTTTTGTACATATTTCGTTAACATTTCTAATGCTATTGTACGAAATATTGGTACCTAGTTATCTTTAACTATTTATTCAGCTGAAGTTATTTTAACTTTGAGTATAATAATGTAGATAATCATGTCACGATATTTTGAAACCTACTGCAAAATCAATAGGAGGTGCGAATTTCAAAACAGTTTTGTCTCAATAATATCTGAAACAAGTGAAGCGTGCTCTGTATATTTCCCATCAGCGTATACTCTGTGCGCAGATTTTCGCTGCTTGTCAATCGTGCACGCGTGATCGCATGTTGGAGGGGAGGCCCTGGAATTCGCGCATCACTGCGACCAATCGAATTTATCTACATCTATATTACAGAATATATAGATTTTTATTCTCAAATGCGGTTATTATAGTTTTATACACATTTCGTTTCATCGAAGGATCCATTCTTCTAATGCGAAATATTTACCTGTTGTTCGGGTTATTAAATACCTACTATAAAGATTTAAATGGTTACGGTACTAATTGGAATTGAGCGGGAAGATGTTTCAATTAGTATTAAAAACGTTATTTTTTTAATTAGAGGAAACCTAAAGAGTTTAAGACCGAAGATCTTTTATGACATTGATATTAAAGTCAAATGTTAAGTCACCCAGTTGTAAAAACGGCGAAGTTTCAGTGAATATGTGTGGATTATTGTGATGTTCACTGTACTTGTTGTACGCTGAACTTGTTGACATGCGCCAACTCAATAATGTGACCAGTCGTGTGTGCGAGTGGCCTAGGCTCCTATGCACAGTCAACTTCACTCGACCTGCTAGAATTCACTGTAAACTCGCACTTAATCATAGCTTAGAATTACGTAATATTTATGCACCGCTGACTCCTTCTCTGTATGACCTGACGTTATACTTAAAAGTTTTCCAATTGAGCGCAGTTAATAGGTACTATCATCACCTTATGCGAGGCTCTTGTCGGTGTAGTTCCTTCAATTTTTTACTTTTTCGTAGCTTCCATTGCTCTATCTTCATAGCTACATATTTCACTTCTCGATACGACATTTTTTAATAGCCTTAAGTAACTAAAGATGGTCTTCCTAGCCTAGGCTCCTTCTTCCTTCTATGATATTATCTAAAGTTTGTAAACCAAAAAATATATATTGATGATTTCTTTTTTACAATAATTGCTTCTCGGAATACCTTCAAAAACTTAACTTGCATCTGTGCCTATAAAATAAACATAACATACTACCTAGATAAGAATAAAATAGATATATTTTTACGAGCTGACGATTTGGCACACTCCGTTGAGCAGATTTTCCGAAACTCGATCGCGTATCATTTCTGCGGTGAACGGGATCCTACAAAACGGAATCGTAAAACAGAATATTTATGAAAATATTATCGTTTCACTCGAAAATTCAACTGATTTTATTTTACCTCTATTTAAGTACCGTTATGAAAACACATGAGTGAATTTAATGTGCCTAAACATTTCGGGCACACAAATAAACTGGGTGGGTAATACATTTATTTTTAAGTACATACGTCATAATTATTATAGAGGTGAAAGAACACATTACTAATAATTTATGTCTAAAATGAAATTGAATTAAATAATGTATATTATTAGTATTATTTTTAATTCTATTCTGTTTAAAATTGCTTACAGAATGTCATTAGAAATTTAATGATTGATTAAACTATAGATTTAGAAGTCTAGAGTAACGACGTCTAAAGTCACATAATACACACATATTACACATAATACAAATAATCACATATTCATATGCTATAAAATATAGCACCATTGGGTCACTGGTGTCGAACTTTTTATGGCACTAACTCAGTTTGTGTGATTTGTCCATTTAAAATTGGATGTTTTGGTAGATTCATATAAATGTATGCAAAATGTAGATTACAGCTACAGGTCCCTATAGACCGTTTCGCAAAGCCGAATACCACTCTTTGATAAATTCGTGATTCCGAGTGGATTCCAGAGTGAGTTGTCCGTAATGTCACTGCCTATTAATCTAATACTTTTGAAGTGAATCTACCGAATGTATTGGAACGCTATAGTGAAGATTCTCTTATTCATATTTTGATCGCAGCCTGCGGCTGAGAGAGAAAATTCAGGATTTCTGGTTCTCTTTTACCCATATGCGATATCATCGCACTTCGTCAAGCTGTTTTGGCATATTTAACGTATTTACATCCTTTCGATAAATGCAGAATATTGCCAAAGTTATTGTCAAAAATATCACGTTTATCATACATACAAAATTCAAACAATTTAAGACAGCTTTATCATTGGCACATCCCTTGTGTTAAATTCGGCTTCCAAGATTTAAGCAAGACCCAACCAACACAATAACTGACACGGCAAGTTAAATAAACACTCGTATAAAAACACACTCACTCAATCCATTACTAAATATCTTTCAAACGACAATAAATAGTTGCGCGGTCAAATGGTTCCAAAGTAGAAGCGATGTTTGGATCTAAAACGCTTTTACATTGATTAAGATTTCTCTTCAAATAATACTTTTAGTCCCCGTGCATCAGGACGGCTCTCAATTTTTATGAAAGCTTAGATCTAAATCAAGAACGTTCGCCTTTTCCATTGTTGATAACGTCCAATTAAATATATAAACTTTTAACTGAGTACAAGCAATAATATTAGATGTAATTTTTACACGTTTTTATATAGCTTACAGTGTGAATATGTTCGGGTAAAATGTAATTTTGAAGCAGATATCTTCAACCGATTGACCTGAAATTTTGAATATACATTTAGTTTGTTGCATCGTCCCACCCGGGTTCGACGAGGGAACTCCTCAACTGTTTACAGCACGGACATGATTTTTATGTCATGCATTGAATGCAATAAGATCTCTTTGACAACAAGAAAAGCTTGTCGTGAAAATTATATTTTTCTAAGAAACTTTTTACCTATATACTTACTAAAAGTTATTTTCATTTCTCCAAGTTTGCAGTTTTAATCGTACAATTTCTATGAAACTTCTGGTAATGAACCTCACCTAAGTTGTTTGAATGTTACTAGATAACTAGTGAATAACTACTCCGTTGTAGTATTCCTGTTAACATCTTCAGATTATTTGATATGTATATTATTTCAGTGAACTGCTTTATATAAGTATTTCTTTAAATGATTTAAAGCAAAACTTTTAAAAAAATCTGCAGAATAAAGTTTTAAATAAGACGATTTTTTCCAAATTAACGAATTAATATGGAAGCCACAAACATGAGTCGTTTTCATCTTACTGCAATTGAAATGAAGTTTGAGTCTCTTCTGATATCAGATAGGTAACTGGGAGAAGGGGTGGACGAAAGAAAAAGATAAGTGATTTTTGGTATTTGTTTTCCTGTAATCTGTCTATTCTGCTTTCACGGCTAAACCGCTATAAAATTTGATGCATGTAGTGAAAAACACCCGTTCAAAGATCGAGGCCACTTTTTTCGAAAATCAACCCCCAAAGGCTGTAATGGACTGGACATTACGGACAATGTTCTGTCTGTCCCGTTCTTTGTGAATATTAATATCGCTTCTACTTTAGAACTGTTGATGTCTGGAAGATATTTATTTTGTATGAAAATCATGTTGAAAAGAAGACTACTTAATTGGTTATTACATAAAATATTGATCTTAGAAGTTAGTAATCTGGCATGGGTGGGTGGGTGCACATTAAATACAAAAACAAATGTAATTAAATATGCTGTCAGAGGTAAATATTCTGCACAGATGAAGTCGGGGATAAACAGCTTGTAATAAATAAAAATGATTTATTTTTCCCTAAATAAAATATGCAAAGCAAAATATACAGTTATAGATGTATTAAATTAATCAAGGTTGCCTCGATATGTGCCTGTCTGTAGGCACTAACTAGTTAATCAAGTCAAGCCTGTTAGTCTCTGATTAGTCAAAGCAATATTGAAGAGCTTATGAACAATCCAATAGGCATACAAATTCGAGGGTTCCCAAATATCTCTAATTATTTTTAATACGTATTACGATCGCAAAATACTTTCATTACACTCAGAAAATAATGTATGTTATGAAGAATTTTGGATCGTTCTAATACTATAGCAAAAGAACAATATACTTACATAAATGTATATCCAAAAGTACATCTTCAAACGTTGTATTCTGTATGTCTTTGTCTTTTTGAATTTAGAATTCAAAAATGGCATCAATGTCTGGATCTCGGGTCAATAAATGCAGAGTTTGAGGTTCACCTCTCAATATCACATGAAGTGAGCGCTCTCGAGTGAATTTCATTGTTTTCTAATAGCACTAGTTCCAAATAAATGTTCCGTGAATTTAACGTATATTTTCATAAAGTCGAAAGATTTTCCTTGGAGAATTCTGTCTGTCCCGTTCTTTGTGAATATTAAATGGAAGGTGATTTAATCGGCTTTTGTGAATTTAGTACATACTATACCAGTTCGTGGTCTCTCAATGTTTAACAAATAAGTATTTATTTAGAGTACATATTCCATAAAAAAATTTAATGTCTACTATTATCATGGAATATTCAAAGTTACATAATAATATAATTACCTATAACTTTAGTATAATGCAAACAAATCGTTAATTTCGGGAAGACAGTTTTATGTCTTTTGTTTTTTTTAGTCTATGACAAATATGCAATTTTATAAAGATTTTTCAAAAACACTCCAATATTACGGTTTAAGTTTGTTGATTTTATTTTCAAATCAAAATTTTCAGATACCTCGATCATCTAAGAATTCTCGTGCATTCCGCAAAATGAGACAAATTTTTGGCCGTATCCGGAAAATTCCGTAGTTATGGCAGCCGCTCCAGAGAATGTCCCGATCTTGACTTTTGTTTTCTTAAGAGGATTTTCACTGAGCCAAAAAGTAATCTTCAAAATGAAGCCATATCATTTTACCTTCTTTGTTCGTTGCTTGTTGTCAATTAAAAATGTAAATTATTTTTTAAAGACCACTTCAAAAATAAAAAGATGATATGTATAATGATTATATTTTAATGAGAAAACTGATTATCATGGAGATGACACTCGCAGATTAATTTTGATTATACATTTCTATTTCTCGAAAGGAATTTTATGAAAATTAATCTAATAGTTATCAAACTAATATTGCTATGTGTTAGAGATCACAAGATGAAAACTCCACATAGAAATATAGCATTGACCGCTTTTCGATTGGATCAAATCTGCAATCCCTAGACGAAACGTCAAAGATCTGATACATAAGCTTCAACCGTAATATCTGTAGAAACATTTATCAAATAATATGTATTTAACTGATAAAGTTTTCGGTGAAAGTATACGAGTGCAATATTACTTGAGCGTTAGTAGTGAAATCCCGGTATATACATGTATTTGGTCTTTTTTACATTATGCCAATTAATTGACCATTAATAATTTATTTCACTTCGAAACTTGTTTTTTCTAGTTTTAAACTTTTATTTGAGGAAACTATACGAAGTAAAATCAGACCTTTTTGAAGGCTGGTCCAGACGACGACAAAACAAACTCCCTTGACGCGTTTGTTTGTTTAGGCTCGGATACATAAAGTCTGAATGCCGTAGTGGATTTCGTAATTTTTTTTGTTACATGAGCACTTAAAGCTGCTTTAGGAAATCTGAAGATAAATGAAATCTGTGTATTGCTAAATCCATCGAAATCCTTACAGGATTTATAACGTTTTCGGCTATTCCTGCTAAATCTTATTATGTAACTGGCGGAACTTGTCTTGATATATTCAGATTTAAAACTTTTTTTACAACAGTTTGTTTATTCAACAAAGAAAACGTTAGTAGGGTGATTCTCAACTAGAGCAAAGGGTCAATGTTCTGACAAAATGTCTGTGAATATTAACAAACTGACAGAGTAATTTTTTGTGCAAGCTGAGTTTGTCACCGCCCATTTTTACTTTTATCAAAGACCACCCTACAAACTGAATGGTGCTCTGGCGTCCGCAGCCAAATTTGAAATATGGTTTCCCTTCGCTGCAGGAGACAGTTATTGGATTGCCAGCATCATGTCTGTATTTATCGACATTTTTCATTCAAAACGAATGATTTCATTTATTATGACAGATTTATTATTAGGTATTTATTATCAATAAGATCAACTTTTGCGGTGGTAAAATGTTTTTGCAAAAATATGAATGTTCGAATATTTAAATAAAAGAGATTTTTTTTAAGAAAGTAGGCATAAATAGTTGAATAGTTACTGCTTAAAAACATATTTTATTTGTAATAAATAGGCTACTAGTAAATCATTAAAAAATAAAGTAACATTTTTTGTGATTTTTACAAGCTTTTTTATACCAATCATTAGTTAGGTAATTGGTTTTTATTGCAGTCTACACGAAGAAGGGAACAAAAGTAATATAGTTTAAATTGGTTGTTTGCTTCACAGTTTATTTGATTTCTCGAAGTAATTTTGACGATTACGTACTTTTTTACTGTTACTCGTGAAAAAGTCTTTATGAGTGCAATTTGAGACTATGTTGTTGAATTTGTTTTTTATCCATTGACACTCGATTGTACAAATAGTTGATTCCTTACAAATTATTTTAAAAGTATTTCATAGCTATATCTTATTTATCTAGGACTTAGGTACCTTCCTACTTTTATAGACTTTTTTGTATCTAATCAACACAAAGCATTTATTTAGAAATTATATTTTTATTGGATCTTTTTACAAACCAACAGACAGTTTTTTGGACCAACAGACCTCTAAAAATATCAAAACACATGTGAGAAGTCTTCTGCTATTAAATATTTTGTTATATATCAATGTGCCAAAATAAAGAAGTGTGTACGAACATAATAGGTGATTTATAAAAGTATGAATACTACTCATTTTTGTATCCAGGATGTGGTAAATGTAACATCATTCTGAACGGTAAAACAAACCTTTTCTATGGAGTTGTCGCACGGTGCCGTAAGCCGGTCTTATACACGACTATCCAGTTACTTGCGTAGACTAACGACACTCCGTTCCTGAGGGTCCCTCCCTCTTTACCACTCCGCATATACATGAAGCCTTTTTATAGGTCGTCAACCTGGAAAACTAGGATCTAGGCGGCATACATTTGCTGGAAATGAAAGCAAAGGCCATGTTCGATTGATAAAAAAAACGTGACCCTAATTATATAGAAAATATAATAACATCACATGTAAAAAAAAATTCTTGGCTTTTCTTGGCTCGTAAATTTTTTGGTTATTATTTTAAACTATAACGAAAAATTACTGAAGAATAGAATTACAGTAAGAGACTTTATATTAAACCTTCCACAGAAAAATATATTAGGAAAAACCACACAGATTGAGCTAGCCCCAAAGTAAGTTCGAGACTTGTGTTATGGGATACTAACTCAACGATACTATATTTTATAACAAATACATATATAGATAAACATCCAAGACCCGGGCCAATCAGAAAAAGATCGTTTTCCATCATGACCCGACCGGGGATCGAACCCAGGACCTCTCGGTTCAGAGGCAAGCACTTTACCACTGCGCCACCGAGGTCGTCAACTTTATTGTGAGTAAATACCTAATAACTGAAGTACCTTACCGTTATCTACAAAAGCAAATCTGTTACGTAATTATATGACCATTTAAATACAAAAATAGAATGAAAATGTCAAAAAATTTATTCTAAATACCACTCAAAGTTTGATATTGAAAATCTTTGATATAAAAATAAACAAATCGTTTTTAGATCATCTAGTGGTTTTATCCGCACGCGAGAGCGACATAGGAAATGACGCGAGTAGAAAACCGTACACTGGTTCATTTTATTATGGAGACAGCTACCGCGCAAGCCAGTTCCAAGAAAGAAAGTCAATCCTTATTAGGGATAATAGGTAATAGACGTTTATCTATATAATTGGCTATCAGTTATGGGGATAGTGTGTATGCGACTACTTGCTACTAAAATGCCGATCGGCAGTCGTAAAATCATGTATCAGTAGTTTGTAGCTTGTGAGAAATAACTATAAATATAAAAATTGACGAGAAAAAGTGCCTGCGAAGGTCTAATTTCTGAATAAAGGATTTGAATTTTAATTTGAATTCATGTCACAAGCCTTTAGGCGACTTGAATAAAATCTAACAAAACTGACACACTCGAAAAAAAGATTTATGGGAAATCTGAACAAAAATATAGGATTTCATTGATTCGTTATTCCTAACACAGGTCTCAGATTTTATCCAAGTACCTAACCTATAGGCATTTGACATGATTTTTACACCACTATCTAAGTCTTGTAAGGTAAGGTAATATCACAATATAAAAACGAGTACTACAAAGAAATACAGAGATTTTAGTTTCATTTCGATTTTTTAACCGATTATAGTAAAAGGACGATGCAAAATACAGAGACAGTTAAACATACTACCAAACCTTACTTAATTAACGACGAAAGTTTCAAAATGAGACGCTACAACTGTCTTGAACTTGTATTAGTAAACTTGTGACTAACTATAACTTTGTAAAGTTGTGACGAGACAAAATAAAACAATGTTCATTTGCCACTTTTTATTATAGAGTTTGAGAAACACAGAGCGGGTTGCACCCTTCAACTTTGACGTTGACTTTAACCTGTGCAGAAAAATGCAAAGTACGTTTGTTTAGGTTAATCGCATTGCGCATCGGGTCACGCAGGTTAAACGTTAAAGTTGACTGGTGCAACTCACTCTTAAAAGCCATAGTTTTTCGGTACTCTATGACTCTTGGGTACAGTCAACAGTGTTAAGTGTATGCCACTAATTATCACTAGATGGCGGTAGGTAGTCGTAAAAGTCATGTCAGATGCTTTTAGGCAATTTGAATAAAATAAGTCTTAGAACTTACTCAATGAAAGAAAACAGTGTAAAGTGAATGAATTTTCACATTTATCAACTGATATCAACTGAAAACATCAAGAAATTGCATTCCACTATAAAACTCATGTGGCCAGTACCAGACAATCGAAAAATGCGGACTTCTATTCGAATATGAAATTGAAAACTGTCAGAGAAACTACACGAAAATCTAGTTTCAGTATCTAGTCTTCTTTTTCATTAAAAAATGGAGTGCGTTTGACGTGCGTTACAGTTTTATGGGAACCAGGAAAAATCGTAAATATGCGAGATCTTAAAAAAAGTCTATTCACTCTCTTGCCTTGAAGATTCCTAAATTGTAGGATTCGGGAAATATCCTTCTAGTCTAGTCATCACAAAAAGAAAAACATGAAAGATCGTTCTCATCAATATCCGGCGGATGTACAGTACATATGCAGAAAAAGCCAAAAAGTTTCGCTTCGCGTGACATAGGCCAGCCATATGTTCTCCCTACGCGCCGTCCCACGCAACGGCCTGGGCCTAACTGCTAACAACATTTGCAATATTAATTATACCCGCCCGCAGAGGCGTAGCTACCGACGGCCTTGCAACGGGGCGCCTAAACTCAGGGGCACTTCGGACTCTGACTAAAGAGACCATTATTTTTGTCACTCATCAAAGATGAATAAAATAATACTTAAATAGCTAAACCATGAATGTTACTCATCATCATTTCATTCCTTTATTTCTTTTTTTTTATCGAGTATTTTATTGATGTAGTATGGTGGATACCTCTCAATGTTTTCCTTCACCAGAAACAAGTAGTTGAAGCATCAGATTGAACTTTTAGAATAGTGTTTTAATCTGAAAAAGAAGAAACAGAGAAAACCGGTAAAACGAACTTTTGCGCGAGAATCGGGCCTCAGATCTTTTTTGCTCCTGTGGCCTGTGGTTTCCTAGCTACGCCACTGCCACCCGTTTGATATTCCCTGCCTAATAACAGACAATCCAGGAAGCCCCGGGATTAAACAATACGGCCGACATAACTATTTAATGTCCTTTTAACAAAAGACCGCCGTCCGATAAAAATCCTGATACTTTTATATGTCATATGAGTCATATCTGTTTTAGAGGGCATAAAAATAAAAATATTATTGTCGCATAAAAGTGTAGTGGTATTTTATTACCAGATCTCCATATATATAGTAAAAAATGTACTTATGTGTATATATAATGTGATAATAATAATAATATTTTTTCTTTATTTCGGACATAATCCATAGTAAACATAATAACTTCTATGTTATTCTCTTTAAAAATTTCCTTTGAAATTTCGATCCCAAAAATTGCTAATTTGACAAAATGACGAAAGTAAATTGTACACATACAACTAATAACTTGTAACTTCGATAGGTAATTGTGAATGACTCCAATAATTTTCAGTGAAAAGGGATATTCACGAAAAATCAAGTCAGAGTTCATTAATTCCCGAGTAAATTACTTACTTTGTGTGGAGACACATTAATCAATAGACGATGATTAATGAAAGGCGGCGCACGTTCGCGATCGCCTGATGGATTAGCCCCATATGGTTCTGCATAATTCGCTCAGTGGCGCCACCTGCGTATCCTTGTTTATTTCCTATTGCCTATAATCGAACTTTCAAACTTTGCTATATACTAGCAGAAGAACTGCGTATATCTAAAATATTCTTCCATATAAAACACATTTTTACTCCAAATATAAAAGTTTTGTGCCAAATATTAAAAAATAACCTTGCCGTATACTTTTTTAAGTAACATATTCTTTATTTGAATTTACATTTTATCTTGTATCTATTCTGTATACTTACTCTATAAAGATGAAAAGTATCTTCATGGATGTTGAAGCCGTCTTGTCTTAATTGTTGTTATCTACTACTATTAATCAAAATATATTGAGGAGTCAATCTAATCAAATTTGTGGAACCATCTTACCAGTCCGTGGAGCTATAGGCCTAATAATAAGCCTATAGCTCACATGAATTATAAACTTTTGTAAGGGTCAAATTAGTTAAATCTATATTCTGGATTTAACATTTTTAAGTAACAAGTTGCAATACAGTGAGTATTGCAACTTGTTACTTAAAAATGTTACTTACTTAAATAACTTAATAACTTACTTACAAATCTTTTTTTACTTTTTAAACCAAGATAACTTAATTTTTAATTGATAAAATATATAATGTAAAACTCGAAATCTTAATTGGCGTTGTATTTAATTATCTAATTAAAACGTGCGATACCGGCTTATCTTCTAAATGAGATGCGCTTATCTGCCTAAATTAAAAATAAAACTTCCTGTTTTCTAAAAACATGGTTTGAAAATCTGTTAACAGGGAATAAGTAGGACCTTTTTATCCGGTCGAAGTATTCGGCCGCCTCCAGCGCCGAGGTTCAGATTGGGAAGACCCAAATCCGCGCAAATCTACCCCCTCCCCTTCGCACGGCCTCGAAAAACAATCGTATCAAAACATCTGCAGGAAAAGAAATTATATTACCATGTTTATGTTCCGCGATTGTCCAATTCGCCACTATTTCCCAATAACCAATTTCAATTTGTAAATGTTAACGGGTAAAGCAACCGTTGCGAAGTTATAGATTCTCTGTTTTCTGACTACGTACGGTTAACGACAAAGTTTACCGTGGTCGGGAAATAGAATTTTATAAAAGTGAGTGCTTAGTGCGGGTTTGCATTTCAAATCACATTACAGTGTGGTTATCGTTGCTTCACAATGGCGCAATTTGATTGGTTCGCTGCATCTCTCACTTCAAATCGACTCGATTGTAAATAGCAAACCCACACTAAGCCCTCTGAGCTAGTGCGAGTCGGACTCGCGTGTCATTTTCATCGTAAAGTTTGCGGCGCCGAACTTCGCTACGCTTCTTGGTCAAGTGTTACGGTAACTTTTGAGAAATGATCGTAATAAATATTTTTGAAAGAAGTACATGTACGACATAATCCAAATAAAAGATACACGGATCCTCCTCTAATACTTCAAAGAAATATTTACAATACGAGCAACAATTATTCTAATTACCACGTATCCAGAAAATTAATTTTCCAAAAAAAATAATACCTTAAAAAAACAAGATAAAAATAGTGCTGAAAGTTTTTACAGCATCTGACGCGTTTTATGATGGCTGCAACAATAACGGAGGCATCCATCTCCTGTCGCCCATTGGAAAACAATAGAATGCACTCGCCGGTGAAACGGTGGAAGTGCAACACATAAAATTTCTTCCGACTTTATGTCATCGCGAGTTTTACGTAAAGTTTTGACGTTACGAATTCGGGTCACATTTGTGTGCATGTATTTTCTATTATGCTTTTTACTAAAGAAACTGATAATAATTTGCTAGTCTGTATTTACAATTTCTTACGATCAAAATTTGTTATTTCTTCAAACAGAATATTTTGTTGCAAGTATTTTCCATTTGTAACAACGTTTCTGTGACCATAAACAAGTCAATGTATGTTACAAGAGACGAATGCTCGAAGTGCAGTGTAACATTCAATATCTACATAAAATTTTCAATAACAGTATCTTGAAGTGTTATTTCAATTCAGTGGAAAGAGTTACGAGATAGGTTTCTGCAAAGTGAATTTACATAAAACGTGATCCACAAAGTTGTATCAAACAAACATCATCCAAAATAATCTTATCTTTATTCTATACTTCATTATTATTGACTAGATGTTGACCCGGGGCTTCGCTCCCGTAGGAATTCATAATTTGAGATAAAATATACAATCTGGGATAATGTATCTTTCTAATAGTGAAAGAATGTTTGAAATTGGTTCGGTAGTTTCGAAGATTATCCGCCTCAAACATACAAACTCACAAACGCTTATTTCTTTATAATAGTATACATATATTGATTTACTTGACATCCTCAGGCCTTCCTAATACATCTATGGGCCTTCCTAAACCATTGGAACTAGTGTCCAATAAATCGATTTGGTCGAGATGGTCGAATCTAACGGCATCGAAAATCATTACTTTTTTTTTTCAAAGGTTTTAATAAAATTTTTTGATCGTGATTTTTATTATGTAAAACCTTGTAAAATTGGAGAAATTTATGAATTTCGAGTAAGAATCGGGCCCTTCCTAGTTCTTTGACTAGGCCTATGATGACTTACCTTACGAGTACATTATCAACATAAAACTCTAAGATTTACTTTCACAAAACACAAATTGCTACATCTTTCTACAAAGGTGGTTAAAAGGAGAAATACAGTGAATAAACAATGGTACAGCAAATAATGCAGGTCATTTAACGAGAATATTTTCTGTGCATCGAGGAAGCAAACGCTTTGAATACACAAACTCCAGTATTTTTTCTTTGTTGGCTAGTTCAGTGTGGGTGGTTCATACCAATTATATTTTGAAGAGCGCTTTTCTTTGGAATACATTTTATGTTTCAAGATGTTTCTTTATATATTTTAATGAGATCTAATGTGTAATTATATAAAGGTATATTCAATTCTAAATCGAGTATATAGAGCAAACGTTTCAGTAAACAAAAGAGAAACATTTTGTAAATGAAGACTTACCTCCGATTTAAAAGTGAACAGCGTAACTACAGATTGGAAAGGATCCATTTTTACACACGATTGATAAAAGGAGCGGAGTTATACGTTTACGTGTCTGTGTATTTGTATGTCTGTCCATGGTATTGTAGCGGCCAAACGGCGATTTTGATCTAGCCTAGTTCTTAGCAGTTTTCGGAAATTATGCGTTCAGCCGTTTGAAAATAGATCTTTTCTAGCAGATTATAGCATGTCAGCAAATTCAGAGGGGGTTTCTTAAAATTAAATTTATGTTTTATTAACGACAGTTTTTAGTAATCTGAATTAAATGTTATAATAAATACTTTATTATTTTTTTAAATAGTTAATGTTTCAAAGACCTTGTCGCAGAAGAGTCGCAGAAGGGTTCGTGTAAGTCCCGATAATATAATAATATAATTAACTAGATGTTGCCCGGGGCTTCGCTCCCGTGGGAATTTTGAAATAAAATATAGCCTATAGCAATCTTGAATAGTGAACTTTTCTAATGGTATAAAAATTTTTTTTAAATCGTTTCGGTATTTTCGGAAATTATCCGCCTCAAACGTACAAACTCACAATCGCTTACCTCTTTATAATAATAGTATAGATTACATACGATAAGTTCAAAGGGCGAAAAACACCAAAACTGAAGTAATTTTCATTAGAGTTGGTATATTATCGCGTGCATTTTGGAGAATTTTCGTTGCCACGATTGCGTGTTTACTTAATTGTTATTGGGTGGCTAGGTGCTAAAAGCTGTCCTCTGTTGTAATGTTATTATGAGTATGCGCCGTGCGGTGGCTGTTTAATTTTGCAGATGTCATTAGCTAGGCTGGCTTAACATTAAATACAAAAGTATAACTTAGCTTTAGAAAAATGTTCTGAATCATTTTAGTTACTTACGTTATTTAATTTGTTGTGTTATAATTTGTAATAATCTAATCTAAATAATTTTAATTAACGACATTTAAGACGTATAGTTACTAGAGGTGCAAATTTTGGGGGGAAATGTATGGCGCTAGTAATTAATCGAAAATAGTGGAAAAGCATCTTGGATTGTATGGAGAAGCGCTGAAACACAAAGTTAAACAAAATCAAGCGACGCCATGGTAGTGTGAAAATACCGCCAGCCTTCTGCGCACTCTGAATCAGCAATAGGAAGGTGGTGACTGGTGGAAGGTGAAGGCGGTGGCCACGTGACGGAAAACGCCCCCAACAAACACACCACAAAGGCGACTAATTAAGCGACCAACAACCCCTATACGAGCTTCAAAATTAACTGTTAATCCGTTTTGATAGTCCACCATTGGTGTTGACTTTGACTCTCAGTGCGTATAAAAGATCAAGGGATAAACGGTGTATTCGATCGCTGATTTTTATGTTTCAGTTTTTTTAATTTACTATACTATTTGTGGAAATATTTAATTTTTTTATGTGTGTGTAGTTAGTTGATTTTAAAATATATCCGTCTTGTAAATTGTATATTCAATGTTCTATTTACTATGTTTTTTTTTTATTTACAGGTACGCTTAGAATGTTCCCCCTTTTCCCGACGCACTATTTTTGATGCAGTAAGTATGTAGAAATAAGTAACTGTGTTTGTCTCTGGAAGAAAATATAATTATAATAAAACACAACATTTTGGTAGATTAGGTTCTGGGCGACGAAACTAAATGGCTGGGCATAAACCTAGAAAACGTTTAGATGGGAAATTTTCCATGATAATAATTGAAAAGTACCGAATTACGAGTAGGTGTTTTTTCTTTATTTAGGTATTAAATCGCATCAATATAAAGTTTTGCTTACAAATGAACTTACAAAAATATAAAACAATCAAACAAAAAATCGATACTTCCCGAGAAAATTTGTCCTAAAACACTGTTAAATACCTGCAATGCAAAATAGAACAATTGGTACTAAAATATATTATTATCTTTTCAGAAATTCCGGAATTTCATTTCCAGAATCTGATGAATTAATTAAAAATTTGAAAATATTGCAATACATTGAATAAAATGTAAAAACAAACAAAAAAAAAAACATTCTTGTGCGTAACCGTCGTTATATTTTATTTAATACTATATTTTGTTTATCATGTTTTTGTTTTTTAACCAAGGCAATTTTAATTTTGTCCGACAATAATCAATTCAAGATGTGAATTTAAACTTCAAATGTACCTACGACAAACTGCGTACTCCAGCCGATCTTAGAGTAACTTGAATCAATGCCTTCGAGATAACTTAGTGATTAGTTTCTACCAACAATCTCGTATTGTTATTGGTCTATTCAACAATAGTAGTTTCGTGAAAGCAACTTAGTTTACAGCTCATTTTATGGTATAGAATACACCTTTAAAATTAGATAAGTACTCACTGTTTCCCAGTGCACAACGTTATAATATTGCATATAACAGTACATCACAGCTATTGGCTGGAACTAATTCATGGTTTTCGAGGTTGCGAATACTTGTAATATTTAATGGAAACGTTATTCACTATTCCTCTAAAGTAAAGGACTTGGGTCTCTTTTAAATTGATTCACAGCTTAGTTGGAAAGAGCATCTTGCTGAGTTAATTGAAATTATATGCCATATTTTGTAAACAAGGTTAAAAAAAACCTCCCAGTCAAAACTAAAGCATGCTGGTTCAATCTATCCACCTTCCTATCATTGATCATTCATTTAACTGGTTTCAAGAACAATTGAACCAATTGGAGTCACTCTTGAATAACTGCATTTTATTTATATTTTGTTTTCGCAAATTTGATCACATTCTTACCGTACTCAACATAACTTATCTGACAGCAAATTGTGTTTTACAGATTTTACCGTGTGATGAACCATGTTAAACAGTAATAGTTTATTTACGTATGCCAAAATCTGTTTATAAATACCAAGTGTTCGTATTTTATATGAATATATCGTTCCAGTGTTTTACTACATTTTTCATGACACGACCCCCGTAGTAAGTATAAATAAATCATAAAACAGTGTTACTTTATCCAGCTAAACAGATAAAGCCATAGAAGATTTTGTGCAATTGAAAAAATACTTGGCCAGCACCTTCCTTTACAAACCAACCAAAAGAATTTTTCTACTTAAAAAATATTATTAGGCCTAGTCTTATCTTGCTTCTTTACAAAGCGAACAAAGAGAATTATAAATTTTACCTACGCTAAGTTTCAGAATTACTTAATCGTTTGAGTGCTTCATAATTTAATAAAGAATGGAATTAAATACGAAGAGTATTTTGTTTTTCAAACAAATATTTACTTCTAGTCCGCATGTACCTAGGCTTTGCTCCTGGGGAAGTAAGAACTTCTGGATAGCCTGCAGTATTCCATTAGTGTCTTTCCTCAGTAACTTTGAATCAGTGATTCCAAAAATTAATGCTCTCAATCTTTTTTTGAAATGATGTCATTGTACAGCCGCTGTCAACGCTTTATATTCCAGTGGCCGACATCCACTAGATTGTCCATTCTTAGGCGGCAACCACACGCTTCGGAATCAATTTCAGGGAAATTGAAGATTGTAACTGAGAATGGAAGCCGACAATTTTATTGAGTGTCCAAACAAACGAACTGCATTTAATGGTATCAGAACTAATCAAAAGTTAAATGGAGAATGAATGCGCCCGCAAGTAAAACATTGTAGTAAGAAATCTTATTGAGTTTCTTTCCAACTGAAACTTTGTGTATGTGAAACTCTGTGTCTACCTAAATATTTCGAACTCTTTAAAGATGTCCATTTTATAAAATTATGTTTTGGTAGGGAGCATCAATATCATATGATTGTAATGGATATTTATTAGCTTTTATTTAATAAAACAGTGGTAGGATTATCGTCGATTTGCATAATACTATTACGGTTTCATACATACAGTATCACGTCTTCATTCGTTACGGGTTAGACATCCGGCGGGCTTTTTGGTAAAACTAAGCAGGTTTTAAACAAAATAAAATAGTTGAAAAACTGAAAAAAAAAAGTACGTGCTAAGTCCCGTTATTTATTAGTTAATATAATTAAATGAACCTATGCTAAAGACAGTCTGTGATGGCACTATCGCCAGTCTACTTGTAAATACCGTGGTACTATTTATAAGCGTTTGTGGCAGTGACTAATTTGTTCTTAGTATATTTGGCGTGAACTAAATTTGAGATCAGTTTGCTCTTCACAGTTGCTCTAATATTGTAACTATCTAATATACTATTTTTAAGATAAGATAAGCGTGTACTTATCTACATGCAAATATATTTTGATGAAGTTGATAGTGTTCCATCGGGATTTATTTAACTAACTTATTTTTTTTTATATAGCAACTTAGAGCAATTTCTGCGAATGAAAGTTCTGTTTTCTAAGTATAATATGATATCTAAGAGTAAACAAAAGCTCTCTGTTCTGAAATACTTTCATAATGTAGGTATTTATTTTGATTAAATAAAAGAGGTTTAACTGAGCTGTTTCGGCACATTTTACTATAACAATATGTTTGTTAACTGTGAATAAAATCATATATTTTGAATCCAAATCAACACTACAGCAAAGGGCACGCGACATATCATCCGTCACTGTGGTCGCAAGTTACTCTGTTCTTATTTAATCTACAAAAGTTTAAAGTCCTTTCAGAACTACAAGACAACAACAATTTAGAGTTCGCGAGGAAACTCTAACGCAATGTGACATCTTGTCATAAACACGAGTCGAGTTGTCACAACTTCGCTTTTAGATTTAGCCTTAGATGAAAAAGGGAACAGCAGTATTCTGTAATCGCGCATTGATCTGTAAACAGATTTAATCGCGAGCTTTTATTTCTGTAGCGCATAGCGAGTCCAGTTTCAAATTCAAGTTGAGATTTTTATAGACCGGCCAAAATTGAATTGTGATTTTTCGCGGAAACTAATACTGAACCTGCAGCTTCCATAACATAACAACATTATAGTGAAAATAAAACAGTTAAAATTACAGGAAAAATACTAAACGATTTAATTTCAAACAGATCGATAGTTTCTGAAAATGTAGCTGAAATTTTAAATAACAGCATAGGTTTTTAATAACAGCATAGATTTTACAGCCTAAATCACAACTACCACAACTAACAGTTGTTTTCTTTATTATACGCTTTGTGGTCTTAAATATTATTAAACGATGCATTAGTATACAAAACCACTGATTATCTATACCTCCCGACAACCATTACCAATATAAATTGTAGTATCCTCCGCGTATATTCTTTGCGTATCATCAAATATCTAATATACAAACTAACTTGAGACTACTAAAATAAATTTATCATCTCTGTACTGTTTAGGTTCGTTTGTAAAGGACCGTGGGCATGCGACTTTTGATTATTTTCTTTTTATGATTTTTCTTTAGACTTAGGTTAACAGTGTTTCAACATATCTATGGTAGTGTAAACAAACCCTTATTTGCTATATTTCACCGTTCAAATCTCGAATGTTGTTTCACCCCTGAGTGACGTTTGAGGAAGGTTGAGCTTCTTTGATCATTTGGGAGTAAAGGGAAATTGTAAGCAGTTCTATGATGTCATTCCTCTTAGAATACTCCTTTTAAAAGTACATAGAATAATAGATAGTTACGCAATTTAAATTGAGAAATTGTGGTGAAGTTTTACCTAGTTTTTTATAGATAAATGAAATATGGCATACCTTCTAACTGATGACATCTATAGAATTTAAAAAATATAGAACTAGTGACCCGTCCCAGCTTCGCACGGATGCTGTAAACCTTCCTCTTGAATCACTATTAAAAAACGCGATGCGTAATTTTAAAGATCTAAGCATATATAGGGACGACGAAACGATTTTCTGTCTTAGCACCTTGAGTTAAAAGTTATACTTTACAGTCATCAAACCAAGCAGTTGAGCTTCAAGATTTATTATTTTTTTGTTATTTCCTAAATATACCATATGCTCATACATCTCGTACATGAAAGCCTACATATACACAAGATTATCAAAATATTATAAAAGTAGATTATTTTCTGAACTTACAAACAAATCATTGATAAGAGAGCAAGCCCTACCTTTCAGTTATCCAAACAAAAATGGAAGTAACGGATTATGATCACATTTTCTTTTACAACCCTATCGCTTTATCCCTAACATGCAGGGTTGGAGAAAAGGGTTCCTCATTCATTTTTTACCAAAGGGGATATGCGTACTCACTGAGGATTATGGAAAGGTAGCACAGATGACAAGTGTGTCTGTTCATATTTTATTACCATTTTTACTATCCGTTATGAACTCAAAAGTGTCTTTATTTTACTTCAAACTAATCTAATGTACAAAAGCTCATTTATATTTTTGCATCTTGATCTATTGTCACAAATGGGAAAATTCTGAAAGATCTATTATTAAAAACGGATGTGAATATGATACTTCTTTTAGTTATGAAAATATAGTGGAAGGATTGTATGAAATTTTCAAGTACACGAGATGGAATAAAACCAGAAAAAGCATATATAATTTTATCCCGAAATTATCACGCTAGCTACATAAATTGAAAAGGCATTATAAGTATCCATACTTATTTAATAGACCTATTGATGTAATTTAATAAACACTTAATAAACACTTAAACAAAAATTGTGTTTATTTACTGCTGCCGAAGCGAAACTGACAAGCTAACAATGTGAAAGACAGTGAGGTAATTTTAATTCCAATTACATAATTTAGCTGATAATAGGGTTCCAAGATTACCGTATTGCAAAATGCCGACAGTGCGAAACTTAAAGGGAATCTCGGAGGATTTGTCTTTCACAAGTTAATACAAGAAACAGAATATAGCTCAATTTGCTATTGAAGATATAAGGCAAATTCGACGCGAGATTATTAAATGGAAAGATAAACTGAACAGCTATAGATAATTAATTAGATATTAAATAGTGAAATGTTAGGCAGTTCGACCTCACAAATTGATGATATCTAAAAATTAAGTCAAGCTTTGATGTTAATCATTATTAACACTTTCCGGGGCAGAACGGCGATTTTCGTGATTTGCGAAAATCACAATATGACACAACGCCTATTTACGCTAAAATATTTTTCAATTTATTTGCTAGTACGGACATAAGCGTGAAGATTTCATAGAGTCTATATGAAGTCACATGTTTACTGTCACAACGCAAGCAATTTCAATGGTGTACTGTCACAACAGAAGATTTTTAGCTGCAAACGTGTGGCCTTACACACACATGTAAACGTTCGCATAGTAAGCGTGTCGTGCCGCCACGAAGATAGCCGACGCGCGACTATAGCGCTGTGGTCGGTCAGTAGCGCAGTGCCACAGTGGGGGGCGATCGCTTGCGGCCGCGCAGTTTCAGCACGTGGTGTTTGTGGTTAGTATTTTATTCAATTTATTATTTTCTTGCTTTTTTGGAGTAAAATAATAACATGCCAATTATTTGTGAAATGTGTTTCAGAGAATTGAGTGTATTTTACGATAAAAATGACATATTTTGTACACCCTAACCTGTAACTATAATTATTATTATGTTTTATTGTATATCTATTGCAATCGTGTTATGTTGCTTCTGGTCTGGCTGTCTGTTACAATAGGTATTTTACTTATAGATGGCTACTAGAAAGAAGAGGGCACGTCAAAGCGAGAAATCCAAGACCTTGTTTGGAGCAGAAGAGTCAGGTAGTAGTCATGATCCGTTCTCTGACGTTGAAGGTGAATATGACTCCGACAAAAATTTTGAACCACCCGTGGAATATTCTAGTGGCAGTGAAGAAAGTATTTTTGACACACGTCCGCAGAACATACCCCGATCTCTGTCAGGAAGTGAGGAATCCAGTCAAGAATCTGATGAAAACTCTGAGAGTGATGACGGGACAGAAAATAACTCAGCTGAAACTCAGGAAGAAGGTGAGGATGCCGACGTAAGCAGCGACCAAGAAAGAAGCTCAATTCAGGGTGTTAGGGCTAGATCGCCCGAGCGGGTTTCTGGAGAAGAAGTTACACATCAAGAAGAAAATGAGGTAAACTGCTATTTGATACTTACCTTGAAGTTGAAACTTTGAGTTCAATTTTTTTTATAACCTATTTAATTAGTACAGTCAGCGTCATAAACATCTACACACTTTAGTACCCTAACACGTTGTAATAAGGTGCTATAGTGTGTAGATGTTTATGACGCTGACTGTACATATGTTGTAAAACCCAAAATGCGACTATACCTAAGTTTAGCCGACTAAATTTAGGTGTATCCGCATTTCGGGCTTTAGCTGTAACACATATCGCACTAACAATACAATAAGTAGTGTTGTAACTCAAAATAGGTAATTTTTCAGAATCAAAAAAGACTTATAAATCACTTCCTATTATAGATACACATAAAATGAATGTTTTCTGTGTTTTTGAAATGAAATTTTTGGCATTATTACAACGACGGTTTTATTGACTTGTGGGGCATTGAATTTTACGTTTGTTTATAGTGTTATGTCAAGTTAGATGTATTTTCAGTTACAACACTATTGTATTATTAGTGCGATATTATAAAGGATACAGGTAATTGAGTGTTGAATTGAAACTGTAAAATTTATGTACAGATTTATTTGATTTATTGTCAATAGTATGTTTACATTACTTTTTGTTCATACAGGACCAAAGCAGCAGACCAGAAGATTCACACGTTTCGGAAGAGGAAATCAGCCCAAGTCAAGACGAACCGATTACCGATCGTCAATCAAGCGCCAGTCAACCACCAGTGGCCCTAGTTTCTGATGGAAGAAATCAAGACTCTGAAGATTTTCCTTTGCCGCAACCACAGGCACAAGCTGAAGTGAGAGAGCGTGAGATAGAGGTCAGTATAGTTCAAGAAGAAAATAATGCCGGAAATCAGCTTAGTGTCAGTAGAGGACACAGACATTCGGTGAATCCTGTGCGCCGAGGTACTCCTCCACCAACTGAAAGGATTTGGGAGGAAAATGTATTAGATATTCCTTCATTTGAGTTCAGATCAGCTGCGGAAGGTCCGACTTTTGAAGTAAATGAAAATACCACATGTGAAGCAGTATTTAATGAAATTTTTACACCAGAGATGTTAGAATATTTAGTTGAAAGAACAAATTCTTACGGAGAAGCCCTAACAAATACTAATCGGCCGCATACACGCCATGCGCGAAACTCTGTATTCCGACCAACAAATACAGAAGAGATGAGAAAGTTCCTAGGGCTCATATTATTAAATGGTCATATTCATGTCCCAAACCAAAGAAAACTTTTCACTTACGATGATCCGCTGTACTTCCATCCCGTATTTAATTACACAATGTCCTGTAGAAGATACGAACAACTACTGCGGTGCTTATATGCAGCTGATTTGGGTGCAGATGGAGGTGCAAAAATTGAAGGATTCATCAATACACTGACACAAAATTTTCGAAACAAATTTAACCCTGGAGTAGATTTGTCTCTTGACGAGTCACTGTTGCTATATAGAGGGCGTTTGATGTTTCGACAATATATAAAGTCAAAAAAGGCGAGATACGGAATAAAATTTTACGTTTTAACGACATCTGATGGCTATGTGTTAAATATTAAAATGTATACTGGAGCGGAAGATGCAGATTCAACTGTGAGAAAAACAGATAAATTGGTCCTTCGTTTGATGCGTCCGTATGTGCTAAGAGGGCATAATCTCTATATGGACAACTTCTACAACTCTGTAACGCTTTCAGAGAAGTTAATAGATTTACAAACTCATTCTAATGGAACCCTGCGAAAGTCTAGGAAAGACAACCCAAAAGACGTCACAGGAAAGAAACTAAATAAAGGACAACATGTCTGGGCTAGAAAAGGAAGAGTTTACGTAAGTGCATGGAAAGATAAAAGAGAAGTCTGTATGATTACAACTTTGGACCACCCAGAACTTATTGAAGTGACAAACAGATTTGGTAAAAAGAAAACCAAACCCATAGAAGTTCATAGATACAACCAAAAAATGGCGGGCATAGATCGAGCTGACCAAATGGTCAGTTATTATTCGTCACCAAGAAAGACCATTCGGTGGTATAAAAAGGTTCTTTTCCACCTTTTGGACACGGCTGTTTGGAATTCTTTTTACATTTTCAAAAACTATGTGAAGAAAAACACAAAGTACGAGTTCATAAAATACAGAGAAGAACTGATCCGAAAACTGATTGGATTGAATGAAGAAAAAGGAGTCGATTTAGTACAAAAGTCTCATAAACACAATAGCCGACGATTTGTGGTTCAACCTGATCCAGTGCCCCAAACACAACCTGAAGAAGCATCTGCTTCCCCATCGACTTCCAATCACGGACATTGGCCTACACGCATGATGCCTTCTTCAGCATCAAAGAAGAAGTTTGCATTTTTGTCATGCAAGCAATGCTCAAAGAGTAAAATACGACGAGACACGAGCTATTACTGTAAAGGATGTGACAAATCTCCTGCATTGTGTCCATCGTGCTTCGAAGACTGGCACAAAGATCTCTAATATAATAGAAATGATACTTATATTTTGTTATATCTGAACTTGATACTGACGTTTTTAAGTTTTTTTTATTGTTATGTTTGCTGTGAAGAAGTCACATTTTTGTTTTCTTAAAAATAAATAGATACTGTAGGTAAATAGGTATAATAACAGGGTAAATTACTTTTATTTTATTGTGAGGAAGAACAAATTTTAAGTTTTTGTTAAGTTTCGTTTTATTTTTTTGTACACCCAGTATCATAAAGATTGATAAAACTGTGATTTGATGGAAAAATATGTTCCTACTTAGACTATAAGATTTAACTGATTAAAAAGACTTGGAATATAAAGACTGTATCTAAAGTTTGTCAATTATAGTTATTAAGTTGTAAACAAATTATAGTATGTGATTTAATTAAAGTGACTCTATTTTTTTCCTACAAAAAACACTTCGTACACAGGTATTGTGCAAACAATCATCAAAGGATTTGTAGTAAGTAAATATGCAACTTTACGTTTAATTATATACCAAAAACGTCTAAATCCGTGACGTAACAAGGCGTTGTGTCATATTAACGCAGTACATCTCTATTATTACCGGTCAGCACGTCTATTTGCGCTGACATACCAAGACGTTGTGTCATTTCTTAACTGTTCTTTTGATCAATTTTGGATACATCTCGACACAACGTCTGTTTACGTGTCACGTACTAAGACGTACTGTCAAATCCACAATATGAGCAGCAATGCTATACGACAGTACGCCTATTTACGGTCACGTACCCAGGCGTTGTGTCAGAATTTTACAGCATGCATGTAAAACCACATGACAGTACGCCTATTTACGTGTCACGTACCCAGGCGTTGTGTCAGAATTTTACAGCATGCATGTAAAACCACATGACAGTACGCCTATTTACGGTCACGTACCCAGGCGTTGTGTCAGAATTTTACAGCATGCATGTAAAACCACATGACAGTACGCCTATTTACGGTGACGTACCCAGGCGTTGTGTCAGAATTTTACAGCATGCATGTAAAACCACATGACAGTACGCCTATTTACGTGTCACGTACCTAGGCGTAGTGTCACATTAAGGTAGAGTCTGATGTAGTTATAATGGCAGTACGCCTACGTACAGAGACGTACTGCCATGTCAGCAGTTATAGTATCTTTAAATATGTGACACTACATTTATAGACGTGGTTTGAATTTGTATGAAAAAAAATAGTGCCACATTTGGTACTTGATCTAGTGAATAGTGTCCTTGAAAGTGTTAAAGCAAAATTTTTGTTTGGTTCGTATTTGGAAATGAAATAAGTAACATAAATGATAACAATCTCTTTAATTTCTTCACAAGTTGTGATAAGAAATTATATTAAGTACTCTGCATTTCAGCGAAAATTATATTTGAAAATATTTACTATGTCTTTCAGTCATTCAGATTGTTTTCGTATTGTAGCAAATTATCACTGGTTGAATAAAAGAGATCGCGGCATGGTATTATGTAAGATGTATGCGAAATGGCCAAAAATTTAATTATATAGAACGTCTGCATACGGATTCGATCAAGTCAATACTACTACTACTACTCTATGAATTACTAATAACCTAGCTAATAGTTTGCAGACCAAATGAACAGAAGTACTCATACCTATTCATGTACACGTTTACACAGGATATGGAATAACGGAATAATTTAATAGATTCTATAGGTACAGAATATGTTCCTTCTGTGATGCAACATTAAAAAACCTGTGATAAATTATAACAGTATTTATTGTGTGAGAATTAAAGGGAGGAAATATACATTTTTAAAATGTTAAATAATTATTATTACATTACTTATTAAGGTCGAAGTTTATATCGCCGGAAAGAATAGATATTTCAATTTCTATTTGATATATGGATAATAAAATATTACAGATACATGTACCTGTTTAATTTTTCATAGATTATTTCACAACTTTTCTGGCTACGATCGACCACCACTTACGAAATATCTTACAGAGCCAGAGCCCAACGCATTTAATGAAATATCTATAAAAGTCCATTACGTGACGTATATCAGCCTAAATTGAATGAAAAATGTTGATTTTACATTTGTCTTCAACAACAATAGATTCAGTTAGTCAAAAGATTTTTCTGTAATACTGGCATCGTATTGCGTCCGGCGACTGCGGCGACCGCAGACCGCAAGCCTGTCCACACATACGAATCAACTCGGATGTCAGGCGACCTAGTTATGTCATGTTGATATTGGGTATCCGTAGACATGTAAATAGGATCATTTATGTTTGTTCGCTTTGCTCGCTTCCGTGAGCGTACAAGTCAGCTTTGCGATGCGATAGGAAGTTCGACTAGCGAGTTTCTATTGGCTATTATCAATTTCCGAAATTTTGTGGTTGAAACTATAACTGAACTAGGTAAAATCGCAAAAACCTAGAAAATTTTAACTGGTTAATCTGGTTATTATAAATTATCTTATTTCAATTGATTATGAAGTACATATTTTTTTGTACCTAAAGTATTACTAAATATTTGATTTAAAAATACTTAAAATAGTTTAGGTTATCTAACATCATATTTATTTGTGTCATGATAATGGAAAACTATTCTGTTTGTGATAATTATTACATCAGATATTTTCTTGTAGACTTTTGAACAAGTCCATCAAATTAAATAGACTTCAATACTCACAATCTATTAAAGGATTTATTATTAAACAAAATTAATTCCCGATGTCGATTATAAATTCCCGATTTTAATTTCCCACCGATACAAAACGCCTATTGAAAGGCAATATTCAAACTGGGATTAAAATAAAACGAAACGGTTTCCTATTTCATCATTTAGAAGGTTCTGTCGTTAGATTCCAAGGAACAAATCGTAAATTCTAAATTAAATTTTATGTTTGGAGAAATCGAGAAACACAGTTAATGGTCGAAGGGTCAACGACAGGAATGTGATTCCACAGTTGCTTATCTTCATCCCCCTTATTATTAAAAAAGTTTAAGCAAAAATAGTTTAAACTGTAAGCTAAAGTATGTTTTGTCCACAGAGTGCATTATAACTAATTTTAAACTTTCGCGATTCATTATTAATGCGGGCAGTAGCTGGGTAAGTATTCAATCAACTTACGAATAAATATTTAAATTAATTTTATATTTATCCTTTTGTTTTAATTTTAGGTCAGTTTAATTTAGTTGTTAATTTATATGCATTTTTAATTTGTTTCAAATGTATATGTACATATGATTTATATATATAAATATAGTGAAATAAATTTAATGACAATTGTCATTATATTTAAAGTATCTATATTATTGTAGTCCTAAATTTGTTTACCAGCAATATTGCTTTAGCTATTAATATTATGAATAAATAACGTATATTGGAAATAATAAGGTTGCCTTGTGGAAGGTGTTACAGTAAACAAACATATCTATTTCAAGTTTTACACCTTTACTGAACTCAGTGAAGCCGTAAAACCGTTCCAACCATTTCTATTTGTATGTAGCAATAACATCAGATTTTTTATGTAGTTAGGTCAGTTAAGTTTACTGCAGCCGAAGACTTTAAAAAAAACCAAAATTTATTTAACTAATTTATTAAATGAAATAAAATTACAACATAAAACTAAAATGAAGTCTAATGGTCGATGTTAGAACCAAAAGTGAGTATTGCGCGATGTGTCGCGCAATTCCCGGATTTGAAGGCACGTTGCGCTGACTCGGCGGCACGTGTAGGCGACTGTCGTCACGCGGTGCATCCAGGCCGGCGCTTGCGCTGCACTTTACATGTATTAGCTGCGCGTAACGCCTCCCCCCGCAGATCGGCAACTATCCGTAGGTCTTACTGAGGATATTGCCGGAATGTTGCTGATGTCGATTTTCACATCTTTAGGCTTGATGTCTTGGATACGGGAATAATGTCCATCGGGATAATCAGCCTTCGGGATATCTTCATCCTTTGATTTTGAACTTCTGCGACGGAGTTTCCAGTATAATGTCAGGATGAGGGCGAATATGAATGTTCCAAATAATAACGTATATGAAGGTATAGTGGTATGGTAGAGGCTGCTCAGATCGTTTTTCTGTAATGTCGCAGGATGCTGTAGCGATATCTTAGCGTTCGTCTCATGTAGATGTTCTAAATTGATGGAGTTTAGTCTTACAGTTGGCTGAAGCTTTGATGTGGCGAGCTCCTCAGTTGGTAGTTCCGCTATTTGTACAGCGTGTCCTTTAATACGATTCTGAACGTTTGAGATAACAAAGTCCAACGTTTTCAACATACAACTAGGCGGGACGGACACTAGATAGGTTCCTTGGAGATTCTTGTAATACTCTTGTCTACAGGATATATGTAGTCTGGTTGTGGTTGGCAGGCTGATAGTATAGTGTTGATCGTCTAGCTTCTCGAGGGCTGAGCTGGTAAGGTTTGCATGAATGAATTGACAAGATGAACTGATTGACTGGTCCATGATGAGATGCTGGATACAATCTTCATTGTCTCGAATCTTTTGTTGCAGCTCTTCTTTGCATATGTACCAAGTGTTGACCTTCGGACATTCTGTCGCTATGTACATAGAATCAGTTTCCTGAATTGCTACATAGGGCTGGATAGGGACAAGTATTTGATTTTGTTTATTAGGAGCGATGGATAACTTGTAAAGTGTATAGGTGAGAGGGGAAGCAATCGGTACCATGAAAACTATAGCTAATTTATTACCTACATAATATGATCCCGTCTTAATTATCTCATAATATTCCCTTAAATCAATGTTAATTATCTGCTCTTCAGAATAGAGCTGTCTTAATCTACTTATAGTACTATTTAACGTGCTAATATTAATCATATAGTGAGCTGTAGTTTTACTTTGAATGAAGGCTACCATATTTTCGAGATTATGGATCTCTTCATATAAATTATCCGTATTGTCTGATATAATAATAAGATATTGAGCTAGATGGGCATACTTAATCATATCATAATCTCTACTTGCATCTGAATTTAAAATATGATCAATGGAATTAGCTAACCTATTCTGATTTTTGACTATACTGTCTAGTACTATTGAGTGTTTAGCTATCCATTCCTTCCCTAGACTTATGTGTTCATTTAGTTCAGTTTCTAATTGTTTTTCATTATTTTGTAGTACTTTAATTGCATTATCATACTTTATAGCGTCTGTGTAGTCGAGGTTACCCGAGACACTCTTAATAATTGAACCGAGACCATCTACTAAACCTCTCCTGCTACGGGTGTGTTGGAAGCTATGAATTTGTTCGAGTAACATTTCTATTTTATTATAAAGATGCGAGATGTGGGGTTCGTATAAAGAAGCCGTTTTATTATTAAGATCGGATCTAAATGAATCAATTTGGGATTTAACTGAGTTTATTGTTAGAGAAATCCTGTCTAAGTCAATGTAGTACAGGAAGGAGTGGTAGTGAGTGATCATTTTAGTGGGTCCAAGTTTGAAAGGTAGGATACCTGGTCCATTGTCGAGGGTATTAAGCGTCACGTCTTGTGCCATGGTCAGATGAAGGGTGATGGTCAGGAGGATCCTGTAACAACGGGTTTATTTTAGGTGTTCGCTTGAGACGTGCTTTAGCAATGGGTCCCTTTTTCCTTTTTGTGTAAATATGTATAGGCAAGTCTGCCAAAACTACATCTTGTGTGAACCGGGGTGCTAATTTTTGCCTACTAGCTACGGGGTTACGAACGAATACTTGCTGGTCAGGGGTGTATTCTTTTTCAGGTTGTCTGTCTTTGTTCCTAGCCTCAGTAAGTTGGGTGCGATTATGAAGTGAAGTATCGTTCAGCATGTTATATACTTTGTTCATACGATGTTTGTGATCTAAGATATACTGTTGGAGAAGATGTTCATTCATATCTATGCTAACCGGGTCACGTGGGTCGAAATGACCTGTAATAACGTCGAGGGGCCTACATTTCGTGAAACTGTGTATGGAACTGTTGTATGCTAGCACAGCATATGGCATAAGATTTATAGCGGGTTCATTGCGTTGCTCTAATTTGAGAATTCGGAGATGCTCAAGGATGGTAGAATGAAACCGTTCAACTATTGCATTACTATTAGGATTGTGAGCCAAGGCTTTATGGTGTTCAATTTTGTGAAGTTTAGTAAATTCCGAGAACATCTGGTTCGTAAATTCAGGACCTTGGTCAGAAATTATAGTTATAGGGACGCCATGGTGTGTAAAGAATTTGATGAGGGCTTGTACTACACTTAGGGCCGTTCCGTCTCGGAGATGGTATGCTTGTGCGTATTTAGAGAATGCGTCAACCAAAGTTAAATATTTTTCGTTTTCAGTAGTGAACAGATCAATATGTAGTGTTTCAAAAGGTTTAGACGGGGGTGGTACTATAGCAAACCGTTGCTTTATGGGGTTGCGGTCATATTTTGCCATTCCGCAGATATTGCATTCATTTATGTATTTTGATATGTGTTCCTTCATTTTGGGCCAAAAATACTTTCGTGACAGTGCTAGATAGCACTCGTTGGTGCCACGATGGTTAGTTTTTCCTTCATGATAATTTCTAATTATATTTTGTTGTTGCAAGTATTCCTTAATGTTCTCTACTTCTACCTTGGTTAAGACAAGGTCCATAGCTGAGCTTTTAAAATTTTCTTGTATAATTGGGATAATTTTGTACATAGCTAAGGGGGGAATAATAATAATGCCTGTACGTACTTTGGGGTTGACGTATTCTTTAATTGCATTGATAGTGTCTATTTCAAGATTGGACTCTGATAACTGTATAGTTGTTTTAATATGAGATTCAAATGGTTTGCTAATAGCGGGGCGTCTTTTTATGTCGCCGACTACCATTAAACATATTTGTCTGTGAAATTTGTTGAGAGGGTCATCTGTGATCGGAATTTCTAAAATAGGGTGCTCTGCACTCGTATGTGCTGTAACTGTGGTGGATCGAGATAAGGATGGACATCTTTCTGACGGTTGCACGGCTATTGAACTAATCTCCTCATTGTGGATTTCCACACGGGACAGAGCATCTGCATTAAGATTAGTTTTACCCTGCTTATAGATAACGGTAAAGTTATATTCGCTTAACTTTAACCGCCACCTAGTCAATCTAGCATTAGGTTCCTTTAGACTCATTACCCATTGGAGGGGCTTGTGGTCAGTCACGATTTTAAACTTTCTACCAAATAAGTATGGGCGGAAATATTTGGTAGCCCAAACAATCGCTAACAACTCCTTTTCAATAGTACTATAGTTTGTCTCACTATCGTTCAGTGTTCTTGAAGCGTAGGCAATAGGCTTATCTGAACCTATAGGGCCTTGAGATAAGACTGCACCTATAGCCAGATTGGATGCGTCTGTAGTGAGAACAAACTCCCTGTTGAAATCGGGATATTGTAGTATTGGATCGTTGGTAAGAAGAATCTTACAACGTTCAAAGCAATTTATGTAGTCAGGGTTGTTAAGAGCAATTTTGGAACCTTTCTTAAGACACTGTGTCATGGGCTTAGTAATCCGGGCAAAATCGGGGATAAATTTTCTATAATAGCCAAGCAGACCAAGAAAACGTTTGATTTCTGTTGCTGTCTTGGGTATTGGGAATTTCTGGATAGCCTCGATTTTGTCGGGATTAGGCTTGATACCGTCTTTGCCAATGATATGACCAAGGTAAGATGTTTCCAATTTTAAAAATTCAGACTTATCCATCTGAATTTTAAAGTTGGATTCCCTTAATCTGGCAAATACTTTTTCCAGGTTCACCATGTGCTCCTGAAGTGATGTGCTAAAGACGATTATGTCATCCAAATAAACCAAGCAAATGGTGTTTTGCAGGTCTCTGAGCACATTGTCCATGACACGTTGGAACGTAGAGGGTGAATTTTTCAACCCCATGGGCATACGCAAAAATTCAAAATGCCCATGCTCTACGTTGAACGCTGTTTTAGGGACATCTTCAGGGCTCATTTCTACCTGATAGAATCCGCTTGCTAAATCCAAGGTTGTGAAGTAGTGGCAGTTACCAAGCTTATCCAACACATCCGTGATGTTTGGGATGGGGTACTTATCATCAATAGTTTTTTCATTTAGTTTTCTAAAATCCACTACTATACGCCACTTGGTTTTGCCGGAGGCATCCGTTTTTTTGGGCACTACCCAAATCGGAGAGCTCCATGCGGATTCTGATGGACGGATTATACCCTGTTCTAACATCTTTCCGATTTGCTGTTGTACCTCTTGCCTATGGATAAAAGGGTACCTATAGGTTTTCGTGTAAATAGGCACTTCGTCAGTAGTACGGATGTGATGTTTTATTTTATTCGTAAATGTGAGAGGCTCACCCTCTATATAAAAGACATCCGCATAACGAGAACAAAGATTCTGTAAATTAATACGTTCCTCATCATTAAGATGGTCGGTACGTAAACGAGAAAGGACTTGTTCCACTCGTGAAGAGTTTAATTGTCCATTGCCTATGCTATTTATATTGAAAGCCTCTGCGTTAATCGGCATATGCATTGAAAATATTAGATCATTATTAGTTGGATTACTGATCTCTATTATACCGCGATTTTTTTTTACAATAGTAACGCATTCATGTACTAAGCAATTTGATATAGTTTGTTCAGGAATTATTACTTCGCCGTCACATGTGTTAATTGGGACTTTGACTAATTTTGACGAGTTAGCTGGGATAATATCTTCGTACCAGTTACAGTTTCGCGAATTATACATATGTATGGGAGTAATTGAATTCTTTGTATTAAGTGTTTTCGTTTTTAGATCGATATTAGATTCCCATTTATCGAGTAGATCCAATCCTATCAAACCGTCAAAATAATCGTGAAATCTGTAAAGAAATAAGGTAATTTCGCCACTGTCTTTAATTTCAGGGAAGCATGGTAATGTAACTGAATAGTCACTGCGAGTGGTTGCATGTACGTTAGAAATTTCTAAAGGGTCATATGTCAAGGGTATGTTAGGGTAATATTTCTCTACACTCTCAGGACTAATAAAAGATTGATTAGCTCCTGTGTCTATAAGAAATTTTAATGGTGGGTCAGATATACTTATGTACGGGAGCTGTCGCTGAGTCAGTAGATTAACTTCTATTTTTGTTTGTCTGAAGGACTGCCTTTGTGAAAATCCTGCTGGTCATTGCCACACGAATTTTCAGCGATCTCACGGGGTTCATAGTAAGAGGGGTAGGTTTCTTCATTATTATCATAAGGGTTGTCTGTTTGCTCGTAATAGTCTAAGTCAGGGTTGGTCACGAAATAGGGTTGGTTATCGTATGAGTCATTATAGGGATCGTACTGATAGTCGTAGCACTCGTTAACATTCATTTCACGAGTTTTGAAATAGTTGGAGGGTGGTGGATTACCAAACCTCCTCCAGTCATGTCCAGATGGGGGTAGTGGTTTAGGCGCAAAGTGGCTAACACCACTCATAGGTCGCGGTGCGTTATTCGCATTTTGGGGTCGTTGGGGTAGAGCGAAGACATTGCTGCGAGGATTATAATTAGGAGGTGGAGCACCAAATATCTGCTGAGTGCGTGAAGGTCCGCGATATTGAATATTTTGATTACTAGGAGCACTAAAATTAGGTTTCCACATTATAGGTGCACGGGGTGCAAATTGCATAGGTTGTGGCTGTGGGCGAGAGGGCCCAGGCATATTAAAAGTAAACGGCTTATTATGCGAAATTTGTTGCGGTGGTGTATAACCTGAATTATTTTTACTAAGAAGCATATGGTGAGTTTTGCCTTCATTTCGCTGTTGCAGATACAAGGTGTTCATTTCCTCGTGAACAAATTCAAGCGCCTTCTCTATGGTTTCAGGCCTCATGCATCTTATACGCGATCCTAACGGATCTCTTAGACCGCGCAAATATGACTGTAAAGTAAGTTTCTTATACAATTCGCGTTTAGATTGTACGGTAGTCTGAATAGTTTCATGTAAGCTAACGTAAGTCATAATAGTGCTATAAAGATTTTGACATTTTTCAAAAAATTCTTGCGGGGTGCATGAGCCCTGAGTCAGGAGTGCAAGATCATTATAAAGTGAGGTTTCATCTCTCTGGTCAGCAAAATTATTGATCAGAGCGTTGCGGATACCTTGCCAGTTATCTGGTACACCATTAGAATTTATAAGGCGAGCGGCAGACCCAGTCACTTTATTTAAGATCCCGTTAATTAAGGCCGCATTTATAAGGGCATTATCTGATGAAATAAATTGTTCTACTAACTGATCACATAAGCCAATGAATCTCGTTAAAACATTTGGGTTACCATCAAATTCAGGCACCAGTCGAAGGGCCTTCCAAATATCATCTAGTTGTGCCATGTTAATTAACGAATTAAAACTATCACTACTTTCGTTTAAATTTAAATTTCTATGGAGGTCAATATCTCTACTCCTACTATTACTAAGGGTCCTCGATTGCCTCGGATGGAAAATCTTGGATAAATTAAATTATACAGGAAAATAAAGGAAAGCAACTCTAGAATGATTCTAAAGTACTCACATATACATATCTTGGTTTTTCTGCTGTATCAATGTTCGGATACACCTCCGGGCTGCAGATTCCGTAGATTCGACGATCTCGATGAGGGCTGGAATGCCAGTCAGTCACGCGGGACTCGAACCGGGATATAGCGGAAATCTTGTCGCGCACGAACTGACTCGAGATCCTACCGACTGCGCCAGTTAAGTTTACTGCAGCCGAAGACTTTAAAAAAAACCAAAATTTATTTAACTAATTTATTAAATGAAATAAAATTACAACATAAAACTAAAATGAAGTCTAATGGTCGATGTTAGAACCAAAAGTGAGTATTGCGCGATGTGTCGCGCAATTCCCGGATTTGAAGGCACGTTGCGCTGACTCGGCGGCACGTGTAGGCGACTGTCGTCACGCGGTGCATCCAGGCCGGCGCTTGCGCTGCACTTTACATGTATTAGCTGCGCGTAACGGGTCTGTATATAATTTTAAAAACATTTATTGATCTCGCAATGTATGTAAATAAGTTGGGGTGAAACCTGTGAAGCAAAACTCTCAACCGATTGAGCTCAAATTGTACACACTTTTAATTTAAATGACAATGCATTATTATGATAAACATGACCTAACGATGCGGCTAGGATTGCCTACCAACGAAGGATCTCAATTGTCTACTAGTAGTAGTAGTAGAAGTACTTTTTAAATCCATGGATTTCTCTGACAACAATAAAAGCTATCATCATCAGTCATTTTGATGACTTGATTTTTCTCGAGCGAGTAATATAGACATACGAAATAAGAAGCGTACACACTTATAATGTATATGTATGTGTTTTTCTTATTTTGTGGTGATATCAGTTTACAAAGAAAACATGCTTTGCTGATCCCGTTTCCGTTTGGGCCCGAGCTCGGATTCTTGAGTCAAGACTCGACTAAAGGTTACAAACAATAGTAGTGACAGAGTTACCACCTCAAGGGTAGTTACATAATCTGAAACTTCGAGGGAAATGTCCTTTTACGTAGCTGGTCATAAAAAACAGGTATGAATTAGGATATTATGATAGGATAGGTATGAATTAGAATAGGAAATTTTTTGTAACTAAATTATGAAACTGTCAAAGAAATTTATTTTTTTGCGTACCTCCATGTTTGGACTTACACAACTAGCAACGTCGCCTCACCTTGGCCACCCGTCTCGCCAGTGATTTATTTGAATGTTTAGCATTAGAATGGATAAAACAAAAGTTTTTTTTTGTATGAAATTACAATTTTGCGAATTATCATAACTCGTCGAACAAACGTAGCTTTTTATGATGTCAGCTATCTAGTCCTTTTTTTTGCTTGTGTTTTAAAAATAATAATTAAAATAAATTAAATAAATAATAGTTTTGTATACCGACTAAAGAAATGACTAATACCTATCTCAACAAGTATATTTAAATTGTGAAAAACTATATGACGCACTCTAATGTTCGGTGAGGATATGTGAGCATCATACTTCCAAGCATTGAATATTGTAGTCGAGTAAAGATTATAAGCCGTTTCCGACCACTACCTATAAAGTAGACCCTGTTTTTTCCACGAACAAAGGATTTTCTGTCGCCATTATACGATTTTGTTTTCAGGCGCCATGTTGATTTTCCTAAGGGATGAAATGGACGGGATCAATTTTTCATAGATCCAGTTGTTTTCTTGAACGTTGACGTGAATATTTACTGGTCTGTTTTACAGGTTCAGGATACCACAGACTTTTATGTCCAGCTGTAAAATGTGGAATTTGATTAACAAACTCAACTTGTGCGCTGTAAAGTTTACAATTCCACTACTTCTTGGATAAAGAACTAAATATAAATAATTAAAATTGGTGTTAAAGACTATTTTATTCCTCTTCTAATTGTAGAGTTTACATTTAAATGAACCTTTGCACCTTTAAAATAAGATCTAAATTTCAAAATTACCGAAACAAAAAAATATCTAGGTACAATAAATTTTCCTACCGAAGAATCGCAATTCGGAAGCAAAAATTTGTCGTCAGAGTGCGCACTAGTAGCATCACCGTCATGTAATACCTCCCAGTATTCCTTTTTACATCCTAATAGTTGTTTTTTCCCACCACGCCAGGCTAAGTGCAATTTATATTAATGCCATCATATTTTCGCGTTGGTTACCCGCATTTTCATATTAACCGTAGTCCGGGCTTCCATGATAATGTGCGGGGTCCACCTTCGTCATTTGTTAGGGCCTGATTAAATTTACACGGCTAACGTGGTTGCCTGTTAAATTAATTATCTAATAGGTCCTAAGAATATTCCTTAATTCGTATTTTAAAAGTTCAAGCCTTGTCACATCGTGTGGGTCCGTAAGATAATGTTTCATGTGGGTATTTGTGAAAGACGAGCCGACTACGAGATTAATGTTACCGAAGCAACTTTAGAACGCGAGGGACGGTACGAAAACTCTATCTATACATTTTATATCTCTGTTATGAATTGCAAACCAATTTGAAGGTCTATTGTGGTATAATAATGATAATTGAGCCGCTTTCCGAACTCAAATACAGATTATTTAAATAAGATTTTCTTTCTAAAGCATTGCGAATTGCGGATAATAAGAGGAGTACTGATTCGTATATAAGTATACCTATTGATTAGGCTTATATATTTTTAGATACGATGACCTCTATGACCATAAGGGTCGCCATGCGAGACAGCTGAACTGGAACGGAGATCCTAGATTCGATCCCCGGTTTTAGGTTGTTATAAAATTTGTCGTTGAGTCAAGACTTTCAGGTCTAACTAATTATGATACATATGATATGTCGTCGTAGGTCGTCTCTTTGTAAACTCCAAACAGTAGAATTCAGTTATTTAATATCTTTTGATGGTCTCTTTCTATATTTAGATCAATTTAATCTTAATTTGATTATTTAATTGTCCGTTCACGTTAAGTTCATGTCATGTTTTATGCGTCTTTTATTTGCCAACTCATTCTGTTTCACTCCAAGCTTCATATTTCATTTGTAGATCTGAAAATCCCTCTTCATATTACATTATCCTGTTAATTTGGACCAAATGTCATGAAAATTTTCGTTTTGTTTTATTGTTCTCTGAATATCGTGTATCCATTATGCTATTTGTACAGTACATTTTTGTATTTCATTTTGTTCGAATAACAATATAAGTCATTACCACGTCATATAAATAAAAAAGTTTCTATATGATTTTTTTTTTAATTTCTATTATTTGAAAAATATTGTCAAGTGGAAATATATATTCATACTTACACTATTATAATTTATAAACGAAACGAAACCGCAAACTCCAACTGGCTCGATGGATTCTTGAAATAGGAACTTATAAAAGCATCCCTCATTATTTCCAAATCAACTACCGTATGCTTAAGAATCGGGAAGGTTATTAATTTCCAGAGAGCAGCTAAGTTACGTGGAAGGTATTCACAGAGCCTTTATTGAAAAGAGAAGAAAGCTTTCAAAAGGCATGCAGAAAGTTGAATACGTGAGCCTATAGACCTCACCTATTGATTATTATATTTATATGTGCATAGAGTTAACAGAATGGGATCTCTGAATGTATTGCCGTTTCTCAGTGCTCACAAATTTTATAGATAACTGATTCTTATGAATGAATTGACAAAATCAATGATAGCTTGCTGGACTTCTGTGGATATAATAAAATGATTTTAAAAAAACATTAACTCTCATCTCTGCATGCTAGGTCGCGTTCGGGGTTGTGAAGTCGCTAAGCCCAGGGTCAGCGTAAAAAAGCCTTAAAATGTTGATGATTCATCTGTGATTTTACAACCGGCTGTTTGCTTGATGTCAGCCCTCCTTGAGAATGCTATCATTGCCTATCAGCTGATATGTCCTTTAGTCGCCACGTACGATATCCTCAAAAGGATATGGAGTGGTCCTATTCCAGGACGGAAACACACTCCTGAATAAAAAAAACATTATATCTTTTTTTTCTTTTATGTACGTTTTTAACGAAAGATTTAAGATAAGTGGGTAAAACATAATTGGAATTGTTAATAAATAACATAATAGAGAAAGTATGAGAGCAAGCGCAAAACAGAACTATGAAAATAAAAGGTTCCAGCATCACAAAATAATAATTGTATAGAAATACAAAATTTAAAGTACTTAAACCATGCAATTTTTGGAATGGATATTATCTGGATTTTTCACACATGCTTTTATCTTAATTTTGAAAATAATAATGAGATGGAAAAATTCTGTCTTCCGTAATTAAATAGAAAAAAAGTTTACCATTCGTGTACAGCTGAGGATGAGATAAGTAATGGCAAAAATTGGCGAGGGATAAAAGTAATACGTTGAAAACAGAAAGTGGAAATGTTTCCCAGCAGTGGGATCTGATAGCTTAACAAAAATATACATAGGTATACATACACCTAGAATTCACATAAAATATTTATTTTAGGTATAAAAGTTAATTTGGAAAAAAATCAATAAAATACTGTCTCAATGCAAATACGAAAACCCTTGACGTCATTATTAATTTGGATATGAACGGATGTGTTTCTATAGCGTTTTATCTTTGTAGCATACTTTTGTCTTTGCGAAATGGTAACCAGGCGCACTAGAATTGTTTCATTATACGTTCCCACTTTGTAACTTTTGAAAATTTTAAAACTTTAACATAAAAAGTACTTTTTTTGGGAAAAAATATGTTTGTATCCTGCAGCTATTTGCAAAGGATTACTTTAGGTACCAATACTTTTTTTGTATAAGTAAACTAGACAGAAATCTCAAAAATTAAAGATTAGTGAATATTTTTTTCGTAAGAATAATGACGGGTGCTGGTTAAAGAGTGGCTACTCTTTGTTTTGTGGAGCAACGATGTTTAATATCACATTTTATTACAAACGACATTTATTAAAAATAATAAACAACATTGCTAGTATATTTTTTTGAAAAACTGTTTTTACAAAAGTTTAATTCCTTCACGCACTGAGAACGAATATTAACCACTTCATTAGCACGGCAGTGCAAGTACTACTAATGGAAGGTTTTAGAGATTTTCTCCTCGTTTCGGCCACATTATCCGGAGACACGGCATGTACTTACGTGAGAACCATAGACTCATTAGAGGTTGTTCGGTTTTTGTCGACAATATCTAGACGAATTTATGAAAAACTTGGGCCAAACATTTGTTGTTCTATGTAAATATATAATAATTATAAATAGTGAATGTTTTGTTTTAGTTATATAGATCATTTAAAAAAATTAAGAAAAGAAGGCAGTCGATAAAAATAATTAATTGTTTTCATTTATATTTTCCATTCATGATTTTATCTAAATGTCAGCGCACGCAGGGTCAGGTTAAATGTTGATTGGTGCAACCCACCCTAAAAGTTTGATACATAAATAAATGTAAGTAAGCATCATGATTTTGCCATGGATGTCACAAACATAAAATGAGATTGTAACTCGAGCCTTAAAATGCGGTCACAGCAAATCTAATTTAGTATTTACTCCACACATGATCACAGATGAGTGACTACAGAGACAGAATATTAAATAAGACGTCAGAAAGCATGAAACTGAACCTTCACGTGGAATTGAATCAGATTATTGAATAAGTGCGCTGAGACATTCAACGACTGTCTTTCTAGATGTATCATACGTGTAGCTAGATGAGATAGATGATATTTTGGATAATGGAATGCAGAGTGTGGATCCCGCCCTAAAATTGAAAAACTTTTTATCCCGAATGGTGGATGGCGTATAATTGCAACTGAATCTTCAACATTTCAAGGTTTATTTTTTGCGTTGATGACGGGCATCGCGGCGCCACAGTGCCGAATGCAATCGGGAACATGCGAAGATGAGACAAAGGCGGATTGTGGTTTATGGCAAATATGGGATAAAACGGCTTCCCAACTATTCCTTGAGGGTAGCTGTCAAGTAAATAATATATATATATATATATATGTTTTAAAAATTAAAATTTTGTCAAAGTACTTTTCTTGTTCCTCCTCAGAAAAATAATTGCAGCATGACAAAGTCTCCGAGTAATCTGCATCGCATTTCTAGAAGGTTTATATCTCTGCTTACGTCAAAATAATCCAGTTAGGAGACAGGTTGGCTTGCAGGACGCGGGTTTCATGCTTTACTGGGAGCATATTTGTGACTGAATCGCTGTGTACCTAGTGTGCTCTATACTAGTGAATGTTAACTGTTTTCAACCAACTCACTTTTCATAATGTGGTCATCATATCGAGTGTGTTATTGCTAACACTGGTGCCAGATTTTATTCCAGTCGCTTAAAGGCATCTGATATATATTTACGACTACTTACCGCCATCTAGCGGCAGGTAGTTCCATTCACACTAGTGAACTAAACTGTCCACCAGTATGCAGGTTTCCTAAGGATGTTATCTTTCACCGGAAGCAAGTGGTGATATACAAACTCAATGTACAAACATACAAACAAAACGATGAAAACTATGTCCTATGACAACATATGACGTTTATTTAAACACTACCTATGTTTGAGTAAATTTCCATTTGATAGATTTATATTTACCCTGTTATTCAAATCAAAGTATAAGTTAAAGTAGGTTTTGTCACTATCGCTTTTAATATAACATACCATTGAATTAATAGAACGAGACAAAACATGCTTTTTTAAAACTTATAATAAAGTGTAAGTAATCTGCAATAGACAGTACAAGAAGTGATGAAAGACCTTAAAATTGCTTTTGTGGAGCTGAAATAGAATCCAACAGAAAATATTCAAATACATTCGGAATTTAGAAACCTAATCACGGCTTTAGTGTATAAAAAACTCCATAGCAGTTAATCCTACTTTTGTTCCTACGTATCTTTTTCCGACATAAATAAACCTCGCCTGTCGAAATTTTAATTACTTCCGCGGAAAGACAGTTTAATAAAACATCAAAAAACATTTACGGCTGATTCAGAGAGATAATTTATTTTCTAATTTTGCTATTAATTAAATTCGTTTCAGGTACACGTCGTCTAATTTTGAGTAAAATTTTCGCGGTTTAAATTCTCGGATATAAACTCATGTTACTGCAGTTATGATGTAAGTTTACATTATGACTAATTCGTATAATTTTGTTAACAAAGAAGTGGATTGTTATGCGAGAGAGACGACAAAAAGTAGATTTTCTTCTTCTTTTTCTCACTGAATGTTATATTCTCACTTTCTTATTCTCACTGCCTATCCGTTCGCACTTTCTCAGATTGAAATCTATCCAACACTTCTTTATATTTCCTCTTATGATAATTTTAATATACGACAAATTAATTATGTATTCATTCTATATTCTTATATGTTACCTATCTCAATTGCCTTTATTTTAACTTAGGACGCCTCAAACAATTGTAAATTATCTTTAAACTCATCCTTATTCCAATTACTATTATATTTATCTATTTAAGTATCAGAAGTCAATTTGTTACTTCTTTATAATTACTTAGTCAATCATCTTGAAATATCGCACCTTTTGTCCCGCAAATAAGTGCTATTCCTGTGAGACATGTATGCGGGCAAAGCCATGGAAAAAAGCAGACCTAAATAAAATAAATATGACTTCAATATTATTTTCACGATAAAAGCGACATATTAGTCGTTAAAATCGCAATATTGTTGAAACGGGAATGAGGAAACAGCTGGCGGGAGTCAATAGGCCCAATAAGGAAATTGTATGGTGCTATAAAACACCTCGATTCAGTGATCACGGCCCACAATTGGCACATCTCACAACACTCAATATTCATAGCTGTAACGGTATCACTTGCTGTAAAACGCGTATAAAAATATAAATTCGGGAGTGGAAGTTATTGTGTTCAACTTATTATCATACCACGCGTATTAGATATTTTGGATAGCTTTTATAATAGAATAATAATCTGTTAGTGAGGCAGTTGATCATTTAGCAGTTCATGAAATGGAAAAGGCGAACCAAATTAATGTGGAAATTTAAAGCATGCATTTCATTCGTACCGTCGTTTAATGAATTTTCTAAATGTTATCGTTCCATTTAAAATACATTACTTATATGAACACATTCCTAAAAGCTTTATCTTCCACAGAATAAAATGTTATTTGTAATAACATACATATTACACCAATATAAAAGCCTATTGGAAATATGCGTTAATTCTGATAATAGATATAGTTCAGAATTAAAAGCAAAGTGTCGCATGAATGTGAAGTCAAACTGTAGTGTTTCGCTCTAGCTTGATTTCGACTAGCAATGAGTCGAACGCAAGATATTTCGCATAATCATTGATCGCACATCTGTTTGTCGCACTCATGAAGTATACACAACATGCATGGTGCCAAATTACACAGATACCATAAAAAGTAGATAATTAGATCGTTTATAAACAGAATGTATGATCATACTTCCAGTTTGTAATATACTGGCATAGTTAGTAATGCTCAATAACAACCACAATACGTACAAACTTGCGCCGGACTGTAATACAAATTTACGACTTATTACTGTTGGGAATTGAACATTGTCATCCGACCAAATGTTATCAGGGAACCGTGTTTTGTCTGCCTTTTTATATGGAAGCTTTACATCCACACGAGGTGATACATTTTCAATAACTTTCCTTTTTGAATTTACGATGTTGATTACTTTTACAGAGTTCCGTAGTTTTATTGCATTTGCGAAGGTTTGTACTTATTGAATTTGTAATCCAATGTATTACTTAAGTATAATTATGTTTATAACTATTTCGTTTGATTGTATTATTTATGGAAAATGTTAGTCCTCTTTCACATGTTACGTTTGTAATGATACCAAAATATTATCATCAAAATAATTTTGACATTCTTAGTCGAAATGTATAGTAATTCTTAATCATTAATTAAGACGTGAAGAAGTACCTATGAAGGCCTAATTTCTGAATAAATGAATTTTCAATGAATATTCAGAATATTCATTTTTTTATTTTTCACTGTAAACAAAAATTGAACTCATATCTCATTCATTGAAATAAATACCTAATATGACTCGCACAGAACGCTAAAAAGCTAAGCAAAATGTAGTTTGAAAACGCTGGGCGGTACGGAACTTGGTAGATCATTTAAAATTTATGACACACACTGTATGACACGTATGCTGCTACTCTCGGCACAGATTAAAGACTGCACAGAAGTGTAAACACAAGTATGACAGGACTATTATATTAATTCTAATTTATGTATTTATTATCTTTTTGTACTACAAAATTATTGCACACAATTAATTTATTTGTTACGATATTTAAATTGGATTGTATACCAGCCCTGATGTTTATATTTTGATAAAATTATCTAGTTGTATGTTTTGTAAGCTTTTTCAGCCTAGACTAATATTTAAAGAAATACATCATGGACTTAAATAAAAAACATAATAATATCTGTCTCCTGTACAATAAATGTTGCAGGCGACCATAGGCTGTGGTGACTACTTACCATGAGGAGGTTCGCATGCCTTTTTCCCTGTTCGGTAGTATAAATGTAAAAAGATCACAATTATTACAATTAAGTACAAAAACGAGTTGTGTCTTCTGCACTCACATTATTTTTACCATGAGCTGTATACTGTGTGCCGCATGAGTTTTGAATGCTTTGCGTTCTGCATAATAGCAGGTTGCTGTTGCTGCTAAATATGCACTGTGTCGAAGTGCATGTGTAGGCATTTACGAATGATTCAGACATAATAAAGGTATACATTCTGTGTTATTTACAGAATGTATGAATAAACCAATATCTATATGGAAATAAGCAAAAATAACGCGCGCATTGTAAAAGTCAATAAAAAGCTGTCCTTTCAAATTCTTCATTTAAACAAAGCCTTAATGGTAGACACAAGGAAGTAATAAGCATAAGTAGCTATTTTTAATAGCTTTATTATATTATATTTTTAATTATTTTATTTTTAATATTACCTTGTGTTTATGTATCGCATTAAACTGCAGGTACAATTTACTTACTATAATATTATATATGTAAAAACTGTAAGCGTTCCTAACATTAAATAAATAAATAAATAGCCAATTTACCATTTTTTATTATAAGTTTTCATTGAATTTATCTTTAACAATCTGCGCTGGAGTTTTTATTTTCATTACAAAAATTAAGCTATAAACTGGAAAATAGTTTATTATAGTAGGTGAAATCATATCGGTACTATCCCTATTTAAATGCAATTCCATAAATAAGCCCGCCGCCGTACAAATGGCTTTCGAGATGCAATGAAATCATTCAACAAAATTAAAAAAATATATTATATATTGACTATGTTCAAACAAATTTCATTCTATAAGAATTTGTGCATATTATGCTATTATTACTCAACCATTAAACTTTATATTATAGTTGAAAAACTCCATCAATTTAGATCTATATTAATAACATGTTCATCAATAAACCAACCTTCGAAATGCGGTCGTACCGATGACTTTACTCTGTGGCCATTTTGATCCCTAGAGCCGGGAGTATTAATTGCACGGGAGCGAAATACATTTTGTGGTTAACCTGTAATTCCCTTTTCAATATTGATGTTGTCCTACAGGAAAATGATACAATGTATACATGTAATATTCTGTAGTTTGAAATAAAATTAATATTTACCTAGTTTTTTTTATGTGAGTAATTGTCTCATGGAGATTTTCTTTGTATGCAGTTGGAATGGTAGGCAGCTTCAGTTTCAGGAACAGCTATCAAAATTCGAACCGCTTACGTAATGGTGCGGGTCAAATTATTACTTTCTCCTATTAATATAAACACAATATATGTCTAAAAATCTGTTAAGTTAAAATATATGTAGTTAGATACTTATATATATGTTATATACATAACATAGATATAATATAAGAGATAAATTAAACAAATATGGTTTCCATCTGATTTTGTTTCGATTGCGTAACTTATTTATTTTGTAAAAACATTTTCCATTTTTTGTGATACATCAAAGAAACATTACATTAGAATATACAGTATCATTTAAAATCTGTAACAGTCTCAAAATTTGTTAAATTCAAAAGATTCTTTATCAGTTCAAATCTGCTTTTCAGAGCAGAGTTTAGAAAGAAAATTGTATCAAAATAGCAAAAGGTTGCGCCGCGGCAACTGGCGTTCCGTAAATTCCCTCTACATATTTGATCGGATTTATCGACAACACACTTCCCCATCCACAAATTCACACTAAGGTGCTAAAGCTCTAAAATGTAGGTTCAAAAATTATATTCGAAAGTTAGTGTTATCGTATTTTGTTTTTTTGATGGAAAAAATTGTTACGGTAATATTAAAATAAAAAAATTTAAACACAAATTACATTTGAATTCAAATTCAATCATGTCAAAGTATTTATGTATTTTTTTTTTAGTTGTATCTTTATTAGTATTATATAAAGCAAAATCTGGCAAATGTGGCATTGATTAGTTTTCATAATCAATTTTTTTCGTGGAATTTAATCTATTTTCATTTTTTATTGAAGTATTTGATAACTGAAATTATTCCGCACCACAGCCATTAATTTGAAAAGGGACTCAGTGTTTGTAAACAGTTAAATAATTCCATTGCGGCAATAAGCTTCAGCTCAATTCGCTGTAACTACGTACAACTTGATTCCCTGCTTCCAACTTGCGACTTTGTACCGAGTTAGCTAGTTTCGTCCAACTTCACTACCTTACTAAACTGAGCCAACACTTAGCATCGGGATAATTAAATATTTTTTCTCTCTCTGTCTTTATCTTTAATTAATAAGTGAATTTAGTTGAAGGTAGAATAATTCAATTTACACAAAAATTTGGACGCTCGTCATACTATTTAAATAGTTATCATAATTTTGTTATACCTAAGTAGTTTTACAAAACAATGGTTATTATGACAGTCAGGTGCATTTGTCATTCACCTCCATTTCTGGTCTTTTGAGGAAAAAGATAGAAAACAGAATCCTATGTTTAAGTTCGTGTCTTTAACAATATGTACAAATCATTTAATCAAAATAGTGGTATAGCTGTGAAAGGTTGTAGTTTTACATAACTGTGTTATTCTGTAAATTGTTTTTTCGCAAAAAATATGCTCTGTTAATTTCCACATCAAAAATTTACCTAACGTAACTTGAGCAATAAATACCCAATACCTCAACCGAGCGTTATCAGCAAAAACAAAAGTTAATTAAAATCGGAATTACGAAAGCGGTTTGTGATTTTTTTCTTCTTCTAATTAAGCACGTTTGCTCTTCTAATTATCTCTAAATATTCACAGTAGGAAATCGCTTGACCTCAAAATTTTAAGAGATATTGTTTGTTTACACTTGACAGGCCATGGCGGGAGACAATAGGCACTTTTTCGTGAACAAACGAGGGGCAGGTAATGAATATGCTGAACAAAGCGTCCGACGCGGAGGCTCATTAGCTATTCAGTCTGTGCCTACCTTAAAACCCATTTTGAAGTCTTGATGGATGTTTTTCCAGTCTCTTATTGCGTACGGCCGTACGAATTGCATATATTCTTAGCTCTTTGGTATTATAAAAATAAGTTTAATTCCTGTACAAGTGTTTAGAGCCAGAAAATATTAGTAAGAAAATATACCGCTCTGACACTATTTTCAAGAATTTAATTATTTGTTTTAAAAATAATAATTAAAATATTCATACCACTGTTTAATACAATGTAATGGACGAATGAAAACCTCGTCCGGTGCACATGTAATCATCTACTACTTTAGTTATACATAAGGTATAGTTTAGTTATTTATGTAAATTCGAAATAATTCAATTATTAATTTATTAATCGAGAGACAACTTAGCTCTACGCTGATCTGTTTCGTCGTCCAAATGTAGTGCAGCTTGAGTGCGATCCGACACAACTGTGTTATAAACGTCACTGAAAATTGATTCTTCCCTTTATTTTTCTTCGTCAAAAGTAATAACGCTATTACCTTTGTAAGCTCAATTTTAAATTATACGAGACAGAGCGTGCTCTTTATTACGTTTTAACTGTAAATATTTACATATTTCATTCATTGTCATACCTAGTTTTCATAAAAATGTTTTACTTTGTAGTACGACAGCGGATAATTTAGTTATAATAATGGCTTTTGCCCTTACATCCAATCTACATTCTTATGTTTCGATACTACTTTACAAATTAATAAACTTATTGTGGAATACAAAAGTAAAGATGGAGGGATTTATTGGAGTTTTTTTTTGCTGCAAATTTATTTTGATTATTATATTTATTTGCGATTAGCTGTTTCTCACAACTCCACCGCATCGGCGGCAAAATGTATCAGATGCGTTTGTCATATAAACTTTCATCCCCATTTCTGATGTGAGGGAGGAAAATATGAAAGTATCCATAGCATGCCAAATTTCTTTAAAATCGGTTTAGGGGTTTAGCTGTGGGTAGCGTAGAGACAGACTTTTGTTACTGGAATTTTGTTATATGAGAATGGTTAATATATTATAAAGTTTTGAATAATAATAAAAATTATATTAAGTTTGCAATATTATTCAAGGCTTGATCTGAAACACAACATTTAACTTCAAATTTAGAGTATTAAAGTACAATTACATATTTTCATAATAATTGCATTTTGCTATTTCATCAAAATAAGATCAATATTATCTCCAGCATTCAAGTGGAAATTGAAAACCAATCGTAGCAACTACATTCAAAGACGCTAAACATCAAACTAAGCAACAACTTGTCAATAGTCAGTAGATTTACCCGGCAACTTGAGATGTACAGTCAAATGCTTGTCAATGTCAAATTGTTCAGTACAAGATCTCGGAAATAGTAACTTTGAATGTACCCAATAACCAAATTCGACATTCGTAGTAGACCCTCCGGAATAAACAATAATACAATAAAATCATTAATTTGAATTGAAGATCTAATCTGCACGTGGATCAATAACTCTTTTTTGTTTAATATGTATATGTAAACACCATACGATCGAAATGTTATTCATTTGTAATTTTTTGTCTCGCAATGAAAAACTAAATCTAACTTATAGGCAAAATATATAAAATTATATGAATTGCCTAGATAATCGATGCATTGATGAAAAAATCAGAAATCATTAGTCAAATAACATTTGATAAACGCAAGAATAAACATCCTAAATTAAATATGGCCTGTCAAAATGTATACATAAACAGTCAATAAACACTATAATAACTTTATAAAATCAATTTGGCTGACATGTAAAAAATTCCAACTTCACTAAATTATCATTTTAAAGGGGTCATAAAATTTTCCTTGTGATAGTTTAATACGAGCGCTCTACTAATGTCGCATTTTTTATAACTTAGGACGGTGTTCAAAATTCTATTTGCGCAATTTAGAGCACTGCGCTTAGGTACTAAGTTCCGCAAATAAGCATCTAACTTTCAAATGAATTTGGTCGGATAGTTTGCTATCTCTACCAATTTGTTGTTTTAGTTATATTTATTTCGTATAATTATTTCATTTGATTTTGAGTATATGAATTGTATATGGAAAACAATTTTATTAGTAAAGTAAGTAATATGACAACTTTTAACGACCTACATTGTGTTTGTTTCCTGGGTCCGAGAGATCAAACCCAGAAACGAGCTCAAACACAGAGTTGCAACAATGCAAATATATATATACTCTTTGTTTGAGCTCGTTTCTGGGTCCGATAGACCAAACCCAGAAACGAGAATAATATATATATATATATATTTGCGCGCGGTGAGAATCAAAACAAAGTTACCCAGTAGGATGATACTAATAAAATTAATTTGTTTTGAAATGGAAAAATTGACTTAAAGTCTCTCTCTCTCCTTTCGAGTTGACAAAACTGCTTATCGTTTCACCAGGAAATCGTGGCCAAAATTCCGTATTTTCGTCCGGCTTAACAAATGTATTTAGCAGAAAAGTGTTCCATTGTTTAGCGGATTGTTCACGGCATAAAATTAATTCAAATTAATTAGCATTCAAACAAGGATTATTGTTCGGGGAATGCGAACAGAATTTCTTAAAAATAAAATTCGAACGACGATTTCAGCTTCTTGATTGAGTTACAAACTTTTTAAATGTCGTTTGCCATGCCCGATTGAGACTGTATTGAAATATTTTTGTTAGTATTTTTTTTCTTATTTTACTATTTGTAATTGAATTTAAATCACAACTTTAATGAATTAGCCGTTGTTGCAGAATTAAAGTTGTATATACACAATAATACTTTAATATTTGTGCTAGAATATTGTTAGATAGTTAAAAGAAATAAAGAATTTTGAATTTGAATTTTCAATAGATGCACTCATTATTGAACTGACAATTAAGGACTTTTTGAGCCATATTTGTCTTGTGTACTTAACTTGTTTTTATGTCATTTTTAAGGTTTTTTATTCGAAAGCTCCAAAATTGTGCATCTATTAGAAGTTATCAATAACCTCTCTTTAAACCGCAGGAATTACAATATGATTTTCCCCAAACCCCAATTTACGTTGAGGTTTCAGAATTATCCATTTGTGGGTAACAAATAATAAATACTTAATTACTTTTAATAAAACCTGTTAATAAATATGCGTAAAACTGTTAATGTCTAGATCATATGGAAATATACAGGCCGTAAAAAAATAGGGTTAGTGCAGAGTCGAGGTCGTGTGTATACAAGCCCTTATGCAAATGTAATGATAACGTGCCTTTAGGGTCAATAAACTGTAACGTACTCGGCTTTACGACATGATAAGTATATGACTCGACTTCCGTCTTTCAGCTATCAGTTTTTTTCGTGTTTTTTTGTGTTCTGAATGTAATGTTTATTATTATTGTTACAGATAGCTTGACCTTCGCGTCTGTCCGAGGTAAGAATGAACAATGTGTGCATGTAGTATCAACTAGATATATTTTGATCATATAATAAAGTTGTTACTGAGAATCTGTTCACCATAGTGCGTTGGCAACACTTTACTGATTGCCTGAACCACAGGGTTCGACATGGAACCAATAATCTTAATTGCGTAATTGCGTTACTGTTCGATCCCATTACAAGTTTACGTTAAACTGGTTACATGTAAGTATTTTGCTAATAGTTATAAATTGGATTTAACTTCATTTAATAATCGATACAAAGTTTATCACTGTTTTTTGTGTGCCAAAATGGTCACAAGACCGTGTTAAGAAGGGAAGAAGATGGGAAAGCTCGTTTATTCGGTTTGACATAGATTTTTTTAATCCTAGAAAACGTATGTAATTTGGTGGTACATACATTATTAATCAATTCCATCGTATACTTTGATAAATCTTCAAATTCAAATAATATGATTAAATCATATTTATCCGAGTGAATTTTTTTATGTGTCAGATCGAATGAATTTGAAAGGATTTGAAACTATCACTCTCATATAGGATTTACGTTAACGAGAAATAAGTGATTTAATTTCTGAACAAATGATTTGATTTGATTTTACGATAAAATTAAAGTATCTACCTACTTGTCACAAAAATTAAGTCAATTCAAGACAAATAATGCAACTAAATAAAAATACTTTTAATGTAACACGAAAGAGGATCCAGTTCGAATAGCAAACTTACCAACATATAAATACTGACCACAAACAAATTATTTTTTTCTTGTGCAGCAATCCTGCCAATGTCGGGACAAACGTAGCAATATCACGAAATTACGCTTGAGTGAAGACTTTTAATTAAGGCCGGGTTGTCAGTGCGGCGTTAGAGCGCCCCATCAATTTATGCTTGACTTCTGATTGTTTGAGCCAACCTCGTTAACGGGCTTGTACTACATAACTAGTACAGAACAGCCATGATGCTTTGGTCCGCTCATTATAGAAACCGGTTATAGATCATATATAGGTCTTAAAAAATCGAATTCATAAAAACTGCTTGTTTATGTGAAACAACACGTATGTAATGTGAAATTGTTTGTTGACCCCAATAAAAAAGAAACAATATATGGAAAGACATTGTTTTTTTTTTATTTATATTGTATCTCAAGTAGACACTTAGTTGATAAAGCTGATTCGCAATAATGCATAAATCAGGCAATAAATTCTTGCCAATAATTGCATTTAGCAACATAATAATATATACTCTAAGTATAGGTACCTATTTGAGCTTGAAATCATATGAAAACTTTAGGGACTACTTGATTGACTCATCTGTACTATTATTACTTTTGCTGTTACTATTCGATGACTACGTACGGCTGTAGTCAATGGTCCAGCTGAAGCCACAAATTGAAAATGGTTTTATGGGAAAAGTGAATCAGACAGGTTTCTATTATAGTTAGGTTTAGTTTACCTGCCAGCTTTACAAAATCCATCTTGGCTTTTATTAACACTTTAAATTTACCTACGTACCTATGTGATTAATTTTCTTAAATTGTTTTTAAGTTTCGAATTTGTATTGTTTCTTATTTTAATACTGAGTATTTTAAAATAACTGATATTTCATAGCAGCTTGTAGCAGACAGTTGTCATCAAAATATAAATATACTTTTTATTGGTCGTGCGCATGTAACACTATACCTACAGTCCGCACGGGAATTCACCTGAATAAGATACGAAGATATTCTCTAACTTACTTCATCAAAAACAATGTGACGCTCTAATCATTTCATTTTCTTCTATTTTTATTTTGCTTCTTTATGCGATATATGCTTGGCTCTATCTTGCTGTGCGGCTGGTCCTTGATCTTATTGGACACAATTTCCTAAAATTAATAGCTAATCAACATACAACTTACTACAATAAACAACCACTTTGCTATATTGATTTCCCTGGTAATGATATCGTGTTCGAATATAATACATTACCGTCGCAACAAAGACCGCAGGATGTAGTAAATGCAGTGATGGCCGACGGAGTCGTGTTTCGGCCAATTACGATCCAGAACATTATATTTTATGTCCGAAAATTCAATTAAAGCCAACATGGAAAAATTAAGATGCTTTATGATTATATAATAACTATGATTATTATGACTAGTTAATTTGTTTTATTTGTATTATTCTTATTTATGATTTTTTATTTCTAACCAAAATATAAAAGTTTAAAGAATCTTTTAAAGCTAAACAGCTATTGATCATTTTTTTTTATTTGAAAGAGATTTTAATAGTGAGTATTCTCAATGAAACTAGTAGGTACTTTGTACGGAGTACCTACTAGTAGTAATTCCATGGTATTCTCAACTATGTTTGAAAAATGTGTATTCAGTCGTTTGGAAAATCAGCTCTTTTCTAGCAGATGAGCTTTTATTTATGCTTTCGATTTCAACAAACGAGATGAATAATTGATTTTAGTACAATACAAATAATCCTCAAATTGTTGTGATTACTTAGTAAAATTTACTAACTTAACCAAAGTAAATATAAATATATTGTAATATTCGCAAGTTAGGAAGAATAACTAAATCACATCAACTGTGGCCCCTAGCTGAGATTCCCCTAAGATTTCCTCTGGCGGTACTCCACATCGAAAACTAAACTTGGCGCTAACTTCTCTTGACGGCACAACAATGCAAGTTTTATAAGGCCGGATTAGCTTTTTGTGTATAAATCCAAGTGATAAATAAACCTCTCAGATTTATATTCATTGATCTTTTTCCTGGAATTCCGCTTTCTAAGTGGGCGTTTAGTGAGTAATGAAATAAACGTTTGTACCAGACAGCTTTCTATTCAAATTCTATGTTGAAAGATCAGGTAATATAGACAAAATGTTTTTCCTGTCACCGTGAAACAGACACCATTTACAATTTAATTCATTCTTTATAAAAATGTTATTTATTTCTGACTATATATCCGTATAATTCTTTTATCTATGGTTTATCCATATTCCGAAGTACACTTATCAAGGTACTAAAATGATTTTGTGGCGTGTATTTCCCGCCCTAGAATGTGACTCCGTATTCTCCTGTGATGTATTACGAGACAGTTGATAAGCAATAACGTCATTCCTAAAGAGGGTTGTCGTCAAATACAAGGCAGCCATACTATCGCAATTCAAAGGTTATTTTTACATGAAGGCTTCAAAACATCACGAAAAATAATAAAACCGAGAGCGCGAAGAAAATAGAGAAATAATTACCATATACAGTGACATTATCTGACAAACATTGCTTCCGATGTATTATGTCTGTCAAAGCTCTCGAGGTCGGCACTGGACACCAAGGGCCACTTAATGCTCCAACACGCCGCATTCACCCCGGCCTATTATGTCCGTAATGACTTGTCATTCGAATATGAGACAAATCCATTCTGATTTTAATGGTTAAAAAAGTATTTTATTAATAATAGCTTTCGCCTGTTTATGTAAAAACAGTGCAGATAGCCTGAACTGGTCCTATTTGACAAGTATGAGAGAGTGTGTTAAAAATACGAAATGTTAAATTTAAAATTGATAAGTTTTTGTCCAGCGGTAAGACAATAATCACGAGCTAGTACAAAAAAATATAGACTAACCTGATCTTGAAGATCGTAATTAATTCAATAGAAATCAAACTTTATAAAAATATCGCCATTTTCTTACAATGGCGGTATAACAATGTATTTCAGTATAAAAATTATTAAGAATTGTGGGGAATTACTTTATTTATTAAAAGAGTTTCGTAACTGCGATGATTCTATCAGAAGGCATCAAATCATAGACACTCCTATATTATCTGATTATAAACAATGACTAAATTGGAACACAGACCAAATTCAATAAATCAATTTTTCAGAAAATTGCATTAATATTATAATATCTATTTGATTATACTTGTGGCTATAGCCACATACTTATTAAAATTTAGTCTGTTGTCTTCACAGGCTTATATACCTTATTCAATCAACCTATTAATAAGTCTACAATCAAATACAATATGAGATGAATAGTGCAACAGACCATAGCAAACGTACCCGGTTTGGCTATTAGTGGCCACTTGATGTCCAGTGATGGTCGTTTTCAAGAGAATTGTCATCAATAATAGGAGCACCGGCGTTTAGTGTTTGTATTGTTGAAACAATAAAATCACTATCGAGTTTTACGTTGCCGCTTTGCTAATTAAGAAATATTATATCCCAAGCTCATGCTTAGGACATAATATTTCTTAATTAGCATTAAGAGTTTAGAAGGTATTCATCCTTCTAAACTCTTACTCTTCTAAACTAAACTCTTAAAAAAAAGTAACAATCTTCATTAAAATCTGAACTACACATACAGTGTATAAATGGAATATGTTATGGATAGAGATGAAGATCCAAGATTTTTTAATTCGGTCCCCAAAAGTGGATTAATATTTTATTTAAAAACAGAATATTTTTTACTGCGAGCAGCGCGCAACAGCTAACAAATAAACATAATAAAAATTCCTTGTAAGTACATAAGTATTCCATTATCTAAAGAATGCCGAAAAACGCTGATTAAACGAAGAGGATATAAGACGACAAGACAATAAAATTTAAGGGATACAGGGTAATGATCAAGTGTTTGTTTAACGCTTTCGTCTCTCGTTTGCGTATAAAAAGGTGTTCACAAAATTTACGGGTGGATTCTCGAACACTGAATATTTTATTAACCTGCTGTGATAAGAATACTTAAGTGATTCGCAATCCGTGTAGCACCCTTTTGCGTTTATAAACCGGTTGAAACGCTCTGATCGCACGACTTACCGCCTCGAAAATAATTTCTAAAAGAGTTATTTTTAATTCTATTTTATCCTACCAGAAAAGAAAATCTGAGACTTCCTTTTTTCCTGGTTATAAATAAGAAATTCAAGAATCATTCAGTAACCGTTAGAATTGATTTTAGTCTTGATTAGTAATGTAAATTGGCTTTAGCATTAGCCACGCTCGTATTTAATGTACTTATCGTAAAACGTTTTGTAAAACATATCATTTCAAAGTATATTAAAAAACGTTTTCACGAATTTCAGTCGTTATTTATTGCATCGTTATTTAAAAAAATAAGTGTTTTTATAATCCCCAAGATTTTTCTTATCTCACCTTAAAAGTTATATAGGGCTTTAAAATGAAATTTTGCGTAGTCACATATTTCATATTTATTAATAACGCACCTAATACTTCTTCTTAGTAGGTATCCCGTATATTAATATCGCTTATTTAAAACGGTGCTCCGTTGACAGTGTCAGGGTTCTTGTTTGAATAACGTTTTCGGATTGCCGTATATATAATGTGATATTTTTCAGAAACCATAGAGTATTATAGTAGGAATATAGGATATAAAAAGAACAAGCGACGTTAAAGAGGATGTTTCACAAATAGTACTCACAATTTAACCTTCATATTTGCAACTTGTTCCACTTCAAACCTTCAGAGTCGATCCATATTTAAAAATGCATCACACGGCCCCGTCGCATACAAATACTAAGGTTGGTATTACGATCACGTTTCTCGGGGTCAGAAGGTCAGGACCCTTAGTCGAGGCCACTAAATTGTCTGCGAATGTCCGCCTCCCCATATTATGCATACGGATCGCCCCTGATTGAGATTACCTTGTAAGCCTACCTTGATGGATTACAGGCCTGAAATATGGTGGCTATCTAAAATATGAGCCGCTCTGTATTCATTATTTCTTGTTGTATTTCTGGGTTTCGACACTCGATAGCTGAGGAGGCAATCGGCAACGAATAATTGAGAGAAACTTTGTTTACCTATTTTGCAAACAGATTTATTTCTTTTAAATTAGTCACATCATATACTTTACATAACAAAGTTCAAGTCAATTATTATTAAGACTGATTTAAATGTACCTATACAAATTAAATCTATAAACGGTAAAGCAATAGGAATTTCAGCAAAACTTTTTTTCTTAATTTTCATTAAAAATAAATAAATGCAAACGTGGGTACGATTGTACAAGTTTATAAACTCCATTCCCACCATAGATAAAAGGAATAAAATCAAGATTCCGGGTTACAAACAAGAAATAAAAGATATTCCGTTCGTGTGTACCAAGTGCAAATTTCCAATGAGTTCCGAACCATTACCTCTCGATGGCCGTTAGCTAGAGTCTCACGCATACAGGATCTTTCTAGAATTTCGATCACCATGTACAAGTACGTGGGATCAAGCCACTTCCAGTTCTTGACTTATAAATTGGCCTCTTTAGTAGATTGCTTCGCAACTACAAGAGATTACAAGTCTAGAACTTAGGATAAGAAGGCATCTTTCTAAACATACGTTTCGTTAATATCTATATTCATTTTTAACTTTCATATAATACAAATGCGGTTTGAAATATTTAATGGACTGTACATTTCGAGCAGAAAAAATAACTATTAATGAAATTGAAATCTTGGAGTAATTTTTGAAACTACAATCAAGCGACCGCAACCTAAACCAATTTAGCTATAGATTTGTTTTAAAAGGTCTCTTTTTTCTAATAATTCATTTTGTCCTATTGTTCTTTGGCATTAAATATTTTGGCATAATAGGTTTAAGGCATAATTGATTTTTGTCATACGGTTAAATGTGGCATAATTAATTTTATGGCATAATAGTTTATGTTAGTTATACATAAGAACGTTATGCTTATAAATCATTATACTCATTAAACTTACACACATCATTAAACTTACTTTGGGGCTAGCTCAATCTGTGTGATTAGTCCTAATATATTTATTAATTTATTATCCCATGAAACAGTATGCTATATTACAGTATGGCTTAAGTATGCTTAGAGGTTTAATTTATAAACCCCTATAATTTAAAGCTTTAATAAAGTATCCTTAAACACTACTAGAATGGAGAAGTAAATAGCAGTGTCTGAACGAAGCTTAATTCCGGAAAATAGTGGCGGCTACTAATCGGCTCGTACTAGTGGGCATTTTCCCATTTTTCATTAAAATTTTATTCTCTTAGCTTGTTATCATGAATTTATTTGATTGAATTGAATTATTTGTCATAATATTGGACTTTCATTGGTTTTATTATACATGTCACACATGCTTTTTAACTAACATCTTCTCAAATAATATTTACGGCAGTGTAAGATGCAAAAGGATGAATTAATTCGGCCGAACTGGTAAATTTTGTCTTCCAAAAAATAAATGCTGAAAACAAGGACAGCAATTACAACTTCATTTAAATATTGGGTTGATTGTCAAACTTTTCGCCGTAATGAAGATTGATATCTAAGTTTTTAAGGTTCCCTAGTCGATGTTATTATTTCATATTATTTTGTAGGTAATGAGAATTTTAAATGAATTACGCACTGCGGTATATTTATTTTAATCATGGCATATTTTTCAAGTAGTACATTTTACAATAATTAAGTATTGTTTTGTAACTACTACTACTACTACTACTGTAAACTAACTAAAGCTAGCTCCACACTATCCACGAACAGTTCGCCAAACTTTGGCGGAATTAGTTTACATCGTGGTAAATAAAGCACTCATACAAACTACGCAATATTCATGCATCTGAGAGTTCAGCGATAGACTATATAACATAACCATTATTTTTTAAATGTAGCTCTCAGGTCCCACTGCTGGGCAAAAGCTTCCCCTCTTTGTTTCCAACCACTTCTGTTCCTCGCTAGTTGTTGCCATTGCTTATCGAAGGCCGACAGTTCGTCGGACCATCGCATCTTCGGCTTGCCTTGATTTTTCGGATTTTTTCCCATCAGTCGGGACCCAAGTAGTCACTCTTCTGGCCCATCTTTCCGGCGCCATGCGGCTTACATGACCCGTCCAATCAATTTAATACCATGGGAATGTAAAGCATCTTTTTATTTTACTAGCGGCCCGTCCCGGCTTCGCTCGGGTAAAACCATAATAAATTATAGACTTAAACCTTCCTCAGGAATTACAATACGTATTGGTGAAAACTGTATAAAGATCAGTTTGATAGTTGCGTTTATACAGAAGATAGAAGCGAATTAGGGACTTCTTTTAATAATAAGTACGGATAATAAGTACGGATATTCGTGATAATAAGTTGCAAGAACATTTATTGGCTACAGTTAATGTATCAACTTGTAATATTTGGGAGTAGGGTCTGAAAATGTACCTTTACCTTGTTTTGACGTAGATTAATGGTCCTACGTTATTGTAGTAGATGTGATATGTAACAATTCACAGACCAGCATGTTTGCAACATTTTAGATTTGGCTACGGGGAGCGGTTGTAACAAACTTCACTTTGGTTTAAAATATTACCTCAAATTTTCATGAGAATAAAAGATGATATTCTTTATTTATACATTTATGTTGATAACATTACTAAACCCACTTTAAATACTATATGTGACAAAATATGTAAAAATTACTTCTGACCACATATTCCAAAATTATCACAAGTTGCAAGTCGTATCTATAATTTAACTCATGTATGAGTCAAACTAGGTACTTATTTATACGCAATAGAGATGAGTAGTTAGGGGTATATTGTCCAAACAGGCGTCATCGAAAAGAGGCTCCGTCGCCGACACGTCCAATTTACCCTGATTGACTCTCGGCACTCGACACCGACAGCGACATTCGCTACTTGCTGATTGAAATCCCGATTTTAGCGATAAACTCGATTTAGCACTTGATCCGATGACTAAAAACGAATGTTAAATTGGTTTAGCGCAACCCCGCTCTGTGTCTGTGTTAGACAAACTGGCATGAGGAAAAGTAGGTATTTTTTTATTCCAAAACTAGATAATACACGGCAGATATTTTATGCATAGTTTCCAAAAAATTGTGGTGCAAATTTCATCATTATCGTATTATTTACAAGACATAGTTCTTAGGGATAGGGATTTATAAATTATAATAATTCATACTCTATATTTAATCAAATTCTAAAACTTGAAGATTATACATTGATTTAGATATCATAAATACATTAAAAAATTAAACGAGACATGTATAAGTAGTTATATTTTTAAAAGATTGGGTTAAATCTGCGAAAGACCTAGACATTACGTCATTTAACACTCTATTAGCATATTATTATTGTTTACCACTGAACCTGTGTAAATAAGAGCAAAATTTCAAACGAAATACTTCCTCGAAATTCGTGTAAATGAAATGTAAATATCTAATCAAATATCCGATGGCTGGAGAACTCATAAGAAGCTTATCGGAGTGTGAACTCATGTAAATGCTATTAAACAGCAGGCACATCGATTTAAATTCTCTTTATTTTTCCATCGCGGGTATATTTTTGTAAATAATGAGCTCATTTCGCCCGGAGCGGCCGTGTCATGTCCCTTAACAAGATTTGTATAAACAAGTCTCAAATCAATATGGCGATGAAGCCATTTGCATGTCTACCAGAATATACGTTTTCGCATAAAATAAGTTATTTTTCAGTGATTTCCTCGCGCCATTGGCGTTGAGTAATCGGCTTAGTATGAATCATGTGCCGCGACTTCTTCAAAAGGATGGAGTCTACACATCTCGGGTCGTACGACTTTCCGGTATTTTTCTTGAAGTATTTTAGTTCGATTTTTGATACTATCTTGGTATAATAATCTTTAAAACGACGAAATTTTCTTATAATATAACTAGGCATGATATTTTAGTAAAAATCTAAATACGTGTAATTAAATAATAATTCGATTGCAGATATACCAAATACCTAGATCGCCAGGAACCTAGTAAAGTGAAGGCAGTCTGTACAGTAAATTGCCTCGTCGCATGAATGAAATCATTCATTGTCAAATGAGGAATGTTAAAGATTCCATTACCTACCCATCAATCAGCACCAATTTTAATAGCGAAATAAAATTTATTCCCGCAATCTGTTTAAGGTTTAAGGTCCTGAAGAGTGTTTCGTTCCACTAAATTGAATAAAAAAGCATTTGTGTACAAAGTGAGCCGATAATCGATGCTGTTGAATATTTCAAACTCGGGAACGTGATCAAAATAAAGATATAGCCTGGAGGCACTTTCAGGCGTAAAAAAACTGCCAGTTACAGTGGAGCTTCATAAACTATGAACGTTGGCACTTAACGTGGATCGATCCAAACTGGTTAAGTTACATTTAAGTTGTGCAACGGTGGTTCTTTTTCGAATTTTAAAATAGAGAGCTCTATGTTGGAAAAATATGACTCAATTAGTAGTTTTCAATCATCTCATCATTTATGTTCAATAAATTAATGTCGACCATCGCAGAGGGTCAGTAGTATAATAATATTAGTCTATACATTTTTATAATAGGAGTTTTAATTTACTGGTAATTATCTACTTATATCTAAGTTTCGAATGGTCTTACTAGTTAGACTAAGTAGTAAGTCTAATGCGAAGAATCAGTAGGAGTACAGCTGGGAACGGCCATCCGTGCCATCGCTGACAACTAAACGCAGAATTTATTCAAGTCAATTTCTTGATGTCTGCCCATCATTACAAGCTTACGGTATCCGTGATAACCCATTTATTCAATATAATAAACAAGATTTGTGGAAGTTTCCAATGTTCACCAAAATTAGGTAATTACTGAATTTATTTAGCAGAATATCTGAAGATATAAACATTTATTTCGTAATAAAAATTACGGCCAATGAGTATTAAATACTTTCGTTTTTATTTTATTGGTCATCTTGCTTTCAAATTAATTAAGCTCTAAACCCTAATGAAATGAGCATGGTTTTCGGTGAGATGGCTGAACAATCTAATGTCTTTTTTTTGTATCCTAAAATTTGTTTTTTTTTTTCAAGATTTTATTTTACCACTTTGTCGACGTGATTCATGTACCTACCCAATGACATCAAACTAATACTAATCGTTTTTGAGATAGATCGCGGACGGACGGAAAAACGGACATGGCGAAACAATAAGGGTTCCTTGTCTGTAGGACCCTAAAAAAGATAAAATACCTAACTCTATCGAAAAGCGACTCAGTTGACAAATGCAGCTAATTTATTGTTGTTCACATGTCGCCTATCCGTCCTTTCATTCTTGAATACTTACGTAAACATATTCGCTGTTCTGCTGAGGCAAAATCAATATTACAATTTAATTATTGAGCACATTGCACATTCATCTGGTATGTGAATTTATCGTCAAACTATAAATGTTCACATTGAGAGTGTTTTCTTTGCTATTTTCTGTTTTTTATGTCATCCTAATGATCCTCATTGAGACAAAATGACGTGATGTGGTGACGCGATACGAAATTTCCATATGTATCGCGTAATATTATGTTTGTGTATTTTTCATTGCGGAAAATACTTTGTTTTGGTGGAATTTTGGCGCTAAAAAGCTAGTTTTATTTTATATACATTTTAGAAAAGCATAAGCCGTTGTCACCGTATAAGTATATTTGTCTACATTTTTACACTATAATACAAACTAAGCCATTACTATAAAACTATTTGTGTTACCGCAACAATGGTAAAGACATATGCGTAGGTTTACTGTGTTGGAAATTTAGCAAATAATGGCTAAAGTATATTAAGATCAAAGGAACCTTGTCAAACATTTGAGCGTGGGTATTCACTGGGACTTGCTTGATTATTTAAAGACTATTTCCTTTTAGAGTTGGCTAAATGATGAGATATGTTATAAATAACAAATACAGCTATAGATTTGCCAAAGTTTTGAAATCTGCCATTTGGTAGGTACATATTTTGTAAAAAAGTTAAACGTAATAAATAGAGAAATCAACATGTGTAACTGCATGTTAAAGTTGACATGCAATTGTACGCTTTCAAAGGCTAACTTCACCTTTTGTAAATAACTTACTGAGACGGGTATAGGGACAGTTTTTCTTAAAAGTACGGTTTGAAACAAAAATTCATCATTCATTTTTTTTTCATTCACTGTCAAAAGTTCTGACTTGCCAAAAAAATAATATTAGTTTCAAATAGACTTCAAGTGGTTGTACATGTATGTTGCGGGCGAATCTGTGAAATCTGAATTCGGGCCGTTTGGCTCCTATTCCTCTATGATCCCTAAATGCTCGAAAAAAGTTATTGTAGCATCACGGAGTTATAAATTGAGGGAGCATTCCGGCCGGGAGCGTTGCGGATTGCCCCACGGCAAGACCCTACTCACGCCGCCCGCCGTGTAATTTCTATACAGCAAACCAACCTCCCGTCAAAATATCGTCTGCGGATCCCCTATTTGTGTGTTGTAACGACACCACCTGCTTGTGTGGGTGAACCAGGTTATTGATTCATGGCGCTGGAATTTATGCCTGCCCTCTTGCTCTTAATCAAAACTACGTCAGTGGAAAAGGGATGGAATTTTACCTGGAAAACTAACCACGTGGTTTACATACCACTGACGCATATTGTGTCATTGGTTGAGAAAACGATAAGTGTAATTAATATGGCAAAAATTTGATTGAATAGCCTGTGGAATGATCAACTCAAATAAGTTAACTTTAATTTCGCCGAGGGGCCATAGAAGTTTTGGTTTGAAAAATACATACGTGGAACAAGGCTTTCGGTGTCCTATTAGGTCCCTATACGAGTATATACGCAAATATAAACCTAGACATCACCTAAACATGATTTATATTAAAAAGAAAAATCTCTTCACTATTCATCCATTGTTGATCAGCCAGAAAGTAAAGTATAACAATATCCTCTACCTACACATGTAGATTTAAATATTGTTAAGGCAATACCCGCAAGTAACTAAGTACTCAAGAACATGATCTCAAATAAGTACGAAAGAGAATAAACTTGTTTTGTTATAAAGAGCAATGTTCCTCACTGTACCCTACGGCGACAAAGCAATCACGACTCCAAAGTAAATACTCTAAACGAGTAATTAGTTTGTTCTACCAGCCAGCCATTGAAGAGAATGCCTTGTAGTGTACTGTACCTGTCTGAGTGATGCCTCTCAGCAAATATATTGAGTTTTAGACACCCCTGGGCTTAACAGTTTACCCTACTTTGTTCGAGAAATCTTTTGAAGTGTTATTCTAACTTAACAGACTGTATATCTTAATAATTAAATGGTCTGATATTTGATTATAGTTATACAATATAGGTGGACTTGGCTTTTAGTATACATATATATAGAAACTATCATCTAATTAAAAGAAATACTTTGTATAATGATATTAATATTTTAATGAAGAGTGTCTACTATGTCAGGATGAGGAAGAAACTAAACATCATTATGTAACCGTTTCAGATTTACCTAATACTTAAGTAATTCCAAGCTTTGTTTAGAGTGGACAGGTTGCTTTGCCCTGAATATAAGAGCGTGACAGCACTTTTAAATTTCTTCGGTTTATAAGATGTCACTTCCATTAATACTGAAAGATTTTAGTCCTCAAAAGCGAATCCTTTCGCGGCAGGCCTCGTTCGAAATTCGCAACAAATTAGCTATTCTCAGTGTTGGCTTCATTTCACAAATTCCTCATTCTCGTAAGTTCTCAAGAACATTAAATTTTCACGAAATTGCTTTCAAACTTTTCCTCTCTCAATAAGCTGGAAACTCAATTTCCGAAGGCATAGTTTGGATCACATAGTTGATTGTTGTGTATTAATTTACCTGGTTATGTCGTCGTAGATTGCATTATTGCAACTTTAAAGGCTTTATCGAGGGGTTGGTCAACTTACTGCAGAGTTTCATATCATTGCTTACCTTTAAGCTTAATTATTTTACGTTTATTTTAGGCTTATTTAGTTTTATTTTATTTTTATACATTCGTGTTTTTTGTATTAATTATTCTGCAATTATTGTGTTATTATTGTGTTAGAGTGTCTATAATTTATAATAAGGAACAGCAAGCAGTATTTAATTATAATTAAGAAAATATTGTAAATTCACACAATTCTAGGAAGTGTTAGTAATTACACAATTATAATTGTAGGTATAAGTAACGTAAATGTTATTCACAGGTTAAATAATTAAAAGTCAAACAAAAAGAGATCAGAAACATTGGCAAGGAAGAAGACTGTAAATGTTATATCAGATGCCTTTAGGCGATTGGAATAAAATCTAACACCACTGTTAGCAATAACACACTCGAAAAGAAAAAGACTGCAAAACAAAATGAGCCTTCTTTGTTTCAAATTATCCAGCCATATTCATTCCCCGGCCACTTTATCCAGGTGTCAGAATTGAAAATGAGGCGGTTCCGTAAACGGACCATTACCAACGTGTCTATATACAGCTGTATATATATATCGAATACAGCCGCCGACTGTACGAATATAGAGCCAGCCAGAGTCGCCTTAATAATTCAACATTGCAATGCTTTTACAAAACCTGTCCGCGTCAATCCTAATTTAGCTCTCCGATCGTCTCGCTTTTGGAAATTGTCACTAGACAAACGTAATGGAACTCCGCTGTTCTAGAATAGTGGCACCACCTTTGACTCTGTATTAAAGTCGTTCTCTCTATTGCAAAGTTCGAACGATTCGGATAAATATCGCGTGATGTGCAGTTTTGGCGACGTACTGTAATAAATAAAATATTACAGTAAATAACCTACGTAATAACTAGTTTTTAACGTCTTACTAATATTATAAATGTGAAGAAAGTCTGTCTATGACGCTTTCACGGCTAATTCGCTGGGCCGAATTTGTTGTTGGAATTCAATATTATTTATGAATCAAACACAGGCTAGCGCGGGTGGAGTTGCCGGCAAAATCTAGTTTATGATGAATAATGCTAATAAATTTGGAAATTAATTCTATTGCTCCAGTTTATCGTTTACTATATTAATGATCGTTTTCTTACGCTCTAACCCTTCCGGCGATTCAGCTTTTATTGTATTTTTTTTGGAACTACAAACACAGATACACATCATCACATTCATATTCCATACGAGATAGACAAAGCCGAGGGCCACAAAATTCTATAGCTACATTTAGCTGAATATTCTTATTAACATTTTTGTTAATATTTGATACCACACGATCCATCTATTGGTTACAGATTTTATCAATAAAATTGTACAAAATGTTTATTAAATCCGAAATCTGCATCAGAGATTTTATAAAAAATACAGCTGATCCCTCGACGCTTCGTATTACATGAGCCTTTTTCAGTTGGTATAAAATTGTAATGGATTATAAGCCATTGATTAATTAAAACCTTTTGTTACATAGGTAATATTTATTAAAAGGTTATTTGCCTGAGAGTGGCGTTCGCAATGAAACAACCATTGTACATCTCTTAATATTACTACAAAACGATTATTGTGAATAATTAAAATCTATTTAATGAAAACATAAATAATAAAACGTAATTGAAATCTATTACAATTATTTACGTTTTTTTTTCTGTTGTGAAATACACTATTAATCTATTAACTCGAATCGAAACTTAAAAAAGGGTATCTAAAAGGTAACAGACAAGAAGTTTTGAAACTTAAGTGAGCTGGAGTCGACACGAAGCAGATTGTTTAAGTTAAACGCTTGCTTCGCACTCCAACTTACATTCCAGTTCATTTGAACTAACTTGCGCCTCTCAGTTTGTTCTGGTATCTTCAGTACGTGATATAAATGAGACAACAAATTAAGAAAATTAAGCTGTAACTTACCTCTACTACCTAGATTATCTTAATCTGCTACATTTATTTATATACATTTAAATCGTTACACAAAAAAAAATTACTAGCGGCCCTTCGCTCGGGTTGAAACAAAATAAATTGTGCATCTAAACCTTCCTCAGGAATCAAACTATCTATTGGTGAAAACCACATGAAAATCCGTGCAGTAGTTTTTGAGTTTATTGCGAATAAACAGACAGCGCGATATTTTTTTTATAATATGTAATATAATTTTATAATACGTAAGGATCCAGGTACCAAATCTCATTTTAAATGAGATCGACGCATTTCCTGTCTTTTAAAAGGCTGCATTATTTACATCTTACGTATCAAAAGTACAGACAACACCAAGGCGAAGTAGAAAGAGTACACTTCCCAGAAACTCGTTTCCAAGAAAATACCACAGACTGTTAGCATAGCACATGCTATAAGTTTGAGCATAAACCATTCACTAAACTAAAACTAACCTGTCTGAAGCTAAACTCATCCATCTTCGCAGACTAAGTGAATTGCGTCAGATTGCATCAACTTAACTCTTGGCGTTCACACCTGAACTTGTACGGGTTAATTTGCATTAGTGACGTCACCGCCCTAGCCGTGTCTCTAGGAGCTTTGCTGGATATACTTATTACTTAGATGACTTACGCTGTTTGTCTGGCGTACAAAGCCTCCGTCTACCCCGATCCGTCATCCGATAAAACAGACTGCAAAAAGAGACTATATTTATAATGAACATTTGTCCGAGAAAATCAGATTTTGTGAAATTTTGACGGATTTTTTTCCCGGATAACGGATACAGAGACATAGACGCCGCTGGCCGTGGGCAAATGGCCTTATTTTATACTTTGACTTTGATCCCGCGGCGGTCATTTGCGTCACTTGAACAAAATCCATGTGCTCGCTAACCTTTGTGTGGTGACCCCCTTAAGACCCTTTACTTTTCCAATAAAACACTGTAATATTAATCTATTACTGATTAATATTACCAATGTTGCAACAGTTTGAGTTTTTTAATTTCAATAAATATTGACATTGTATATCATCGCTCAAAATAACGAAACGACTTTCAATTTTGACTAATTAATTTTGTCAATTACAAGAATATCCAACTCTGTGTAACAGTTACAGAAATAAGTACATAACACTTAATTATAACAACTTCCAATTATTAATTACATTAATTATCAAAATATACCCAAGACTGGAAAATATATTCAAATATAAAGCACGATTTCAAATTTCCGACGAATTCCTAGGAAGTGAAGATAATTAGCTATAACGCGCAAAGACACGTAAATAAGAACGAGTACAAAATAATGATGATACAGAAACAAAAATAAGGTGCGGCTGATAAAAACCCAAAATATTTTAAACTAGAGGCGCGTCGCGGCTTTACTTGGGTAAATTCATAAAAAAATAACCTATATGTTACTTCTGAACGTTTCGCCTTTTTCTGTGCCAAATTTCATAAAAATCGGCCAAGAAAACCGTCAGGTTTTTAACCCTTTCACGGACATTAAACGAGTTATATGTTTAATTGTTTTAACATCTGTAGACGTAAAGTGTCCTGCAAAGGGTTAAGTTTATTAATTATAAATTTACAAACAAAAAAACAAAATATAAATCTTTGCTGTTTATATTGATTGCTCTTTTTATATTGACATATATTTGTATGTTAGGATGGATTACCTTTTCACAACGGTTATTAGGCGTATTTCAAATATGGAATTCCCTAAATTATTTTTCTGGTGCTCACTAACGCTATGCGAGGTACGCTTAAGACGCCTACGGTACTTACAGCTGCTTTATCTGTATTCCCATCAATTCCCTTGTTAAGAAGACAGAAGATATGAAACAGAATTATCCATCGTAACATCCCACTAATTAGGCCTTTGTTTGACGACGACCTAATAACAAAGTGAACAGGAGAATCACGACAATTCGTCTATTGTACTCCTAAAGTACACTTTCTCACAGTATTAATTATGAACAATTTGTGGATGTTATAACAGCTTTTAAATAGGTAGTTGTCTGGATCTAAAAAGGTGAGGGGGTTCGTGATAGCTTGACGCTTTTAGAATAATCTGCGCGGGAGTTGAAATAGCTGGATGATTTATTGATGTAATAATTAATAATGACAAACACAATAACAACTCTGCGTGTTGGATCTACGAATAATTAATATTAGGAATATTTTACCACTGACGCACTTGGTGTAGTTTTAGTCGATGTAGGTTTGTCGCTGCCATTTAGATATTTTAAAACAATTTTCTTAATAAAATTGTAGCTTAAATATTTTTTTACAATTATTACTTATTTGATACAATTGTTTTACGACAGCCTTTCTAATGTAAATAACACTGACAGTTGAGCAGAGGATAAGGGCGTAAACTCTTGAATGTAAACATAAAGTTTGGGAATCAAAGGGAGGCCCTTAGATGGTCTCCTGACAAGGAAACTAATTAATTGAAATGTTTATGATATCAGGAGTATATCGTCGGACCCTAAATTGGACGAAATTTACGAGATACAACAATAACACCTCTCAGCAATAATAACTTTAATTGCGAATCTCGTTACTGAATACCATAAACTGTACGTGATATAATTGGGGTGGATATTCTTACTTGATTGGTATGAAGGATATTGCTACATAGAATCGGCTTGTTCGTAAAATGGAATAGTATGGATGCTTTTAATAGGCACACTAGACACTTGTCTCGATCTTGACACGAAAATTACATAATAACATGAATAAATATGCTGAAAAACAAAGTGTCCTTGTTAGCTCACGTCAAAACGAAGAATGTGATTTTTCGCGTGGCTATTGTTGGAGGGCCGGAGAGTGACAAAAATTAGGCCGTTGTAATGAAATAGTTGCGTCGCCTTATCTTTAATAAACACAATGATGTCATATACATTATCACATATAAAATTATTCAAATGAGTGCGGTAGGTACCGAAATATCAGCAGAGATCGTATGCAATTTTATTAGACTAATCAGATTTATGAGAAACTGTATATAATATCAAAACAAAGCCCAAATAACAAAGCTGAAGGAGTGGCATATTAAAGTTTGATTAATGCGAATTTCGCGAGATTCAGTGGCAATATTTTGAATGATTATACTGTAATAATATTTTGCACTTTCCTTCCATGAGGCTTTTCCGGGGCGTACGTGTCGGTTTTTCTTAAATAAGGGCCATTATCCCTTGCCGTTACTTTAGGTGTGTTTTAATGTACTGCCGCGGCGACCCAGACCCCTGTGCCATTAATAATCAGATTGCGCAATCTAGATTTAACCGCGCAAATTAAAAATCAATAGCAGAGTATAACAGCCGCGAAATTATTTTGAAATAAACTAACGAACACGAGGGTTCGACGAAGTCGTGAAGTTAAAAAAAACATTGACTTTTCAATTTGGTTTTTAGAAAACAGGAATTAAAACACAAAAAGATGTATTTGTTATAACTGCTTTAGTCAATTGCCCCGTCGATTTTTCACGTTAATTACGTATTAGATTATAAAAACCTATTAGATACAATTAATTTCCACGAAATATAAATACATACGGAACGGAAAAATTACTTTATGTTTAAAAAATACTGTCAATGCAAATGAAAAAGAAAAATGGATTTATTTTCCAAGGAGAAGAACATGAGATCAAAGAAACACATCAGGAGGATTCTTTTGAAATGTTCAGCAAAGTACGCTCTGAATAATATACACTTCTATGATATATTTACCTATGTAAAAATATCTGTCGTTTTTTAGACCGCATATCCATCAAGGCTGCACTGTGCGTTAGAATGTAGGTACTATGAAAGCTGCTATGTGCTATGCTTTGTCTATCCATTGACAACCGCGTAATACCTAGTTGTTTTTTTTATTTATAACTTGGTCCATGTATTTAATTTTATTCATTTCCAACCCATACATAAAATAATAAATATCATGAATAAATAAAATCAATTGCAGAACAGCCTCAAATAAGTCTAAATCAAATTGTATCCAAAACAAGGGATATACGAAATTTATCTGTAATAATGCAAAACATAACTTACCATTCAACGTGCCATATCATATATACATACATACATCAATTAGGATAGTAACAATAATAGTATGTAATGAATTGAGATTTAAAACGTTGGGGTTTGCAATTGATAACATAAATAAGGAAAGATAACAGAAAATTAGATAATGATTGTTCAGTACAAAACACGAATAATGCTAGACTGAAACTCAGAACTTAATGGCTTTATAAAGTGATTATCCAACTCGTTCTCCTGCATGCATGTAAGTCTAGAAACTTTGCATTCTCATTATAATAATTTGAAGAACGTGGAAAATATGCTAACTTGAGTTCTAGTTAATATTCGATTAAGCTTTTATGTATAGGTATCACATATGCTTTTATACATGTATTATTTTTGAGCAAATAATAAACGCTTTTATTTCATCATGTTTTGAGGATTATTGCTATTATTTACATGCTCGTTGCTGGCTTTTTGAGAATTACTGTATAATTTAAATTTCGACGTAAAAAATGACAATTTTAAAATAAAATGGTTTGACTTTATTATATTTAGAAGATCGTATTCTTTCAAGGTTTTATCAAGTTTCACATAGGCGGTCTATCTGTAAACTGATCTTGCTATTTCCGCTTAAACTACAGAGTTGAAATTTTCCACGTCATTTCAGCTTCATGACAATGCTATTTTTATTATATTTTCATTTATACGAAAGCAAAAATAAAATTGCACATTCATAGTACTTGTCGCCCTATCGTAACTAATTATACGAGTTAAACTCAAAAATTACCGGACGGATTTTTGTACGGTTTTCACCAATAGATAGTGCGTTAGTAAGATGGACTGCTAGTTTCATCTAATTTTTCTCTTCTCTTTGTAGTCGTAGGTATAAGTACCTACTTAATGGCAAAGGGTCGTGGTCATTATGTGGAATGAAACACACACAACGTCTTGTGGTTTGGTATTGCCTTCTCCATTTCATGCACAAGTTGATAGTCAACCAGAGTGCAGGTTTACTTACGATGTTTTCCTTCACCGAAAGCAAAAGGAGGTACATGAAAACTACTATACATGAGCCAGATTGGTATATACATTCATGTGGCACGAGTAGGATTTGAACCTGGGACCTTTCGGTTCACAGACGGGCGAGCGTCTTAACCATTAGACCACCACTGAATCTAATTTTACCAACCTATTAATAGCCACAAATGCAATGCGAAATTTCCACGTTAGTCACTTTCCTAGGTAGACAGCACCTCGATCTTGTGGCAAATTGCTTTTAGGGTGGAGATGTACTAGTAACCTTGTTATCCTGATGGAGTAAGGCTGGTACTCTATATTAATGTGCTCCATTAAAAATCGATGTGTCTGTGCCTTGGTGGTATATGATTTTCCATTTGTTTATGCATGCTTATATTTTAATGTGCTCACAAAAGTGAAAGAAAATTCAGAACAGAAAAATATATGCGTTACAATTTCCACAATCCCACTAATATTATAAATGCGAAAGTTTATAAGGATGTATATGTGTGTATGTATGTTTGTTATTCTTTCACGCAAAATCTAACTAGATAACGGAATATAGCCTAAAATAACATGTTTTTATCCCAAAATTCCGAAAGGAGCGAAGCCCCTGGGTACAACTAGTAATGTTAGTACAGGATTGATACTGTAACTACGTATATTTGTCAGCGAAACCTTAAATTAGCCATATCTATTTTTGATTTTTAAGTTCTAATTATTAATATCTGTAAGTTTTCTAAAAAGAAAAAATAATAATTTATTAAGTTTGTTAAATCACAACCGTCTTAACTTGTTTTTTAATACATTGATATTTTGTAGATTTCGAAATATAACAAAAAATGTTACATTTATAAGGCTTGTTACAAAGCTTGCTTGCAAGCAATGCTTACTAATGGCTAGCTGAAGTTTAACTATCAAACATTTTAATGTCTATTTATCGAGTCGTAAACAACATTGTAATGACAAACTGGACTCTATTCTTCTAAATTTTGCAACTAAGCAAACCCGAAACATATTAAAGTAACCATAACTTTGCTACTTCAGGAGACACTAAAGCTAAGAGGCACATTGTAACAAAACTAGGACTAATGTAGTAGATATCGCATCTTATGATCACGTGGTCACGTCTTGAACCCTCGCGGTGTTGATAGAGCCTCTTGACTTAAAGTCATTTATGTCACTCAAGACAGAGCCGTGGTCAGTTGTGGAATTATACACACACACAACGACTTTCTTGAAAGAAAGAAAATATGTTTATTCGACAAAAAATTGCATAAACTGCCAACTATGCTACTTAAAATTAAATTAACAATTCAGTATATTTGTCGAAAAGGCAACCAGCTCAGCATGTAGCTGTGGCAAAAACAATAGCGCTGTTTTTCAGCTGGCACCATAAAGCATAGGTGGTATTATGGCTTGTGAACAAAGCGAAAAAGTTATAAAATAAAAACAAACATCCGTAATAAAATTCTTGGCAGTGGACGTTTGCATTCTCCTATCGCGAGACTAGGAGCCACGCTTAGATAGTGGGCTTATTATTGCCAAGTTTATTTGTATGTGCATGTGTCTATTGCCAATCGATGGTGGTATTCATAAAAGTTAGGTCAGATACCTTTACACGACTTGAATAAAATTTAACACCAGCGTTAGCAATAAAACTGAATAAGAATGAGTGTGAGATTCAGAAATACCTTATGACTGAAACTGATTTTTGAAATCAAATCTTAATACAATGACATGTTTGGAAACTTTGTGTGACCTTAAGATAATATATTTTTAATTTTGCTATGACTCCCTCTCAAAAAATTATGATATGTTATACAAATATATGAAATTTCTTATGAGAGCAGAGCTGTAGGCTCAGCAAATTACACTTCTTTAAAACACCTAATTAGTATCTCATCTTTCCGTGTTCCTGGTGTGATTCTCGGTTGCTGCGCTCTGAAGCCCTGAATAATAGTCGTTACAATAATATGTAAACTCTTTAAAATAGAATAAATATGCAACAAGAAAAATAACGAGACAGAAATAAATTCATAACAAATATTTTAAAGTACAAAAAGCATCTAGGTCCATTATATGCTATTACCGTGTTTTGCGCGGAACGTGACGCCGCGCCGGGGCCCAGGATGTGACTCCGGGAAATGAGGAAACTTCACATTTCCACGTGAAATACTTGAAAACTTACCACTCCGTGCACCTACCGATATTTTTAGTTTCATAAACTCGCGTCGCTTTCTGTTTGATATGATACGAGTTCGCGGAGAGGTTCGCGAATTACATATACCTATGCTATAAATTGTATGTTGCCTAAATCATTCATTTGGTAACTTAAGTGTAATTGAAAAATACGTGTCGTTTATAAGGATTTATATTATTTAATAATGAAGTTTTCAAATCGAATTCGATAAGTGATTCATTAATCATTAGCTATACCTACTCGTATAAAAGGTACGATGCATTTATTTAAGTAACTTAATATTTTTATAATATTTTATTTATATCAGATTTATTGACGTGCATGAATTTGTAAAAGCATGTTGTGGATTTTCTATTTTATTGCTAAATAAATATTTTATCAATAATATACGACTCTCAAATTTTCTTAAATAGTAGGTACATATTTAACTCGCGACTTTCATGTCAAAGAGCTATAATAATTCTTAGTGGATGTAATAAATAAAATTACCTCCAAAGCGTGCACATTCCACGTATATTTGTGCTCCGTCCTCGGAATACGAAGCATATTCCGTCGAGAGTCCCCGCCAGGCACATTTGTATAGTGAAACCTCTTGACTTTTGCACCTACACACACTTGACATCGCGTCAAATGTCGACATCGACTTTTGTCATCTTCACTTGTTCTAGCTGTGAATGTTTCATCGACTGCTTTCGAGAATTGTTCATGCTAGTTTTCATTTAAACTTTTAAATTAATGTTTAAGTTCTAATAAATGTAACCATTTATTTGTTTGTTTCGTCCTTGGACTAGAAGAATGGACATTGGAGTCCAGAATCCGCAAAAAGCATACAAAATACCTAACGATTTCAAACTCATTCAATTTTATTGTTCTCTTTTTAAATTGATTTAAGTGTTGTTGACGTACGAGTGCCTGCTTCATATGTAATGGCATAAATAAAAACAAAGCTAAAAAATTAAGTAAATATTGGAGACTAACCAAGTAAGTAATAACCTAATTATTATTTTCATTATACACTATGTGCAACAGAATACATATAAATGTAATATGAATCAATACACAATACAATAACACTTAGTAATAAGGAAATGGTACGCCTTGAGGGCGAAAGGCCCGCCAATGTTTGCCCGAGTATGAAAAAATGTCATTACCAAAAAATTGTAGACCACATTTTATGTCTTACCACACATTTCTTGGTACGTTTTATAATTGATGTTTTTTGCTCACAGCAATTTGACATAACATAAGGTTTATGATAATGATCCATGATATAAAATGCATCCAATAACAACATACAATAACATATGTGCAATGTTATTGTATAAAATAAAACTAAGAAACCTAAATTAAATATCCAAGCGAAAATAATCAACTCAAACAAAAATTACGACATTGTGTAATTAATACAAAATCGCTTCCAGTATCTGTCTGTCTCTACGTATGGTTAGTTTTCTTAAAAACTACGTAAAGGATTTTGATGCGGGTTTTGTATATAGATAAAGTGATTTCAGAGGAAGGGAGGAATGTATATAACATGCATAATATTGCACGCGTGCGAAGCATGTAAAATAAACTATATTGTTACTAACATATTTGTACCTGTTGTCATCTGAATAAAAATTATTTTATTTATTTATATTCGTAGGCATATTCAAAGGGGTGGTATTATAGCGATTGTACCTAGAACAAACTTCCAGTGGGTAAAATAATATCCAGGATTCCTTTTACTCCAGACTCAAATATCGTTTCCCCCAGAAAGACTCGCTGAAGCGGATATTGGCACGGTTTGACTTCACAAATTAGTTGCTAACTTTATGTTCTTTGTTGTCAGTTCCATCATCTACTTTGATTGAAAAATATATACTTGACTATGAATTTTTAATAACAATGGCCTAATATTGTTCTTAACTTTTTTTACTTTGCTTTTAATTTATAGGTTTATCTAGTTTAATAATTCATATTCTGGCAATTTTAGAAACTTAATTAATCCTATTATTAAACCTAGCAAATAACCCATGTTATACTTATACGTACGTAAAAAGTCAGCTCGGAAAATGTGCCGCACAAATAATCTGCAAAGTCTTAAACTTTGCAGATTATTTGCCCGGCACCAAATAGGTAAAGGATTGAATTTATGAAAATGGAAAGATATTAAGAACTACCTAATTTTATAAATTAGTAAAATAAAGACTATTAAAAACCCTGGGCACGTACCCACTTTCTTCTACATCACTTATAAAATATTCATAAGATATATTTTCCTAAGCTAACATTCAAAGCTTGTTTATCTTTTATAAGTTTTGACAGAAAATGAAATAGGAAACTGGAATAAACCTAGTCAAGAAAGCACGAATAAGTTTTCTAACAAAAGCTGGTTAACTGAATAAAAGCACGTTATACTTAATCCAAGCTTGTTTGTTTAGTGTTGCCAGGAACAAATTTTTGCCGGCGCCGGCATCAAAACTGTCGGACTCACTAATGCGCTTTTGCTTATAGAGCGTGAATAAAAGTTTGGTCGTGTTGAATGTTGTTCCCTTTGCAACTAGCTGAATTAATTTCTCTGGTGACTAAATGTGTAATGTTTTTATTAGGTACTTTTTGGTTTTATGTACCTAGGTACGGGCTAACATAAATTTAGATTACAGAATAAAACAGCGACACAGAGTTAGTCCAAGTCAGCACATCAGCACAGTTATAGTCCGATTTCTGTGGTTCCTGATATATATAGCCAATATATACATTGGGCTGATCGCTTACGAGATAAACTCGGGATATCAAATATCACGAATTTTGTGCAGTGTATTTGGTTTTGATTTGGATTGAATGGGTTAGTAATCTGTACGAAAAATATTTGACTAGACTAATACAAGGATCGAAATTGGAAACTTTCAATAGTCAATCAAAAGAGTTATTTTATTCAACAGTAGCGATGTCCACAACGGATAAGTTAGTTCCAACTCTTGGTTTTAGGGGGAGTATTGAAAAGTTAGCGTGGGACTATGGCGGCGTCACAAGCGGAAGCGTATTGTCCGGGCCTTATCTATAGCCGGTCGCCCGAAATACTCAGACCGCGACGCTGGGGCTATATTTACAACAAAAGTCGATATTTATTCCTATTATACCATAGACTATTGATCCAGGTTTAATAGGTTTTAAGGTTATTGAATAATGGAAATCGTTGTTGGGAAAGAGATAATCATCATCGGATGAGCTAAAACTCTGTAGGTCTGTCTGTCTGTATTTTTTTTCTGCAGACTTTGTATAAGACTCCAGATCTGAGTGCGTAATATAAAAGGTATTTACCTACTTATGAAAAGTGCTGTGAGTGATAGTCAAACCACTAAATATAGTATAAGGTAATACCTGCCTACACGTATATTCAAAAGTAGTATTGCAAATTGCATCCAATATCACAACAATTAAACAAATATAAAGTATGTAAATTATAAAGTATAGCTTTTGGAACTTCTCTTTACAATTTATATTTTTATTTATTTATATACGTGTGTCGGATCAAACTGATCATTTTTTGCGACAAGTTTTTACGTGAGTTCGTTCCATATACAGCAAGCATTTGTACCTACTTACATGTTCTTTAAAAACTGTACTTCCACACCTTCGAATCACAAAAGAGCGTTGATCTAAATAATAATGTGCGCGTTCAATAATAGAATACGAATTTGAATACTATTTCTGTAGTTTGACGTTGCCAGAAGGGGGAAGGGTGATGAGAGAAGGGGTAAGGGGGGTATGTAGCGTCTGAAAGCATAATATTATATTATTGCCAAAATAATAACGCAGAGTAGACAACGTCTTCCCTTGTAGGGTTGTCACACGTCAGATTTACTTATGTGAATAAAGGTAAACAGTGGCCTTAATATTTTAAGTTACCGAGAAAATCTGGCGAGGAATTGTGCGCGCAAATATGTACGTACTGCTCAAATAGAAGCTGTAGGTATACAATAGTAATATATTTAACGAAAGCTTTTAAAATTTGAAATTTTTGAAATTTACATGAGGTCAGATTTTCTATAATAATGTGTGTAATAATCTACGCACATTGTGTATCATATGGCGTTTATCATCCACTTCAAATGTGACAATTTGTGACGTTGACAATTATTATTGTGACGGAAGAAGTTAGGTAATAAAAACAAAAGTGTGCCGTAATATTTTGAACAATTGTGAGATATATCTAATTTAGGCCACGATCTATTCCGACATGTCCTGGGCTATTCAGCTAGTTTTAGAACAAAAATAATAAACTATTAGATATTGGGATAGTAGTGGGTTAGATTAGTGGGTTAGGAGTACAGGGTTATGATTAGTAGTAAACAGAAATGAGCTGAAATGATGGTGATTCTTGTAAATGTCTATCTCGATGATGATCTGATACAGATGTGAAATTATTAGATTTAAATATAAATACTAATAATTGTGTTTATTTTGTTTCAGGTATTTACTCGAACATTAACAATATTGCAAGTTTTATGACTTATTTTCTATATTACGCTAAAAATAATTTACTTATTGAGAAAATGATTCCAGTTGAAATAACCTTTTGAAAAGTTGAAAATGTTTCTTAATTGTTTATAATATACCTACTATAATCTAATATTTTGTGGAGGCTGGCCCGAAACTTTCTTAAGATTTACATATAAATTAGCATAGCGGAGTTTCCAAGAATTTGTTTTTATAACTCGTTTAAACAATCAAATCTAAATTAAAAACAGATTACTATCCTTACCTTATATAAAACAAAGTCCACTGCTGCGTCTGTATATCACAAAATTTCACAATCACGATTCGCGATCACGATATGAGTTTAAATTTTGAGTTTGACGTCTTTCTGTCAAACTCAAAATTTAAACTTATAACGTTATTAGTCAGATTATTTAGATTAATAGGAAAACCTATAAATATAAGTCGTTTATTTAGAAAAACTGTATGAATAAATCTGAAAATACATAAAAAAGGATGTTTGATGTGACATGACAAAATAACAAATCACTGTTAATTAAATTTTACTGAAATTTGAATTAAGAATGTGATTAAAGGCGTCACGTAAATGATTAGTCGAGTTTATAGAAAATAAAACAAAAATAAATAAAACCTTAACAAAATTACTAATTCCTGATAATCATGAAATTTAACGAGTACCGTTTACAATGATGGCAGGACATCGCAACCCATTTTTCCTGAAAAACCTGTATTTCTAGGTGTTTTTGTTGCAAAAAACAATAAAACGCCCTGATAAACAGTGGACATGAAATTTAAATAAATACTGAATTAAATAATGTCTTCATCAATAATTTCGTCGATTGACATGATTAGGTTGAAGTGTTGTTGACAGATCTATATTTTTAGAGAAAATAATAAACTGAAAATAGTGTCAATTAAACGGAATTCTCATACATTTTCGTGGTCATAAAAAGACATTCCTAATCTATAATAAATTTCAAGGGGCGGGAATCGTCAGAGTTACTTTCTGTTGGTCTTAAACATTAGAAACCAGGTAAAATAATAGAAAGAAAAAAACGCAGCTCTAATTGATATTAAATTTAAATGAGCCTCTCTCTCTCTCTCTCTGTCTTTCTCTGAGTATTTTCCTCGTTGGCTACTTAGACAACATGACAAAGTGAAATTGTCACATTATCCTCGTCGATGTAGTGACTTTATTGTCTATCCTCAGCCATCCTTTATTATAACTTCCTTTTACGATACAGATTTTGTCCTAATCTATGTAAGTTTCCTAATCCTTCTTGGCTTTCCTCTTCTAGCTTCTATTTTTCCATCAACCAAATTCATAATTATAATAATTAGTAGTACAAGTAACTAAAACTCTATCAGTACTTTAATGTACTGATAGACTTTTTAGACTGTAAAAAAGAAGAGCCAACCCTAATCGATACGAAATTTAAACGGGACGGTATCGTCGCGCAGTTTAATCGCCGAACAGGTGCCACTGACGCGAGGTGGCGGCCCTTGCGTCCAATTTATCGTCCTTCGCGGCCGCTGTGACCGGTAATAATCGCTCATGATAATTGCATGCTAGCGCATTACAGATGCGTAAATTTAGAATTCCCATTCGATTTAACTGGCATTTTGATTAGACTTGCTGTTCAAATAAACAGAGGTAAGGAAGCAATCAATTTGGTGTTTCAAGAGTTTGCATAAGTATTTTTAGTTTTATGTGAGATTTGCACATCTTAGCGTAATTGTGATAGAATTATAACTCTAGATTATAAAATCATCGTTTGTTGGTTACCATCTAAAGATTTTCACTAAGTCACTTTAAACGAACGCAGAGATTATAACAGTCACATAAAATATTCTACAAATATGGTATCTAAATTAAATGATAGTATACAAGATAGATAATAACTTTAGAATACTATCACTTACTAGAAAATTGTGTAAGCGATTGGAGGTTAAGTGGTTTACCCACGATTGAATAGTAAACACCAAAACGTAAACAATATGTGGTTAAGGAGTATTGAGTAACTAAACTCCGTTAGTTGAATTTTAGGAAAAGACCACGTGTTTTGTAATAAAGTTAAATTAATAAATAAAACAAATGTAAAACTTTTTTTCTAAGCCAATAAATAATACGTTTCATTTTTTTCTGTACCCACACATGTTTTATCGTGTCATTCGGTTACCGGTCATCTTTGAACTAGACAGGAGTCTGTCTCAGAGACAATGTCTACAAAATTGAGCACCTTTCTCAGTTTCTATTTTGGAGTTTCCTTATAGGAAGTATAAATTTTCCATGTCTTTCTCATAGGAATTTGAACATAACCGGTGACGTCACAGTTGACGCGCCTCATTCCCGACTTCCTCGGCTTGTCAGACGCAAAATGGAGCGAAGGCAGAACCTTTTGTACTTGTAGGCTTTGTGTGCAAAGTAAGCTTCCTACCAACGCATCTGCGCGATGATGAAACTTGCCAGACGCCGCTTTTAAGCTCGCTTTATGTCTCGAATTAAAACTTTACAGGAGGAAATTAAACGTCGGAAAAATGTCGCTTGTCGCGTATTTCCACTCACGGTGCGTGATCGCGTCCACAGTGACTGTGCTTTGATACTCTCATACTTTGTGTCTTCTATTTTCAAAACGTTGCTTGTAACAGGAAATGATACCTTTTGTAACAGCAACAACAAAATAACAAGAATTTGTTTTGGACGTATGTATACTAAGTGCACTAGAAGTTGAAAATTTCAGAACAAAAATATAATATATGTACAATCACAAGTCAGTGTGTTAAATTGCATTGATATCCGTTATTGTATTTAGTGGTCAATAATTTCCTGACATTGTGTGCTCTAGCTATCCTCGAACCGCCAATATTCAATCAATCAATATTCGAGCTAAAGTAGTAGAAATGACTAAAAATAAGCCAATACAAACATAGGTATACAAAAGCAATGTACCGGTTTACCTACCAAAGTAATATTAGAAAATAATATCCCGCAGCCGCGGTTCTCGCATACGAAAATCCTTATCCACTCTCGAGCAAATAAATTCGATCGATACATAACAATATGTTTCCAAATTGAATCTTATTACGTCGTAATAACGGTTATGTATGACGGTATATTAGCGGAGTAACAATGTCAGATGTTTATTTCGGTATTCCCCTTGCAAAACAAATTCTACTTGTCAAAATTTTCACGCTATGTTACCGGGAATCACAAAGCGAGCGTTTACAAAGAACGGCAGTAACAAATGTTCTGCCAACCATCGCTCCACTGCTTGATACAGACTGATGGGCACGCGGATTTGCGTGTACTTATTTATTATTCTATATTATTCTTTGTTATAACATATAGTCTACCTAATATATCTGTCTGAGCCTCAGCCCAATTGTAGTTGTCTGCATTACAAAGGTGCGCGTCGCATTAGGTACTGACACCATTTATAATACAATGCACTTTTTTATGAAAATACTAATTCTTCAATACTGCGACATTAGTTATATTCCTAGTCGTTCAGAAACACGATTTGTTGTATTATATTCTTACTTTATCTAGTTACTTATACACCAATATAATTGCGTTGTTAATTGATTAAACGAAATGAATATTGATGTGAATGAAAATATAACTTCCTACCGAAGTCCAATATACAGAATGTATTAATTGTAAAGATAAACCTAACACCAATAAATACATTAATACTTAATTAATAATAATCAATTTGTTATGTGTATATTAACTATATTCATAATTATATTTCAAAATAATTGCGAATATAGTTAAAGACTATAATATAAAAAATATACACATAACACACTCTTCACATTCTAGTGGTTCCAAAAAAAATATTAAGATTTTTCGAGATCGTAATCATAAAAAATACCTATACTTAATATGGAAAATTAACAAAACCTCGATTAAGATAGAAAATATCGTAAAGATTTTTCATAATATGTACATTTTGATGTTATCGCTAGTATTACGTTTATTATCTCACGCTAACCCCACAACGAAGTCTTTGAATGCAGATGTTGAAACAAACGTACTTTGTTACAGTGCTATATGGCTGGTATGTAAAGATTACGGCTACCTACATACATATATACTATGGGGTCCGTCCTGAAGCCCTAATATTTCATAACTTAGCAATTCTTCAAACTTCGTCAGATCATTTTCTTTCCGATTTACTTTAGACTTGCAAAAAATAAACAGAGTTAAATCAATGCACTTTACTTTCCCGTGATATTACGACCGAGAGATAAAATTTAGTCTGTATTTAATTGTTGGGAAGCTGAAACTTTACTCATTAGGATTGTTTGACCCTCCGCGGCACGACCGCGAATTGCAAATTTATTTTCTCTCCTTATCTTCACTTATTTGGACCTTAATTTTATGAACAATAGAAATAAACGCAAACCGACATCATTGTCGTCAGTAATCTTCTTCGTAGATTAGTACCACAGCCTTATTTTAGCCAAAATGTCTAAATATACTCGTTATAATGCAAAGGAACGTACGTTGGTTTGAACACAGGTGATTTTGAAGAAATTTGTTGCAAGCTACAAGCAAAATATAATAATAATATAAAATATCTATATCAGTAAATCACCGACAAAATATCACCTACCTGTGACTATGTCCGCTGTTAGAAATACAAATGCATAGCTGTGCAATTTTATCAAAATTGTTCCTGTAGTATTTGTATATTTATCCATTACAAACATAATATGTCCTGCTTATATTTTATATATTTTTATTTTCCCTAACCTTCCTAAAATATTATCTTAAAGCACTGGTTGCCGGAAAGGAAATCCTTGACGTTTTCTTATTATGAAAGCGGGCGTTCTATTCCATTGTCATTCTTCTATGTGAAGATTAAACCTATTGTTCTGTCACTCAAGGAATCGTGTTGCTAACAAATTTTTCTTCGTGTAAAGGGATCCCGTAACCTGAGGATGTAACGTCCCTTTTGCCTATTTATAACACTCCTCACCTCATTTTTGCTGCGACTGAAAGACAATCTTATAACGATTCATTGGGAAATAGGACACTTTGTGGCTTGGAGACGAATGAGCGTCGATTCGAACAGGGTTTGTTAGAATTTTCTTTTTGGTCAGAGTTAAAATTATTCATACTTCTTATGTAAGTTCTTCTGTAAATGACTTACAAAAACATACAGCCAAAATTACTGGGTATAGAAAGTTCATATATAGGACAGTGTAGAGGAACTATTCCCGAAATTTAGGAAAGAAAAAAAAACAGATTTATTTTAAAATTTTAATTTAATATATAACAAAATAATAAAGATTAAAAATAGTTGATTAAATGTATCACACTGCGTAAAGATACGATACTGAAAAATGAATCGAAAATCTATACTAAGATCTCAGACTTTAAAAAAAATGTTATAGAGTGTTTCACAATAATGGAAGTTAGTTTTGAATTCTACTGTTTAAATAACCTTTTCATTTCAACACAAATGAATCAATAATTTCAATAATCATTTCCAACGATTAATTATTGTCCACCCGATGATTCCACGTGTTATCAGTGTCGCTAACATTCATTGAGCCTAAAACACCAATAATTTGTGCAATGCATTTCACCCACGTATGATTTTAGAGCCAATCAATTTTACGCTACTTACTGCATTATACTCGTGACCGCACAAAGTTTATAATCTGAATCATAAAATTGAAATGGTATTATAAAAATTGGAATGTTGGGATCTACACACACTACGAATCACATATCCATTGGGGATATTAAAGTTTTGATAATAAATTACAATAACATACTACAACTTCACAATTCATACGAGCATTAAATTTAAAGAGGATATAAGAATGAAGTACAAATTAATTAATGAGTATAGTTAAGAGGAAGCAAGTTAGATTTGTCAGTATCGTGGCAAGTATAAAAAGTAAATATTATACTTACAAAAGAAAACTAAGTGCATAAAGATGCTACTTACTTGTATAGAGATATTTTACTTCTATATTACTTCTATAGATTTGTCTTTCTAAGATATAGACATAACATATTATACATAAGTTATCCTAAATAATACTATAAATGAGAAAGTAAGTTTGTTTGTTACCTCTTCAAGGTCTATCTACTGGATCAATCTTCTTAAAATTTTGCATACATGTTTTAAGTATGGAGAAAGACATAGGGTATCTTTTATCCCAGAAAATTAACGCGAGCGATATTATGACATAAACTAGACCAAGGATTTAGTTGGTTTCTGCGTACCTCAATGTGAAACAGAAGTGATAATATATGTATGTATAAGAGTACAAAAATGTGAATTAATATCCCTTTAATAAATTTTAGTCGACGTAGGAGAAATACCATTTTCAGATGTTACCTTCTTCACTTTATGACTGTAGGCTGAGGCAAGCGGAAGGCAATACATCATAGCGTGTGCGCTCCGTCGATCATAATTTGCCTGGGACGCTTCAGCCGATGGACAGCCATACTCAATCTGCTTCCCTTTTTTGAATTACGATTTATTTTCAAATAATTTACTTTAGTGATAATATAAATAGCAAAAATGCTGTTTCCATTTGCCTACGTCATATCAAAATGTATATAAATATTACTTTTAATATACATATGAGAATACAGAGAGAATACATATGAGAAAGATAAAAATACGTGTCGATTTACTTATAACAAATTATCAGTAATAACGCACATAATAATATTTCGTCAATAAGAAGATAATAGTTATTTTTGACAATGGTTTATCTAGTAAAGTTCCGTAACACTTGGTCTACTGAAATGAATTATTATCAAGAAAAAAACACAAGTGAGTAGTCACCCATCTTGTAACTTGACACGTTAAAAACATTCATGCTTAAAAGTATAGACAAAGACAAAATTATTTATTTGCAAAAACATGAGTTTACATTTTTATTAATTGACAGTATAATCGATTTCGTACTAGCATGGTTTCCACCGGCGCAAATGGTGTTTTTGGCGTAGAAAAAACTGCTATAAAAAGTGATCGAAGGAAAAAAGTGTAGTGGCGAGAAAATCTCGGCTGAAAACAGTTGGACAGAAGTTAAGCGATTTGTCATGTCGTGGTCAATTGCACTTAGCCACTTCAAACCCCGTCCTCGAATAACTTTTAAAACTTTTTTGTAATTCTATTTATATTCTTGAGACATCCACTCGTCATTCAATGCGTTGTCCTTCTCAAGGTCTCATCTCGAGTTAGTTTTGCCATGCTTGTTTCTCTTTTAGAGCCGCAATTATGAAATCATAATAATTTAGCAATTCTCTCGTGACTCCTAAATAAAAATATTGACTATGCCAACTTGGTAATGAAAGAAGAAAAGCATAGCCACCAATTTACAGACAACTCAATGGCTGTATGGTCTGTCAAATCAAATCAAAAGTAAAATCAATAGTCAAATCAAATCATTTATTCCGAAATCAGACTTGCACTTTTTCCCATCAAATTGTATGTTGTAAGTATAGTAATTTGTCAAAAAACTACAAACACTAGCATGTCTGTGGACTTAACGAAAATTGACACTATTGTAAGAAAACAACTTGTTCTCAAGTTGTTTTCGAAGTATGAAATTCTTACATCATATTTATGTAATTTAATATAACTTAAAAAGTTTAATATAGCATTAAAAATATGTTCATACCTATAGGTATATTATATAACTTAAATAACTCTTTTATAAAATGAAGCTAAACGATTTTCTCAATTTTGCTTCACAGTCGAAATAGAACACCGCGACCGGAGACCAATTTGTCAACGAATTTAAATCAACTACGGAGAAGGCATCGAGCGAAACTTGTAAAAGGGACGTTTTTCAAACAAAGATTCGCCGCTCTTTTATCGCCAGTGCTTTGTTAGCTACTCGTGAATTAGCTATTCTCGATTTTACTCTCAATTTACAGGAATACAAAAATTCGTACTCTACCTATCCATTGTCTCTGTAATTACTCTATCATCCTCGCGTGTTCTCGGTTAAATGCGGAGCTGTGACGTCCCGAAACCCAGGGTTCGCGTTACCATTACCACGTTAGGTACGGTAAATATAAACCATTAAATTTTGAAGATTTTTTTCCATGCTTACATAATCGGCGACCTGACGACAACCCTCTTTGGGAATGCTGTGGTTGCCTATCAGCTTTTAAGGATTATGTCCCTTAGTAGCCTCGTACATCTACGACAGGATTTGGAGTGGTCCTGTTCTAGGGCTAGGGAACCACACGTAACCAGTCTCTGTAATTACGGTTCTCAGTTTTGAGTGCTCTTTATTCTCTTTGTCAGATTATATCGATCCGAGTATGTCAAAAATTAATTTGAAAAAAAAAATCGTTTTCTCTCGATATACCCAAAACATCATTAAAGCGGAAATTAATGATCAACTGCCTATCAATTTGGCGCGCACTGAAAATGATATTAAATATTCCCACACAATTCTCTCGTACAAAAGAGTTACTCTAATATTTATTCTATATTTCAGGTTACCAGCGCCCTAAATATTACAGTGCTACATATAAAACTTAATTCGCAGATGCCACAGAGCAGAAACAACGAACTATTCGCCAGTATAACAGAGGCTCAACGCCTGAACAAAGAAAACGGATAATTAGAGCCACGCTACGAGAAAAGAGATTTTAATGAACCTCGACGTTTGCCACGTAATAAGACTTTATTATTACTATAAAAATGCATAATTAAATAATCAAATATGAAACTATAGCGGAACTTCGCCACTTGTTGCAAACTTTAGTTATAAAGAAACGTCGTGTCTTGTTTGTTTCTTCTGTTTGCGTGAAGCTTCTTGGATAACTGAAAATTGTATTTTCATAAACTTGCCCAGCTTGTATTTCGACATCATGAAGATAATTCATTATTTATTCGTTTATTACAAAAAAGTTTATACCTTTCTCTCTCGCTCTGAGCATTTTCCCGACTTTTTCCACAGTCATTGAGTATCGAAGCCCAGGCTCTGCTTTCCTACTTTTTCGTCGCCACTTCCACGCATAACATCAGTGAACTCGACCTGTGATAGTGGCGATTAAATCACTCTCCATCATTGGATTGTCATTGGATGGGTAACCTAAACCTTGAGACCAAAGCCCAAAGACCTTGAGCTCCCCCGTGCTTCGGAATGCACGTCAAGCCATAGGTCCCGGTTGTGTTTGCAGTCGTTATTACCCGCCAAGCCGCAATGACCGCCCACGTTGTGAGTCATGGCCGTAGGGCCATGAAACGTACTTCTTTATGGATGGATTGGAGTAGTCCAATCCATCCATAAAGAAGGCATGCGCCCCAGCACTGGCGATGTTTAAATAACTGTTGGTAATAAGGTTCTGAAGACTTATTATGAATATGGCCAAAGAAAAACAATCATATCGAACTATCAGCAAACCCTGGCGCTAGTTTGAGAAAACTAATAGAATTTTTGGCGTTGAGCCGCGCCGTCATCGCTCTTCAAAGGCGGTGTTTCGCATATAAATTGACGAATTTGCCTCCATTTACACCTTTGTGCCGTGAGTGACTCAGCCAAGCTCAACTTCGTTAGTTTCAAATTTATAATCACTTCAGTTACACGCTCGAACGCTTCTTACTATCAGTTTATGTTAAACAGTTTAAAATTAATTATAGAGTGATTCTGCTCTGGAAAAAACTTTCAATCAAAATATTTTTCTTCTTCTTCACCTGCCCTTTGGAAATTAGTAGACTGAGTCTACTAATTTCCAAAGGGCAGGTGAAGGTTTATGACGGCAGTGGTGTTTATGATCCTCCTTCAATAAATAATCTTGAATTACTAATAGAGTTACTAATAGAAAAATATACAATTTCAATTCATCTAGAAACGAGATCAAAATGTTATGTCAACAGCAGGTATTATTTAAAATATTTACTTTTTATTATATTTGCATGAACTCAGTATACACATAGAACATCAGCAACAAGATAAACGTCAAAATCTGATACTATACGTACTTACGGATACGTTTACTTTTTTTGATTCCTCCGGGTTTAGAAAAGAGACAGAAATTTCATATTATTTTTTTCGACTGTGTTCATTATAATGAACGAATGAAACTAAAATAATACCTAATACGAACCTTCTCACCGAATAGTTCAGTAACTGCACGTCGCGTCGTATAGACATCTCACATAGTTTTCTTACTATTTACACGTCAGTCGACTATAAAAATGCTAGTGAAGCTAGTCTTACCTCATGGGAAACTCTAAACGAAAATCCGGTGAGTGAAATGCATGATAGAGACGCGATCTAGTCACTCCTCTTTGAAATTCAAATTAATTTATATCGTCCCCTCGCTCGCGAAACTGAGTTGCTGTTAAATATTTGCGTATACTCAATTACCAGTAATTTAAATTCAAATATCATATTGAATCGTATACTATTATACACACAAGTACTGAAAATTAGAATACCGAAAACAATAAAATCACCGGCGATTCAAATTGAATAATCCTCTCTTATTATCCATTCTTATTGAAGAGAAAGACAAAATACTGTTTTTGAACTGAACATTACCTCTCGCTCTTTTCTGAGCATTTTCCCGGTTCAACATTTGACCAACGTTTGATCCGCTTCCCTACTTTTTCTTATGCATGGTCTTAACGCCAACATCCTAGTTCTCTTCTCAGACAATTTAGCACCTCCAACATTTGATGTCGTTTTAAGATACGCGTGTCAATGGCCTAACAATATTTTAGAAGAGATGATAACTATTTATTATTTAATACTAGCTTTTGCCCGCGGCTTCACCTGCGTAAATTTCTCTGACTTTCACCCCTTTCTATAGTTATTTAGGAGTTTATTTCTGAAAAAGTAGCCTACGTTTGAACGGTTCTTTAAATACATGCTTATGAAATTTCATCCAACTTCATCCAGGTCCCACGGTTTAGTCGTGACAGCTAACAGATGAACAGACTTTTGCATTTATAATATTAGTATGGATAACACAGAACTGTCACAGCCAAGCTCAGATAAGCTTTCACCTAAGTTGAGATCAATGACTGAATCTATTTTTTATTTATAAAATTCTATTCCCGGATCGAAGCGTATTTAAAAAAGGAGAAATGAATGAACGATAACGCAAAGGATCTTCAGATTGTGGTAAGCAAACGTGTTCAAGTGGACGACCGTGCAAGCTCATAATAAGGGGGCTTCATCACGGGACTACGGAAGGGAGACCCCCTGTACTCGTTTCTAATCGGCTGTCTACCTCTCTTTCCCTAACGGAAGGTGACCAGGTGACCTTGAAGCTGCATCTTGGTGTTATCGTCTATATAGTTAAGACCTAGTATCAAGGCAAAGTTGAATTTATTTATTTAATTAAAGAAAGCTTATCCATCCTTAAGGAAGGCCTAGCCCCAGCAGTGGGGACATTTAAATGGCTGTTATTGATGATGATTAAAGAAACCAGCAATGTAAACTAAAATACCATACAAAACTCTCGTAATATATAATAAAGCCAAAAAGAAGTTTCTCTCTCTATTACAATAATATTTATAGTCGATGATGAATCCTACAGCTTTATAGGATAGTAATTAATTACAATGTTATAAAATGTAGATTTAAAATAAAATTAAATAAAGATTCTAAATTTAAAAATAAACTAAATAAAATTCAGAAGCTCATCAAGCGTGTTGTCCCAAAATTCCCAAAAGGCTGGGTACATTGCCGATTTTCACTGCAAGCATTGCCAGAGGCCAGAGGATTTGCACTAGGTCAGAACTAAAAAAGCTTCCAACCCATTAGTCACGAGATACCTCGACGCCCTAAACGACCAGATGTAATTAATAATAAAAAAATACTATTTTATCGAACGAATTAAACAAACATCCAGGCCATTCAGCATTCAGCATAACTGTATATTTTTTTATCATCGCTCATTCAAAATCGTGTTTACAAAGCCATCACAAAATATTTACTCGGAACTGCGTTAAACCATCATATTTTCCCGTCAAAATTAAAATTTCGTTTTTCGGTAGTCTATTGAATATTTCGATTAAACGATAGAGATTTCAATTTCCTTTTAGTCACGCGCGCGTTATCAGATCCGTGGCTGGCTCAGTCGGTAATGAGGGAGGGATGGCAATTTTGCTAGATGGGCTTTTGGTTACAGCAGTGGCGTAGCTAAACAACCATAGGCTCTGGTGTACAAAAATTTTGGCCCCCCACCGCCACTAAAGGTACTATATATTTTACTGTACATAATGATGATAGTGTGATGACGAAGACGAGTCACTGTGGTCGGTGTCTGCGGGCACTCTAAGCTTGGAGAGCCCGGTGCAAGGTACCTAGCCCTTTGCCAGTTACGTCACGGGAAACCAGTTTTTATGCCAATGTGCTTTTAATATGTCTACCTCGCTCGTGTCAGAGTGCATTTTATCGGCACACAAAGCCTTGATGGGTTTATTTTACGATGGAGATACGGTGTGATTGAATATGTATTTGAGTAAACAATACTTTCATTTTCATGCGTGGGGCAACCCTGGCGCTTAGTCGCTTATATTATGTAGGTAGTATGAGATTCAGCAATGCGTATGAAGACACGAATGACAACTATTAGCGGTACAGAACTTAGAATAGGTTTATACCTATAAACACCAAAAAGAAGAAGCGATAAGATAATCTTTGTTGAACTTACAGTTTTACGTACATACTTGTAAATCTATACCTGTTAACTAATGCAAAATAGCAATATACCTAGTAGTACAATATATTATTTTTAGTAAAGTTTTCTGTATATTTTTAAATAGTTTCTAATTACATTCATTTATATTTATATTCTATTATTACATTTATATTCTATTATTTAACTTACAATGTTGTTTAAACTGGAATTTGTGATATGGTAAAAAGTCGTAAGTGAACGACATTTGGTGCCTATTCTTGGTACCCAAACAGTGAAGTTAAAATTGGGATCTATCTAAAGGTATAAATAGCTATATAACAACTTAGTTCAAAATCGAAACATAAACATTGAGCAAACATTTGCTCTCTGAAAATGATACTTCATACCGACTATTATTTTTTAAAAACATATAGTCTCATATAAGCGTACACCTGGAGTGCATTAAACAAAGTACTGAAGCGAGTCGCACAGAAATTGAATTGGAAAAATATCAGGCAGAAACATTCAGAGGTGAGGCGAGGTGATGTAAATTGTTACAATGGATCCGTGTCGACGATTTTCTTTTTTTTTTTTATAGACAAAATTTTAGCTTCTGATTAAAATATGCGGCGTAGAGAGATATAAATTTAGCGCAAGTACGTATTAAGTATCACAAACGGTATTGATAAATGCAGGTACTTGATTTAAAAAAGACTATTTTTGATTAGTGGTTATTAATATAAAAATATCTACATGGATTTTATATGATGAGTGAAGAATCGGATGAGACGACATCTGTCGAATATGAAACAACTCGAGTCCGATTGGTATACAAACTCATGGCACGAGTTAGATTTGATTCTGGGACTCCTCGATCCGATGTTTGAGGTAAATGAAGTAATATCTCCGAATATATTTAGGCTGCCAATTAAATGGCAAGACACATGTCAGCGAGCAAACAACAAACACAATTTCGCTTCAAAACAAACAAACAAACATACATACCTAGAATATACCGCGATACATTCGAAAACAAAGGATAATTGCTGAGAAATATGAGTTCTCCAGTAATATTTCTCCACAATTATCCCCGAATAAGTTTGTATAAACTCATTTCACGGGAAATTGCGCGAGGTAACCATTAAATTAAGTAGAGATTGTGAAAAATTTGGGCCATATTAATTTTAAATGCTTTTTGTTTTGGTCAACTTTTACCTTTTGGGGAGTTCATAACAGACATTTTAAGAGATTTGGCATTACTTTTCTGACCGGCCGCCTGCCTGACGTCAACCCTCCTTGGGAATGCTATTGTTGGTGAAAAGTAAACCGTCACCTGTCGGTATGAGGCACAGGTTGATACAGGCCTCTAATTTACCCTAAGTCGCCTTTTACAACACTCACAGGTAGAGATGGAGCGGTCCTATTCTTGAGACCTGTAATTATGTATGGATCGGAATGTTGGCCTACCAAAGTGCAGGACGAAAAGACACTTCACTCTACCGAAATGCGGATGTTACTCTGGATGTGCGGGGTACAAGAATGGACAGGGTAAGGAATATTTATATCAGAGGAAGTTTGAAAGTTGCGCCAATAAATGATAAAATTAGATGTAATAGACTCGGTTCGTTTGGACGAGGAGAGAAGAGAATCATTTACTGAGGAAAGCTTTAAGAAGGAAGGTACATGGATATAGAGGACGAGGAAGGCCTAGGAAGAGATGGATGGATTATGTCAGGGAGGATATGAGGTTGCTGGGGGTGGATCCAAATATGGCAAAAGATATAAATATGGAAAGAGAATTGTGGAGGGAACAGACATATTGCGTCGACCCCAGATGATGGGACAAGGTAAGGCAAATTATGACCTAGTACGCTATGATGAGACCAATTCTGCGTAAAATATTTCATTTTTATTTTGTACCTATCTACTAGACGCATTCGTCTTGAAGCCGTAGTTATGTCCGGATAAAAAGTACTACTAAGTCAGTAGTACTTCATCACTCAGGAATACCGCAGCTTACTACAGATATTATATAGATTTTGGAAATGGGTTGAGTATTCCAAAGATTACCGCTTATCACCTTATAAACAAACTTAAAACACTTCCTCCCTTTAATTTTAGTATTACGTACGTAAATCTACACTTACTCGTATGTTATAAAACTTTCGAGCCACCACCGGTATCCACACATAGCGGCTGTTAATCGAGGGATGAAGGAAAATCTTGAATTTCTAGTTAATAACTGATATACAGATGTAGAACTATTAGTAAATATCACTAACCAATGTTTTTTGATAACTTATTTACATATAGGTACCTATGTTGAATGTAAATAAGGTATCAAACAAACATAGGTTTAACTCACATCCCAAAGCTGCTCAAGACTCAACATCTCAAACAAAATGAAACTGGTTTAATTAAAAATTTGACACGAATTTATTGACATCACACTTAATTGTTTACCTTTCGAAGGGCACACAGCGGGAACGGCCCCTATTAATTTGGCGAAAATGTGCCATGATTAAAACTGTTCAGTGCCTTTAAATAATTATAAACATTAAGTTACTGCTGAGACAAATTACCGAGCGACGGTTGATTTATTTGAGTTACGTCGATGGCATTGTTTATTATCCTCGTTCACTGTTACGAAATCAGTTTAAAATAGAAGTAAGATTCTTCTTACTACTTACTTCTTACTTAAATGTTTAGTGCTGTATCAAAGCCTACACATATACCTATAGTGATGTTTGACTCTTACACATGAATAAACACAAACGAACCAAATTGTTAGTGTAAATTCCATTCCCATTCCATGCATTGGCGGACATGAAACTAATTAAGTTTGGAATAGCGTTAATTACTAAACTAATAGCTAATAATGGAATGCATTGACATAGTTATCGTTTGAGCCTAGTGCTTGATCCAAGCGGCTTAGCTTCTTTTCATCACCCACAACCAAGGCTCATCTCAGTCGGTAAACTCATTACACTCTAAACCGACCAGGAAATCTCATAATCTTTCGCCTGAAAATTGGAAATCTTGAATAATTGAATATTAAAATTTATGAATCTGAAATTAATGCTCGAAGAAATGGTTCTATCGTTTCGTTATAATCATAATTTGGTATTAATGTCCTACTTTAATGTTTTCCGACTCTCTCATTAAAGGAAGATTTAAAAGTTTTGTTCTTTTAATAATCATTTAAAGGGAATTGTATTTTCCTTTACGTTACGATTGTAATCACGAATTCGTCTTATATCGTATTTAATAGAAAACATAATAATATCATATAAAAGAATTCGCATTTTTCTTGCAGGAATCCTTCTCTTTCTTTTGTATTGTTGCATCCTTTTCTGTTGCAGCTACAAAATAGCAAATATATCTAAGCCGTATTACTTCGGCGATTGAAATCGCAGTCTGAATATGATGATCAGACATCACATACGATAACTCTCTGTGTCCATGAAACTATCAAAACGAAATAATATCTAACAAGTTTTATATACAAAAAAAAGTAACTTATCTTAAAGTTACTTTTTTTTATTAACAAGATTATTATGCGTGAAGTGACAAAATAATATGTCCGTCCAGTAAACTGTCCAGTAAACGGTAGGATTTGGGAGCCAATCCTGGATCCAACGTCTGGTAAATATCATATATTGCATAGTCGGTCATGTAAACTGAAACGACGACGAAAACGACGAATGACGACGTCGAAAACAACTCTGTAGGACAAGCGGCAGTAAGTATTTTAACTTGCAAGATTTGATTACAGACAAACATTACAGCTGGATCAGAATAAAAGCTTGTAAAAATTCGCAAGCAGGTTGATAAGAACATTTATATATAGGTAAGAGAATATAGGTGACCGTCGTGCACGTAGGCGATGGAAGAATCGTCATACCGGTCGACTGGTCGACGCGCTCAGGCGTCAACTGATAGTCAATTAATCCCCCGCTCCACCCGGCTTGGAGATTTAATTTATTTTTATTTTAACGATGACATAAGTTAATAGAGTGTGATTTACACCAGCTTTAACATTTTCGTAATCGCCGTGTAAAATTGTTTGAAGAAACTGTCTATGGAATACAATGTTGTAAGATATACCTTACATATTGTCTGTTTTCATATATTCATTTGATAACATGACATAAAATGCTATCCATATATAAATTCGTTATTATAACGTCGTGTAGATGTCTATGCAGGTGAGAAAGGGACTTTTTCAATCCCAAATGAATACTAATAGCATAAGAGATCATATTTTAATGCATAATTGCCTACAATTTCAGGTGGAATAAACAAGGTCCCTCCATTACTTTAAGTAGGCCACGGTGGCGCGTTTCCCCTAAATTAGATGTGAAATATATGTCTCCTCCGTTGGACAGCTTCCAGTAGCCAATTTTTATTTTGGTGTACCGCAGACTTTAATTTATGATACAGATACTGTCCTTTATTATAATACTGGAGCCTTAATGGAAACGTCAAAAAATGTTCATCAATCTAAATTACAGGAAATAAGGCTTTTTGACAGCTGTTCGAATCATCCGGATCTTCAATATCATATCTTATTACCAAAAAGAAAATAACAGAAGTAAAAATCTCATAGTTTCAAACAACAATAAAATCGTTTTTTCAACCGGTTAGACACCAGAAAATGTCGCGTAAATCAGCCTGACCAAAGTTAAGCGAACACCGACATCTCTATTGTCTCTTTATGATTAAAATTTTCCGAGAGCAGGGGCAGGGAGTTTTAAAATGAGACCCCAAACTTGTGCGTTGTAGTTGAAAACCAGGTTTGTAGCACAAATACTAAAAAAACGGAAAGACATCTTCATTGTCATTATAAAAAATGTAGGTACTATAGGTATATCGAATGAATATTATGTACAGATTATGGATGGAAATAGAAAAATGCGGAAATATTCAGAACAAATCAAGATATTTAAAACTGAGGTCAGAGTATTTTATTTATACGAAAGTATATAATATAAACGTATATATAAAATAATATAAAATCATATATAATAAATTTATGGAAAAATATAGCCTCACGGGAATTAGGTATAAACAATAAACATATGCGTATTAGGACAAAACATTTATTGTTCAGCAATCATCCAAAAATTTGTAATAAATGTTCCGCCTCAATATGTCCATGAAAAGTATGACGTGACATCAGTTGAAGGTACCTTTTCTTGGATTTATTGCAACTATTGCAAGAAAGCATTTAGGTAGCTACGAAATATCTGTGGTATCGATATTTAACGTCCAGAGGCACGGAGCAAACAGAGTCGGCGCGGCTAATGTTAAAACTTCCACGTTGTGACGCCGCCGCGCCGTTTGTTTGTTTGCTTCCGAAACATCAGCGATCAAGTGTCTCGTACCGGTTGACTAGCTGTTGTTTATTGTTTATTAGCTGGCTCTTCATGATAATATTTCCAAGGTAATGAAACTACTTCAAATTCATGGAGGAAAACATTAAAACCTAAGCTTTGTTTGATGATTTATCAACTACCTGAAAGTAAAATGGACACTGGCTAAATCACGCATCTTATCACGTTATCCTAGTGCCTGACTGCGACACAACAAGGCCAGCGTATTTGTTTTTTAATTTTCGGTTTTAATATATAACCAGCCAGCTGATGTTTTCGTTGGGAATGCTCTTGTTGGCTACGCAGTTAATACCAATAAAATCGAATATGACAATATCACAATATCGTACAATCGATATCGTATTGAACAAAGTCGTTACTTCAAGTATGTAAGTAAGATAGGAGCTTGCGCGACTCCTTGCCCTCTCTATTTATTTCAACAAAATGAATATACAAGACTGTCTGTAGGTATTGTCTTTTGGAAACGGGCCAAAAGTTCCCGACTTGGTAATATTTTTTAAATTCAATTTCAGTGAACCCACAGAGCTGTATCCACTCGGCTTAATGTACACCTGGTGAACGTTCAAAATGAGATACAACGAGACTATTTACTTATTTATGTGGGGATTTTATTGCGCTGTACGAAATTGTTAACATATCCTAATCCTGTCTGAGCAAATATCGTACTTATTTTATCAGATCAGATTTGGAATCTCGCTTCTAAACACCCCAAGTTTGAGATACGAGTATCATTTGAGCTTATCGTATGAAAGAACGAATAAAATACCAAAAACTACTTTTCTAAATTATTTATTTTGAGGTTGTGATTTTGAGGCATGTTTTTTTTTATAATAAGACAATGTTTAAATAACACATTGTTATTGTAATAAGATATTCCATTTAGCGCTCAATAAGTTATAAGAATCGAGAGATTTAAACGTGAAATGACATACAAAGCTAATTTGAAATATGGCTCTCGGTCGAACAATATTAAATACCTTTACGTGAGACTACAAGTTAAGATTTATGACTATCGATCATAAATTCCCTTCAATTTGTTGGTAAATATATTTTTCGTTTGGGTTTGAATCAAAATATATAGTCTTCTCAAATGGGGTTTGAACAATGCATGGGTTTTGGATATTTTTTGTTGATGAACAGAACTAGTTTAGTTAAAATATTTTGTCTTCTTTTGTTATTTATTAAATTATTGTTAAGTGAGATAAAAACAAAATCATCATCATTTGCTTTATCCATTCATCAATATTCTATTAGTAGTTGCGGGCCTATTAATAACTGATAAGTTGCTATGCTAAATAATTTAAAATAGGCCCGCGTACATTTAAAATAGACTGTGACGTTAGTTTAATATCGAAATTGTACCCTTTAGTATTGGAATTACTTTGGAGGAATTGGAAGGCCCGCCATTCATTAAGCTTACTTTTAGCAAGAAATTAATAATCTCTTCATAACGTGGCGGTGCATCCGTGGATTCATTAGAGCAGTTAATCCATACCGTATAAAGCTTTTAGTACCTCTATAGCCCATACATCTAACAAATATTACAGATTTTAATCCTTGCATTAAAACTTTAACCTACATTATACTGAAAACATGTCTGTTTTCAAAAATTAATACAGATTTTATCACCCGTCAGATATTTACCAAATTTTAATTAAAATCAAATGAAGATATAACACAGGACCTGCAGGTCTATCACTTTTAGGAAACGATTCGAATGCAGAGCAGTTCAATTTAGAAACCTGAACTGAATGAGTCGCATTAGTATCAAAAATTATTATATATTAATAGTATTTTTTTTTAATTTACGAATTTGCGAAGCAGATTAGTTTAGGTCCTGAACTGGATCGCATTAAGAGATAGTAAGCCCTCTGAACTGACAATTCAGTTATTCTGCAAAATATTAATGGAACGAAACACAATACTATATGAATAGTATAAGTATTCCTATACAATGTATTATCATACTGGTTATTTGTACAAATTGCCTGTTATTTTAATTTAAGTTATATATTATATATTAATCGAAGTTGTTTTTACACCGAATCAAATGCTCGCAGTTTTTAGAAAACCTCGGTCGACGATGACGTATTTTTCGTGATAACAATGCTCTAGTTTGCTCGGTATAACAACAATCCCGTAAGAGGGCGAGCGTCGTGAAAGCCACGTTAATTACGAGTTGCCACAGGCCCGGTTCATGGCACAAAATAATAATACAATAGAGAAGAAAATCGAGAAAATAATTTGGACTACAAAATCTACCAATTACCTCTACTTTTGAGTTCAATTAAATTGAGTTAGTTTTACCCAATTTTCTTTGTATCTTCTTTACTTCTCCGATTAGGTAATTTGTAATCATATGTAACTCGTTATGTTAAATTAGTTACGTGGTCTTTTTCTCTTATACTTACATATCACAGGTAAGCAGTTAACAAAATGCTAATTTTCTCAAAATGTGATGACTTTCCGATAATGCAAAATCAAAGATTATCAATAAAACTTCGTGGGTAAAATATTACCTATAATAATAGGTCACATGAAAATTTTCATCCCAAAATTGTCACCGGAGTAGACCCTCGGGAGACTTTGCTGCATTTCAAGAGAAATTAAAAATAAATCTATGTATCTGTGTAATCTATAATTTATATATGCTAGTTGAAAAATAAGCCACCACCACATCCTTTGTATAGCTAAATATATTTTAATATCAGGTGAGAAAGAATATTTCCAACCAACTACGCTATAATTACAGAATTTTGGGCGCGCAGATATTCTTTATTAAAAATTTTGTAAGACACAAACGTGGTAAAAATATTTTGTGGGTGCGTCATGAATTTAGAATAAGGGTGAGTTGCACCGTCACATTTGACATTGATTTTAACCGGCGCGCCGCTGACGTTTAGATATAATGGCGTTTTTCTGCGCACGTTAAAGTTGACGATGCAACCTACCCCAAGTAGTTAAAATAAAGCTTTTTGCTTGCTTTTGCAATTTTCAAACTTATGATATTATAGTTTCATAATCACAATAATATTACTATTTACGTGAGTAAACAATGCATCTCACATCATGAATATCAGCCGCAGTTTTATTTAGTAAATAATAAGTAACTATTAAAATATCCAAACTTGTTGTCGCCAGCGATTTCTAATGGTAACTATAAAAACTAGAAATCAATTTCCAAATCAGACCAGTAGTTCTAGAGGCTAGCGCGTTAAATAAAAGGGAAACGTTATATGAAAATATCTATTCTTTATTTACCTATATTACAATTCCAATGATCAGGAGCGATGGACAGCAGGACAAGAGGTATTCAGTTTTACCCTTCGGTACGGAACCCTAAGGAACTCTTCAGACACATTGACGTAATACATTGATGTGATTTTTTTAAACTTGTCTGTACTCTTGAATTCCATAAACCTATGGCTCTTGATGTTTGCACAAGGAAGATTGGTATGCCAGTAGATTCGCAGGCAATAGCTTACGATAATTGACCTAAACCTATTCGTACCTCTAACTTGATAAACTGAAAGCTTTTGTTGCTGAAATATCAGTTAAGTTTATGAGCCGTTTTATCCCAAGTTTTTGTTTATGTTATTGGGGAGAAATTGAGCTTGTTCCCCTGTGAACGTTTACTTGTCATTTTATGCAAGGATCTGTGAAGCAGAATGGGTAAAATAAATGTATATTTTAAAATAGATCTTTTTTATCTTACTCAATTTACTTCATTTCGATAGATTACATTTTTGGACATAAATATTGGCCATGTAATGGAGATAAATAGAAAATAAATGTAGGTATATTAAGTATAATTACGTTATATTATAAAAAAAGTATTTATAAGTTATATTATAAAAAATATAATATAATAGTCTCTATTCTACATAAGCTCTTCTTTTATCCAACAATATCAGACCTACACGACATCAGATGAAAAAGAAAATTAAATGTTTATCATTTACTTATTTATTTAAGTTACTTAGTTAAGTGCGTTGTAATGGGTAAAAATTATAAGATACTTATTGATTTTAAAGTTAAATACATTAAAAGTTTAAATTGTAATTAAAAGTACAAGATAGTGTACCTAGAAGATTCCAAAACAAACCAAATACGTAAGGTTTAGGTATATGAAGCAACAAGCGTTAAAGAAACAATCAAGTCGCAAAAATATCGGTGTTCGCATAGTCTGTGTTATAACATTTTCTCTGCGGCACGTCACTCGCGGCTACAATAAAAAGGCTTAGCAAGTTAGGTGTTAATGCGATTTGCTTTTATTAAAGTTGTGTCGTTGTTTGTCGGCAGATATTACTGGCAGGCTAGCAGCGTGGTAATGAGAATTAAAACGGATTTTTTAAATGTTTGCTCTATGCTTTGCGACAGTAAAGTTTAATTGTCGAGGTGTTTTCTTCTGATCAAAAAGTTATGTTTTTGGAATCTAAGTAGGTATACTTACATATTATTTATTTATTTGAGACCTTATTCGAAACTTACAGGTTTTGATAATACGAAATTAAATACCATTTTGATATATTATATTTAGAAAATTTTATAATTATAAATCCATGTAATAATTGAACTTGTGTAGCTATGACGTACAATACATATGAATTTAATTTTAAAGTAAACTCAATACAAGCACTTTAGTATTCCCTGAATAAGCTACTTAAGATCAATATTTCAACAGCGGTTCTAAGTAGAACATTTTGAATAGGCGTAACACAAAAGACTTGGTTCGGATACTGCAGGAGTTTGCTTAGGACGTGGACTCATTCGCTTCCATCAATCCCTTGCTCCCATTATTTGTTTATTGATCAAAAGCCAATACGACCTATTGGCAAATATCCGTTAAAGTATTTTAAACTTTACCTGTTTTATCTTAAGATTCATATTCGAAAATAAAAATAAAAAACGTATTATTTGACAGGTTGTGTGAAACAAATTCAAGAAAAGACGTTCGATTATCAAATAATGTTTTCAGCCAGTTATTTGATGTTATGTTTAAAATGTAACGATTATTATACAAATTAAAATAAAAAATTTATTCGATTTTCAAAAATGTAAGTAAATAAACAAATTTATTTTTCAGTCAGCTATTTGATGTAACATTTAAAAACGGGAAACGATATTTTCTTTTTCATTTAGTTACTTAATTAAAATATTTACGTATCGACGAAATGCTTTTTACGTTAAACGTGAGTGTGTACATTGGGACTGGCATGTGCGATAGTGCTTAATCAAAACTTCAATTAAATTTTCGTAATACCTTTCGTCGAGCGTTGCCCGGGAGATTCCACAAATTAATATCCACGCTTTGGAATATGTTTCAATCTCGTTAAGCGTGATGACACTTACTGTTAAAAGCTACCATTGTTATTGGTGTTAAATTATTTACATTGTTCCCATATCAGTTTTGATGAATTCCAATCTATCTATTCTATATATATAAAACTCTTGCGTTACTGAGTAAACTAACTGACGTAGAAAGCTGAAATTTGATGTAACCTGAAATTCCCGAACAGCGAATGTTCTTCACGCATTACCACTCAAATAATTTTATTAAATTTTGAATACAATTTTGGTAAACTGTTATAAAAAAATCTTCATACGATTACCTAAGATTAATTATGAATAATCTCAAGAAGATTGTTTGAGTAGATAAGGGGTGAACAACAAATATATTCGAACCAAGTTGCTTTCAAAATAATATTAGTTAGGATTGGGATTAAACTAGATTTTCTAGAGAACGTATTTTCCAATGGATATAAATGATCAGTGAGTTAGTTAACACTAACAAACGACTTAGTGAACAGCCTGATGTGGTTCAGATAATTTCTCTTCTTTCACGGAATAGAACTGTTCCCTCCATTTATAGAAATGTATCAGTTCATCCATTTTCTCTGTTTGTCTACAATTGTTATTTCAAGATAAAAACTAAACTATCTATCACTTTGTTACAATTTTTTTATACTACTGAGCAAGCAAACAGGTGCGGCCCACCTGATGGTAAGTGGTCACTGCGGCCTATGTACGCCTGCAACACCAGGACTGTCACTTTGCCGGCGATGAATATATCTTTTCACACCCTTTTAAAGTCAATTAAATGTAAAATCATTTACCAAAAACTCCAAAAAGAACTTCACATTTTTAGAGATTTTGACAACTAACTTGACTAGACAAGTATAAATAGCAGTAGCTAAGAACTAACTAATGCACTTATTAAAAGCTAGGTTTCACTAACAACTTTAAGATTATTACAGAAATAGCTGCAGCTAGTTTTAAAGTAGGTACTTACAAGGTTTTCGCTTTTTCTCCTCTCCAAGGTTGACATCTCCTCAGCATAAAGCGTCGAAGTTTACGTTCCGCTTGTTGTTCCGCATGTTCTAAAAATTACATTGTTAGTTACTCGTATAAATGACTAAAACCTGACCCTTTCTTTTGATCTGACATAGTCGGTAAAAAAAGTTAGCACCGACTCCCAGCTGCATCATTTCTCTCTTTCCCTCAACACGCGAGGCGCGGAAAGTGCCTATGCATTAAAGAGACTCGCTGAGCTAATTTAGAAAAATGATACGCCCGAGTGCTTATGTTTGTATATAAATTTTCATTTGCAGCTCTTTAGGTTGGTACAGTTAACTGCACATCAACGTGAACAAATTTATTGCAAATTCGTTATCAGGTAGCGCGGCCCATGGAGGCCACGTCGGCTAATGGTCATGTTCACATGAGGCAGAGTGTACTGTGACTTTTCTAATAATAATCCCACTTTATTATATTTCCATGTTGCAGATTAATATATATGTATATATATATATATATATATATATATATATATATATATATATATTAGAACGATAGATCATTTTTCAATGTGATTTAAAGAAATAAAATTGAAATTAATTGTAACTTCGTTTAAGTTTAATCATTGCAATTTATTTTATTAACCACATAATATAGAAACAGACATTTTTATCAATATTGATTGATAAGAATACCACCTACCCTGACAATTTAATTTTTCCCGTTGGCATATTAGTAAATATGATAAAAATATTGTTAAAAAGATGCAAAACAATATGCACATGTACAAAACGACACGTACCACTTTTCCACAAAACAAGTCGCCCGCGCAACCTCACATCCAAGCAATGACGTTATGTCCCGCGCAATCTCGCTTCTAGTTTTTCCCACGCTTCCGCTGTTGCTGCGGTAGCGCTATACTCCCGTAATGTTTAGTGTGCCAGCGAAAAAATCCTTAATAATACATACTTCACATACCGACTGTCTATTACAAATAATATATAAGAGATCGTATGATGTCAGGCAAAGAAGTATTCTTTAGGAAAGCCGAAATTACTTTATCCCAGTTGTAATTCACCGACATCTAAGAGTTAATTAAGTTGTAATTAAGCCATCACTCGTACAAAAGTAAAATCGCCTTACAGAAATTGTGAAGGTTTTATTGGCTCGGAACACAAACTCTTGGATCAAGTAGTTTGCTTAGGACAAGGCAATCGAGCTACCCGGAGATAGATTAATCTACGGATCTTTATTTGATTCTGTGATTTGTGTATAAATCCATTGACTTGGAAGATTTCACTTGGTTAACATTCCAATATTTACGAATCAAAAGGTTCTTTAACAAATTGGCAAAGACAGACGACTTTGCTGCATAAAAAGCATGCCTTTTTTTACTACTTCTTAAAACTATCTCTGATTAGTTAACCAGCGAAAAGGTTCTCCAGCTGGAGGAGATCCCTTTATGGGTTAAGTCCACCGGATACGAGTATATTTATCTATTCTATTGTCTATGTTCTCTTATCATATGTTCCTTGTACTATAAAAATATTACAAACAAACAAAAAGCATTTTCTTACTTGCTTCCCTGGGCTCCGCTCCTTTAGGAATTTAAGGATAAAAATTGGACCAAAAAATCCATGTAATAGCTATCTATTTTCATTGAAATATTATCGGTTTTTCTTGATTGTAGGTTTAGAATAAATATTAGTAGAATTTTCAATTTTATTTAACACAAAATGCAATCCATAAAATTTATTTATTACGAGAATCATAGCAATTGTGACCACATGTATTTGACATTATATTTGCAACATAACTTCTACAAATACCTACAATTTGAAAATCTAAATATAATATATTTTTGTTTCAGATTCTGTAATCTAAGTAGCAGCAGATTATCTATCCGTCTAGGTATGTATATTATAATTATTTTTAGAAATTTGCGAGTTCTAGTGAATCACACAAAGATCTTATTCGCAGTTATAACATTGACACAACATAGATAATCTTGTTAAGATTAAGTCGCCCATGCAGCTGTTAGTTAATGGATTCTAAGTTTATCGATAATGCATGTTTATGGTCGGGACTGAGCGGTTTGAGTTAAGTGATTTCACGGTATGTCGCATTAATTTATTGTGGATTTCGGCTTGAAATATTTTCATGGAATATATTTTGAATAAAAATGCCGGTAATCGATTAGGTACCTTTTCTTTCTTTTATAAATGTGCAGATTAATGCTATATGTATCTAATCAAGCCAAAAGATATATCTTTTACACGCGGCGTTACCCACGTGTACTTCCCATGAGATTCGTTCTTTTTTTTAAGGTATGAGTGGAACCCAATGTGTTTCTTTTACTTACTTTACTTTAACTACGTATAACTATATAAAAAACAATAAGATTGCTGTAGATAAAGCGTAGACTAACAATAAACAAATGTACAAACTTTCGCATTTATAATGTGGATTTGGACTATCTAGGGTACATTATTTTTTAATTCTTTACTTTTAGGAAGTTCCCATAATAATGTTAACGTGATAATAATAACCTTGTGTGTTCCATTACACAGTGTTATAAGCAGCAGTGCACATAAGCCACAGAGTACAAAGTTCACTATGGTCAAACTTATCCGCAAGGATGCACATGGCGACACTAAAACCCACTTTACCTCAACATAACTTTGCCACTAAAACAACTTAATCCACCAACGACTAAGCGTTTATGCGTTCCACTTATAAAATGTTCGTGAATTGTTTTTCTAAGAATATTTAAAATATATCCTACCAATATTATAAATGCGAATAATTGTGAGTATGTATGAGTTTATGTTATGTTAGTTACTTTTTCACGCAAAATGTACTGGACCGATTATTATGAAATTTGGTACGGTCGGGTAAAAACCCGTGTACCAAATTATATATAACCTGGAATAACACTTAGGGTAATTTTTATCCCCAAATTCCGGAGCAAAGCCCCGGGGCGCAGCTAGTAAACTATAAATGCACATTTTTACGCTTCAGAATGCTTTTTGACGCCTGAAAAAGTTAAGTCATTCATTTCTACTGTCAGAAACAATAAAATATAGGAATGTTTCACCGTTTCTGATTGGTAGTTATGTAATTTTTCATGTGAACTTGGCTTTTGGGATGCGAATTTTATTTTAATGAGAATTAAAATAATTGAAATGCAAATATTCAGTAATTATTTACCTGGCAATGATATTTGGTATTGAGAAATGTTTACATAAACCGGTTCACTGACTTTGATGCTGAAATATTTTCAAGTGGATTTATAAAATTCTTTGTGGAACCTGCTGTAATCAACATTTTCGCCGGTTTCCACGCATTCCATTATAAATAACCGCGGGCGGTTTAATTGGCGTAAAAATAACGATGTACTCATTTAAAATTGACTCCCATGTAAATTACCTATACTTATAAGTAAATCTGCATGATCAAAATATGAAGTGTTATTTTTGAATATAATAGGTAATTCAAAAGTTTTAAAAAAGTTTCAAAAATTTTATTATTTACTCCCACGCATGCATTGTTACTTAAATTACGGAACTGGCTGAAATATAAAATTTGTATAAAATTCTATTTTTTAATTTGTCATCTTTCAACATCACAGTATGTACTTTTATTACATTAGATTAAATTTAATAATTTACGTCAACCGAGCAAAGTATGTATTACTAGCTTCGCTCTGGGACTTCGCTCCCATGGAAATTTCGGGTACCTTATGTGTTATTCCAGGTTATATTCTACCCATGTACCAAATTTCATACCAATCGATCCTGTAGATTTTGCGTGAAAAAGTAACAAACATAAATACATACACACATCCTCACAAACTTTTGCATTTATAATATATATTGCGTTGTAAACCCAAATGACATAGCATATAAATCAAAAGTTCCATTAAAATGTGATGGAAAAGATCTCCTAAATAATAAATATCAATCCTCGTCACAAAGTTTTCAAGAAACGAAAAATAAAAGTTGACCAAACTTCTGCGTCTTCGAAGTAGACGAAAATATTAAGCAAATTACAAATTTCCCCTTGATTTCAGCCCCGATAAAGATGATTAACCCTCGAAAATAACGAGTCAGCCCTCTTTGTTGTTTAAGACAATGTTTCTCAAGTTTCGTGAAATTACTTTCGTTAAGTACTCTTTAGGCAACGATCGTTTCTGGAACAGTTCAAATCGATTTATTGTAAGTATAAAAAATTACGTAATTAAGTTTTTGTTATGAATACAAGTATTCACTGAACGATTTTTTAGAAATAAAGAAACTAAAATGTATTATACAACTAATTAAATAAATATTGTACATGAAAAAATTAAATTTTATACAAATATTTACACAACAGCTGATAAAATAAATAAATACTTACTGTACGTAAAAATCAGTAGTAAACATTCATTAGATATTTGGTATATCGCTTGGGTTCCAAGAAAACTTATTGTTAAATTCTCCTTTGCTGGCCTTAAATACTTTGCAGACAATTGCGGAGAAAGGCTCCGCAAAAGCGGCAATAATATTCTACCAATTTGTAACGACATTTATAATGTAAAATTTTCAGAAATAAATCTTTTATAAAGCGTTATCTGGGCTTATATTAGTCATAAACAACGCAAAGAAGTTGTGTACAGCGATGTACTTAGTGAAATTATGTTCAAAGTTTATTTTTTATAAAACTGTAAAAACACTCTTTAATTAGTCCTACTTGTAATATTATAAAGACCGTAGATGTACCGTTTGTAAACTATTTATAGATTAATAACAATTTTCAACATTTAGATTTATTTCAATTAGGAAAATACGCGGAAAATTTATTTTGATTTATTGAAGACAGTTTTTTGACATTTTTGTATGTGCAAAAATTCAAACGGGCGCTTTGCCTACCGCAATCCATTTTTAAATAACTTATTTTAATGTTGTGTCCCGTATTATAATCATCCCTGAATATATTTTTTTTAAACACCTAATTTATAATCAGTCACAGAACAGAGAAATCAACAACGCTCCGCCGCCGCACGCCCCGCTTCTTTACGTACTCTTCTTAATAATAACTCTTCCATAATAATAGCTCAACAGAAGCTAGTAAACTTGCACTGCGCTCATATAAACGAGGATATTAGTAGTAATATTTTATGTGACCATTGTTACAGGAACTTACCGAGATTTCCCTCGGCTCCGTACTTTATAATCAGCACTATGTTTCATTAATCTACAATTTTTTCCGATAAACTTGCGAGCGATAAAAAATCTCTGAATTTTTATATTAGCTAGCTGTGCTCCGGGTCTTTGCTCGCGTAACATTGTAGAAAAATGTATGCTATTTTAGCATGCATTTTTAAATTTGACACAATCCTTCTAGTAGATGATGTGTGAAAGAATAAAAATACATACCTTCTCACTAATCAATTAGGTAGTATCTGTACTGAATAAACTTTACCTAATGAATTCGCCATTCTATTTTTAAGTTTTATATTTACTAAATAATTTAAGCAATACAGTAAGTAGTGGTAGTAGTCTTATAAGCAAGTACATTTGTAATATTAGTTAGTAATAAGATATATACTCGTACCTCGGACAGATACTCACGCTACACAAATTCTCTCAAGAGGTTAAGAAGCCGATCCGATTGGGATGGGCTGCATTCGGGAAGTTGGATGATGTAATTAAAAGCAGACTGTCAATAAGCCTCAAACGTCGAGTATTTAATCAATGCGTTCTCACAGTAACAACCAATGGTTGTGAGACCTGAACATTTTAAAACATTATTTACAAATATGTTGACTCATAAGTACAGAAATAAAACGATATGAAATCTGCGCGAACCCCGTAACTTTTAATAACGAACTTGCAACTCTTCACAAAGAAGTTGAAGAGCGTTTTCCAAGTGATAAGTAACAAATCGTCAAAAGTATCCTTCGATTGACGGAGAATTACTTTGATAGCAATAAGTATAATTTCTCTGGTCGGGCTACAACATTTTTTTATTTTAACTATCTACTGAATACATTATAGACATAAAGAGCACATTACGAAATATTGTTCAGTTATTAAATAAATATATTTTTATTCTACTTATTTAGCTTACCTATATTATAATACGCGATGCACTTTTATTTTCTATAAAAACTCAATTATCAGTCATGACGTCTTTATAATATCTAGAATGATAATTAGCTATCCAAAAATACTATAAAATTGACACGAAAAACCAACATGTTCTTTTAGTCGACGCTCAGGTAGTACCTGAGCGAACAAGGATTTACGAACATTTAGTAGTATACTCAAGAACCGATGTTACACAGTTGTTAAAATATTTATGAGGAGACCCTTTTCTCATGGCTTTTTATACCGGTATAATGTGAGGAATTTACTGCGTTGATCCGTTAATGTAATTGAATGTAGATACAAAATCGATAAGGCAATTTATATACATTCATAGTTGTAACTTTTGTTTGACATAATATTAGACTTTCTACTAACAGTAGTTTCATTTTTCTGATAATTTAGAGTAAAAGAAACCTAAAAATATATAATATATTTTTCTCTTTTTAAAATTAACTTACCAACTCCTTAAGTACTATATGAAATACAGTTAAATATTAAAATTAAACAAGCACAAAACTCAAAACTAAAATGTTGCTATTACTAGGTAAATTTAGTACATAAAATAAGGAATAGTACCTAAGCATATAGCATTGATATAAAAAGCAAAGTACTAAATACAGGAACATAAATCGCGCTAACCAAGCGTAAAAAGAGCGAAAATTCGAGCGTATTCGCGTGTAGCTACCTGATCCGAGCACTGGCATAGCAGAACTACCGCTAATTAGTTTGGTATTTTCGCGCGAAAACTTCAATTAATTCCGTCAAAACCACCGCCAGCGGTCGGCCAGCCTTTTTGTTGGCGAGAAAAGTCAAAGGCGCCGGGAAATCGGAATGAAGTAATGAAATTTCTATTGGGTAGTCGTTTGGTAGCCCGCGGTTGCCGTCCAGCCCGCCGAGTCTTTCTTTTAATCCCAAAAAGAAAGATAATAGCTCGTAAATATGATTAAGTCATTTTGGGAAAGAAATGAACTGAACCTTTTACAAACCATTATACATCGGAGGTCAAAGATTTTTGCTTTTTTTATTTTTGTTTTTATTTTAACCCGTATTCAAAAAAATTTAAATATATTTACATGTGAATATTTTTTTGTCTGAACTATAACGGGCTCAAAATAACTAAGTAAATATCAAAGTGAATACAAAAGTCACAATCTCAATACCTTCAGAGGCGTGAAAGCTTCGAAACTTGAAGCGGCAAACTCTACAACCTTACGATAATCTCATTGAAAGATTTGATTTTCCGCTAAATTAGATACAAGTAATGAAATACTCCCGGGATCAGTACAAACCTGACAAGACATTCGAAGGAATTTGCTAGGGACATTGATTTCCTAAAACGTTTCACAAGTTCTACTTTATTCAATTTATTTTAACTCAACCCTTCCTTTTTTATTTACAGAACAGAAAATGGAAAGATAAAAATAATAATAACAATGTTTAAACTGTACGAAATTGAGTTTTATTAGTTTCCTTATCTTATGCTATTGTAAGCTTTCAGTTTCAGTAAAAGAAAAAAACCTTTTCAAACATTTTTTTTTCTTATTTTAAAAACCCAAAATAAACGAACATCATTTTTACCACGATTTACGAGCATTTTGACTTTGAAGGCATAAACACAAAGTAAACGCAGATCAAACAACATTTATGAGCGTAATTTGAATTTAAATGAGATAATAATACTAACTCCGTTGGCCTGTGAATGAAGCACTAAATTATAAACGAAGTGAGGGTTCCGCAGTTTAGGCGGGAATATCGGCCACGTCCCTCCCCCACAGTATATTCCCTGTCTTTTATTCAATTTGTGAACGAATCACTGCTGCCAACCCGATTATCTTTCACGTCGGGATTTATACACGAGAACTCTTCCCGACCACTCCCGACATTTCAAAATTTCTACTATTTCAGACAACATATCTAAAGTTTATCACTTGGCAGACTCGGGAAATCTTTCTCCTGTAACTAACTGCAGTACTTTATTTCCTTTATTGGCTCATTGCAGTGAGTTCGTGAGAAAGCAACTAGTACTTTCCTATAATGGGAAAGCACTTGGCACATGTACAGAGAGCAAGAGGCCACTCGACTTGGTAAACATTTACCCAATAATTGTGAGTCCTCAGTTACGTTGCTGGAATAAATATTCGCCCGCTCCGTAGGGAATGTACGGCTAGTACATTCCTTTAATTCGGAGCATTTCTTTATTGGACGAAATTCATGGCTTATTGTTTTATGAACAAATAACTTGCTAACATGGTTTCCCGTACAATATAAATTATATTGTGATGCAGTTATGCTCCTTGGAATTTAGCTTTTTCAAAATGTGATTCGGATTGTGTGTAATTTGACGTTCACAACATGAGAATCTCTTTAGTTATACCTATTCAGCATTCATTGTACTCATTAAAATATCCACGAATTGTAGAACGATAGAGAAAATCTCATTAGCACAGAGAATACAACGTTCAAATTGTTTGTTAGCATGATGTATAATGCAAACAAGAACGTTGAAAGACATTAATAATTCCTATTGTTAACTTCAACCACGGCATTACCCTCTGCTGCATACACGACGGCTGACAAGCATATTTTGCCAACGTTCCTTAACAAAACACCTGCAGATACAAATATCAAAGCAAGCAGGAATGTCAAATAATTTGGAGAAATTCAGGCATCCGTGCTCAAGGCACCGTAAATTCAAACATTTCTCACGAGTTATCCACTCCGTGAAATGACGTGACGCGAGAATCAATAGCAATTTGCAATGTGTCCCTTTCCCTAATTTTACACATGCTGACCTGTTTTATGGAGCCAAATAGAGGTTGAGTTGTAAACAATTTTCATGGATTGAATTAGAATAAAATTGTAATTTAGGTTTATTTATTTTTAAATGTTCTTTTATTGCCTAGCCGTTGGTCCCGGTTGTTTTTGCAGTTGTTAAAACCCGCCAATCCGCAATGGGCCCGTGTGTCATGGCCCAAACTCCATATCCATCCGTAAGGAAGGCCAATGCCCCAGCAGTGGGGACATTTCATGGCTATTGATGATGATGAATAAGATATTAAAGCACCTGCTTTATTGAGGCCAAGATGTAGCTAATGTTATCAATTTACAGGGATCTCGTGAACGTGTCTCCTCGATTTACCTGTTTCAAAACTACGTAGTTTATTTTAAATATATAGTGGAATCTTTGTATACAAAACACCTGATAAAGCTGTCATGAAAATGTCAGAACGTATCAATGATTGGCACAATACATAGAAACTGGGGCGAGAGGAAACCTTTACAAATCGCGTAGAAGAGGTAATGCGATAGTCACAGAGCAGGCGCTTTTGTTGCCAATGGCCGCAACTCACGGAAGCACTTCTCACTGTCAGAGGAACAACATTCATGTCAGTTATAACAGTATTCTTACTAACACCAATGCGATTCCTGTTATGGGTCAGAATGTGCCTGTTTCTGATGATACGTTTCAAAATGTACCTATTCTGTAAATTTTGAAATTGGCTGACGAAGGTCTCATTCAATTTGGGCATGAGATAAACATAATTCAACAAGATTGACACTATATTCAGAACTAGCTGCACCCCAGCTTTGCTCCCTTTGTAATTTCGGGATATAAACCGAACCCTATGTGTTATTTCAGGCTATATTCTACCCATGTACAACATTTCATAGTAATACTTTTTTACAAACATACATCCTCAAAAACTTTTGCGTGTATTAGGTACTCTAGGTAGGTATCCTTGAAAATTAGTAGCTATATTGTATTATCAGAATGATAATCCGCATTGTATTTAGATAGGAACTTAAATTGTATTTTTCAAAAATATTCATTTCATTCATTAAATAAATTAAACTTTTAAATAAGTAGGTAATTAGCTTAAGTACTAATTGTTTTCATTATTTGTTAGCAAGTACACATTTAGTAATGCAAATACTATAAGCCCGGTATAATATTCGACGGGTCCTTTAAAGGGTCTGATAAATAAACATAAAGCCGGCGATATTGAACCCATGGGGACCAATTTGATCTGATACCTACTAAATGCTAATTTAATAATGAATTCCGTCTGAGTGGAAGCGCTGATATTCTATTTTACGGACGTTATTGTCTCGTGATTGGATAATAACATTATTCTGATCATTATCGAAGAACACTTTTTTTTCCAATTTCAAAACGTTTTAGGCCAGTCTGAAAGTGTATCCTAGTTTTTAACTTCTATTCTAGTTTGATTAATGTGGGTTTTGTGCAAAAATACGATAGTAAACATTTTCGTAGACGAAATTATGTCTATGCTCAATAGTTGTAGCCAAAAAGGCATTCCGATATTCATAAAAAAGTTAAAGCATACTATGTTATGCTTTAACTTTTTTATGAATATCGGAAGCTCAGCTAAAGTACTTATATTTTTATAGATAGATGTTAACCATATTATCCACTACTTTTGTGTTCATACTTACATCATATTGCCATTGTCAGGTTATATAACCCATTGGACATATACTGTACAATATAATATTAATTTACATTTTGTAAATAACCCAACACATGATGGAAAATATGATATTAAAATTTCATTGTAATGACCCACAATTTCTGTATTACGTACACAAAAATATGATCCAACAATATTTGTCTGACGTGTTGTGCTTAAATTACATTTGATATTTTTAATTGCAATTTATATATTTATATTATTAAGTATACAAATTTCGTTGCATCACTAAATTCGAGATTGTAATTTCTTCTGTTGATATTAATATTCAAATGAGAACGAAACCGCAATTGTTTTTAGGGTCGGTTCGAGACAAAGTTTGCTCATCTCACAAAACTAACAAGTCCATAATTATTTGTTGGCCTCAACACGAACAGTGCAGTTAAATTGAAACAAAACAACCGAAATATGAAGTGCGCTTGACCCTCCACCGAGAAGTTAATTTCAACTGTCTCGTTGTTTTAATGTGAATATACTTTCTTGAACATGAAAATTTTAAATTGATGAGTCCGCATTTTGTACTACGAAATTCTATGAATTTGTGATAAGCTTAAATTACGAATATTAGTCAAACGTAGTTCTGCAAACTAATGTTGGTTTCACAAAATTACTTCATTAGTCAACATTTCTTATTTTATGTTTGTATGGTAACGTAGTCGTATATAATTATTGTAACGAGAGAAAAATAGTTAGCTGCTAACATGACCCGAGGCAAAATTATTAATAAACTTTTGAAAGCAATTTAGAATTCAATTTATGGGGTCACTAGGTAGGCAATTTAAAGCTGTCGATATTAAATTGAGGAGCAGTGAGGCTGCAAGTGGCCTGAACTTACCTGGTGACCAAATGGCTGACTACGTCAAACTACTGAAAATTAGTTTCGCAATTCCGATGAAAACTTTAATTGATTCCTCAAAACCAATATGTGCCGGCTCTGTTAGTTCAATCGAAAAGTAACTTAGTTTGACAACGAAAATTGAATTCAACTTTTGTAATGAGATGTGACAATTCCAGCTAAGTTTGGCATGGATAGGTAAACAAAGTTAGGTCGGAATTGATTGAAAATAACCACATTGAGGACGACAGGGGATTTTCGAATTGTTATACTCAAAGTGAACATACCTAAGATATTTATTGTATTTAATTAATGTGTTCTGATTTTTTTTATAAAAACATAAACAAACAAACACAAGATTTATTTATAAATCGAAACAAACAAACACAAAAACTACTTCCAAATCGTAATTTCTAACCTGTTATGTTTATAAAATACAATTTTTAGTCCTTGGATAAAATCAATCACCAGAACAATTTAAGTAATTTTAATTATACATTGAGCTAACGTGGAACCTGAAAGAACCTCTAACATAAAATTAATAGAAACTTCCATAGGTCGCTGTAGTACAGATTTATTAGTAGTATTTGGGTGGTTACAGGCAACATTGGCGCTTGTGGTAATTCTTCTCTGGGCGTCTGGTGGAATCTGATTAATAGCAGCAATATTTGAGCACGCTACGTCGTATGAACCACAAGAATTGTATGCCCCAGAAGACTGTGCCCGCTCGTAACTTACAAAATCACAAAATAAGAGGAGTGCAGAAAGAAAACCAATGTAACTAATCTATATATCAGTACAAATCTAAATGTCAGATAATTAAATGTCACCTCGAAATCATGTAAAATTATTTTATTATTTAATTCAAAGAAAACCGAAAAGAAAATTAAAGAAAAATCATAATATTATTTATATTATGATTTTTATTTATTTTATTTTATATTTAATATATATCTTTCTTGATATATATTAAATTAATTAAAATATAATATATATCTTTCTTGATGGTTATTTAGTAGGTTAGGTAATTCAAGATATCATTAAACAATGGTTTTAGTCATAGGAACAGCAGTTGATATAAATAGCACATGATAAAAATCTTAATTCGCAATTCTGTTTGTAAACCCCCTTATTTTGTGATTTTCCCTTCAACTTGCACTATTAATATTTCATTGCCCTTACTGCCCTTTTTGTAGATGTGCACATATAGGCACTTTGCTGGATTATTTCCTTTATTCTATATATGAAAAAAGGCTATATTTCTAGTAAACATTCTGATAATTTAATTAACTATATGTCCAAAAAACCGGTTTAGAAATATACGGCTCTAATTAACCAAAATTTTTACCATATCTCAAATTAATATTCTTACGATAACTCAATGTTTACAATCGATTTAGTCCGCGAAACGGCGATCCTTTATAATTTCCCCGAGTGAATATTATCTTCTCGTCTGAAAATTGTCGAAAATAAGCGCTCATTTTGTGCTTTGTTTGTTTTGCGGTGGTAGGTACCCCGAATTGTGCTCAGTGATAGCTTATTCTTTAATTTACATTGTTTACATCGTTGTATGTATTGTGTATACTAATAAATTATAAAACAAAGTAAATGTAGTTACATTTATATATTATTATTTTTATATGACTTATTGAATTATAGGGTAAAGCTTTAGATGGTGGTTGGTAATGCTGTAAGGGACACATAATTATGATAATGACTTTCCGTACCTACATTTTATGTAAATTAATGAATTTTTGAGTGACTAAAATCGATGGTTAATAGACTCACTACTGCACGTGTATTAACTTTGTACTTAAATAATAAATAGGTAGGAAATTCTTTTTATTATAACGAGTTAATAAATGAGCAAAGCGAGAGCAAAAGGAAGTCGATAGAATGAATGAATCAAGAATCAACCAAGCGAGTTTCCTCACAGAGCACACATATAAATACTTCAAATGCTGGTTTTACTACAAATTATAATACAATATACAATTAAAATTTATATCAAGTTATATTATTTTGCAATGGAATAAGAATAAAAATGATAAATATTATTTATTTTATTTACTAATATTATTTATTTTATTGCTTGCTGGGTACATGGCTATTATATTAATTGAGCAACCTTCTAAGGTGGACACGAAGTGGACAATACCGTAATATAAGATTACAAACTGATGATAATCACTCTTTAAATACAAAACTACTAATAATGTTAAATGATTCTATATTAAAATTAATAATACAATTTTATTAACATAGTAGGTACATAACGTTCAAAATATCAACCACGAAACTAATAGTTATAAAATTAAAAGCCACGATTTTATCCCTACATCTATGATATTAAATCAATTATGCGTACACCATAAATGATGCAAATTGGCAAATAAGCTATCTGGCCGCAACTCTGCTTTATCCCGACGGTCCGTTAAATAAATACTTACATAGGGTTGTCATTTCGGAATATCATTATAGCAAACGTAAAAGAAGCTCTTTATGAATACTCTCAAGTTATGTCTGATTTGCTTCCACATTACACTGGAAAATCAAAACTAGAGTCAATCAAGGTACAGGGATTTAAACTGGAGACTCTTCATGAGAAGAAGGCAACGGGCTATTTTATATATTACTTTTGCCTGGCCTATCGCTACTTCAGATTTTGGTCCTACAATAAATCCATCTATAAATTTGATCTTCAGATTTCACGACTTTTGTCTCTGTCTACCTCGTCGTAAATACGCAATACTTTATCTGTTTCAAATTCGGTACTTTCTCTCTCATCTCTCATCAGCGTAATCCCGACGACTTCCTAAGCCTATTCTAGTTCTTTCTCCACCTCACACCGGTCTTTGAGAGCCTTAGTTATCAGACTATTTGCACGCATCCTTGATAACATCAAGCCTTCTTGTTAATATACAGTTCTTGTATCTATTTGCTCTTTCTGGCAGGACTAGCTGAAAGCCACATAGAGAAACATTTGTTCCCTACATAACTTACATGTAATCTTTTTTCAAAGACAAAGAGATAAGAGCTATCTGTATAGCTATATTTTAATTATGTGCTATATATTAATATCTGTCACATAAATGATCTCTAAAAAGGTATACATAGGTAGTTTAGGTACCTACCTAGCTTTTAATCTGTGGTTTCAAAAAAATTATTTGATTGAAGTGTGTACGGGAGAACCCCTTGGAACTTCAGAGTATTTTTGATTTTTGGCAGGCGGCGAAGTAGCATATTGTCTACTCAAGTCATGCTGTCAAAATTCGTCTAATTTAGAAATCAAGTACTTAGTTTTGGAGATTTTTGCTTGCCATGCATCTGTTGTTTCACACGCCCATACCCAACCCGCTTCAATAATATTCAAAGTAGATTGATACATTCGGCAAACAGTACTGCTTTGTAAACGAAAATAAATATAGATTTATTTCCGTTTGTAAATAAAATGCGACTATATCGGGGTCGAAATTTAAAATTAATGATTGCATAGATACGTAACTAAGGGCCTGTTTTACAAGTTTCTGACAAAATAATTATATTGTAATTTGATATAAACTAACTGTTAGATAAATGTGGCTGTTGTGATTGGCCTATTAGCCTTGTCATAGTCTTGTGAAAAAGACTCTGATCGACGTTAACACCCATACTTATCCATTCATTGCAAATTTATTATTATTGTCGCCGAATGGAAGAATTTCTTTTACTTTAGCTCTTTCAACACAGAAATACATTTTCTAGACTGTTTTTGATTCTAGTTGACTCAATTAACACAGTACTCTATCTGTCTGTGACCACGGCAGCTGTTACGGCTAAAAGTTCGGCTACTTCGTTCTAGCATGCGATTATTTGAATATATTTTTCTAACACTTTTTAAGACTCTATCGTGAAAATATTCCGGTCCCATGGCTCCCTACAATCGCTCTATAGAGCCAATCCTGGTAGATACTTATAAACTTTCCTATACAGCAATTTCTTTTATTCTACGGACATCTGTCTAGTTTCCGACCCTTTTCCTACCCTTATCGCGTCCCCGACAGTATTACCTGTCAATATCTTCATAGTTTGTTGTCAATGTGTTTTTGAATATTTATTGTTTACCGAATTTCGGATTTTATTTTTGTTGAGATTTGAATCTGTGTTTTGATAAGTAATTAAATTATTGAAATATAACAAAAACTATAGTCCAAAATTATTCATGAATACTTAGAAGTACGATACGATTGATGATTAAAAAATAACCAATTTAGTAAAAATATTATTAATTTGATTAAGTATTAAAACTACATATACGTCTCAATTCGTTTAAAATATTAAAAATAAATCTTTCAACATTTTTCACCAGAAGCTATCAAAGTCAAACGTTGATTTAGATATCCATCTTCATTGATACATGAGATTTTTCATGATAAAATATGTACCAAGTACAAAAGCTCGAAACACAAAAGGTTATCCAAGCGAACACTACGAAACACAAAGGGAAAGTTGCCTAAAGTTTCAAAAGGGCAGACGAAAAGCTTGGTGCAATTAGGGCATTACGCACTTATTGGGGTCACGTCAAGAATGAAGGAGAGTTCTTTTCACACTTCACAAATCGAATATGTACATTATATATGGAAGTTAAAGAGGTAACTAAATCTAAGTTTACGTAAGTATAGTCGTTTATAAATGCGCAAAGTACTTAAAATACATGTTTGTCATTGTAACAATAGCACCTAATTTTATTGATTGACCAAGATTGCCTTCCTGTACTCGTATTCTCGTTTTTTTTCTTTTTTGCACCCACATAGCATTCTGTATAACCCAATGGTTTTAGCACTAAACCCAGCTATTGTACTTTTACAAATTGTATTTTGCTCTATAAGATTAAAACATACGAATAAAAAAATAATTTACTAGCTCTTATCGGAACTCCTCGTGAAACAAAAAATCGTGCATAGTAATTTTCTTTGTATTAAAATTAAGTGGTAAAACATTTAAATAAATACCAGTTTACAAGTATTGGTATTAAAATACAGAATATAAAAATATGAATGAATAGTATTCGTACAAAGAGTATTTGAGTTCGTGTAATTTGGAGATAGCCGGGGGCGAGCGGCTGTGAACAGACATGTTTGTATGTTGCTTTAGGACGTAACTACCTTACTCGGATCACCCATGTGGAATGCATCTTTTTCAAGCACCAGAAAAGCACCTATCACTTTTTTCTGTTTTCATTGAAATTTGTTTATTGAGATTTGCCAAATCATTAAATAAGTATACTCGTGTATACTTATTTATTTAACACAATATCTTAATCATTAACCTATCAATCCCGGGTTTCGCAGCTTCACAAACCTGAACGCGACCGGGAACATGCAGAGTTGAGAGAGAGAGAAAATTAACTAAAACCAGTTTAAACGTAACAATAGGACATATTTCTCATGTACATGAGGCTTTATTTATATTTATTAACAGAACATAAATATTAACGCAATATAATTTATTTGGTTAAAAAACCAAGTAAATTCTTCTCTCTAGTTCTTCTTCGTCTCTAGTCACTTCTTCATTGCGTGTCGATGGTATAAACATTCCTGTAGACACCACTCTTTACTAAATATTTCATCAGAACGAAGCCATTTTTAAGAAAATTTGAAAACACAACGAACGCGTTTTCTTTTCATACACAAATAGGTGCATTTTAAACAGGTTCTTTTCAAACGTGTCTAATAATCTTTCTGAGTAGAATACGTCACCCGTGTCACACATGAGTATGGCTTTAGTTGTAGCTACGTTTATTTGCGTTGTATTCAACGTGAGATCCCTGGATTATCGTGCCCATTAAAGTACGGCTTGTAATGAATATTAGTTGAGTGAAATTAAAGTGGGCAAGTGATTAGCGATTACGTACGTGGAGTAATTAATTTCTACGTAATTAAGTAGAGTGCCTTTGAGTGAATTTATTTAAGTAACTAGGTACATTTTGATACAAATCTGCTTTTAGTACTGTCTTCCTATGTATCACATGAACAAGAATTATGGTAATTAACGATGGGCTTTTTAATACTCAATTAAAAAGCTGGATAGTGCGTTGTCTTTAGTATATTGTGGTATAACTGAATCAAATATTTTTTTGTAATTCTTACTACATTTTAGTAAAATGTATTAAATATTTATAAATCAATATGCTGTAGCCATTTAATATTACGCTCTCTCTCTCTTACCTTCGCGTGTTTTCTGCAGGCGAAGTAGGGAATGGCCGGTAGATTGAATAAATTTCATCAGTCGACATTTTGGTCAATTATGAAATTCCGTCCCGTAAGTTGCGTAAAAACCTTGTTATTCCCCATTACCCATATTAATTCCACCAGAATAAAAATTTCAACGAGCAAAGAACCACACTAAAAAGTAATGGTCTATACGACTCGACATAAAACACACATTTTAATGGCGCTAGTTAACACCTACTAACAAGATGCTTTAATTAAATTTCCTTCCACATTGTTACAATTTACCACCTTTCTTGTTATAAAAAGTAATGTTAATAAGATTCAGACTAAATAAGAAAGGTACAGATGTATAACTTGTTAGTGATACTGCTCCAGTTGCACTTTGAACATATGATATTTAGAAATGCTAATAGTTATAAGTAACTCAATGTGGGAGATGGCCAAGGTATGGAAATTATTTAAAATGTTTAATATTGTAATAAAAATTTTAAACTTTAAATTATAAGACTTTATGAGAATCGAACTATGGGAAAATTAATTTCCTGCCGATGACGTCTTAAGAATGTACGATTAGTAAGAAAATACGTTTTGTTAAGTCTAAATATAATATTATTCCTAGTACAAATTGGACGACTAAATAAATGTGATTTTTTTAATTTTTTTATTTTTAATCATTTTGATTTTGATGTGATTCTTTCACTGATGATTCTATTTGTGAATGAAGGAATACTGAAATTATTAAGGCGTGTTATTTCTTTGAACTTTTTATTCTATGTCAAGATTACGCAAGTTGTAAATCAGGCTCTTTTCATTTAGGCAGAGGTGTCGGTCCATTTCTTTCCAGCTTGCTTTCTGGGATGAATTAAACTTGTCTTTGGCCAATTGTGAAGTCCATTCAGGTGGAATTAATTAAATGATTAAAAACTAACTTCCCTTGCATTATAACAAAAATATACTTTTACACCACTAGATGTACCTCCCAGTTTTCATACCCTTTAGAATTAAAATGTTTGGATAGCCTAATACCTCCTGATTTTGTTTTTCATACAAATACCTATAAATATATTTTAAATGGATCATCGAAAAACTCCGTGATCAAATTTTTGATCAATTCTTTTTTAATAGGTAAGAATGTGAAATAAATACAATATCTAATACAAATAATTTATAATAGGAATAGAAACTTGGGAGTAAAAAATGTCAAATGAGATTGCCCTCAAATAAATGCGAGCAGACAGTGGTTATTTGACTCGCTTATAGTTGAGGGGAAATGAGCAGGCATTCTAATTAACACAAAAGTTCCTTTTGGCAGTCTCCTACACCATATTTCACCCCACCTGGGGATAATACCGTGTTCAATTTGTTCCTTATTTTATTAGATGGCAAAAACATTTTGATTTTTGTGTTTTTACGTTTAGTAATTATTACTATATGTATATTTATTGTACTTATTAGGTATATAATTGAAAACATTTAGGTATGGGTTGGGCCGAATACACGCCCACCTACTTGCAAGAGTTTTCACTTCCATCGTACATTATAATAGCAATAAATATCCATTTAATTAATTATCAAAGTCCCATTATATTAGTCATACATATATATTAGTTATCAACACAAGTTATTTACCTAAATAAAAATCTATTACAAAATTACAATCTTGATCGCTAGATAGCTTGGTTAGAATTGTTTTATAGAATTAATTTTCATTGTGTATAACTACCAATCTATTAACTATCTACTAAAACTAAAACGAAAGTAGCGTCTCATTGAAATTTATACACGAACTTTTCATCGTTAACGAATTTCTCGTCGTAACTGAACTTTCACCTTCCTAATAAGAACTAATTTCGAGTTCGACTAAAAATTTAACCATCGACAACCAAAATAACTTCCAAAAGTAGATTATTATGATAGGATAACTCAAATATTTAGATAGGTACTAGTCATCATGTTTAAATAAAGTCAGGTCTGCTGATATATCTAACTTGAAGCAGATTTTTTTCTGTCTTTAATTAGAGTACAGAAGGAAGGAAGTAAAGGTCCCTAAGTATTATTTTGTATCTCTTATTAAAATAAATATATGTATTTTTATGTAGGGTTTACCACTCCTTTTTTTACTTAAATACATAAGTAATTATTTTATTTCCTTTTATAAATACTTGGTTTTTTTTTTCAAAATTTGATCTTTGTTCTTCTATCCCTTGTTGTTTTTTTCCCTTTTGGCACGCATGCTAGAGAACAACAGGTACGTTTTTAAAAAAATCCTTTTGGCATTTATTTTCAGCAGCGTTTGTAGCTTTTTGAAATAATAATTTGAAGTAATATTGCGACGGATTATTCGTCATCAAAATGTCAAGGTTATTTTTACGCTGACCCAGGACTTCGCGGCGTCACAGCCCTGAGCGTATCCGAGATTGTTGGATGTAGCTCATAGGAACTTCGCAATCAATTGTCAGTTTCCTGATATTAACTCCGCCATGCCGTCACTTGCACGGTGCTTGGGCGACCGCAGCCACCTCAATAGTTTACACCTGTCACGGGAACACCACCTGGTTTACCGAAGGAATGTAATTATACGGGTAAATACAATTCAAAACACTTTATTGTGCTTAAATTAAAACATACAATTGTTTTATAAACAAAAAATAAAATCATACCTATATGCGCAAAAGGTCAATTCATAATTAAAATATTAACTAAATAATGGAGTCAGTTCTGAGACTTAAACTTTAATATTTGTCGTTTGTAAAAAACAAAGGTAAAGCTTGTTTGTGAAATTTTTACTTTTTTTTATATTTTAAATGTTTAAATACCATTTTGCCGAAATATTTGCAATTTCTGTTGGAAACAATGACTAAGTAATTTAATCAATTATTACTTCGTTCGTTTAAAAAAAAACATGGAAAATTATATTTATATAAAACTACATTTTCCCTCTATGTTTTTATTAATACTTGATAAAAGTAGGCAAGACTAAAACGTTTTGCAACTGTACCTACGTCCATTTCATCTATACGACACACTAAGCCAGTCCAACCGAGTTCAGGGGATGTAGCTAATCCGATTACCTCACTCTGCGATATTAGGGTTCTGACACGAGGGAAATATGTCTAAACACTGCAATCTGCCCACTTCCACACAACCCAAATGAAAAGTCACATCGACTCTGCACAACCCTATCTTATTGAATATTTTTCGGTTTGTGTTATTTGATATATGTAAGTACATATTCTTAAACTCACCGTCATTGCATTAAAACACGGCAGTTTTCATTAATATCTACAACTACATAAAACTATTTTTTAACATAAAAATAACAGACTTTCATTATACCTAATTACTATTTAAAATAAGTAGATACACTCAAATTTAACTGTTTACCTACTAATTTGTATCTACTGATTGGTACAATATTGAAGTATACTTATTCAACAATATACTACTATTTACTTGTAAGTAGGTATGTCAATTTAACGACATCGTACACGTAGTTAGATAAGCAAACAGCCCACGGCAACAATACGAGCCAATTTGCGTACAGTCAGACACATAATCGCAACTAGATACATACGTACGTACCTATAATGTCTAATGTCCTATAACGCACACAAGTATAGTCATAATATTTAACAAATATAGTCCAAAAGAGTATTTGATAGATTTTTCAATGCTCTATGGCTTTTATTTTCTTTAACTTCGAACACTCTTGCAAGTTTTCTATAACTAGTATTTTTACTTTTACCTCTGATGTTAGAATATAGTGAAAATAACAGTACCCAATACTGGAGATCCCGCTTAATTCAAGATAAATGGCGGTGATCTTCGGAAAGATCTGAAAGAATGAGGAACATGAAACTGTGAAGGTTCAGTAAGTCGAGCTCCCTGGAGACTCGTCTCATACACGAACGGTGAAAATATACCTAGTGCTTACCTATGTGTGGTGTCTACTGTCTTAACGTAAAGTTGACGGCGCAACCCAACCTTAGAAATCTATAAGTATATATACTACCAATAGTAGGTACCTACAACCGAACCCTTTAGAGGAATTAAGGGTTAAAACTTCTGTTTATAAATACCCAAATCCCAAGATGGTAGTTAACGTTAACTAATGTTTAAGGCGCACACTAGCGCCACCGATACATTTTATATTTGTTATAGTTTAAATATTCTAATGTAAAAAAATACATAACCTTTATAAACTAATTTAAAAAAAATCATTTTATAGCATCATTGTTAGATATTAATTTTCGAAAAATAGGTACGTTAGTCTACCGATTGTAGTTTCGTGCGATATAATTTTTTTCCTAAATGAAAAGTAAATTATTTTCAGACTTCAATGCTTTCAGATAACGATTTTCCGCGACCTAACATCAATAACCGCGACCGCCACATTGCTTTAGGAGCTAAGAAACCTGAATCGTGACTTTTATAAGACGTATGTAACCACAGCTCAAACATTGCGGGCAATCTCTACACAAGTTCTTTTATAGGTATTCAAATTTATTCCATTGCATAGTTATAATAAGGTATGAGTTGTATAGTGAAAGTGTTTCAGGCGTTGACACCACGCAATTAAAAGTTGCTTGCGAAGTGTGACACCGAGATAATTAGAAGACATGTTTATTGTTTAGTTCGGCTCGCCACGTAATTTTACTTTAGATATAGGTATTTCGTTAAGTCTGTTTTGAGATGAAAGATTGAAATTATTCCCCCTGGGTGAGGCCTCCGATACGAAATGACTAAAGTATGAACCACTGACAAGTTTATTATAATTCAATTCAATTCAATCCTCATCTTTTCGAGTCGAAAAAGAAATAATATTATTTTATTACGTAGCCACAGCGATTGCCTTGTCATTGGCCTCATTTAGGTCTTCTGTGGAGCAATAAGAGAACTAATAAAAAGGATTGATATCAAGCCGGTGGCCTGTAGTAAAACATAATTTTACATCTAAATTTTAGATCAGTCTTTATAGGAATATATAATAACTGTTAGATTTTATACTCCACTTCAAAAAATATTTATGTACTTACGAGTACCTACCAATTATTTTCTACACTACATATTCCATCAGAATTTATAACGCCAGAATTCACAAACTGCCCACCAAATAAGCTAGTATTGGTTCCGACCCCTACAAACCAAACAACAAGGTGAATTCGACTGCTGAAAGCTAAAAACAAATAAACTATCTCAATATTGTTCGCCACTGTACAGACAACAGCACACAAAGCTATCATAATCATTACAAATACGCCGCTGTAACCGCCACATAGAGGTCTATGCAGGGTATCTTGATATGCGGCAGACTGTATAACGAATTCGCGAGTCACATTCATAGTCCAGTGAACATGCAATAAATGATACGCCACAGCACTTTACCTGAATTTTTTACCCCTATGCGAAATAGGATAAGTGAGATGGATTTACTGATTTACACAATTTTTCATAGTTCTAGTTTTGAGCTTAGCTGCCAGTGGTAGGCCGGCTTATCGAATTAAAAAAATGTTGAAATATAAATATTTACATAAAGGTTTTAATTTCAAGTAACTATATTATACTTGTATTTTGATTAAAATATAGCTTAACAAAAAAAACATTTCAGAAGAAAAAATTAAACTTACTTAATCAATTATGCAACGCAACCCAATACAGCTTACATACAGACAACTTCCCTCCCTTTCTTTCACATACCCGTATTTTTCTGGCTACTTTTCCATTAAATTCCCCACGAGATAGTCAAGTCATCCATCAATTAAGTACTTTTTCGATAACTTGATATTTGATACTACCTTTAAAAAACGGCATCATAATTCATGTTTCTTCGGATTTTTCGTGGTCTGATCTCAAGAGAGAGAGAGAGAGAGAGAACTCTCTTCTGAGCGTTTTCCTGGTTCCTTCTACCGCCACTGACCGTCGGAGCCCAGGGTCCGCTGTCAGACCCATAGCACATCATCAAGCCATTGCCTGGTACCTCATACCATATTCCAAATCACTGATGAAAAACAAAATCCAAAACACAAATAACGTAAAAAGGTTAATACTTATTTTTGTGAATAAATTACTTCTTAAATAAAAAAGCTATAATGATATGAACGACGATGTAGAATAAAAAATACATTAGAATAAGGTAGGAAATAGGAATGACCCAAACCAGTAACGATGCTTTAATGTCTCTGATATGGCACAATAACCTTCTCTAGAGAAATAAGTAGCAAAATTTTTATGTAAGTATAAAAAAATATGAAAACTCAAAACTATTTTTGTTGGTGCACTTTTGAAATTTGACCATTAATATAAAAAACACCTTAAACTACTTAAGTTTTGAACTAATTTACACACCTAAATTAGCTTTAGTATATTAGTATGTATATCTTCTTGTATCAATAAATAAAATCTAGTAATCCAATAAATATTTATTAATAATCTTGCCTACTGCCTATTACCTATCAAGGTAATGTTTTAATTTTTCGCGCTTATTGATTTTGATCTAAATTGTTTTTGAGATTACAGAAATGTAATTCTGCCTGTATCCATAATTAAGTGGTAGCTATTACTTTGATTTTGTATAAGCTTAAACCAGATTCACCTGCCTGAGCATCAAAAATACTTACCATAAAATAATAATTGTAATATATATAAATGTAAAAAAAAAATACATTGGTACACGAATTTAAGTACTTACCTAATATATGTAGGTACCTACAATATTACAGTTTCGATATCAATCAATCATCCACATCAAACCATTCTGCATTTCGTGATAATATCACCGACATAAACCTACCTACACCTACTCACGCGAATTTCTGAGACCAAACAATCGAACATCATAAACACAATGCTCTGCACATCGATGCTCTGCTAAATGATTAGGCGACAATACTATCCATTTGAGTGCAATTCAGCTATTCGCACTATCTCTATGCCAGTATTTAGGAACGGCTTTGTCTGAAATTTACTTTCTCTCGGTTGCATTCGAGGCTGTGAGCTAAATTTTTAATTTCTATGACGGTTTGCTTAACGAATAGTATGATTTTAAAAAATGAATATTCGCTTCTGATTATTGTCCTTTGTGTCCACTAACGTATTATACCCTTGATATCATTTTTCTAATTATCATCAAATCTTTAGATCGTTGGAAACTCTAATTGGAGGAAAATGTCGTGAAAACCTTGTAAGTACAGCTTTATTCCACTACAAAAGCGTAAAAATGAAACCGTAATTGATGAATATAAAAATTTGCATAAGAAATACAAAGAGGAGATATAACAATGAAATCTGAAGACTTAATTTAAAAAGAGACCGTTTTATATTAGAGGATTATTAACTTTAATTGGTTTTCAGGAACTGGCCTGAAATTACGCCTATTGTAACTTCCCTTCTTTCAAACTGTTTGCCATCCTTATCTGAATATTTTAATTAAAATTCAATTCTTAATTTTCCGATATTTTTTATAGTATTACGGGTTTAATAACTTTTGAATATCAGGAAAGGTTAATCCTTAGTTTACCTTATTATATTTTATTTGTCTTTTATGTGCTTGTCTTGTAATTAAGCCGCCTCCACAATACAGATTTACTCACCTTAATTTTAAAGGTAAACTTTGAAGTCTTAAATTAATAGCTTGATTCATCATACCTAATAAATTTGAGTATAAAATTATTTAATATTCTTAAGGAATTCTTCTTCACTTCACTTGACGACTAGATGACTCCAAAACCGTCCTGGGCACCTCTTATATTTCAAATATTATAATACATTCTCAGCAAAAAGGCCGCCTCGCATATGAAGTGGTTCAAAAGATTTTTTCCTTTTGAAATCTCACAGAAAATAATTGGATCCTTCCGAATTTAAGGTTCTGACGATTTTTTTCGATTGTACGATTGCATATATTTCTAACTAAGGAATAATCGCCAACGATTGAAATCGAATTGGTTTTATATAAAATATATTTAATTATATAGGTACCTGTATTTAATAATATTTGCGGTAACTAGGTATACTTACCTACCAGTAGACACAAATATAATGATGAGAAAAATTAAAAGAATTTGTGCGTAACATAAATAATTTAATAAATTAATGGACATTTAAATTAACGTTACGTAGAATAATCTATAATACAATGAAAAAAAACCATAAATCATATACTTACATAGACACGTTTACTTATAATATTAAACTTTACTTAGTTACTGATAATTTAACTAATAGGGAGAAAATAAAGTCATTGATATAGGTGTAGGTATCCTACTTACAGGAAGAATCTCATGTATTATTTATTTTTATTGCAGGTTATCCGTGGTGATCGTTTGGAGTGCAAAAAGAAGCTTAGTTAACAATGTAAGTTATTTCAAAATTTGGTTGAACTACTGAGATCTAGAAATCATACATAGGTATAGATAGATATAGGATACGACGAACCACGGCAGTTTATTTTATTAGGTACCTCTTACAACATAAACACTTATAAATAAATCTTCACTCCGTAGCACAAAAAATAAACATGCTTTCCTATAGAAAATTAAACCAAATATACCTATCGGTATAACATTTTCAATTATTATTTACAAAATAGTTTTGAGTTGATAAACTATATGTGCTATCATATAATCCCTTATAAAAGGCTATAGGTACATAGTTAATGTTCTTACTCTCACCCTTGTCATAAAAAATAATGAAACGCCATAAGGAAAACCATATTTCAGGAAATTTTAAGTGTTTATGTGATGAATAATAATGATGTTGAGTTGACCCATGTCACATTATTTAACATTTTAATAAATTCCTTCATGCAAAAAACAGACGTCACGGAGACAATGAATTATGATGTGTATACCAATACATATAATATTCATGGAACAATAATAAAGAAAAGAAATACTCTGTATATGATAAGCTTACCTAAAATGATAACATTTTTTTTACGAGTTTTTAGAAAGAACCAAAAATGTTACCTGCTAACAAAACATGAAATAGCGTACTTAACTCACTAAGCTATAGATGTTCAATATATTAATACATAGATTGAAACAAATTTGGATAATTGAAAATCTGTGAGTTACATATTATGGCATTTACTTAACTACTAAAGAAACTGCATTTCCATCAAACTATTCTATTTTCAATCCTAATCTGACCTACTCTGTCTACTCAGCTCAAGTAATGTCGACACTAAAAAAAGATATCGTGCCTACATAATTTAAACTTACATTTTGACGTTCTCAACACAGCCCAATAATTTGTCAAGCAATTCATTACGTTAAATACGGAATGACACAGGCTCACTCTTTGCTGTCCTTTGTGAACAATTCCCGGTGTCCGTCATAGGATTATACGCTTGCTGTTGTGATCCATTATGTTTTATACGAGCGTAATGATCGCGACACATGACTCGACACACTTTTATTTCCACTTTGCTTCTTATATTTAGTAAAAAAAATTTTTAACTTTATTTAGTAAAATATTACATAAATACATTAATATTGAAGACGTGTTATGTGAAAAAAATTGTTATAATAATTAACTACTTGACTAAATATTTTTTTATGAAAAAGCATATTGGAGAACTCGATAGATGATAAACGTTGTTTTATTCATTTGATTAAAAAATACTTAAAATAACTGACCACTTACTTAACAGGATCTAACCTGTCTGTAAGTACCATTAGTACCTACCTACTTTCACACAAGATTTTCCAAGACATTCCGTAGTAAATAAATGAAGGCAATAAAACTTAAAAGTAAAATACTGGACATCTGCACTCGAAACAGCTCCGTTGAGAAGTAAACACCATTTCTACTGCTCCGGGCGACTTCCAATTAAAAGCTTTTAAATTTTACTCCTTTTGGGCATTTTATTATCTTTCCATCTAAAACGACTGGAAAAAGAAAAAGTCGTTGTTTTCAAACAAAATGGAACTGAAACTTAATTTGTAATAGGCAAGATCAACAGACATTTATTTATAGGTACACATAATAGTTATACCCCACGAAACTATTTATACTTGCAAATAATATAACCGGTAACATATACGTAACTGGGTATGTATATAATACTCGTAAGTACAAATTCCATCAAGTACAACCAGGCTCAACGGTCAATAAGTTAAGTGCCAATAAATGCAACAAGCGAATAAATTTGTTTATCAATATAAATTTGGTACTATGAAATGTATTTATACACGTACCTCTACCTAGGTATATCTTATCTATAGATGTAGGTACGTATGTAGATCAAAAATAATAAGTATTACTTATATTGCGATTGCGACTGTAATTATTTATATTAAGTATTTTATTGAATACTGTAATTAAAAGTTTAACAAACTCATAAATAATGCAAAGCCTCTGAACTGGGCGTTTTATCTGCAAGAGTTCAAACGGAAAGCAATAAAATCGATGGATGAATTTGCATGGGACAAAGCACTTCCGAAGTTTAATAAAGCCGTGTATAGAGAAGGGACCGATCACTTTTTGTAAAAAACAAAATGCAAGACTTGTTCGCAGTTCCGTTCGTCGCATATACGATCTTTTTGTACTTACATAGATTGCATTTTACACAAACATATTATTTACTATTATACCAGATTTAATAAGGTACTTAGTAGATGATTATGGACAACGATTTATATGAAACTTATACTTGTGTTAACTTATCTCTACTACTAGTCTATGCTATACTACCTAACGACAGACTCTTCCTGCTAGAATTCGGGTTAAATAATAATTGTAATAAATATTTATTGTGTGACTCTGAAATATAAAGTATATATATATATATATACTTTATATTTATATATATATATATATATATATATATATATATATATGTATATATATACTTTATAATTAACAGATTGTAATAAATCCATTTCTATCCATCCATCCATACAAATGTAAGAATATAAAAATAATGAATTAAGTTTCAGTTTATACGTTCAAGGATCGTACGATTACCTACGTAAATAAATACATACTTAAATTATAACATACCACTTTATTTTTTAGTTTCCTTATTTTATCATTAATAAATCATCATCAATCATCAAATAATTATACATGATTAAATTATTCAAATCGTGCGAAATAAAATTACGCATTTTATTACGTAACTATACCTTTCCAAATGCAGGATCGATAAAAGTGTCCTAATCACTTACAACTCTTATTATTAACTTTCGAAACTTATAAGTAATTGCCTATTTTTAAAGGTTCCCGCCATAATTGAACTTTCATTTTGCAGTGCTGCTTTACCGACTTCCATTCCCGTTACTCTATGGTTCTAGCAAAATGTCAAAATCTTCGTAAACATGTCACTAGAGGCGCTGTAATCAACTCACCCATGTTTATAATCTATGACGTTTTGACATTTGCAAGCTTCATACCGACGCGGTGTCATCGTCGGATTTTATTTAATTTTATTATTATAAATAAGCGACAAAGAAAATTGTGATAGTGTGATTTTATATACACATCTTGGTGATATTATTAGTGATAAGATTTGTTATGTTATTGTTGCACATTGGAAACTTAACGAGGTAAGGAAACTGCCGTGGTTGGGTTTAGTTGGATTGTTTGGGAATTGCGGGATCGATAACCCGGTCGACTAGCCATGAGGCGCGACGCTGAGGTTATGTCGCGAGCGAACAGGTATCCGAGTTCAAGTAACGGTCGCGGCCGTGCCGGCGACTCGTGTTACCGCCGCAGACCGGTCGTCCCTAGGACCAGTTAGTTTATAATAGCGTCTCTAGATCCTCATTTGCCGCCCTCATTCCGTTACGCTTGCCACCGACTACTGTAAATAAATCGGTAATCAGCTTCGCTTAAATAAAGGAAAAGTGCCCATATCCAATACCTTTAGAACGCTCGACACCTGACGTTCCTTTTGAGATGTGCGCCTGTTTTCCAGCTTACCCTGCCTGCAGTGCGTGCCAAGAGCCCCAGAGTCCCAGCCATTAGATTGAGTGGAGTGTCCCCTGTGTCCAACCACACGTAGCCCCATACGCAGTCAAAATTCCGCGAGACACATCGGACTCCTCCTCCAGCATGGAACTGGAGAAAGCCCCCAACCTCCACGAGGAAGACTCCAAAGTTACCCTCACAATCAGACTGATCATGCAGGGGAAGGTAAGAGAGAACACTTATCTTTCAATTGGCATTGACACTTCAATTATTTTAAGTTAAACTTGTGAAAGTGTACACTTTACCTTCTTCTAAAATTTATATTCTAGAATTTAGTCTGAATACTACTTTGTGTGTGCACTAAGTTAGACTGTAGAATTTTTAACTTATATTAGCTTTTTCAGTTCATAGTTTTTCAATTTTATGGATGTCATTATAAATAGTAAATTAATATATTTAAGTTCTTGCTTCATTATGACTAATGACACATTGAAGTTAAAGAACCCAGTGATTCTTAAAACATTGCCCCTGGTCATTTTCATTTTTAAAAAAATTATAGAAACTGTGGACATACTACACAAAAAAATTATATTACCTATATTATTAACTGACCTAACTATTAAGAATACATAAATTAACCCTTCACCTACCTAACTGTAGCTGGCTACTGGCTAACAATTTATGCATTTTGTCTTTTTGATTGGGTCTGGGTCAAGAGGGTAAATTCAGTTGTTGTCAAAACTGCTCAAAACAAACTAAAATATACATAAAACCCAGTATTTGTTGGTATTTATGCACTTGCATTGCTTTATTAAACTTTTTAGAGAAATGCTCAAATGCCTACTAAAAAGATTTATGTTGTTACTACTATTTGGTACTATAAAAAAGGGTTGTTTGCACAACCATATGGTAATCTAATATGACTTTGGTATTTCAATCTTGTTAAGAAACACACACTTGTATGGGTGCTAATGCGAGATCCTCTTTGTTAACTATGTAGGCCTGCTTTGACTAGGCTTTAATTATTATCTTCACAGAAATGACCTATATCATTATTTATTTTTAATTTATTGGAAATTTCTCTTTCTGGGTCCTAAATTAGATACAATGTTATGAGAATAAACTTGGATACAACCTATTTTATTTTACAATAATTGTAACTGGTTCAGATTTATAAAAACATTGTGATTGAGATTTATTCAAATCAATTTAGGTTTGTTTTCCTTTCTCCTATCAATTTACTTAGTGAAAGTAAAGTAATTATTGTTGCACTAGCTTTCAATACATTTTGCTGTAACAAAATTGCCAGTGGAATTAAAATTTCCTCATTTCAAAACACTGTGAAAGGTTCAAATAATGTTAGACATTGTACCAAATGCTAGTTAGATTAATTGATGAATTGAAATATTGTGAGTGTAGGTGATTCAATGAAATGAAAATGAAATTAATTTTGTGATAACAATATTGAATATTCAAAATAAAAATAAAATATTGAAATGTTTATTACACTTTGTCTACCTGTTCCAAACAATAATGTCATTGTAATTGTAAACAGTACCATGCATAGTGATAACAGATATACAATACAGCACTAACATTACATAACTGTGTTAATGCATGTTTACACCTTAAGTACAATTTGGGTTGCATTGCACAATGCTACGCCAAATTAATTTAGTTCATCATGATAGATGCTAGATCTCGGTGACAAGCTAGATGTATTGATGTGAACTCACCACATGTATACTCTTACCTATAGACACTTTTAATTGGCTGTAATCCAATGCAAAGTATATCTGGCACCTTGCCAGTTATTGGGTGCTTGCCTGTTCATCAAACTTGTCGATTTGTTTGTTTTCTTATTGAAATAATACATGTGTAATCTAATCCTTCTTGTTTCAAACTTATTGTACTTTTGTTTTCTTTGTGTAAAATTTGCCTTTTATTTTTATAATAATAAGTATTTATTGAGTAGATATGTTATCAGTATTTATGATTGTGTTAAATTTAATTATTATGAGCATTTTTATTCAGCAACTGTTAGCATGTTCACTCAATTTACCAGCTGTAAAATGTAAATTAAGTGTTATTATTGCATGAATTAATATTTAATTTTTGAGTTATATATCAAATTACTGAAAAAGATGATTCAGTTTGTATATGTACCTCAACTGAAAAAAGTGTTGCATAAACAGTTCTTTGAACTTTGCTAGTTTCATCATCATTGGCACTTATCTTAGTAAGCAGAAAGCTATGCTCACACATTGCATTGTCCGCATTGTGTAGAAGTCAACCAGCCCAGTGCCAGGAATGAACCAATGTGTTACAGCCACTCTAAAACTGTCTTGATATACACTAATGTATCTTTGAAGCAAAGAACTGCTATGTGACTATTATTGGCTACCAGACAGGAAATCTTTTGTGCTATAAATCTCAGTGCACTCAATTAATTACACTTGCATTCATTGCACAATACTTGCCAATGTTATCCCGCCACTAAGTTTATTTTAGGACCGTACTTTAATTAGTAATAGAAATATAAGAGTATGTCTGACTGGAGCTTTCTTGATTTGATTTCAGGAAGTTGGCAGTATTATTGGTAAAAAAGGAGAAATTGTCAAAAGATTTAGAGAAGAGGTGAGTAATTATTAATTCTAATTCTTTTTAATGTTTAACTAATTAATTTTAATTCAATTTTTTATTTATCTTATCTAAATTGTATTAGGTTTTGTAACACTCTAGCATCACTTCTGTGCTACTATTTACTTAATAATAATCATTAAGTGCAATTACTTAATTATGTGTAGTGTAGAATTTTTCAAATATAAATATTGTTTCCAGTCCGGAGCAAAAATCAACATATCTGATGGATCATGCCCAGAAAGAATTGTCACAGTCACTGGGAACACAAGTGCTATATTCAAAGCATTCACACTCATATGCAAGAAATTCGAAGAGGTTTGTAACATTTTACTTACGACATTGTCAAAAATATACTGAAATGAACTTTAAAAATCTTCTTTTGTTGAATTTGGTTTTTAAATCTGCTGGTCCTTCATACATGTACATAGAAAATACATTAGTGTTACAAAAACAAAAAACTCAACTAGTAGAGTGTAGTCTTTGTTCAGTAAACAAATTCTTGACAGCTTGTGAAAATAATGCTATTCTTACTTTGCCTAAATTTAAGTGACTCAAATCCTTGATTATTATTGCTAAGTAAAAAGTTAGATAGTACATATTCACGTGTTTGGAAATTTTCGATGAGTTAAGTTTCGGCCGAATCTGAGATACAAAACAAGTAGCATTTTTTGAGAATAATAAATCAAGATTTTTTGGGGTGAAGATGTAAGCATTTAACCATTCAATCGCTAATCGTTATTTTTGCGTAGCAAAGTCGTTCTCGGTAGTGTTTTTATTAAATATAGCTACTTACATATCTGTAATTGTATATGTGTATGTATTTCAATCAATGTTTTAGTTTATAGTTAGCGATAATCGCGTACCGTAAATGATTCCAGTGGTGCTCGCAGTTCAACGAGGGCGGCGGCGGCGGGTCGCGCGCGCCCATCACGCTGCGGCTCATCGTGCCCGCCTCGCAGTGCGGCTCACTCATCGGCAAGGGCGGCTCCAAGATCAAGGAGATCCGTGACGTCACCGGCGCTAACATACAGGTACACTATCTCTCTCATCTGACAGACTTCCTATATTTCACACCTAAAAACCTAAGGTCCATTTAAAAATAACGCCTTAAAATTTTCGGCTTTGGTTTTACGACCGGTGGCCTGCCTGTCGTCAACCCTGTTTGGGTATGCTGTTGTTATGTTACTATGTGTTGTACTCTGTTGTACCTTATGTCGTATTCACGAGAGGATGTGGATCAATATGGACGTTAACATTGGGTTTGAAAAAACTTTTTAATGACATTATTAGTTACTGAACCGACGGGATACAACTCACGAAGAAAAGAAAATGTAGTAACCCACATGTACCTTGAATTGTCAATATAAGCAAGGCTATGTTCCGCACTGCAGTTATTCGGCTGTTCGTCTACTCTGTACTATGCAAATGTCACAAGACATAACTAACGAATAACGCTACTAATTACTTCTAAGAAATTTCCCAGGGAGCAAAGCCCCGGGGCGTAGCTAGTACTTAATATTACTTTGCCATACTCCTGCTATATATGAATTTTCTGTCCAATTTTACTATACAAATAACATCAAGTTAGATTACTAAATTGGCAGCTGAGCTAATAAAACGTATTGTCTGTTGAAAGGTCGCGAGTGAAATGTTGCCAAACTCGACGGAGCGCGCGGTGACGATTAGCGGCACTTGCGACGCCATCACGCAGTGCATTTACCACATCTGCTGTGTCATGTTAGAGGTGAGAACTGTTAGTATGTTATGTCATTTTTAAATAGACTATACTTTGGGCTATTGCCGTAGTGATAATCTCATAAAATAGTAGAGTCAGTATAGTAGATTATAAACAAAGATAGTAAAGCGAATAATTTTAGACAAGGTGTAATCCTACTTCAGATAATATAAAACAAAGTCGCGTCTGTTCGCGATAAACTCAAAAACGACTGCACGGATTTTCATGCGATTTTCACCAGTAGATAGTGTGATTCCTGAGGAAGGTTTAGATGTAAAATTTGTCATATTTTTATCCGAGCGATGTCGGGATGGGACGCTAGTATATTATATAAATGCGAAAGTTTGTGAGGATGCCAATTTTTGATTCTTTCTGCTCCTTGAACAAATATTACTTGTGATACATCCTACTAATATGAGGTTGTATGTGTGTATGTTTGTTACTCTTTCACGCAAAATCTTTTCTATAAGTTAAAGATTCAAACAGAACCTTTTTTTTAAAAGAATCAACCCCCAAATGACTATAATGGGGGGGGTGAAAGCTTGTATGAAAATCATGTCATGAAAAACTCATGCGGGAGAAGCCGCGGGCAAAAGCAAATAATAATAATAAATGTTTGTCAGAGCCCCCCGAAAGGCGCCACAATCCCGTACCGGCCGAAGCCGACGGTGGCGGGCCCCGTGATCCTGGCGGGCGGCCAGGCCTACACCATCCAGGGGAACTACGCCGTGCCCGCGCAGGATGTGAGTACTGCACTGTGTCACGTGGGCGGCTCAACCTCTCTCATATTGCGTCTTGTCTATTTTTATATTTAGGGTTATGTTTATTTCACGTACATTGTAATGTGTTTCGATATTTATGTTAATTTTGTAAAGCCCTGGACTAAAAATGAAATTGTTAATTTATTTATCTATAGTTATGGAAAAACCTACTTTCAATAAGTAATTTGTTCAACATCAGCGATCAGGGCTAATTAACAACGCCGCTTATTTCTTGCGTGGAATGGAAAATAAGAACGAATAAAAAAGAAAGGTAAAACGCGTGAACTTGGACTATACACCGATAAGGACATCTGGCCCGGTGATCACAATACACAAATTCCCGCCGGAACGATCGGTCTATTTTCTCGCTTGGTCCATTTTGAACTTTGGTCTGTTTTCCCAAACTACATTTATCATAAAGGAAATTTTGAATAATATTATTCCTTGTCAAAATTGACGTCGCCGGGCCAGTTAGCATTATCAGTCCGTGCGGCTACCGCCGGCCGCTGTCGCAGACTAAAGGTCCGGTCCCATTGCTACGTTGCGCTCCGTCGTCCTTCGTCGATCATCAGCGCAGAATAACGTAAACATTGCCTGAAATACGTCGATGTACGTTAATTTGAAAACGTCAAAATAACGAAGCACAACAGAACGGCAACGGAGCAACGGGCCGGGCTATATCGGATGCGCTGCGGCAGACGCTGCCGCCGGTGTTCCCGCTGCTGGAGATGAAGCCGCCGCTGGTGGGCGCGCTGCCGCCGCATCACCTGCTGCCGCCGCCGCTACACGACCACCACCTTGTGAGTCCACGCACCTCTGCGGGCACACCTCATAGAGTCTGTTACAGTCCCCGATCTGTTTTCACACGTTCAAACTGTCATTTTCTCACAAAGAACGAAATATGCTTCTAATTTTATATCGTTATCAGATTTTTTCTAATATAAATGTATTTACTAAGAAAAGTTTTCTTTTTAACTTGTCCGTAATATTCTTAGTTGAAGAAAGTTTTGAAGTATGTGGTTTGAACGTGCCCGCAATAAATGTTAGAATGATTCTCTGGTATTCTAATTCTTATACTTACTATAATCTAAATTAGAAATTATATATTTCCGACCCTCTACTGGAATGTCGTACACTGCCGCCTCTTGCGATCGATCCATAAATACGTCTCAAGTATTTTCTTTACACATATACTTAGGTTGTGCCCTCGTAGTATAATATGGTCTTGCAAACGTTCTTTAAAACAGTTTGTTTCAATATATAAATCTAATGCTTAATCTATTTTAACGTTACTATCAATTGATTTTTTTACTTGATGTTAGTCCCTAGAAATTATGAATTTCAACCAAAACATTGACCTGTTAAATAATAAACTCACTATTTAAGTAATCAATATTATTAAAGATAAACAATGACATGTTTCTTCGAATGGCGCAAATTGCACCATAGTCAATAACCGTAACGGTCGGTAATAGACGACTAGGACAGTTCCGTATAGGCAGGTTCCATAAATGTCACTGGCGTTTCACTTCAACTGGCGTGCCCGCCCACAGTTTATAGCTAATTTCCATTTAAAACATATGCCGTTTGCCGTACAATTGTAGTGTCCATTCTTGATACTGACGAAAATGTTGATATCCAATCCAAATTATTTACTTCTCACTTATAATTAATAAACTTCCAATTTTGCTCTTCGCATACTTTTCCAAAAAAATTTTTTAATATTATTTTTTCAATTATATAATAAATCGTCGAAGTTACAATGTATATATTGACAGAATAATTTTTCCCAAAATTTATATTGTTAAATTCTCACCTATATTCGAATCAATGGATGTTTTCGCAAAAGTCAAGTAAATATTCAATAAACAGTCACTCTATGAGGTTGTGTGGAACATTGAGTGTGTAACATGTGATTGGTGCTGCCCCAGATTCCTATATAAAGTGGTTTGAATGTTATGTCAAATACCCCAGTAGCAGACATAAATTAACATTGTATTGTAAATATTTAGTAAAATACCTGTATTAGTAGACCATGGGTGATGCGGAATGTAGGAATGATTGATTACATTTCATTTTGTGCTGTAATTCCCTACGCTTGAAACTGTTACTATTATTATTTATTTGCACGCAACCCCTTTCAATAGTATAGATGGATCCCTGTATGAATTATATCCGTATGTTTTGATCCATAGCATTAGAATTAAAATTTAGCACATCACAATGTATATTATAGAGGGAATATGTGTAATAGAGGAACACATTTTAAGCTTTATCTGTTTGTTTTCTGGCATTGCCGAGATACAAGGCTCGTCAATCGTACTTCAAACGTTGTCGCACAAAACATCGATGCCAAAAAGTTTAAAACCCACAAATGCACCTCTCCTTATTTTGCCTTTGCCTTGTCTATTCCGATATATTGTGTTTTTCTTTTGTTTATATCTCGATTAATAAAGTTTAACCATGGAAGCGCATGGCTTAACGTGACTCAAGTTATTTAGAGTTCAGTGATATTTTGCCTATCCTTGTTAGTCGGTGCGTTGATTGGGCAGCACCATTCAAGAACTCACAATGTGGACTGAAATTTTATTTCCGAAAATGTTCTGAGAAAATTCGCAGCCAAAATTCAGTGTAAATCCATAGTATGTTTAATTTATCAGTGAATTTATTTGTGTTTAAATTAACCGTACTGTGGAAAGTTGCGAATTTTCTATGGTTTACTAATGATTACTTTCTAAATCTAGTTTCTACCCAGGTTACCCTATCCAGCGATCCCATCCCGGCCATGTCAGAGAAGACGAAAACAAGCAGCTGGGGCTAAATTTACTCGTTTATTTGAAATATTACGAGCGATTAAAAAAAAATTCTAAGCGTATTGGAACGCTAGTAATATTACACGAAGTTGCTAGCGTATCACATAGGGCTTCTTGTCCACGAGCCGTGAAAGTTTACGGTCAACTCGCCGTGTTGTAGTGACAGTATTGTACAAAAATGTATTCCTGGAAATCCGCGTCTACACACGGCGAAACACACCGTACGTTTAAAATTCTCCATGAACAGGAGGCCTGGCGATATTGCTAATAAAAATTCAAGTGTTTACTACATAGCATGGTGAAAAATTATGTGTGTTGAAAATGAAGATACGAATACGAACTTGTATAAGAACGCTAAATCCCCTGTCTATTTTAGATGGGAGGCCTGGCGAAGTCTCCGTTGGCGGGTCTGGCGGCATTAGGGCTCGGAGGGCTGGGACCAGCTAACTCAGGTGGATTAAACCCCGCAGGTATTTTTTAATATTAAGGCCGAGTCGACTAAACACGTGCTTTCCACCTAGAGTTGATCGTGTAGATTTGACGTTAAGATAAAATCGCGTCTCAATTTTGTAATTTCTTTTTCACTTGTAAACTTCTACTATAAAAAATCCGTTGAGATACGATTGTTCTTTAACTCCAAATTGAAGCTCAGATTAATTGCATTATTTTTTTGTTCCATTATATGAAATAGTATTTTTTAAGTAAATTTTATTTAGTTTTACATAATGTTTCTTATAATACAAAAAGCACATTGATGGTCGACTGCACATTTTTCACCTATTTCTGCCGCTAAGCAGCTATGCTTGTGTAGTTGTGGTCCGGTACGAATGGCGAGAAATGGAGTGGAATTACTGGGTTTGAAATATGGTACATGGTATAAAAATGCTATTTTGAAAACAACTATTTGTTTTTGTCAAATATGAAGGACTTCAACAGTTTAATTAGACCGTACCAGTACCCACTAAATTCAGTCTCATAGCAACTGTTATTAGTACAGACAAACACGTAGTTAGATCTGGAATTATTTATTAACTTTTATAGCAATAACGCATGGTAAAAGTTTTATTGCTGTAATTTGTTTTTTATATTTCTAATAGAAACATACCTAAAATAAATTATAATGTTTTAATATTCGAAGTAATTTATAACCAAGGTAACGTATTGCTCCTGTTTGTCTGTATGTCTATTTAAATAAGTTATAGAAAATAACATTGCTTAGCTTTTAGCATTGCACTAACATCATATTATGACGTGGCTTCGTGGGCAGACAAGGTACAATCGATATTATTCGTATATTATCGCCTGATTATTGTCCATTTGTCTTGGCCAATTAAGTTACTGGCCATATATAATTTAGAAAAAAAATACTTTTATATTTTTAGAAAAAAATATTTTATTGCTCTATAATATTTACAATTTAAGGCGGCATATTAATCATAACTTGAAACTTTAACGAATATGAGAAGTGAAAAATATACTTGCATATCATCACATACAAGAGAACATGGAAAATGGAAGTAACTCCACCGACAAAAGCGAGTCTTCATTCCTCTCTCTCCATATCTAATTGCTTCACTCCTTGATAGGACACAACGCCCAATTTTTCTTTTATTCGCCTGATGATTTATTTGCTCTCTTTTAGGATAACCATCTTAAATAGGATTAACCTAGGTTAGTCCTACCTAGGATAACCAAGAGAGAGGAAAGGTAGTAGAAGAGTCTCCATATGACAAATCTATGTAGGTACCGTATCGTATCAAGTGTCCTAACACTTGATACGATTCGTACCTCCATAGATTAGGATTAGGGAAAATGTTAGGACGTTTTTCCTGTTGTATTTTCAATATGTTTATATTATTTATATATCACAGTTACATATAAAGCGGAGCCTTGGCTTTGACGCTGAAGAAACCAGGAAAAAGCTCAGATGAGAGAGAGAGAGAGTGTACATGTTTTCAATGGACAACACTCAAAGCTAAGCACTAACCTTGTATCGCGGGTCCCTTGGACGCAAATACACAACACACTCAGAACCGCAAACAAATATATGTGATCATTGGTACAAATATTTGCCCGCGCTGTTATAATATTATAATTGTATAATATTAACGGCCCGTCCTGGTTTCGCTCGGATAAAAACAAAATGCTTAAATAAACCTGAACCTTCCTCAGGAATCCCACTATATATTGGTGAAAACCGTATGAAAATCCGTGTACTCTTTTTGACTTTATCACGTACAGACAGACACAGCAGAGGACTTTGTTGTATAATATGTAAGGATATCAAGCTAGCGAGGCTATAACTCCATACTATGTATCAGCCCTGGCCGCGCTGGCGGGCTCTCAGCTGCGCTCGTCGTCGGGCGGCCGCAGCCAGCCCGCCAGCAACCAGCAGTCGCACGAGATGACCGTGCCCAACGAGCTCATCGGCTGCATCATCGGCAAGGTATTGTCTGACACTGTATTTTACTGGAACTTAATTTCGCCCGCGACTTCGCCAGGTGAGCACACGTGTGTGAAGTCAATGAGAAAAATTAATTTGTGAAAACGACATACGTAATGCTGCTACATTTAAAGTCGCGGTGTACAGACCGATGCCTAAGCGCCGGACTGTTACTGTTCTATCCATTGTGATAGTGAGTGAACACGGTGGAACATCAGTGATCTGGTTGTGATTCACAGTTACGTACCTACCCTTCCCTACAGTTCAGAAAATGTCACTTCAGGTCTGTCTTCCAACTTAATTTTAAGTACACACCAAAAATCATCTCAATACAATGCTCCGTTTTGAAGTTAAAAAAACACAAAGGAACACTAACATTTAAATTATTAATCGTCATAGGGCGGCACCAAGATAGCAGAAATCCGCCAGATCTCTGGCGCCATGATCCGGATATCGAACTGCGAGGAGCGCGAGGGCGGCAGCACCGACCGCACCATCACCATCTCCGGGAACCCCGACTCTGTTGCGCTTGCGCAGTACCTCATCAACATGAGGTCAGTCACCTTTACTTTACACGTGACACTGACCAACTATTGACGCACAATTTATTCTCGCTCAATACATTTTTTGCAATTTGCATCATACAAACCGGAAACATCCGTACACTTTGCTTTTTTATCGAGAACTAATACATGTTTGAAATCGGAATAATAGTCGATTACGAGTATGTATATTGCAGTATTGTATGCAGTTTGCTTAGTTAAATAATTATAATAGTATATCAGATACATTTTTATTCCGTCTCTCGTGTTACGGCAGCATTTTAAAAGATTAAAAAAAATGTTTCTGATAGTAATTGTATGTGAAGCAAATGTTGCGCGTCATTGTTGTCAAGTGTATAAACGGTCATAATTATCACACAGGAAACTAAATCATGACAGGTGGTGTTATAGTTGGTAAGAATTCCACCAATAGGCGCACAGATGCCTATGATGGGTTTCACACCTGCCCAAATATAACCTATGAATCATCTCATTCTAATCCAAATCAGATTGCCACTGCTTGAAAACCAATCCAAGCCTTACCTAGAATTACTTGAATAGATCCATAAATTCCTCCCTAAAAATCTCCCCCTTTCCAGAGGAGAATTATTTTGCCCATTCTTGATCCATATGTAACGCCTAGTCCATAGAATACATTTATTTGTTATCCTGTGAACTTCCTCGTATATCTTCACCTATTGGGTCGTTTCGAAGTCGTGTGATTTTTTATAAATTTACACATAGACCAGAGTAAAATTGACAGCTGATTCAACATTTAATGAGAATAAAATAATACCTTCCTGTTTTCCGTACACTAACCTTGTACAACACAAAAATTAAATTACAGCCGTAATATTCTAATAATCGTGAGCTTTAATCTGGTTTCGTGATATTTACTATTCATGTAATATAATCTAAAACAGCTGCATAAGAAGGTATATACAGTGACATAAAAAAAAATTACAAATCCTCAATACGAAACCTACGGCTCAAAGCGAAAAGTACGAGTCGTTCTCTGGTCGTAAAATTGGAATCGTTTCGAAGCGGCCCGCGTTGTCTGGCCCTAAGAGTCCTATCCCGCCCCCGCAGTGTGGAGCTGCAGAAGGCGAACTTGGAGGGTAGTTCAGGCGGCGCGAGCGGGTCGGGCAGCAGCCCACTGGCGTCCGCCATCCCGCTGGCGCAGCTGCTCAGCAAGACGTCCGCGCTCGGCGCGCTCAGCTCACTGTCGGCGCTCGGCGGCCTCACCGACCTCCTCAGCGCCAACTCCTCCACGCCCGTGCAGACCACCGGCGTCCACCGCAATCACAAATATGCCCGCCGCCAGGACGACGACACGCCCACCAAATCCTCCAAAGAGAGGAAGTACAATCCCTACTAGACGCGAACGTAGATTTAGAGGGAATAGATGATGCTAGTTGATTCTCTTGACCAATTACACGGCTTTCAGCTTTCTTAGTCATTTGTTTTTTACCGAACGAACTACGGTCACAGTGAGCACTTGTGAAACTTGTCGCTGCATCTATTTTCTCTAAGAATGTGCGAGCGCAGTGAACTCGTTGGCGGGTCGACCGTTCTGACTGAATGCATCCAAAGATCTAGAACGACCGACGAGTTGATATAATTTTGGTCGTCGTTTTCGAAGATACGAATTCGTATCTGTATAGGTTTTAAGATTTAATTTTCTTAATAAGTGATATAATATTTATTGTGACTATCTTGAAAAATAAATCACTGTAGAGCACATTACGTTTTCTTTGTTGTTGCTTTAGAAATCATGTACCGATTGGTATGAATATTTTAAATAAGTGTACACGGAATTTAAGTAAACAAGCGTGTGAATTTTTTATTGCGTGACGGCTTCATTTATTCAGTGAAATACCGTGATTCTATGACTGCAAAAATGTGGAAAAAATGTCAAATGAGACTCGTATCATCAAGCAAGATCAAATGAATCCTAAATCTTAGATACATTGACTACTAAAACATTTACGAAATTAAAAAAATGTATTTTAAATCAACCAACGACGATGGTACATAAAGTAATTGGTCAACTGGAGAATTGTGTGTCGAATGCTAAATCATAAAAGTGAGAAATTATGCAAAAAATTAGGATGTTAGTTTAATGGTGAAACATAGAGTGAAAAATTTCATCTCTAGTACTGGCATCATATTTGTGATATTTATTAGTTCAGCTTAGTTTTGATTTTACGATTATCGTACGATTTAAAAATGCAATTGATTTTATCATACGTATATAAATCATTTCATCATCATCGGTAAATATAAATTAAACACTATGATTGACTGATAAAATTGAAAGCCCTTAATGAAGCGACATAATTTTCAAGTTAATACGACTAATGGTAACTAGGGATCGTGACAATAGTAGAAAATACGTAGACGCTTGAAAGCTGTAGAATACAGAGTGCTTCGCGGTAAAATATGGATGCAGGGCAATCTCAACTTGTAAGAACGTTTAACTTAGAAATATCATAAAAATTGTAGAAGTTCCTCACGAAAATATATGGAACTATCAATAACAGATCGATTATGTGTTTATTGTCAATGATTGTTAAATAGCGTAGAAGGTGTCTGCGCGATTTCTGTCGTTGCACGGATTCTTGTCTTTTATTATTTAACATTACATTTTATACATAGACAGTATCACGTCGTCTTATATGGGTATATTTTACATTTCGCAATTGGCTCTAGCCAAGATACGCAACTCGACCGCGAAGTTTATTGTCACAGATAGTGTTGGCTTATATTCACATTTATTATTTTTCCTTTTCCTAATTCTTATATTTTATACAACATAAATGAAAATTCAAAACAGTGAAAGAGATCGATATATTGTTGCAGTCCCACTTATAAGTTGAAATTGCCCTTTAGATCATTTTAAAATTGAAATACAGGGTTTTTATCGAAATCGTCAAGCCGTACTTCAGGCCAGTAGATGTAGGTGTTTTATTTGAAACTTGACGAATTGTTAATACTAATAGAAATAGAACAAGCATTCTTAGTGTTACAGATCTCTTTTGCTAGATACATACGAGCTTTGTCGTTATATTACAATTAATAAATAACACTCCGTTTGGGGCATTCGTGTAAAAGAACTGAATGTTACTATGCTAATGCTATGTAAAAATATAATAAATTCTTTCTAGGTATTGTTTATTATTTAAAAGAAATCTGTAATACTATTTACACGGCAACAAATACGTTGCGTAAACGTTCTAATGAAGTATTGTTTGATGGCTGATAACTCTGTATATAAAAAGTTGGAATATTATGAATTAAACTTTCTTTACTATAAATAGTTATAAGTATAGAATTAGTGGTTTAACCAATATTATTTTGTTTTTTGATCGTCTATAGATATCGTTTTTCAGCATTTTAATATTTAAATCGTAATGTTCTATATTAGTGTTATCACGAGTGCGATTAAACATAAACATAGCCGGACTCAAGTACCTATCCAAAATCAAATTCGTTTAATGAAACGACAATCTTAGGAATTAGCGCCACGCGGAGAAACACCTGGTATAGTCAACAGCACATCAACCTACCCAAATTCAATGTAAACTCGCCGCTATTTTCGCGCTATAGAGGTTCATGCAGGGTAACTTGATGTGCTGTTGACTGTACATAAATTGCATTAAAGATGTATTTTTATCTGCGAAAAATAGAAATAGATAGGTCACAAGTAACGCCTTCTATTATTGACTTGAAGAACCAAGATATCGTGTACAAGTATGTACAGTTTGTCACATTTTTGTCCTCCGCGCACAAATTTTCTATCGTTCGCACTGGTCGTATAACTACCCAATCGCACTCTTGTTGACTTTGTTTTCAGTAATTTTCCTTACTACGTTTGCCACTTTATGAATATTTCTTGGTATAAGTAGGTAGTGTTGAGGTTTTTATGTTAGTAGAGAAACTGCATCAGAATTGTGAAAAAATGTAAATGCCTATCTTATATAAGGTTGGGTATACAGCAATTCCTGTACCTGTACCTAATTAAATAAGTTAGTGCGAATTTCAAAACTGAGGTCCAATACAAACGACTCTTGTAGTCCCTTAAGGGATACCATTATTTCGCTGCCAATACCAATTTATATAAAAATCATGTTAATTTTAAGGTAAATAGACGTTTGGTATCGTTTCAGGAATTATATAACTCGCTAGAATCATTAAGTAAAAATGTATTGTTTTAAAGTACACAATAAACATACGATTATATGTTTCGTCTTTCATTACCTGCCATGCTAATTTCTAACATTGACTTGCGTTAAGTGCAGGTGATTGTCGTAAGGTACTAGGTTCGATAGACAAAGCCTCCTCGGAACCCGCCACTATCCTGCCTACTCAGGCACCAATATCCCGTGTTACCTGAACGCCGAACTCTGCTCCATCGAGTACCTCATCCGGATCACCCAATATCCTGGTAAGATTCCTTTGCATTTTAATTTGTATCCTAGAAATCCACTCTTTATTGAATAATTGAATCATTAGTCAAACTTACGTTCACCCGCAATCCTCTTGATTCCATTATCACTTGTTCCACTAATGACATGTCGCAATACACATCGGGGGCGAGCTAAGTCTGGACAGGGATAGTGAAGTGATAGCAAACTGCGTGTGTTCCAGGATCACGATGGAGACGGCGGGGCTGCAGCTGCCGGGGTACCACTACATTGCTCCGAACCACATTGTGAAGGCCCCGATCCATTGAATGGGGCTCCGCGGCCAGAATTCCAGCGGCGCCTACAAGTTCTACCACACAGAGCGCACCTACTACGTGCCACCGCAATACGGGACTCTGGCTCCGATATATTTCTTCAAATGAATATCGAGACCAAAATTATCTCCAACGAGGGACGGCGAGCGATTGGCAGATCACTAGATAACGTGCTGAAACGTATGTTTACATTTGTTACGAGTTTATAAGTATTTTAGATATTCTTATATTTATTCTCCTCTGTATTAATTGGTCGGAAATGAATAGAGAATCTTGGGATAATGTGGGATGATATGCATATATTGGGAATATTGTATCAAAGTTTTAAAATGACTGAAGTTTTAAAAAAATATCGATTAATTAATCTGTGAGCGGCGAACGTGTAAAAATATATTATTATTAAAATCTCACTCGATGCACTAAAAGCATGAAAATTGTTCTGTTTTTCTGTGTTCCCCGCTCAACGGGTTATGAATTTATATCAAAGTACGCAAGTAACAAGAGTTAGCTAAGTTGATCGAATTTACTATGGATTTAAGAGGTCAAATACTCAATTATATATTGAAAAATTTTTCGTTGTAATCAGTACTGACCAGACATGAATAAAATGTTCAAAATAAGTTAAAAGAGAGCGTCGGCGTACAGTAGGTGTAGATGCGTTACTCGACCTCGACCCTGCTGGCGTAGCGTAGTGTTAGCATAGCGACAGAGTGAGAGGGTTAAAGACAATATATGTAAATAAAAATAATGGTAATAACCTGGAAATTAGGTATTACAGTAATAGTTGCGTCGCTCGGAAGCGATGCGGCGATACGAAACCGGTGGGATCAAATCCTTTAAGAAACTTACATTAAAGCAGACAGAGGCGAAGCGAACATTTCACTAAAACCTTAAAATCGTTATGATCACAAAAAAGACGTTAGTTGTATAAAAATAGTGTTGCTAAATGTGATAGTCTTCTAATTTATTTTACATTTGAATAATGAGATCTCTAACATATACTGCGAGTGCATCGGCTACTGGAAATTTTATATTGAGTAAATAATATTGGTCTAGGGATCAAAGCCAAAGATTGTTGAAGTTTGTTTAACATTAATAATGTTGTGGATTTATGCTAAATTATTCTGAGAGTAGTTAATGTTTAGTGACGTAATGTAGGGCAGTTTATTTTAACTTATTTTATCACCCTCTCCGGACTGCTCATCGTATTTAGTATTAGATCAATATATAGATAGTCCTGTGGTATTCAACGTATTTCCAAAAATCTTAAAAAAAATGCCTAGGTTAAAATAGAATAAGATAACTATAGGACCACTGTATTTGAAGGCTTTCCAAAAAGTCGTTTCTTTTATGTGCCACTACATGACAAATTGGTGTGCCAAATGTCTGAATTTGTACTTGATAACTAATTAGGGATATTATTTGAATGCGATGCAATTTAATTCGGGTAATAATAATGTTATAATTAAAATCAAGTTGATAGATGTTACAAAATGTATTCATTACACAATCCACAAATGAATGACTTATTTTGCACTCTAGATTTAAGATACACAATTAGACTTACAAAATAGCGAAACATATCCCTATTACATATTTCCCAAGTCTTCCCCTATCTTTATTTTTTCATTAAATGTAATGAATTAAAGAATGAATGTGCCAAAGTTGTGTTTACATTTACAAGGATTTGAATGGAGAATGTAATAAGATCCTATTTCGTCGATTTCGTCGACGTACAACTAGTCAAATTGTTCTAAATTAAAAAGACAAATATATTATTCTCTGCTAGTCAAAATTGTTTTCCAATTGGTAACTTTTAGGTTTTTGTATTAAAAAAAAATGAACTTTATTTATATTTTGTTTTCACCACTAAAAGTTATATCTATTTTTTATGTGGTTTCGCTTAAAAGTAAATTAGCAATAAAATTTTGATAAAATCAATTATTTATAGTCTAATGAATTGCAATTAAGAGAATGTATAGAGCTTTGTAAATTAAGTACCAGACAGGTATAAATATAGATAATCTATAGATGTAACTGAGAACAGTTCTCGAAGGCGTAGTAAGAGAATAAAAGAGAAGAGATTTGATAGCTGTGATTAAAGTTTGGTGGCACTTTTGTGCGAAAAGCTGTGTCAGTTGTCGCTGTGTAAATTGTGGGCATAGTGCGCAGGTAGTTGTATAGTGCACGCTTCTTATAGAGGATGATAAATACGGGGGGAAGGGACGCGCGCAGATAGAGCAATTTACGTTTTATATTGCCTACGAGCAATTGTAAAGAAAATACTTACATTATTTAGCTCATCAATGTTGTCACTACATGTATAATCTAGTACAATGCAACCTTAATGCAGTAGATAATGAAATGCATAATTAATTTGTCACGTGTAGCTATTACATTCAGTTATATTAGTCACTGCAATGATTATATAATCTTTATTATACTCGTATTAGAATAGTTATTATGATTCTATATTGTTACTGTTATTTTATTTGCTCAATTTTCTGAATGTTTATGTAAGCTAGGCTTCAAAATATTTAGTTTTGTTGGTTTGTTAGAATTATTGAATTATTTGGATGTTTGTGTCGAATTTTTATTGTAATTTTAATATTGTTTTTATGCATGCTGATTTGATCGACTGATATCGTATTTTGTTGGTAAAATTTCTCTGAATTACACATAGTATAAAATTATATGAAAACATAATTAAAGATCATGCACAAATTATGCATGTTGAACTGTGAATCTCAATATTATATCTATATCATCTTACTGTATTGTTACAATTACATGTACACACAAAAAATTTACGAATTCACTTCAGTGTCATAAAATGATCCTATTTTTGAAAATGTACAATTATGCATTATCCATGACAGCAAGCGAAGTTATCGTTTGAATAATTTTTGTTATTTTTTGACAATGTCTAACGATTTGTTTGAGAGAAAATGAAATTTTATTTCTGTGGTTATTTTAACATATCAGTTGTAGTCTCTTTAGATTTTCATGTTTTGATTACGGGCAAATTTACGTGACGTGTTATAAATTTATATTAGCCTTTATTGACAGGGTCTGACTGCGTTGTATAATAGTGTAATTAAATTCAATTTTAGAAAGTATGAATAATAATAATAGAGAATTTTCTTTTAAAATTTTCATGTTAGCACTTGAATTCGTAATACTTAATGCACCATTTCAAAATCCCTTTATTAAATTTTGTGGCTATTAGGATACAGGAATCATCAAATACATTATGAACAATGTGCGTTCATTTGTAAATGTCATTCGAATAAATAATAATTTGTTTGTCGATGCAATATGCATAAGAAAATATTATTTTCACGGATAATAAGCTAATATTTTGTTATCAACGTAAATAAAATCTATATCCCCATTACAGGTTTGAGACGTTTGGGTAAAAAGGGTTGTGTCGTTTGTTATGCATATACAATATTCAATATATTCGCTTTGGTCCCTCTATTACAAATTATAACTTTAAATGGTTCACTTAAATAATAATGTAGTAAAACCAGGGTATCGTATCATACAGATTAATTCTATATAAGTTCACATGATTGTACCTGTAGCTTAAACAGTGTAATCCAAATGCTTAAATAATTCTAAATTATTGTTTTCATCCTTAAATCAAGTATAGGAAAATAAAAATGCATGTTATGAACATATACACCTACATTATTATAATTAAACTGTCTTCGAGTTCTTGCAAACTTATGGCATAGTCTACGAAGTATACGAAAGTGCCAAACTTATTGCTTAATATAAAGATTTGGTCAATTTCTTAGTAACATATTTGTGTAGGCTATGCCTGATTCTGTTCAATAATCATTCAGTATTAACGTTTATAGTAATTATTGACTGAGTATAGTTAAGAATAAATTTTATGAAACAAAATCTTTCAATTGTCTTATGTTACTGCTGCAATTTCAATAGCATTTAATTTTATACTCGAGCATTCAAAGCAAAGAGGCTTTCCTTCTCAAAAGACATCAGCCTGCTATAAACCCTTGAGGTAAAAAGGATTGTTGTATGTTTTTTTTAGTACATTTTTAAGCTTGAAAGCGTTTATAAGTTCAGCTTTGCCACTCCGTACGTAATATTAAGTACATTTAATTCAGATTTAATCGATGTTACACATAAAATGTAACTATAGAAACTTCATACAAGCATGTCATGCCATATAATTTTAATTATTATGTATTATAATGAAGTCTATGTGTACAACAGTTTTGACAATATTAAACGTGCCATTATCATGATTATCAAAGCAATATGGCTGAAAATATCTTGCTTTCTCTGTATTAGGTATGTGGAGTGTTTCGTGTCTAAATGGCGCATGCTTGTGTGGACCACGTATATTTTGTGTTCTTATCACAAATAGATGTTCACACTTCATATCTTTCAAATATCAGTGTAATTGTCGACATATCTAATCGTTTTGTGAATTGAATTGATTAATATTAATGAATTATAAATGTTGTACTTACGGTTACAGTATACTGTCATGAGGTTCATTTCAATATTAATGTTTGTTTTCTTATGTTAATTCAATAAAGTGTGTAAATGAACTTTTTTTGTTTTATTCGAATGGCCTTACAAAATATCACAACACGTAATAGATTTACACTGGCCAAATTTTCAAAATATGCTCGGTACATAGATGGAACACAAACTTAAAAAATAAGATTTCGTATTTTTATTTGTGACGACCGACGACATATTAAAAACTACTTAGGTGTATAATTTATTTAAATGGATTTGTTATACATGTCACACATACCTACTTTTTTTAACTTTTTGAAAATAATAATGCGATGATAATATAAAATAATAATTGTTTTAATAATGTATTGTTCGAGTAAAGCCAGAACGGGCCGCTAGTAAAGAATAAATAAGCGTCCGTCACAAAGTAATAGGAAGGTATGACCCCTTTCTATTCTGATCGAGTTTGAAATTGCAGATCCGGAAGGATTTAGCTAAACTAGACGACAAAAGGTAGCCCACCTTTTGTCGTCTAGCTAAATCCTTATATGAGTTGAATTATCATATACATCCCGGATTTCCACGGGATCTGGAACTGGCCCGGCCTCATTACCATAACTATTTTAGAAATATGCCCACCTACAAGGAATATATTTACGTCATTCTTTTACAGGTGTATATGTACTTCGAGTATAAGTAGATACCAACCGCATAAATACCTGGCTGCCTTTATGTGTTTTCAGGTCGAAATTACATAATTTCGACTTAAGTAATTTAATTTTGGAATGCTGTTAAAAAAGTTAATTTACATACCCATTAATTTTGAGACAAATAAAACAATGGTCATTAACATATCCGGGGTGTGAGCGACCAATAAAAAAATTGTCGCTCACACCCCGTATGGATATCAAATAAGTACTGAATGAATTATGCGTATAGATATCAAATAAGTACTGAATGAAATTACGACGCATAGGAACTGGAGGAGTTACGCAATAGATAGGAATTGGTGGCGAAGTAGAGGGGGAGGCTTTGCCCAGCACAACACTACCGCAAGATATTTTAAAAAAAATTAAGTAGGTACCTATGTAGTTAATAATATAGATTTTTATACATAGGTAATCAAGCACATTATATTACATATTTTTAGATTTTTCTTATACACAGGAATCTGAATAATAGGTAAGCATGTATTGTGGCAGCATAAAAATGAAGATACAATATTTCTCAATTTCCATGGCCGGTTTTATTAACAATTTAGCGACATGTTTCAAATTGATCCGGAGGCCGTAGCTGCGGTTGAGGAGTAAAGTGCACGTAATCCAAGCAAAGCTTACAAATGTCCACATTCAAGGCTCGTGCACACCGAAGCATATCCTGAACGCGGACAGAAAAAACATATTATACCTATAATTTCAACGGACGTATTGTATACACGCATGTGTTACAATTTCATGCAATAGTGCAACCTGAGGCCTGCGCAGAAATTCGGTGTGCATTGGCTTTAAGGGCTATATTCTATGAATCCCATGTTTTTATCTTTATAACTACTTATTACTAAAAATACTTATATGTCTAGAATCCAAGCTCTCTAAGTTTTCTGAAATTATAGAAGTTAAGAACAGATACTTTGCTGCTTTAGTTAGTACAAGTTAGGCATATCTTTGACAGATACCTTAATTAAGTAGGTATCTACCTCGATATAAAAACTACGAAACCAGTGGGTAATATGACAATAATCAATTACCAATTCCACTTTGCTCTTATAAAGATAAATTTGTTAGAATTAATTAACATAGGCAGGTAAGTATTTTAATCTTCAGACTGCTTACTAAACGAGGTCGTTCGAGCTCGCCTGTTGTTTTGCCATTACGTTGCTTTCACGCGATGTCTTAGCACCCTGACCTCCGTGACTGTTATATTATTGACTTTTTAGAATTCGTAGTCATCACCTTAAAGTAGGTCACATTTTAAAGAAAGTACTTACAATAAAGTAAATACCTACTATACTTATTAGCCGAGATTTCATATAATTTCAAGATGGATAATAAGTCCAAGTTTTTCAGGAGATGTATTCGCGTTTGAAAGTAGAAGATTTATGACGTGCCAGTGTCTGGTGGCGACGACACGGCAGACGATGTCCGCAGTACGCATGCTCGCCACTGCGCCACTGCTCGCGCGCTCCCCCTGGCGGCCGTCTCCGCAGCAGTTGCGTAACTAAACCACACTCTCCTTCTAGCCGACGACGAAAACTTTCGCACCGTGCGCCGACGAAATGGAGACTCGTAAATCGAAATAAAACTTTCCCGCGGTGCGCGTACTTATATTTTTACCCTTTAAAAAATCGGGAAATTTCTAGATTTAAAAAACAGCTAGCATATGCCTTTTATTTTTAGTTTCAACTTCGGAAGTGGCGAAAAGTGAACAAATGTGAATTTTCGCCGGCAGTTTAAGTGCGAACGTTAAGTGTTGTGTTGGTTTGTTTTGTTTTGCTTTGCTTGCTGGTGGTCGGAGGTGGTTGGACGGCGCTGGTGGTGGGAATCGATACTGCGGTGGGAGCGGCGAAGGTAATATTATATTACTTCACTCTTTTAAACCGTGTATTTAAAACTACAGATTTATCTACTTAATTACAAGTCAAAGAATAAATCGTTATAATTTATTATGCTTTAAAAGTTTTTGTGCTCTTCTTAGTCTCAAAATTAGTAAGAAAAATTGTATATCCATACTTCAGTTTTAGTTTCATGTAGTTAAAAACACATAAAAAATATATACAAAATAAAAATCGTTGAAAACGCAATCGTTGATAACTCGAGTAAAAGTGCTCGCACTTTCAAAGCAATTGCGTTACCAAATTTGGGAATCGGCCAAAGTATGACGTGTGTCCTGAGAAAACTAGGTCACATAAATAGGTCTGAAACGAGCTCTATAGAGTCTACGTCATAACAGAATATTACATTGTAAATAGATAAGAAAACTTGAGAGGTTCTACGTGTAATTAATCTAGCTAGGTAACAAGCATATTCTAATACAAAGTATTCAAATTTATTTTATTCATCGAACATAAAATGTGATCTAAATTATGTATTAAGTTTACCTTCAGAAATCGCATAAACCTGATCGTTAAGTGAACAACTTTTCCAATGAACAAGCTACGAAACAGTGCTACGGCGTAGCTTCGTAGCAAAAATATTCGTAGCTCGTAGCCTTGTAGAACTGTAGCAGGATACGGTTACATAAATAATTTATATGCTATCGATTTTCTGTCTTTGTTGTATTACCAAACTTTAATATGCCATTCGGCAGCTATTAATTTGTCTGCATAATGTAATAATAATAACTATGGGGAAAAAATCAATTAAGCAGCTAATGAAGCTCACGTGCGAATTTTGTATCTGTATGATGTCATTATGAAAGAGGAAGACCAATTTCCTAATTGATTGTATCTATCTAGGTTATATCGTTTCCTTTGGTATATGTACTCGTATGTTCAAATATAAACATTCATTAAGTATGCATTAAATGGAACGTAGAAATAGATACTGATATTAAAATGAAACATCCAAACCAACAAGGTACTATAAGTTTTCTGTTAATATTAGTTATAAGACAGTTATTTGTCGTTGTACGTTTACTAGAACTATTCTCGTTGGATTAAGTATCTACGAATAGGGACCGTTAAAAATAAATGGACTATTATAACGATGCAATGTCCCTGTGTCCCACATTAGCCTCATCACGGTGCCATCCAATTTTACGATGATTACGTTACAGATATACCTACACGTATATATTCGAGAATATATTCTGGAGAGCTGTTTATAAAGGTTCATTATAAATTAAATTAAATATTTATTTTGTAATGTCATACATCAGCTTTTTAAACCGGCTTGTGTGTTAGTCTACACTGTTTTATATCGGTATATATAAACTCAAAATGTTGTAACAAAATCTCGGCCCGCACTTTGTTCTTTTACCCGTTAAAGTAACCCTTCATATCAAAGTGTTTTTTCATGTGAAACAACACCGAAGAAAATTAGGCGGTCGCCCACATAATTCCACGCCGCCATGTCCGCGGGCGTTATGATTGTCAAATGTTTGCTGATGGCTCTGCCCAACATTAATCCCATTTGGACATATTACACACCTCTGGTCTGCCACACGTCATTACATTTTACCCGAGGATAGCTCGTGTTACATAGGTACCTATACTACCGAAAAAATCACTACATTGTATAAAACAAAGTTGCGGTCTACCTGTTTCTAAACTTTTTTCTTTCAAACCACCCAGCGAATTTTGATGCAGTTTTCACTGTTATTTAGATGCGAACGATGCGAGCTTACACTCTATGAAAAATATATGTCTAATGACAAGAAAGTGTGATCTGTTGAAGTGTTTTTAATTGGAAATTAGTTATATATCTATTTAAAAATCATTTACAATAAATAACAAATTTTTTCAGTGTATAATTAAATGATCCATCTCATTTTATAACGTTGATTATACATATCTACGATCACTGACTCTGCCAAAAGCGAGCTATTAAAACATAATAAAAGTTTTAGTAGAGCACAAAAAGTTTATTATGCAATCTACAAGGTATCAAAATGTACTAGGTACATGATAAACTTTAATGTGAGAAAGCGTCTTTATGTTTGTTTCTTGCAAAAAGTTAGATACTTCCAATTAGGAACCTACTAAGTATACAACTATTTATATATTTACTACCTATTTATATGCCTAACCAAAGATTCTTAGCAATAGTTATCCGTTATGTATAAAATTATCATAACATTATTCATTCTAACAGCTCATAGCCCGTGTTTTATTATTTAGATTATTTCTGCCAAAAATAATTAAAAATCCATATAGATTTTTAATTATTTACTTTTTTAATTTTTAAGGTAATACGTAGATCAACCACGTTGAAATTCATTTCGAAATTCATACAACGATTTTGCAAAAATTCTATTTTAAATAGCTATTTGCATATGTGCATTCGATGCTAACTGCATTAAGACTACACGTACCTAACCAGTTATTTCTTTAGCAGACTGTATATCAATGAATGAAAAATATACAATAACGAATATAAAATACTTATAGATTTCTGAGAATCTAAGCAATCGTTTCAGTTATAATTCGCTGGATACGTATATTAAAAAGTTTATAATGCATTTCAAAGAATTCTACCGCTATTTTATTCTATTAAATCAAAATTATCTTGGAAAAGTTTAACTGTTATTTTGTATGATTAGATAACTTTTCTGATAAATGAATACTAGGTACCTAAGTTCTAGTAAGTAGTATTTTAGACTAGACATGAATGTAATATACATACATTACATGGATAAACAAGGCAATTTCTGAAAATTAATAATAATATTGTTTGCTTGAATTGGATTTTCTAATCTATCTAAATAAAATCTAATTCGCAATATGAAATAGAAAAAATAATATTACTTATAGCGCAAGTCTATACATAAATAACAGCGTTCGGCGTAAATAAAAAAAATATTACACACTCTATGCTGACACAGTTAAAAACTTCATTGAACCGATACGAATCTATTGATTGGTTCCTCAGTTCACCACATATGATGACATCGTCCGTGTCATGTGTTATTTTTTACTACTTTGGCAACCCGGAGGCATCGGGGATTTATGAGGGTAGTGTTATGTGTGTTGATAGTGTAAGAGCGTTCCAATTCCAGCTGTTCTGTCTCTAATTTTTTTCATGGATGGATTTATTTATTTATAATGTCATAGACAAAGAATCCTTGAAGCATTCAAGGCCTGTGTGTTACCTAGAAAACCCTTAATTTTCCTTGTAGCCTTTAAAAAAGAAATTAAGTATATTTCATTTTTTTAGGTACACAAAGAAAAATTTATGCGTCCAACGGATAAGAATCACTTCGACGATATCTGATACCATTTTTATCTGCAAATAAAGCCATGTTGCAATATTTATTTCTCTGTTTTCCTATATGTCTTTCTCTATCTGCATCTTTATTCTTTATCCGTACACCAAACATCCCGACCCGAGGCCAGTGTCGCTCGTGAATAATTCAACACAATGTCAGTGCCTGTTATGCAGTTTCACATTTTAAAATGTTAAAATAAAAAACAGTTTCAAGACGAGTCTTCAGAAATAGGACGCCTCGTGTAAAACGAGAGTGATGAGCGCGACATTGCATCGGCGTTTATTTTGACACCTGCGATTAAAAATAGATGACAACAGTGCGCGTCAATGTTACGGTATAGAATAGGGAAGTTCTAGAACTCACTTTTGTCTTTAAATTGCAACGGAGTCTAAGAAATCAAACGTACTATTCAGTGTCCTACCTTCCAAACAGAAAATTCAAGCATAGATTCAAAAAGTCGCACTTGCATGTAGATACCTATAGGTACCGCGTGACAATGCGGGTAAGTTTTGTTATATAAACTTTAACAATTTATCGTTACCTCCCACAATGCGTCGTTGAAATTTGTTAGCTCCAATTTTAAATTTAGTTTAATAGTTAGTAATCTTGCACGCATAGCTATTGTTGACAGGTAACATAAAGAAGATTTTATAATTACATCTTCTCGGATCTGAATTCTTTTCACTGCCTTTGTACCTACTAATACCCTTTGAATATCTTTAATCGAGATTAAAAGTACTTTCAGAAACAGTGAAAAAACAAATTAGCCCTTCGTCTCGGTGGACCCCATAGAGCGAGCGATCAATGATTTCCCGCTCCAAGAGTCTTTGTACGTTGCCGCAGGAACGCGTATTCTCCTCTGTGTCTCTTTTTATTTTTTAGTAACAACGTGTGTCGAGTGCCGCACTACCGGTATAAACCGGATCACTCATTAGCTACTATTTCTCTTCTCAATCACAACGAGCTCAATTGGTTTGCTTCTGACCGAGCTCTTAATTGTCAACCATTGTTATCACGAGTGGGCATAAATCCAGTAATATGGGTTAGACGACAAACAGAATTTTCAATAGTAAGGCTAGTTAGTTTTATTATTTTTAAGCTGCGAAGCCCTAAAAATAAAAGTTGTTTTTAACTCTAATTTATTACAAATAATATTCTGTCAAACATAACTGAATCGAAAAGTACTTCTTTCACGTTTCTTGAAAAGTAAATAAACTGTTCTGGAAAGTACTGTGAAACAAAACCGCCATATATTTACAGGAGACAATTGGCTCAAATAACAACGCAAACGTCGTCGGTCTGTCCCTTATTAAAAGAAGCATACTTACTGTTCCCACGATCCACATTTGTTCCACAAATAATGAGGGTAGATATCCTCGTAAGCATATCTATAGATATAACAGTCTATTCTCAAAAAATCTGAAAACCAGGCTATTGTTATTTCCGACAAAAACGTTATAAGTTTATTTGTATTTTTTTGTTAAATTATTTAGTTAGTTTATTTATTTTTTATGTACGACTTTATGTAAGTCTTATTGAACAATCTAAAAAGAAAATAGTGGAGTTTCCAAATAACTTCACTGAGTACTTATAGCAAGTATTTCAGAGTAAGTTTAGGTTTACAAACTTTTTATTATTTAATTTCCTTTCGAAGAGATAGATAGGTATATGAAGTGAAGAGCACTTACAGCACCACATACCACACATATTGTAAGTTCAAATAAAAAAACTGAACGTATTCGCAACGTACATTTCCACACTAAGTGTAGTCATGTGTGCCGAGCTCACATACCTCAGGAAACTCCAGGGAATGCCCCTACCTTGCAGCGTATTTAATCTACACCCATGAACAACCCAAAGCGCTGAAAATATTCAAGCATCCCTAACAAAGACACAAAGAACTGGGGCTACTTAATCTAAAAACTTGAATTATTAAAAAATGTTACGAGTCTTCAAGTCGTAAACAGACTGTGCATAAACAAAGGGAAGCTTTAGTAGCAGTGTTTTGTTTTACAGATTGTGTTTCTTGTATTTTGGGTAGTGCGCGTGTTGTTTGTGGTGTATTCTCTCTATCGTCGCGTGTTTTTGGTTGCAATCGCGGATGTTACGCCCGGGCTCCGCGTAAAAAGTAAACCATTATATTTGTAACATTCATCGCTGATTTTGTGGTGTATTGATACCTCTAAAAATTTTTACTGAATTCTTTTCAAAATTATATTTGCTATTGGTATCATTTTTTTATAAAATAAATAAACATTAATTTGAATAGTTATATAATTTCATTTGACACAACAAAAACAACGTAATTATTTTCACATTAAGTTCATTTTCATTCGCCTGAAATTATAAAGCTATTGGCCCATAATACACGAACGTATTGAAATGATAAAACACCACTATCCAGGTATGCGACAATAAGATATTCTGATCTAATTAAAGCCGTTCACTATTCGCAGTTTAAAAATATTTCTTTTCTAAATTAAAACACTACCTTTCACGATACTCTCTTGATAAATTATGCAACTGCAGCGGAAATAGGTCTAGCTGTTCTATTCAGTTGCATATAATGATAGCGTTTTCAATAAAACACAGGTCGAGATAATAGACTACCTATGTTAATAATTAGTTTTTGCTTTTATTGGAATAGGGCGGTAAACGAGCAACACACCATATAGTTAGCCATCTCCATGTCTATTAGATGTATATAAAGCTTTTGGGCTTACTGTGAAATAAAATTAGTGATCATCGCTGCCCAGGAACAACTGCAGTACCAGGGGCACCACAGGAGTGTCGCCGGCTTTTCAACAAATCATAGACCTTTCTCGAAGGCCCATTATCGTATCGGATCGGGAATACAGTCGTGCAGTATGCCGGTCTCATAAAAGTGACTTTCTTCTGGTATCTGATAAGCTCACCTAAAGGCAACGTTCCCAGAGCGAATATTGCTAGGTTGTCATTTGTTAATAAAAGTAATTGCAGGTTTTTGATGGAATTGAGACGCTGAAATCGCGAATCTTGAGCTAATACCTTTCTCTAAATTGCCTTATAACTTATGGTAATGGCGCCTAATTATAAACAATTAAAACTTCGCGGCTCAGGTGTTTTATTTGAAGTTTTACATCACTTTTCACCAACTCTGCTGTATGATCGCCCTCCATTTCGCGTTTCGTATAAATCCTTCCTCGTATGTAATGTTCTATTATATTGTTAAAGTTTACAGAAATATCACAATTAATATTTCATGACATGTACCTATTTGTGGTCGACACATGCAATAAAGTGCACAACACAAGTGCTTTAATATAGGTAGGTGATAGGTGAAAGACCTTTTATATATCGATCCAAACTCGACAATATTCATATTAAGTAGTAGCTTAATGAATAAATATTTAATAAGTGTTATTAAAATAACTAGCAAGAATCAATTCTTGTCAATAAATACCTATAATAGATTTAAATCTATTATTATTTACTTATTGGCAATTCATTTGAAAATAATAAGCTTTATACATTCACACATAGTCCTAGGGGTTTTTCTTGAGAAAAAATATACCTACTTATTGTAGTGAATTACATTTTTACAACATTTAAAAAATAATAAATATTGTTGTTGAAGTTCTAAAATTGAAAGCATTTCTTAATTAAACTTTGTTATGCGCTAGAGACGTGCTTCGACTCTCTTGAAATATTCAAATCAGTTTGTTCCGGATATTTCAGACAAAGACTTATTTTGACACAATTTGTTATAATTATTAAATAGAATGAATAACAAACATCCACACTTTCGGCAGCAGATGTGGACTAGTATGGAAAGACGAAATTTTATATTCTTATTTAATATTCTCTTTGATGTTGTATTCCATGTAAATATGGAATTTGGCTAGAATTGCTAGAAAATAGCCTTTATAAAAAGCATAATAATAATTAGAATAGGTAAGCTATACGATGATATTAGCGTTCGATTAATATAGGTTCATTGTACTTAATAGCGCTTCGGCAGCCTTTTATGTTTTTATTAACACAAAGCTCAAAATAAATAAATATTCTTATAAAAAACTTAGCAATGTAGGACGTTGAAAGACCATTACTACCAATCACTATCGATTTTTGTAGAATAAAATGGAAACAGAAAATTTCTATAAGAACTTTTTTTTTATCGAAAATCGGAAGAATATTTCCGAGAGAAGTTTCCGGGAAAAGAGTATAATCTAAGGTGGCACATCACTAATTATGACCGATGTGTAGAGGAGGCATGATGTAACAAACTTAGCCGAGGCCTGTCCCGAACAAGAATGAGAGCCGAATGGCTCGACACACAAATTTGATTTAGAATGGATTATCCGGCTAGATCCATTAAGTGCCATTAGTTTGTTGAAATCGATTATCAAAACCCTCGTAAGCTGGATTTTAGGTTTGTCAATAAAAAGTGTGGTAGAAATTATGTTACTTGTCACTTTAAGCCATACTGTGCCAGTGCTATGCCATTATGGTTTTGTGGTAAAGGGTATTTTTTCCACGATATGGAAAAGCTTTATCGAAACATCAAATAAAAAATCTACAGTTTTTTTTAACCATTTTAACTACACTAAATACCTATACATATATCTAAACTAATACATATCTTTTAATACACTTGAGTATACTATATGTACGTCATCATCGCCATAATTTTACTCATATTCTGACCATCTGGTCTGACCAATTGACCAATAAGCTACCCTTATCGTACCTGACACAAAGGTGCCTAACATTTGCTGTACGCGTGACACTTTTTAACATTGTATTTTCGGCGTAACATCAAAAGTATGAAAACATTGCAAAGAATTTCTTGAATTTAACAATAACTACCTATATGGGTCAATAAATCACCAAGACACCAGTACTTTTATGGGGAAATTAATATTATATATTACGTGCACACAGACAAAACTGAGTGTGATTGTGATTAATTATAATTTCATTACTGTTCAACTGCTGTTAATTCATCTCTGTAAAATTATTCAATAAACTCCCTGTAGAGGCTATTAATCTGCCAATTAAAAATTTTAAAATTTATGTTAAGAAAAATTTAATGGATAAAGCGTATTACACAATTAACGCCTATTTGACTGATAAAAACGGATGGATCCTCCCGACAACTTTGCCACTCCACACGTGATCTCCTATTTTTTATTTTACTGTTTTTTATTATTTTATTCATAATTTTTATTTTTGTTATAATAATTCATATATTGTGACATTTAAATTTTATTTGTAAAACATGTACGTGATTTGTGATCTTCAAGTGTCTGAATTATACTTATAATTGTGTTTCACATCTATCTGTTTTGATATACCTTTTGACTATGTACTTTTATATATTATTAGAAAAAAAAACAATGTAAGGAACAATAATGGTAAGCCGATCTGGCATGATAGGGACCAACACTGTTCAAATGAGTTTCTTTCGGGATTTCTTCTCAGCAGTAGTCGTTCCGAAATGCCAGTAGTTTGTAGCTTGTGATAAATATCACAAATTACTATAAATATAAAAATTGACGAGAAAAAGTGCCTGTGAAGGTCTAATTTCTGAATTTGATTTGATTTGATTCGTAATAGAATAAAACTAACAATGTATTATACACATTACGAGTTCACGTAACTTCCTAGTCGGTGTTTGGAGTTGTTAGTACATTTTTTATGAGTTTCGAGGAGTTTATTTAGTGCCCGAGTATACAACTAAACTTCCATCAGCTGTGAGTTAACAAAATTTGGAAGAATACGAGTATGTACCTATTTACTTGTGTCGATATCAAGCCATCGCTTACGCCGATGACACAGTACTTCTGGTTACTGGAGTATCGTGGACTGATACATATAATTCTGCACAGACAGGTTTCGATATAGTCCGCGTCTAGTTTCTAACCCGCAATTTAGAATAATGAAGCAACATACGTTGGCGAATTATTGGCTTAGATACAACAAAATAAAAAATGTATCAAATTTATTATCAATATTTTATTATAATTATATTTTTAAATTATTAAATTATAATTTTTTGTGTACTAATCGGTTATTTCCGAAGATTACAAAATGTTGATGCCCATATCTGGACACGCTTATGGACGAAAGCAAATAATTGTATTAAATATAAATAAGTTACTTATGGATTACCATTTCAGTGATATAGGAGGCATATTCTGACACGGGCTATGACGAAGTAATCCGGGCATCACGACTTCATAATTACATTCATATGGGCTCGACCCGAATTTCTAACTCAAATCTGGAATTCCACTGTGGACGTTATCGTGACCCCCATCTGCACGATGATATATTGAATTATTGGTAGAACAAAAAATATTGCATGCACAATTTTATCAAATTGTTTCTATATTTGTAAATCAAGACCATGTACATTATGGAATCAATGAATAATTTGAATTTGGATATTTATAAAAATTACCTCACTAGTTACTTTTTAAACTTAGCGTTTGTTATAATTAGAAAACACAAAAGAGAGCAGCTCTACAGCTCTCATACTGTTTCTCCATCATTATCAGTCTTAACCCCACTGCTGGAGCACTGGCCTTCCCTAAGGATGGATAACTTTGGATGAAATTTGTATTTATATCACATTTGATATCAAAATGTATTTAATTTACGACTCATTTCCTTACAAAGTATTCACATAAAAGTCCTTTTTAACCGACGCAAAAAGAGGGATGTTATAAGTTTGACAGCTAAGTGTGTCTGTCTAAGTACGTGGCACCGTAACTCATCAACGGATGACCCGATTTGGAAGCGGTTTTATTTTATTTGATCAAAATCGCTTTAGCCGTTCAAAAGTTGTAGCGAAATGAATGTCGAAAGTCGGAGGTTTTTTAATTTGTCTAAAAAATAAACATGTTATTCAATTAAACATGACCATATCTATGACAAATTTAAAAACCATCTTAACTTTATTTTCATCCGAATATTTGGACAAAATCTCCCAGATTGTTGCTTCCATTAAAACAAAGAGATATTCTTTTAATTAACTTGTATCCTCAGCTCGGAACAAAAACAAGAAGAATTGCGGAGAGGGCACTTAGAAATTCTAATTTAATTTTTCCCATAAACTGTGTTGAAAATAGAGCACTCACTTTGCGAAAAGCAATTTACATAGGAGCAAGGTCCCTGGCCGTTATGAAGGAAATGGAAACAATGAGAGGCAATACAACTTCTTTAGCCGCGGTGGAGCATCAGGGGGCTCGCTTACAGTCACAGATTAAATAACATTTTCAGCTTACAGTACCTACCTACACACACGATCGTGATATTGGCATCTTGCGTATTTTATTTATTTTATATTGGAAATCCTGTGTTAGTAGTACTTATAATCGTTTATTATGGGATTAGCTGCTTGCATCTCTGACCGGAGTAGGTAAAAAGTTGATCTCTCATCTGAGCGTTTTCACGTTACTTCCTTAGCTTCAGGGCGTCGGAACCCAGTGTCGGATTTTCCACATTTTCTTCCCGACTTTGCACGGTCTTCAGCATTCTTAGAAGTGAATCCAGACCGGTGCAAAAAGTGTTATTTGTGATGATCCCTCATTGTAGTTTTAGTGAGTAAAAAGAAAAACTATTTGAACATATAATTGAATCCTTAATTGTAGTCCCACAATTATATAGATAGAAAATAGTCCTGAAATCCTGAAGGACACACCTGTTCGGATTGGTCACAAACCTAATTCCAATTTAATGTAACAAGTAGCGCAGCTACGTGAGGATGGCCTCAATGGCAGTAGTTTGCAACATTCTGCTGGCGTCTCTCTCTAGCTCGCAGAATCGATTTATCCGGCTGGCGTGTGGCTGCTTAGAGTTTGTAACTCTTAACATAAATCCCCGTCTAGCTTCAACTTTGTATGGACTTTGATTAGCCTTGATTTTCAAAAGATGATCAAGATGAAACAATATCCCATCCTAATCTTGACAAAAAATATTATATTTTAGAGAAATCACGACGTGCCTCTTGGACAGATTTAAGAGCTGGTGGCGTTTTTGCTCAGCGTTTATATCTCGCAATACAGCGAAGAAACGCTAACACTGTTTTGGGCACTATTGCTACTGAGCAATAGGTATTCCGTATTTCTTTGTGTCTATGCATAAGCTATAAATTGCTATTTCTCTACCGTTTTCAAACCACTAACCGCTTTCAAAGCGGAATTGGAGAAAAGCAAACAGCGTCAATATCTTTATAAATTCAAGTTCTATTTCTGTGTAGCTAAATCGAGAATTTTCGGCAAATATTTGTTAGTTTTAAAGCCTCGTCTGTACGGGCGCTTTTTCAACACGCTTTAAAAATACGTTACAAGTTACAACGGATGATGATCCGTGATTTTTTTATACGTAAGCGCATTCATAACGGGTATTGCAGTTGAAATGATGAGCGGTAGATTAAATATGGAATCACGCACTTATGTCAAAAACGTTTAAAAAGCGCCATCGACTACTCGTATTTTTTTTATCTCTCGTTTGAACGAAGCCTAAGGAACGGACAGCTCAGAGCTTGTTTTGATGAATCGCGGTTTAACAGCCGCTCTCATTAGAGAGGATACAATCATCAGTTAACGATCCCCCTTTGTTTACTGGGGCAATAAATAGGGTTAAAAGCACACCGACTCCGCTAAATTAAGTGGCAGTTAGCACGGTTTTCGTGAGCAACAATAACTGTTTTTATACGTAGTGAACTTTAAGCAATCTTTTCCTAACGAGTGTGTTTTTTGTAACATGATTTTATCTAAAAGCATCTGAGATATGATTTTTACGTTGCCATCCTGAGGCAAGTAATCATATACACGCAAATGAACTACTTAAATAGTCAACCAGTGTGCAGGATTAGATCTGTATACGTATTTCGTTTCAAAATCAAATCATTCAGAAATTAGGCCTTCACAGGCACTTTTTCACGTTATATTCTAAATTAAATGATGTTTACCAAAGCTACAAACTACTAGCATTTCGGAACGACCACTGCTGAGAAGAAATGCCGAAAGAAACTGATTCAAACAGTGTTGGTCCCTATTATGCTAGAAGGCCATTTTTTAAATATACATTTATGTATATTTTTTTATCTGTAAGTACACAATAAAGTACATGGTCAAAAGGTATACTGAAATATATTATGATTGTGATCAAGTGCTGATGAAAGGAATATATATGGTTGTGGTTTGACCATTTGAGTGTGTATGACATACTCGATCTCCATAAATCTAACATAATAGATACCTATGTTACTTTCAGACACTTGAAGATCACAAATCACGTATATGTTTTACAAGTATATGTAAATGTTTTTACGAAACTTTAAGATATACTTTTTCTCTTTTTTATTTCATTAAATCACATTTTCTATGGGGACGTCGCATGATATCATTTCCTTAAACAACTGTCCGTTTCCGCCTTCAGCGCAATTTTGGCAAAATCAATGGATTTCTAAATTTCTTTTATCCTTCCATCTTTTATTAGGTCTTCTATTTCCACTCGGGCGTTGTTAAAATGTTCATCATTTTTTTAATAATAAAATAATTTTAGGTAGTGTATCACACCGCGTTTACAAGATAAAATACAAAATAATAAAATGCAGCTAGTAATCATTAACTGCGCAAGAATAAAATGAAATATTGTGAAATCCCCAGATTCTTTCAAGTGACATCGCTCGCCACCAACAATTATTATTCATTAGACCACCGCCAGCCTTTCATCTCGCCACTCGGGTCGTTATGCCTTATTCAAACCGCTCCTTATGCCCTCTAATTTAGACCTTCATGGTCAGGAACGCTCTCATGCCTCATTTACTTTTTCCAAAAAAAAATGTTTCTGTTATACCTATAGCTCATACCCTTGCATATTTACTATAAATTTCTTTTTTTATTCCGCTGTAGCAGAAATGTTCGTATTTACTTTATTAGTGTTGTATGACATTGTCGTCTCCATCTGTCCGCAGAAGACTACATTTTGTGTCGTAACATTAAAAAAAGTTACAACGAATCAATAATATTGAAGAATCTAGATACGTTCACTTTACTTTTAAAGTCTCGCGACTACGTGTAGTCACTAGCCCAAAATCGATACCGAATACTATTTCCATCCAGTCGTATGTAAATTCGGTTCAAGGTTCTGTTTTCTACTAATACCCACATCATACCTACTTTGTATAAAATACAGTCGCAGGTATACAAACTTTAGATTGAGTTCGCTACGGGCAGCTCAACTAAGATAGGTAAGTATGTTTCTTTGTGAAATGTTACCATTTCAACCACTACTTACCTACTTATTTTAGTAGATAATAAAATAAGGTATAGGTAATGTTTGTAGGGAGTTAGTAGGTCTGAAATCATTTAAGTAAATTTAAAGCACAGTATTGCAGTTTGAAATATTGTAGCAAATTAGGTGAACATAAACAAGACACAAAAGAAGTTTATCTTATAGTATATTCCCACGATAAATAACATGTTATCGTAAACAAATTCTATCGAATTGACCACTATAACATCAAAATAGAGCGAGACTTACTACAGGTCCATTCAGGGTAACTAATTACGCTACTGAATCACTGAAAGTACCCTTAGCATAGGGAAAGATTTCCCATTTGCTAAAGTAATCTGCCAACACGTGAATCAAGTATTATCGCATCAGATTCACCCGAACTTATATTAATTATCCTTATCGCCGCCACGTTATGTTTGATTGGTATCAATATTTAGATAGGTAGAGTAATGGTTTACTCTACCTATCAATATAATAATTTTTGACTACTACTTTTTTTCTAATCTACAACTTTAAGGATGAAAGAAACATTAGGTACGATACGTTAAAAAAATTAAGATTATTCACGATTTTTAAATAATTATCGCGCCCACATGTTGAATATAATATCAATATTGGTTTTTATACCAAGTATTTTCTTCAGAACTTTATTTATTTCATCACAGTAATTATATTACATACTTATCACGTTAAGTATATCATAATCATTATTTAGATACTTATTACTTAGGGATTCATAAAACACATCCAGATTAACAGATACCTCAACACATCAGTTATAGATAGATATTTACACACAATATAGAGTTGGATTTCCTAAACTTCTTGTGTCATGGTTATCATATCAGATATATCATGTTATGTATTACTGCTCCAAGTCATGTTGGTAGGTATTCGATACGGCGCAGTAGTTGTAAAATCGCAGACAGTCAAAGAATCATGGATATTCGGATTCAAAATCACACTACGGATTCTGTGTATCTCACTTAACGAGGATATTCAGATCACAGAATGAATATTCAATGGCAAGGAAGGCTTTACTTCCCTTAGCTTTGTGTTATTCTCATTCGTACGATAAACTAGATACCCACCTTAATCAATATAGATATGAGTACTTATATAAGTTTCTCATTGACTCTCTTATACATAATTACCTTAAATTTCGAATTTCAACACACATACCTACTCACACATATTTTCATAACACAATTGTATTTATTACATTTTAAATACACAATACCTATATATTGCAATCAAGAAGAATGTGTCAATCACAAGTTAAGCCTTTTGGTAAATCATAGCGATATATTTAGATCAACAAGTATTTCCCTTTGGTAAATTATAGGAAATAGGTATTTTCTAAACTAGGTACCTATATTGCATTTTAAATACAGTCGCCTTCCAGACCGTTAGCTAGATTAACATACAAAAGTACTTACCCTATGCTCATAAATTTAATGCAACTAGATTATTCAGATGCGCTCGGGTCGTCTCTCCGCTGTATGAATTTGCGCCATTTTTGTCGTAATTACGTGTTTTACACCCTTTTCATGTGGCGTCAGTTCGGTGTATGAATTTACGAGCGAAGAGGCCACAGATTTCAATGCACATATTATGTTCATACAATGCAAAAATATATTAGCATAATCCCAATGCTATAAATACAAGAGAAAGTTTGTATGTTATCTCTTCGCTCTATTTATTCAACCAATCTTCTTCTTTTGCATAGGAGAATGACATAGACTTCCTTTTATCCCCTAAAAGTAACCGTTCTATGACAGTAAATGTTACCGATTTTGTTATACGATTTGTTGTAGTTATTTTTATACTTATTTATTCAAATTCGTATTTATTTAACTATCTTCAATTTTTTATTGTAACAACTAACATCATAATGATTATTACGGCTAAAATATAATTAATAAATACAAAACAATAACTTTATAACAACACAATCTGCGAGTGTAAGTATACCGCACAATTTCTTTCTTAATAAAAGCTGAAAACCTTGAACATTTCCCCAGGGACGACATCTCCGCAGATGTCACGTCCTGTGTGCATCAGGTCCTATCTCGGACGGTAGGTATGCCGCGGGCGCTCCGCCATGCGTCGCTTTTTGTCGCCAACTAATGAAACTGCAAGATTTCTTGGAACTCCACGTTTATTACGTGTTATTATTGTTCGTGCTCATTGCAAGCTTTGTAATTGAAAGAAATTATTAATATTTCCATTTATGTGTCACAGTCTATGTGCATGAGACAGGTTCTATCTCGGGCGGTAGCGTTCCGCGAGTCCTTTGTGTGCCCACCTAATGAAACTGCGAGATTTTTTTCAGACTCAATGTTCAATTTATTGCTGGAATTAGATTTCATTGCAAACTATAGAAATATATATTTATCATGTCCGGATTATAGTATGTTTTATTTTTAATTTAATTCAAATAAATGTTTCTTACGCAAATTGTGCTATAAAAAAACAATTTATCATGTCATATCCTATGTGCACCAAGCAGCCGGTCGGTAGGTTAGTTGTTTCTTGGATGTTCTGCAATCCTTTATCTAGCTAACTAATGAAACTGTCGGATTTCGTCCGATACCACTTTATATCAAATTATGTGGGTGGAGTATACAATATCTCTAATCCTTGCGTTTTCCTGGATATTTCCACAGCCATAGCCCGTCGGAGGCCAGGGTCCGCTTTCCTACATTTTCTCCACCTCACCGCTTGGTATTCGGCAATAATATAAATAAAATTATATTTATTATCCCAAAATTATTAACTTACCTACTGGACTAGGTAAGTTGATAATTTTGCCTCATAAATCTGAATAAGTATAGGTAAAGCCCCGCCACATTAACCAATGTTAAAACCGCATACCGACCAGCTATCTGTTCTCTAAATTAATTATATTAGACAGAACTACAAAATGCTTTTACCATTGATTCATTTTGTAGGTAACCAAGGTTTTCCAACAATTCTAATGTATATAATACTAGCGTCTCGCCCCGGCTTCACTCGGCTCTAAAACCATTAAAAAGTAGCCTATGTCACTCCTGAAGGTTTCAGCTATCTCTGTGCCTAATTTTATCAAAATCGGCAATTACAAACAAAATAACAAAAATACATATCTTCTCTCTTTATAATATTATTATTATAGGTATTAGTATTAGATGGATGGAACCTAGTAGATCAAGAAACACGGCTATCAATATAAGCAATTTCATGTTTATTCCACAAACATGTCAGCTATACAGCTAAACGTTGCCTTCTAGTTTCGCAACTCTTGGCTCTGTCTAGTCCATACGAGATAAGATCGTGATTTTGTGTTCTAATTGAAACGGTCCCAAAGCGCCATAAAAACGTTCTAATATAGCTTTGAATATCCCAGTCTTCATCTTCATCTATGCCTTGGACATTATTTAAAAAAAAATATTGTCCAATTGCTTCAAAAGTCAAAATTTCATTACAGAAGGAATTATTGTTCCCATGAAACTCGTTAACGGGACCAAAATTATAGCAAAAGCCGGACAGTGAAAGGCAGCTAATACCAAAGGCAATTTGTCACTAGAAATCTCCGTTGTTAGCTAACATTTAATACATACATAAAATGTGCTATTGTACATTATGTTCTAAACTAAACACATTACAAATGTATTAGCCAGTTACACTGTTAACAAAACATATTCAAATGTACCTAATTGATCTGTACAATTAGCTACAATTTGCCAGAATTATGTCGACAAATCTTATTTATTCATCTGATTTTTGGGCAAGAACATTTTCCATAGTTACATTTTGCATAGATAAACTGTGTCAATGACCAGTATTTTGAGAAGAAATTGGCAATGGACATAACTGTCTCTGTGCCTGTGTTGTCGTGAAATAAGTAAATTGACCACAACGTGATATGCCCGCAGATCGTAAAATTCATGATTCCTCAGACAATTTTCACAATGGCTAAAGGATTATCTGAATCTAGATACCAAAACTTCAATCTCAACTGCTTAGTCTTTTGTTAACTAAAACAACTTGTGAAATTCAGTAGAAAATCAACAAAGCGACCGTAACGCAAACACACCAAAAATATATTTCAAATATCATACACGTTTCTTTAACTTTGAAAGAACGTCGTTTATGAAGTCTGTAAATCAATGGTATATCGATAATTTCGTCGCTAATATTAATAGAAAGAGCCATGCAAAAGGAATGAGAAACATTATTCAGTACCTACTGATAAATAATAATAAAATAATAAATAATAAATATATTAGGACAAATCACACAGATTGAGCTAGCCCCAAAGTAAGTTCGAGACTTGTGTTATGGGATACTAACTCAACGATACTATATTTTATAACAAATACATATATAGATAAACATCCAAGACCCGGGCCAATCAGAAAAAGATCATTTTCCATCATGACCCGACCGGGGATCGAACCCGGGACCTCTCGGTTCAGTGGCAAGAACTTTTACCACTGCGCCACCGAGGTCGTCAAATGTATGGTAAAATGATGTATGGGCCCTGTACCTATAACAAGTACATATATTTCGTAGTGATCGGAGTATTTATTTTATAAACTGGCCTGTATATAAATTGCTGTATAATAGGGAAGAAAACACAGATATAAAATATTGGTTTGACAAATTAGCTGTTAATTGGGTAACCTAAATTAAATGCGTATTCGTTTAATTAGCTAACGATTGTGGTAAAAGTCGTAATTAGTTGAATGAACACCACCCTCAACAGCACAAAGCATTTATTCTGACTACAATGAAATTTAGAATTTTAAAATGAAAATACTTTATTAAAACTACAGCTAAATGATTTTGGTTGACGGAATACAGCAGGTTTCCAAAACTTATAACCTAAAATAAAAACTTTTTTCCCATACAAGTTGACCGGTCAGGGTTAATTACAGAAAAAAAAATTGGCAAAAAAAAACAAACAATGTGAAATACTTGAATGTATTATTACTTCACTCAATTTTTCAAATTAAAATAAGTACCACATCCACTTTAAATTATCTGGAACAATGTAAAACACAATTATTCTCATAAATTAAAAATGGCCGCTGTGCAATGGCTACCTAACTCATTTCGCTTGCCCAGAAAATAAAATATGGCCAATTACGTTTTAATAACAGAGACAAGGTAGGCATAATGAAAATCGCCGTAAAAAAATTCATCAGTATTCGCTCCAACGAGAAACTTTTTCGAAGTAATTTTCCCGAATAAATTAATGGTTACCGTTTAGTCGGAGTACCTACTAATAAAGCTATTCAGAATCGACTTTGTACTTTTTACAGCAAATGTTTATTTTCTCACCCTAATCCACTTCGATTCATGGCATAATCAGTTAAATTTAAAGTAACTTATGAAATTACATTCAAGCTTAGGCAGTTTAAGTAATAAATTATTAGCATTACTTACAGCCTAGCAATGTATTTTGGTGTTTGGTATTCTCTCTTTGGATTTGTGTCAAAGCATACGAGTACCTCAGTGTTTGCCACATTTAGTTTCAGTTCAGGTTGCTGTTCTCAAGCGACTCCTTCCGCCATTTAGAACCACACATTCGAGCATCGCACCAGTCTCCATCTGTCTGCATCCGTCAGTAGCGTACCTATGTAGGATGGCAGTCAATCTAGTGTACCTATCTCTGATGCTGTTTGACAAGTTGCACAGAAAGAACTAAGGCAATACCGATGGTGACGGGGAAATTTTAGTATCACCAATAGCAACCTTACCATGGAATCCAAGTTATAGTATTAATGACTTTCAGGACTCAATTCAGCCCTATAATCAATACAATGTAAGAAATTAATGAGATCTGATAATCTCCGAGGAGGAAACATAGGCCACAGAATAACAAGGCGATCTCAGATCGATATAATTAAACAGAAGAGATGTTGCCAACTTGGCCAGACTATCTGAACAAGAATATCGAACATACAGAGAGAAATGAAAGTAACGCATACATATATTTTGATAGTTCATACAAACTTAAAATAATTAACCTGGTTCCGCCACCCATCTCAAAAATTTGTAAAGTTGAATGAAATGGTGTTATTCCTTCGAACACAGTGCAGTTAAGGAAGAATTTATTTACGTACTTATCAGCAGGTTACAGTAGGTAGCCTAAAGGCTACCTTATCATCCATTCCGATGACAGAAAAATATATTAGGTGCAATGTATGCTCAAGGTTTTTGCGCGTGCACGATTAATTTAAAGACTAATCCTATTTCTGACACTAATCATTTTCTTCCTGTAGGCATTCTATTCTGTTCGTATTTTGTGACGAGAGTGTCCGTGACCGACTGGTCCACATACATAATCGTAATAGCTCTACTTATGGCTTCTTCTTTCTAGTTTTTCATCTAAGCCATATTCCCAGGTTATTGTGATTTCTAGCTTAAATTTTTATGCAGACTTTCAAATACAACCTCGACCAGGAAATCGAATAATTGTTTTTAGGGAAATCATTGGATTTTAGGGCATGCTGGCTAGGGCTAGGTTGTATTAATACACCAATTTTAATTAAAATGAGTAAGTAGTAATAAGTAGCCGGACTCCTCTTCTTGACCATATTTCTATATTTAGACTCCGACCATCTGAAGCAATCTAATATTTTGTTCGATTCATGGCACTCTTTTGTTATCAATATCCGAATTTTATAACAGGAAATAGACCAATATATCAGAAATAAATGTTCTAGTGACCTTTTAAAATTATACTTTGAGCAAAAGTCTGTCCATACTCTCCTATATTTCTCGACTGGGAGCACGTAATGCACACTAAAATTGCTCTTGGTCTCTTTTATCTAAGTTTCAAAAAAAAAAGTATCTAAGTAAAACTATGATATTTGCGTGAATAACATTTGCAATTTCCACTACCCATTGCTAATTAAGTTATAAGTTACAATATTTTACACGAAACTTTCACTGTTTTACGTTGTGTGGATGTGTCACATCAAGACTAGTTTATAATAATTTCGGCTGACTCTAATGGGTGAAACAATTAAGTGTCAAACAATCACTTGTTAATAAAAATGATGTTATTAACAAGTGATTGCTTGGCGCACGTAAACTCGATGAAATACTACTCGATTTATCAGTAAATCGAGTAATCGTATACCTAGAAACTGAAAGTTCATCGGACAGGGTAGCGTGCGACGCTGGCACCGCATGCTAATGCTGAATGATGTAATCCATCGATCCGCTGCCGGCTCGGACTACTGTTTGCTTGCCCTGGCTTTAACGGGATTCATTGTGGACTGCTGACTTTTTAAAACTTTGTGTATTAAGTACCCCTTTTTTTATGTACGTTTTCATTCGCGAGATCTTTATAAACTATTTTTTTAATAAGCCGTCATGATCCCACTGAAAAACCGCCTCTACTCTTTCCATTCATTTCTATCTCGAGCTTTGGCGATCCAGTTTGTTGGCGTTTGTCGTTTCATCTCATTCGCCGGAGCCATCCAACTTAGGTTTTCATATGATGGAGCCTATATATGGGGAGAGTAGTATTTTAACCATAGTTCCATCGCATCGGCGAGTGGGCATTGAGAACTGTTATGTAACTGAAAATCGGCAAGTTTTAAGTTACGTCTTCAACCAACAGGCAAAAAGATCTCGGAGTCGCGAAATTCAGCGAAGTAAGCTTCGGATCATATAGGTAAAATTTAAATTCTAATAGTGGCAGAAATTAAAGACTCTACGAGTTGCGCGACATAGGTACTTTAAAAAAATAAAAAACTGTAATAATTAGGCCTCATACATACATACATAAAACCGAAAGCAAAGCACCTTACCGTTGACGCTACGTTAAGAGCGCCTAATTGACGTGTCAAAACCCTCCCTCCCTCGAGGTTATGTAGTCATAAGCAAATGGAAAGCCTACTCATCCAGGGACAGGCAACTCAAAGTGCGCCCTGTAAATTATTCAGCACACCTGTTGTCACATGTTCTCGCACGTTCCTTAGGGAACTCGTCTCTTGGTGAACTCTTTTCGTATGTAAATTGCATGGGGCTACTTTTTTCCTCAAGAAAATATTCTCGTGCAATGCCCCATTCAATACAAAGTTAGGTTAAGCAATGAACCGTATCATCCACAGTTGAATAAGGCTCACATTTCATAAAATATTTATGTTAAACTTATTTATATTTTCACAAATGCAAAGAAAGTCAAATTGGAATTCCTTGTTTCACCAACGAATTTGTTATTTAAGAGTTATATTGATTATAGATTTTACTTTTATCTCTTTGCTGTAACTACAATATTTGATACTAGAATATATTATATATACTATACTAGGAAAACATTTACTCGGAAGGCTTTCCTTTATCTACCTACTTAAAAACTAACCAAAATAACTCTTACTAAAAAAATTATGGAAATATCTTTCGTCTGCTAATATTTCAGCCAACATTTTTTTCGGCCAGCAAGTTTCAGCAAAATCATGCAATATACTGATCGATTGACCTTTCCCATTTGATAAAAAGAAAAAATTATAAGTAATTCGACATTTTATCCATGGCAAAACGGTGTCTAATCAGACATGTAAATAGTGGAGTTTATTTCATCGTATATTTTCAGTCCGTTCATATTCATAGTCTGAAAGGGGTTACTGAACTCCAGATTTGTGAACTGAATACAAATAAAGATTTCTATCTTAATTGACGCCATTTTTTATTTTTTATAGCCATTACAACAATGAATAGAATGGCTAAAGTATTCCCGTTATAAAGTTAGAGTTTGTACCCAAAATTATTTTAAAAAATATTATTTTTTGCCGAGATAAACAAGTAATAAATAGGAATGGTTCATAACACAGCCACATGTGGTTGAAATTTATTAACAAATGCAGCCAAAATGGCCGTTCAAATTGTGAGACATAAAAAATCATTACGCCCTCAAATTTATCGCAGTCTGAAACAAAATGAGATTATTCATGTTGAAATAACGTCTTTTGAAAAGTCAAACGACGTTATTTCCACATGAATAATCTCAGATACTACTTAAAATTTCCTGTAATTAAAAACTACATTTTATAAACATTTGATTGAACAAATTGTCGGATCACTGTGCACATATTTTTCATGACTTAGCCATCTTCACACTTTGCCTTCGTAAGGTGAGTCAAGGTGAGGAAATTTCACATAAAAATATCATATGCAGCCAATACATACACAAATCTGCCGCAGTAGGAACAGAGAGGGAATAAAGCACGTATTTTATATGAAAAGGAAGACCCTTAGGTACCAATTCTCAAACTTTTGTACCTACATAACCTTCTTTTACTCAGGAGTGTTGTGGGTTTACATAATGAGTGAGGGAAAAAAACCTTTTCTATAATCGCGTGTTTCCAACTACATTCAAGTGCTGCGACGTCGCGAAGGTAAAAGACCGGGGTCAGCAAAAAAAATCATCCATGGGCTGGTCCTTTTCTAGTACTGGAACCAAAAGCCTGCGGCAGAAGTGTTCAGGTTCCTTGGTTTCTTATTGAGCGCTACTTTTGTATTGTAGGACTCAAGGTTTGTGAGAAGCTGCAGCTAACAACTCTGAGGGAAACTTTCCCAGTGTTGCCTAAGCGAATATTGCAAAAGTTTCGGATAACAATTTGTTTTTCCCGACACCTGACAGAAAGTCGGTGTAATTTGTAATAAGTTTAATTTTTGTAGTAAGATTGTGACAGTATTGTTGTTACATGAAGTTTTATAAATTATTTCCATTTCACACTTACCTACACTTTCAAAACCTTATTGATTCACTTTATAATTGGTCCTAATTTATGTAAGTTCATTATAAATTAGGACCAATTATCGTACTATTATTAATAGATCTATCTATACTATAATTTCATTAGATAATTATTTAGGTAATTAATCATCATCTTATTAGCATTAGGTATAATGTACCTAATAATTTTCAATCGATTTGGAAGAACATTTTCACTAAACATTAAATAATGTATATTATCAGTATGTTAATAACCTAATTGACATACTGATAATATACATAATATAATATGTATATACTAATACTATTTGTATATGATAATTATTAAAAGTTAATAATCAAATCGCATAACACCAATGTAATATGAAAGTGAGTGTCTATCAACATCGATTATATGACAGAACTGGCATCTTTGCTTTGAATGCAAATAGGTCGATGTTTGCCGCCACTCACTGTTGTTTGTCGCGGGTGACGTCCATAACCCATTTCAGCTAAAAGGCTCCGACCGAAACTTTTTACAATAACGTCACTAATGGTCCACTTCTTTTGTTCAGTAGAATTTTATAGTACCTACACATTTCCTCTAAAGAGGTTCACCTCTTTAGTATATTTTTTTAGGTCTATCCAGAAGGCAAGGACCATAGACGTCTGTGCATGGTTCAGTATAGACAATGTTAGGTATAGGTATAGTATATATGGTATAGGCTTTCACACAGCCTCACACGCAGAATAGTACCTACCTACTTTTCAAATTTAATCAACATACAGTTGTTTTAAGTATACGCTAAGTTTAATAATAATCAGTTTTAATTTTATAATCTTCATAATCCAAATTCTTTATTCGACTTAGATGATATACCTACATTACTTAATGCGGACTTCAATAGCGCAGGTGAAAAGTGGTCTTATATAGACTTTTCAATCAATTGCAACAGCCAATCCCTCGGAAATAAAGGACAAACATTATCAATATAATAAAATACAATATGCAATGCTGTAATAATGAATGAAGAAATTCTGAAGAATAAAAAAGGCTGGTAAAGATTCGTTAACGATGGATTACTATGAGAAAAAAGAGCACCAAAATGATGAATTGTTAGTGACAAACAAGCGGCCTCTTCGCTGGCGAAAAGCCTCGGAAATATCATCGACCCCTCCTTTTTTTATACGGATAAAATTGTTTCGTTCTTTCCAATTAGCATAGCAGACTATCAAACTTTGCCTTTTCAATACTTTTATTAGATATCTCTTAATTTTTTTCTATGTCTCTGGCGTCTCCGAATATATTTTTGCATTTATTTTGAAATAAAAATTCAGGGAAAGTATCGTCTTTTATAAATATCGACATACATGAAGGGCTAGTAATAAAGCTAATATAAAATACTTTACTTATAATATGTACAAGTGTGGATAATACAAATTATAAATGCGAAAGTCTGTCTGTTAGGTAATCTTTAACGGCTAAACCGTCGGTTTTGATAAAATTTGGGATAGTTTAAGTTGATGACCCGAGGACAACATATACTACCATATTTACATCCGTACCGCGTCCGTACCAACAATAAACGTTGAATGATGAAAGAATTTAACAATTTTATATTTTAGTTAAAATAACTTTTTTAATTGCTTTTGAATATTAAAGAATATTCTCAACGTTTCGTCGCATTCAATTCGGTATTCAATGCTATGAAATTTTCTCATTAAAATATACAAGCAAGTGATATCGAATTCTGTCCGACTTAATCAAGCGCGGTACAATATCATTGCGCATCCCATACGTTGCAATACACTGGCCGTTTGTAAATAAATAATAAGCTAGTTTCAATCTAGTCATCGATTTTTTAAAGTATACCGCCCATGATGATTTAAGCTTAAGTATTTATTTAATACATCTCATTCATTAATTATTGTTCTCCAATTTGATATAGGCACCACATCTGTGAAGGCACTTAAAAGTTATTTGTATACCTAATGCAACTTGTCCATAAGAGTCGATGAAAGTATAAACAATACGCAATGTTGTATTCTTACGTTTTGACACTTTTTTATCCAAATAATTTTCGCATTTAATATTTAAGAAGAAAACGCAACATGTGTAGGAAGATGAGAGACTAATAAACAGACTACAGACTGTAATGGAAGATCCAGGAGAAGGCCAATGTGTCTCATGACTCACTGGGGGAAAACGTAGTAAGTAAGTACATATATATAGGTATATGGGTAGGTAGGTATCACGGTACCGACATAGAACTGACCACGGCAGATGGCAATCAAACATAAACTATTTCATCACTTGCTCGCATTTCTGACAAGATTTACTAAATAATAATCTCGCGGTGGAGATTTGCTGGGATAAGTTATACGGTCAATTTATATACACCTACACTTTCAGTATTAAGTTTACTGTAAGGAAGGATATTTTTATGGTGAGTATTTAGGGAAAATGTTATCCTACTTTCATCTATGGATGGATTGTCGATCTACATAATATGTTCTGTTCATGCCACCACCCGCGACGTGTGTAATGAGTGTTAATCATAATATGTACGTACGTACAGTCGTACATACGTACATACGTACATATTCTGATTAAATACAAGTACCTATACTGGTGACAAAGGATTAGACAGTCATTACTTTAACGTTTGCACGCGTTTAATTTCATCAGTTTCTTGTCAGACTTAAAAATCAGTTTCTTGTAACAGTTAGCTGTCAACACTAGGTGCTATCAACCAATCTTGACCATTATATATGGTATTGCAATGGCAAAAAATTTTGTTCCTTTAAAGTCCGTATTCTTTACTTTCTTGACAGACTACCTGAAACAAAACTTTACTGAATGCATATTGTTCCTTCCATTGTAAGACACTTATTCAAAGTTTGTATTTGTTAATTTTGCCTCGTATTATGTTTCCATCATTTTTAAATTCCTAATCATACCTAATCTCGCCCTAACTTCGAGTGACTTGCGCATTGGTTTATGTAAATGTGTGTATATCGTGATATCTTACATCAGAAACACCGCTATGTGTGCCAAGGTCGGTATGTCGGTGGGGAAACCTCGCTCAAGGAGCCACAGTTTTCAGGATTAGAGAAAATATATTATGAACCTAAATCTTAATTAATGTAGGTTAATTATAAAAACAAATGTGGGCAAATGCCTATCTCAACTTTAATCTTATCACTCTTAGGTATATATATCCTTTTGGAAAACTTAACCTGTGAGATAAATACGGACTTGTAAATTCCTGAACACAAAAATGATTTTTTTTAATACGTGAATTTTACAAAATGTCTCATTGAGTTGAGACCCGATGAGACATTTTATACCATCGCAACAGCAATCACACCGCAATATCACGGTTTGAAGTTAGAGGTCTGGTCTGAGGTGACGCGTGACTCGTTAGTTATTGGCCTTTTCCTATTATTTTTCCACACGTGTTCACAAACGTGACCCACGTACGAAACTCGTCCAATCTGCGAATCTCAAGAAGAAGCTCAGCCCAGGCGATGTCTTGAAGCTGACAAATTACCCGAGATTTGATAAATGGGACTAGAAGATGGTCTGTTGAAAATCAATCATATTGTGATAATGTTTGAGTTCTGGATTTCATTTCGGCACTTGACTAATTTAGTCGTACATCGCGCGCCAAATTGAACCCTATAATTTGAAGCTGAAAGGTAAAGACATAAAAATAAATTTCTTTATAGAAGTCTTAAAATTCCAATTTTATCTAAATAGTAATTATATCTAAACGAATCTATACGAATCTCGCTGGATTTTGTGCAATCATTTGATACTTATATAGGTAACTAGGTATTAACATAGTTTAGAGATATTATCTCTGTAATTTCTAAATATTTATAATTATATATCTATAACTATGTCTACATACTTAAACCGACTTCTGTTGTACAAACAAATATTCAAAAATTCTCAACAAAAATATTTCTTTGTCTATCAAAATGAGAACATCAAACATTACCGCGGTGGATGATTTTCCTCAAGATATATTACCTCTCTCTTAGGTTACGAATACATAACACAAAGCAAAGACGTTACTTGATTCATTTTCCTGCCAGCTGCGAAATGGAAGTCGTTCATAAACACTTTTTGCCGGATCATGTAACGGCATCCCTTTTACTGGCTACCGAGCAAACGCCAAGTCTGTATGTAAATGTCGGTTCGGATTTATTTAATATTCCATAAGTAATGAAACATGAAATGAAAACGCTCGACGAACCTTCAACTTAAAATGTTACATCTCTTATTTTTGTATATTTAAACTGGGAAAATCGCAACCGTGATACACGATTTGTTTACGGCCAGTATTATTTTATTTTGTCGGAAAACATTCGGTGGAAAAATATCTTATTATAAGAATATTTGAATTCTGAAGACCATTTACATGTTCTCGCCAAAAATGCTTTTTTGTTAAGTAGGTAATTATATATTAAACAACTAATACCTACAGAAAAAATATATTTATCCCAGTTTATTCCCATCTATTATTTGGATTTGCGCCCGACATTTTGGTAAGAAATTGGAAAATACTGGGCATAAGCCGACCTCTGTCATTCACACAATAAACCTTCCCGATGTATGTAACAAAAATAAAGACAGAGACATTTTCCTGACATTACCAAAACACTTCTAATATTGCCAGAATATGACGTGCTATTATGATATTCGACGACAGCGTCATCCTCGTAGCGAAAACCAATATTTGTTCGACATTTATTTTTATTTGTTGTTGTTTCGTTTATGAAGACATTTTAACTCATTCATTCATTTTAATTTTTTCAATTCACTGAAGTGGTTATGGTCCAATGGTGAAGACCCCTGCCTGTAATTAAACGGTTCTAAGTTTGAATCCTATTCCACACAATGCATATTTTCCTGAGTCTTGTTCATAGTAGGTACCAACACCATTTACTTTTAATGATGGATAAGGTCGTGAGAAATCTTGCACACTGGTCGACTGTTTTGTTCACTAGTGTTTAACACGAGTTTTAGTAAATATGATTATATTGTTATACCTAATAGAATAAAACACTCGATAAAAATATACATATATCCATCATATTATCCAACGAACTTAGTACATTACCTATATCTCGATAATCTAATTTGTTGACTTTTCTACTTACTAATACGTATTGATATTTAGTAGGTATATATTCAGAAATGTCTGTAAATCAAAAAAATATTTAATAAGTAAAAACAATCTAAATAAAACAAAATTAAGATTGCGAGCATCACTACAAAGCCCATCAGCTATGACAATATTACCTCTAAAGTTTGTGTAAAGACAGCAGAGGGAACAGTTGTTGTCGAGACAAAAGTTTTGTCATACGTAAGAGCCCCTTAACGGGGCCCTTAACTTGAGACACGGAAATGTGAAAACATGGAAGCACGCAAACAATTTATTTACATTAAAATTACAAGGCAACTATTACCAAAAATATAATATAATTATTTTGTATTTAACACATATTGATATGATTTGCTTCTTATTTGAGGAAAATCCTGGGCATAAAGTGAGAATCTGAATATCGATCTGAAAATTGTATTATTTATCTGTTATTTATCAAGTAGGTACCTACTTATAGAACTAGTTAAAACCAGTAGTAGACTATCGTTCAATTTATATATAGACTGGCGGCCCGTGCCAACTTCTCTCGGGTAAAACGATAATAAATTTACACCTAAACCTTCCTCAGGACTATAAAAAAACCCAAATTAAAGTCCTTTGTGTAGTTTTAAAGATCATTGGCATAGACAGACAGCGGGAAGCGATTTCGTTTTATACTATGTAGTGAGACATCAATAATTCAGGTGACAACTGCTTGGTTTGAATAGTTTTTGTTTAACTGTGTAGTTATTTGGTCGATATTTTCCGTCCCTTCCATTTTTAGGACTCTATGTATCGAGTCGAGTGGTCTTTTAGTCAAGACGCTGTTCTAAAAAGGTAACATGTTGCCTTAATGCTTCTATACATAACATAAATAGCCGCGTTTTAGCTGTGTGGGCTTCTTCACAGTTTGTTTCCTTCTAATCTATTGAAGTTTTATCTGATTATTTAATATAATAGTTATCGTATCATCCATTGACATACCATTGTATGTAATTCTTAATCAATTATTTAAGCTATATTTTGTTCATTAGGTAACTATTATTAATACTAGAATGTTGGAAAATGTTTCAGCGTACGTACATGTACTTATGCGTGTTTAAAACGCGATTATGTGATGATATAAATAATTTAATAAGTATTATACATTTGCCACAAAAAAAGTATTTTTATAGCCTGTATTATGTGTCCACCTGCTGGACAGAGGGCCCCCCTTTTGTCTTCCAAACAACAAATACAAAATAGATTAATACTTTTTAAATTTAAGTATGTTATATACAGGGTTACTGGTATCAAAAGCAAAACCTCCTAAAGACTAATTGGGTACATCAAAACAATCAACTTTTATTCTACTTTTCGTGACTCGTTCTTTTTTTTTCATATAAAAAAATACAATTTAATTGGCGATTCTACACATCTTAACTCTATGTAATAGCTGAGCAACACGAGACAGTACAGTAGCGTTATGTAGCGGAATCAAACATAGAGTTAACGTATTATAGAAACGACATTAAAATGAAAAAAGGTAAATTTTTGTATTTATTAGTTTAAAAAAAGTCGTAGAACAAAAGATGTGTCTTTATGAGCCTTTGGAAGGTTATGCGTTTGATTCCTTTCATTTGCAAATTATTTTAATGTGTTTTATAAACATCTTTTTATTCTGCATTCTCCTTAATTTGTATTCAGACGGAGGGAAAAAACATCTTCGGGTCACATTACACAATTTCATTATGTAGATAGCTTTAGCGTTTTTGTCCCTTTGGTCTAACTGAACCTGTCTAAGCCCTTTAACACTGGAGCCGTATCAATTACTCGGAACTAAAGCCTCTTTTACTATTTATTCTCCTTTATCTATAAACTTCTTTAATTCAGAACTTAAAATAATTAACTTTTCCTGTGTAGTAATTTTTACGTCTGGGTTCACGTACCTGTACCTGTAGGTTACACGTTTGGTATATTCGTGTAGAAAAATAAAACTATTTTTTTTGAACTTTCAAAGTTGTTATAACTTTTTCTACAATAAAATTTAAATATGAGTGCAATAGTGTATCCTAATGCTCCGTAAGGATTCACAGGACCAATGCTTGTTAAAATTCATAGTAATAATAAATTTCGATGAATTGGCACATTACAGTCTCAATTTCGTGTTTGTGTATCAATCGAATCTAATGATTTTTCCACTTCAATTAAGAAGTTTTAACTGTTTACTTCCTATATCCTTACAATATTTGTATAAACACTTCTGTAACCTCTAATCTTATTTTACTCAACATTATTTCTTGGGTCGAGTTCGTTTCGATCAAATTTCTCTTCGAGTCTAAATTGAGGGCTAAAATCCCTCGGGAACAACTGTATCTTTTTACATTATTATATCGGATAACAGAAACGAGGAACAGGGCCACTCAAGGTATCAGAAAAAGCTCTCTAAAGCGCCCATAAAATACATCGGTAGCAATAAAAAGCAAGATCGTGAAACGCCATAGTACTGAAGTCTATTTGCAAAGCTTCTGTCGGGTTCAACACGATGGTACAGGAACATCTTTAGAAAATTAAATTACATGGTAGGCACATTTCTTGAGAAACTTTGTGTCAATTTACACGCGATATATGTGTAGTGGAATATGTGTTTTTTTTTATTTGTATTAGATGTTATTTTCTTAGACCGTACATAAAGATTTCGAGATACTTATAAAATAAAATTCTTTTATTGCTGAGACACATATAAATACAAATTAAAAATATTATTATATCTATAAATAGGTACCTACTTAGGTACTTAATAGTTATAATAAGTGCCATGAACTCAAAATAAACCAATGCATTAAAAGCAATTAAAAATTATTAATAACCATCGGTTAGCTTTCCTCATATAATTATGATGGACACCACAATAATTGTGATCAACGAACCCAAGATTGTCCCAGTATGGACGTCGTTGAATACATTATTAAATTCACGGAAGATGATGTCACATCTGATTTTTCCATGGTTATTTTTACAATGTCAATGTGGAACATGCGACAGTAATATTACTCATTAATACTTTAATTCCCATGAGTATAAAGTTCAAAATCATTGCGCATTCCCGATGTCAACTACTCAATTAGAAATAATGTCTCAACGTTAACTCTGTACTAAATTAGTCTCGATTTGCCGATCTATATTTAGAACGACGTTTATTTTAAGCCTACTCCATTCTGAAACGGTCAAACGTTGGATGAAACTTTAAAAGAGGCACCTATTTACTCAATAGATACCTGCCCTGTAATAGTAGTAATAGCTTACTATGGCGGCAGCGTATATCGCCTTGTTTTACAATAAATAATTTTATTTACTACCTAATAGGTAGTGGTAGGCACGTTGACTTTTTTTAATCTAGCTCAAATTGCAAAAAATGGGGTCCACCGACGACGGTTTGATTTTAACTTTATGGCTAAATTTTATTTACATGTACAAGACCTCTGTACAAGTCAGAAAGGATACCAAATTGTAAAATATGTTATGTAGTCAAAATATTTGGGTATAAGAATTTTTGCACAAATCAAGACGTGTTTCACTCACGAATCAACCTATGGGTTTAAGTAGATTATATCTTACTGGTATAAGAAATATTATATACTTTTTCCGGTTGTCAGTTAATATTAAGTGTACAGCTATAAAAGCCCCTTACTCAAGTTTATTTATATACCATACGGAAATGTTAGACCCGAATATACTGCGGACAAATGAAAAAAGTCACGCAACGTGTAAACTATGGGTTTCGCAAACATTCTGATGTAGATAAGTAGGTATCATAATCTTCATGTAGGTAATTGCCTGCTTTGTTATTTGGTTTGTTTTTATGTTGTGCAATATCATGGTAACTTATCGATATAACAATAATTGGACAATAACACCTGTATAGTACATTTTAATGATCTGTTTGTTGATGATTTCAATGGATATTAAATGAAATGATGACTGATTATTGACAACCAATCGTTTTTTTATTGAAAATTTTTTTATTTGGGAATTTATTATTACCATTCACGTCTTTCTAATATAAAACCACATAGACGTAAAAGTGCACATCATTTTTTCCATAACAAACTCCCGGTATATTTTCTTTTACAATGAGGAAAACAAGAAAATAATATTTTTTTATGATTCGCACACCTCGGCACGGTGCTGTCCCCCAGGGAACGTCGCATTCCAATATAGCAGCAAACATATAATTTCATGTGGAAGCAGATTTTTCTCTATGTGCTGTGTTCTCAATAAAAAGTTAAATACTTCACTATATACAATTATAAAAAATATAACAAACGAGAACTCTATACTAAGTAATATATAGTACTACTTATTAAAACGATACGACGAATTATTGCACAAAATTATAGTACGGAGTAAATGAGCATGAAGGATTGATTACTTTAGTATGGTACGTTGCTGATTCAACTTCATACCATCAACAAACTGCGATGAATAAAACTACGAACTCGATCGACCAGCAATATAGCTTTAAAAAGCAATATATTTGCAAGTTATCGCACCATAAAAAGCTCAACTTTGAATATTATTACGAATATTCTTGGAAATTTATGACAACGAAACTCCGTTTACTTTTATATTCACATTTTTGAAGTGACAAATATATACGTGTGCAAAAACTTTTATTTATCTTGAATTTTCAGCTATTACGACACAGATGTTCTTGCGTTTTTATTTGTAGACTCATTTTCTTTTCCTCGATCCGCTTTCCTATATATTTTCCACGTGTCGCAAGTCTTTGGTATTCATGTGCAACTACGACTATCTTAAATAAGTACTATTTTATTAAAGTTGTTACAAATATTAGCAAGCGACGATAATTATACCAATATTAATCGGATTTGAAGAAATAATCTACACGCGGGCTCGAGAACTAGGATACCATATAACAGTGATAATAAATTAACAACCAGTCGACAAAACCGCAATATCGATTTGGGCACTTTTATTCTTGGGGTCATCGCGCTGTAAATACTAATAATATGCTAAAAAATGCCTATACCGTTATATTTATTTTTCATGTGTTTATTTTGTTAACTAACTTTTGGATTCTTCACGGTGAAATAAATAGAAATTGAACTACCTTTATGATTTGTTCAAAACAATTTTTCCTACAATTCTGTGAATTCTATTAAAATTATTACTATCAAAATCGTGTAGAATGTGAAACAGAGTCACGCGACAGTCGGGGCTCGGGGTCAACACTCGGAGACAAAGTAAAGGTTAACATCGAACTTTATCAACACATCGATAATCATCAATTTGTTACATCGAATAATAAAAATCATTTGTCCTTTGCGTCGGCAGCGGCGTTACGCTCGAAAAATCATAATGAATAACATAGATTATTGATGGATACGGGCCACTGTTTTTTTATATCGCGATTTATATTATTTGTCATTAGAAGGTGTATTTCTTACCATGCCAATTTAATTCTAAAACTTAGACACTCTTATTCTTAACGTGTCCACTCGATTAAGTTTGTCTGGGCCAATACAACGTCACTAATACAGCACTATCTATAGCATAATATAGGACCTTCAGTATATGGATTATTATGTCCTGTTAATGTTTTTCCGATTGAGTAGCCACTTATCATCCAAGACCAGTTAAGCAGCTAATTTCCTGCCCGTCGAAAATAACTACTCACCAAATGACAAACGGACGTATTTCTTCACTGTCATTAATAAAAATGTGATCAAAAGCTGTTTATGCCCCGCCTTAGGTAGGAGGTATCAGGTAAAAAATCCAACACTGAGATTAAAAATTAAAAACTGTTTGGAGTTTCGATATTAATAGAAAGACATTAAATAATTAACAAAAAAGTAATATGATAAATAACATTTATAACAATAAAAAAATCAAATCAGCACAGCAAACATTATTTAAAACATTGCACTTTTTATATTAAATGTTAATAAAATGTGCTAAAAGATTTTCACATAGTTATGTGAACGTTCCTACAGACGACTAATATTTTTGCAATATCGAAATGGACGCTACCTATATATATTTTGTACACTCGAACTCTTGTTACATACAATTCGCCTACAATACTGTTAGTAAATTGGGCCGACCGACCAAAAAACGACACTGCCGTGGTTATTTATAGTCGTCACGTTATCGAATATCAATAAAACTGTAGTTCTTTTTATCGCTTTGATAAGTTTGAACTTTTTTTATTCCCGAAAAATTCTTAACTAGGTAGTAGCTGAAATTATGGTGGCGACCACGGCTTCAAATTTAGGCAAGATTATCAAATGGTAATCTATACCCACGTATTACAATAAAAAACTACAATATTGGTTAACAAATCTTTGAGCCAGAAAATTCCCTGGTTTCATTGAATGGTTCAAAACTAGTATTTTTTTATTTTGTCGGCAGGGTCGGTTTTTGTGAAACTATGTGAAGACCGGCCAATATTGATTTCGACCGTTTCGTGTGCCGGTCGCGTCCGCACTTTGCGGTACCACGACCTACGCAAAGTAAAGATAACGCAGAAAGAGTTCCTGTCCCACGCTACAGTTTACTTTTTACATAGCCTTCGTAGATGTAGCCCTCAATGTCACATGTCGCACGATCACAGGCACTCTGAAGACAAGTCAGGGGAGTTGACAGGGGCCATATATCTCCACCAGAGGTCTCTAATCGGAATAGCTATTCCGATTCGAAAATAAGAAGATTTTAGAAACTCAAAAGTTTGCGCAATAAGTGCTAATTTAGAAGAGATTTTCTTACATTATATGAATGTGAATAAATGAATTAATCAACTTTGGTAACATAAAACCTGCTCATTAAGTAATGTTGACATAAACGCGGCTGCGTTTCGTTTCTTTTTGCCTTTACCAAAGATTAATCTCTACTTATGAGACAATTGATTTTTTCTTATTGTAATTTAATTAATGCAAGTGCGATTTCTGTACTTCATACATTTTACGCAAAAAACGACAGGTATCCCTCTTTTCCTGTGAATCCAATAAGAGATAACGAACACACAGAGCGAAATTTCATTATCTTAGTCGATGTCTCTCGGCGAGAACTAGGACAAGTTTGCACATATGATTCTTCGACTGTGTTGGCTTTATTTTGGGTCTCTCATCCATCATATCGTAATTTGTTGCTTGGATACGGTCGTCTGTATTTGGCGCCGTCAGTTGTCAATTTGCTAGTCTCGTCAAGAGAGACTATCTTTTGTTGTATTGTTATGATTTAGTGACAAACAAAATGTATTATTATCTAAAAGAAGTATTTTTCATGAGCACGCTTAGAAATTCCTTTCAATATTTCAAATTATAGTTTTCCCAATTAAGTAGAAAATTGTACTTAATGTAATCATTATAAATTATTAAAAAAATAAAATTACCCAGATCCCAAGTAGCTGGCCCCCTCTCGTCAGCTAGGCACACTTCTTACGAATAAATTCTTTTTCAAATAAAAAAACTAAATCAAAATCGGTTCAGCTGTTTGGCTGCTACGATGCCACGGACAATATACAGATATAGTTACAGACACGTTAAACTTATATTATATTTATCCTTCTGCCGACATGGGATAAAAATATTGATGGCTAGGAAATTAACCATGGAATTGCTAACAGACTAACATTGCATGTTTTCTCACGATTGTGTTAAAGCTTAATTTAACAATTTTTAAAATACATTTTTATATCTCACAATTTCTTTTAAAACACAATGTAGTGTTAAAGGTTCTTTGCAATATTACATTATCGACCCTATCCAATTCTCCAATATCCTGCAAGTTCGATAGAAAGCGGGGACGGAAAGCAATCGCAATATTGGTTTACACTACCTCTCACAATAAGATTAAAATTGTATAGCGGAGGTCTGCGACTTTACGATTACCGCTCGACCATTCTGCTGTTTATGATATGACTAGAAAGCAAAAACGTTACATTTTTCACTCGAAACAAGTCTTATATATTTTTATAGTCGTACACATTAAGATAGTCAAATTATGTAGGGTTTATCTTTGAATTAAAAGTTATGTACTCGACTTTAAATCAAGAGCCAAAACCAGACAGAAAAATATTGCGGCTAGCTATTGATATTGAAGATACCTAAGTATGCTGCCTTGAATCTTTATTTTCTTGTAATAAAACAACATTTCTATGTTAAAAATTATAATAAAATAATCACCAAATGAACTAGGATGTCTGTCAGACAATATTAATTTCTGCGATGTAATGTAATCCTATTAGAAAGAGGTAACTTAGGGCTTGCTCACAACGGTGCCATCAACAGGATAAAATATCATAAAATAAATCGATGTTGGTAATCATTCGTCAAGTAACAATTGCTCAAGCTTAACCGCACAATTTTTCGATTATATTTGCCAAGTGTGAATCATTAGTAGCTTTTGGTTGGTCTGTTTTTTGTCTATTAGTAAAGTCCTTAAATTGCTCGTCTCTCGTCAAGTGTCCATTGGTCAAACAATTAAATAGTGCCAATTTGTCGACTCTGCAAAATTTTACTACTCCTTATAATTCTTCTTCATAGTCGTATCCTCATGGCTGAGGGTCGTGGACATTACGTGGAAATTAAACTCACACAATGACTTTCTTGGCACTATTAATGGAGTGATTTGCCTTCTCCACTTCTCACGCAAGTTGATAGGTTTCCTCGTGATGTTTTCCTACATCGGTAGCAAGTGGTGGTCGATGAAAACTGCTATACCACAGATTAGTCTCATGTGGCACAAGTACAAATCAAACCTGGAATCTTTCGGTTCACAGGCGTCTTAACCATGAGACCACCACCGCTTCATACAGATTTTTGTTATTTATTCTTACTATTATAAATAGGTATTATTATTATATAGTATTAATATATAGGTAGATATTGCTTTAGGCATACTATAGAACAGAATTGTGTCCAATCTATTGTACAGTAATTACTCTAAGTTCCTTTGATCTTGTCAGCCAGAATGGTTTCAAAATGGAAGCAACAGTATCCAGATGAGAGTTCCTTATTTCTGAAATATAGCGGCGATGTGCGCACACCTTTATTTAGGAAAGTAAGATATAATGAAGAGTTATGGTTTCACGCACACGAAGCTTTATGAAAACGTAATGCTGTTGTTTAGTATCGCATAGAGAAACCCGGGTTATGGATATTACGAATACATGAACTTCGGATAGAATTATTATGTTTACTATAAAAGACTGCCGGTCTAAAGATTATTAGATTAGATTTGACGTACGATAATAAAAAAGACAATAAAGTCTAAATTTAGCATAGTTTTATGAACGTAGATCAAATAGAATCTTAAAATAGTGACCGAAGTGATAGTAGCAAATTTTAGTGTTTTGTTAATGTAAAAAAATAATACACACACACGCTTTGTCATATTTGATTTAAAAAAAATGGCAATCTCATAATGATGAGAATATATAAAGTTATGGAATAATTATGATAAGACCATAACTATTCCATAACTTTATATTGACAAAAATATTAGTTAAGAACATAGTAAAATATATTTATTTTATATAGATATAGAATATAACTATGACATCGCACAGAAAAATAATCCACGAGCCTCTTTATCTTTACTTCCATTTAGCAATAACAGTCAACACATCTAGGTGTACACAATTAATAAGGCAGTATTTGCAATTGTAACTCTGTCGGTGCATGGTATTCCGCTGGGAACGTAGTTGTGAAGTCAATAACCCGAGCGGAATTAATTACTTTACTTTATTAGCTTGGTCCACGAGTTTGTGATAGAATTCCTAATTAAATAATACAGTTTTATTAACATGTAACCTGTGCATCGTAATTTTTATTTTATTACACTTTTCGTTTAAATTCTTAGTAGTATACTAAACATACTTAGAAAAACATATTTAGAACATACTTACCTATATGTACTAGGTATATTAGCAAAGTAAATCCTAGCAATAAGATTAAGAAGTATAATAAAAATCACTCATTTATATATCAAAATCGCAGTTATCGGCTGCAAAAGAAGAAAAAATGTTTAGTTTAAAAGAAATCGCTTCGATGTGATACAAGCGGAGATCGCCACATGGGGCCTTTTACAAAGCCTCTCTGACCCAGTCAGGGGTTAATTGTCCCGTCCTCCAGCTACAAGCGGGAAATGTGGGTATTTGTATATGCCTTTATTGGGATCAAGGCTTTGCAGGCAGGAAAAGATTTTGTCTATGGTTTTGAGGCATATTATTTATGTCTATATTAGGCTTTAGGGCCAGAATTTAATTTGTTTCGTCGTGAAACGTATGAATATAACAGAATAATTAAATAAATTATATTAAGAAAAATGCACTTTACAAATACGAATAATGAATTAAGAGCGCGCTCGCTATTCAGTGATATAGTGTAACATAATCTCCCGTGGTATTTTTTTAGTGTCCACTATTGATTAAAAGATTTTAATAAATTGATGGTGTTGCTGGCCTAGTCTTAACAAGATTAGCAAACTTAACATAGAAACTTATTATAAGCAATCATTTTAAACAAATGGCGCCCCTAAGCTTAAAATGCTTTTAATTTCTTTTTAAAGGCTGCGTCAGTTTGGACCAACAAGAGTTAAATCTGGTCATTGATAAAGTTAAGCGTTTCCTCAAAAGCTTCCGATGACAAAACGAAGTTTCAGGAAATTCAATCTCAAAGGAACGATGAATTGAAAGTCCCAAAGTTCCGATGGGTTTTGAGAGCAAAGCCTCAACGACAAAATGATTTATGGAGAATAATTTTAACAATATTTTAATATTTTATTTATTCAATAAAATTTCATGCGTCATGTTCATTAAAAAACAAAAATTAAAAATAGATTATAAGAATAGAAGATAATTTTCATTTACCTTCTTTATAATTTTTCATAGTATCGCAAAGTGAATTATACAATGAAAAAAATATTTTAGGAATTTTCAGTAATCGCTTAGGTACAATCAACAGCACATCAACCTACCCAAATTTATTGCAAACTCGCCGCTTTTACTGCGCCATAGAATTCGAATTGCGCCATAGAATGAATTTCGTGAAGCGTAACTCAATGTTCTGTTGACTGTACTAAAAATTCCTAAAATATAAACTTAAATTGTAATGACAAAACTCTTCTCTCTTGCATTCGAGTTAATGTATTACTTAATTAAAATTATGAAATAGGCGAAAGTGAGATTAAAATGAAAAATGTTTCGCTATATACTTTCTGTAAATGCTCCCTTCCAGAGTGCGTTTAATTTCGCAAAGTTTTCTTTTACGACCCTACGGAGCGTTATTTTGGATACTCGAATTATACAGACTTCATAATATTTTGTAACTTAATTACAAATATAAATGTATCATTTCGCTTTTTAGATAAATATTTCGTCGTAGCATATTTCGTAGCTACCTCGTAGATGCTGCTACGCCGGTGCTACGAGATATGCTACGCCAAATCGTATACTGCAGCAGTTTATTAGTCTCGACCGATATTTCTCTATGGTCTCGAGTTATCATATTATTATATATTTCAAGGACATCGTAGTAGTAGATATTGCCCAATATCCGCCTGTAACAACTTTTATAATTAATTCACATATTAATACTCGTAAAAAGAAACTGTCCTTCAAAAGTTTTAATTATAAGAACTTGTGTCCCCACTATCTAAGTGTGGTATCAGTTCCTTTTGCAGCTGTGGCACTTTAAAGCCTTTGCAATAAACTCTTACATTGTTGAAGATTCTGCTGACATCAACTCTTTGTGAATGCCACAACAGCAGTTGTTACAGGTGAACGAGGCGACTGTGCGATAAAAGCCTTAAAAGCTTATCTTTTAAGGCTTTTATCGCATTATTTCCTCGTACGAAATTCACTAGAGTGGGCCTATTATACTGCAATTATGCTGCCAGCTATATGTGTATAGCAGTCAAGCTGTATTTGAATATGGATCTCATCTATGTTGCATTTGGATTTGTTCCAAAACTCAATTACCCTATTCCCAAGGCTCATACCTGTCTGACGTATGGCATGGCTGAATAAATATGTATAATTTGTGTGAGAATAAAACCTCAACCCATATTCAGTAAATGTTTTACGTTGCTGTACAAAATAAAGTGAAATCAGAATAAAATTAGCTAAGTTTTGGAAACCTTTTTTTTTTATCTATCTCCGTCAAATGGTTAAGGGAGTTCCACTTATGCAGGTTTACATCGTTCCTTAATTTATTTTGTAGCATAGAATTTGTTAAGTAGTCACGTCCTGATGTGTTTTTCTTTATTTACAAATTATTTTTCTTTTAATACAAATCTTTATTATTATATCTTTACACGTAGGACCCTGCATAGTTTAGTTTATAATTATTAAAACGTTGTAATTTTTGCACAGCGCTATCTACTCTTTGACCAACTGCTGGGAATCCAAATGGAATGAGAATCGCGTAAATTCGGGATAAAGAGTAAACTATATTTCCTCAATACCAATTTTATATTTGCCCTGCCGTTTGAGTGTGCAGAAGTAATAAACATACTCACAAACTTTCGCCTTTATAATATTAGTGGGATTACAACATAAAAATCCCCAAGCAAGCCGAACGTAGCTAATGTGCAACATTTACACCCTCTTTAATTGATGACTGGCAATGCCTTGGGCTAATTTTGTGACATGACCCCTACTCTAGCTTTCTAGAGGAACTATCGTGTGTTTCCAAGGCCATCTCAACGTTTACTTTATAATTTTCTAGCACAAGTTTTAAATTATATGGTATTATAAATAACAAAGTCAGGAGTTTACAAAATTTTGTTATACTTCCATGGTATTATTCGTTTAGGAGTGAAAGAAATACGTAAAATGTGCCCGCTTCTTATTATATGTTGTAAAAGTCAATCAAGGGACATTGTTCACAGGCGATTGTCAACCTGTCACTGAAAATTATGAATTTCAATTTTAACAACTACTAGTAGGACGCGGGATTGGACAAGTTTGTGGGACGAGACACGCAGCGGGAAACAGAAAATTGAACTAAAGATGAGAAAAAATGCGAATTTGAGTAATATATTTACCAGTCTTACAGAGTACGTGATAAAAAAATTACTGAGATTTTACTATGAAATTCACGCGGGCGAAGCCGCGGGCAAAAGCTAGTCGTAAATAAAGCCGCGATTCTATCAAAAGAGAGAAGAGTAAAAGTAGTATCAGTAATTACGCAAATATGTATAAAGTCGAAAGTGTGTCTGTCTGTCACGCGTTCACGACTAAACCGCTGGGTCGATTTTGATAAAAATTTTCCGAGGTCAACGCTGGTTACAGATAGTTGTACAATTTATGAATATAAAAATTATTTGTTATCAACTGGTTCAAATAATTTATATATGCACGTACGTGTGTACTACAGACTTCCCTTAAAGAAGAAAGATGATTAGGCTCAAGCCAAGGTACAAAGCATGTATGGTACTAACAAAAAAAACGCACAAGCGTAAGCAGGGTTACTCGGGTTTTAAGGGATGAAACCTGATGTAACCGGATACACATTGAGTTATGCCTTGGAAATCCCCAGGTGTAGGCCAGATTTTCCTGGCAAGTTGTGAATTATTTATATGCTTTTGTTTGTAGGTATACCTTTTACCCCGATTCCGCTCTTATACAACAAATCATAAAATGTTTACTTCACTTCATTTTTTAATTTTATGGATTCATTGTTTAGCCAAACGATGGTTTTGCCAATTTTCCATTAAAAAGATACCTAAGTAGTCCCGCACCGAGGAATTAGTAGGTACTGTACCTACTAATTCCTAGTAGGTACAGACCATTTAACCTCAAAATGGTCTGTGGTACCTATCTACTAATTACATCCATCCTAAACTAAACAAGTAATTTTACATTGAAATTAAATTGACAATTACCTAATTTTTCTTCGTTGCTGTTTCTTTGTGGGTAAAGGCGATGTGGGTAACCCTTGCCAAGCAGTGGCACTATAAAAGATTTTAAAAATATTTAAAATTTATTTATTTGCAAGTATTTGACAACATTTCCAAAAACATACTATATACAAATGGTGGCTATATGGCATTCTCTACCAGTCAACCATAAGATCAAGCAGAGATAGCAATGTATAAAAATACTTATAAAATAAATACCTATATATAACACAAACACGAGCAAAGCTCTTAAAATTCTTTATTTCAATTTTTTTTTCTTTTTTGGTTGGACTAGAAGTAAAAAGACTTAACAATGCTGAAAATTAGTTACGTAATTACCACTTTTACAATCTCGTGCTCGGTGACCCAGACAAATTTACCGTTTATATTCTTATATAACAGACCCATAAAACCGGAACTGTAAGCGTTCAATAAATAATTGAAGGTGTTCATAGAGGTAAAGATCAATTCGATAAGTTTTTGAACTTTTCTAGATTCTTGGCGTTCATCATAATTAATTGTGCCGTTCATTTTATTAAGTCCTCTAATTGAAGAAGAAAGCAAATTATACAGGATATCTAAATATTTTTTCCTGTGGTCGATGAAAAATGTAATAAAAATAAATCGTTTAGCTACTGCTTTATTATTGGGATGTACTGTGAAGAATCTAACTATATACTGTAAGTTCCTCTATTATTTAACTACCAGTTACACGAATAAAATAAAATCATATATTTTAATGAAATCCAAAAAAGGTTTCTGTCACAAGCACGAAATATTGTTATTCCATAAAATGGCAGACGTCGAGTTAATTAAAAAATGTAAATACATTAACCGAATGGAAAAGGTTTATGTTCTGTGGACGGCCCAAAGCGTTAGCATAACAAGAGCTAATAAAAACCTGCCAAGAGCGAATAGGACACGCACACTGAATAGTCCCGTAAAATTTTATTTTTAATTATATAACTATATACATACTAGCTTTTGCCCACTTCTTCGTCTGCGTGAATATATCTGCGAAAGCAGAACAGACATGGTTTTCATACATACTTTTACCGACCATCATAGTAATTTAAAGTTTGGGTTTTGAAAAGAAAGTATCCTATGTTTGAACAGGAGTTTAGCCGTAAAAATGGAACAGGCAGACAGTCATTTTTTCGCATTTATGATATTAGTATAAATTTACGTGTTTCATATTTATTCCTTTACATGTGGTGTAATACATTACTTACAGCTAAAATTCATGATTCAGATTCTACTTAATTAGGCTTTGATTTTCCTGTGAAATCGCAAAATATGCGATATAAATGGTAATATCGTTTGATCGCCTTGACCGACTGCTTTGATTATTTCACAGCTAAATAAGGATATTCATAGACCTGAGTATTTGTCGTAAATAGCTTGATATATTTAAGCGCTAATAAACAAACGAAGTCTTAATAGACCGACGAAGTGAATGCATAACGGTTCCCTTTTCACCTTTTGAGCTACGGAACCCTAAAAAAAATATAATTATCATCAGTTCTTTTAATATTCTATCTTCAGAGAACAATGTTGTAACAATTTTAATTTTAGTTAAAAATCTCATTAATTTTCGTATTAATACGTTACATTTAGCCAATAATTTATTTACATTAAAACTTTGGTTTGATTGAACTCTTTTATTATGTTTGGTTTTATTATTCGTGATTCAGATTCTACTTAATGATATGAATGGTCAGCGGGTAGTATCTTTAATAAATATATAACATAAATAACATTGTTTTAATATGTATTATATAGACGAAGAATATAAATATGGAATGACATATAGATTTTTTCAAATTCTCAAGAAACCGTGTCGCGTAAACTTAAGATCGTCATTTTATTTCGAAAAATTAGGTTCATTATAGGATAGTGTAAACAGTTTCTCTTTCAAAGATCTGTAGATAGTTTACTCAAGATTCCCAGCCAGCATAATTTTAAATATCATCTTTGTTTTCCATGATACAATTTAAATCAAACAACTCGAATCTTAAAGCTAACTTAATTAACATAGTCAATAAAATTTATATCTAGCTCTTATTCTCTGACAGTATCAAATGTATGGATGGTAATACGATAAATATGCAAATATGCTGTATCGCAACTTGTTTTAATATTCACAAGGAGACTCCGTAATTTGGTAGCTAAAACCGCAAGGCTACGGCGGCGCTGTCTCCATGTGGTACGTTTGTATACAATATCTAATGTCTAAAGTAATAAATAGACCTTTCTCCTAAGATATAAGCCATTTCAATCGACTGGTAATGAAAAAGGTCCATCCGTTTTAGCGTGGTACCTACATTTTGAAAAGAAGGTATTGTGTTAGATATTTATTTTCTATATCTTAAAAGACTAAAAACTCGATATAAAATGAAATGTGAATATTGTTTCAGGGAGTAACCACGACATGGTGAGCCGACGGCGACGCGACCGGCCGTGGTGATCTCTCCACATGCCGACAACACTCTGCAGACAGCAGAAAGGTACCTTACTTAAACAAATTATTGACATTGTGAAGCCTATTATCAACATATAATAACTGTTTGCCACGACAACGCGACCACGATTTTTTTTCTCATAGACATCATCAGTGCTGAGTGAGTTGCCTACTAAGTACGTAAATATTATGCTAGCTACTCTTATCATGACAAACACGATATAAACATGATACTACGATTTTGAACTCGCTTTTCAATTTCGCCAACACGTTCTACTTTTAAAGTCTTAGAAAGAATAAAGGCACTCAATTCACCTGTACAAATAAAATGTGCTATTTATGATGTAGTACACGGGAAATATATTGACGGCAATTTGTACGAGGAGGGAACAATCGAAAAAGTTGATAAAAAGTTTAATCTAGCGGGACTCGCCTGAGAGATTCGGGCTCAAATCGAATCCATTTGTTCTTTACTTTATTCGCTTCTCAACTCATTTCCGTTTTTATGTAATACTAGCTGTTTAACCGCGGTTTCGCCCGCTTAAATTTTTATTTTCGCATTTATAATATTTATTTTTAATTGGGATTAAATTTTGTTTAATAATAATACCCTTTACGTCTATTTTACAATGAGACTGTGTATCTATTGTGACTCGATTCTGCACGATAGACGGGGTAATATTTTATTTTATCGTGAAAGAAACGAATTCTACATTGTAACGCACACAGAATATTATAATCTAGAACGCTGGAACGGTATATAAGTTTCAACGAAGCTCGCTTCATGTCTGAGCATACATGTATACATATAGTGAGACTTCTGTTTGATATCAAGTTTGATAAAAAAGCTTACACATTTTCAGAGCAGAAAAATATTTGCTAAAAGGCTCCAACTTAGCCTTACGGACTTCGCAAGTAAAGTGGCAGGGCATTTTATCCCGAAACAAATTAATGGCTATTCGTTAAATCCGAGCGCGATCTGTCACGTCACGGGCTTAGGCAGTTACTCACAGCGAGGTGAAATGTGCTGTGGTAGCCAGTGACTTTTGCAGAATTGCATAGCCCTGTCCTGAATACATAAAGTGTATGTTTAATTATTGGAACAAAAAATTGGCCGAACTCTTTAAACTTAAAGTTTAAGTCATTATTGATGAAGGACATCCAGGTCAGATCAGGACATTGATCCTTAAAAAAATGGGCGACCCAGTCAGTCCCCACCCAGCCAGTGATTAAACTGGGTTTACCTCCGAAAAAGGGTCCTAAAAAATGAAAGCCCTAAAACCAAAATACACGACGAAGGATGACGAGGAAAGCATACACCAATTGACAATTGACATTTAATACTGATAATGATGATGATGGCAACTACAGGAAGTCATAGATAGTTTTGTATATGTACTGTAGTTTTTTTTTATCTAGAAATAATATTACACATACATATTATTGATTAATTATTTCTTATTACTGACGTCAATAACTGTATTAATGTCATACTTATAAAAAATATAAAAACAATTAACAGGCATGATTGTAAATTGATAAGCAATTGCAAACATGTATTTAATGTAAGTTAAACATGAATGTATGACATGCAAACTCGGTCTGCGAGGCTCATTGACGTCATAACATAACTTTTCAAAGTGGGTCACGTATTCAATTCAGCCAGCATTGAAAAAAATCGTAATATCACGTTGAAAGTCGGCCTTGTGGCACGCTACTCAGTTTCTCAGTGAGCGATGACGCCTCCTCTTTACGAAGACTTTCATCGCTCGTAAAAGGATCAATAAATACATAACTTATCCCTTAACTATATTATAACCGGTGCCTTGAATTTCTGTAACTAAAAAAGTGATATTTTTTCGCTACTATAACTCACAACCATACATAGTACACACATACGGAAAATTTCCAGCGCTTCAAAATTTCGATGTACCAGTTAATTTTTGAGTATTGTAATTAAAAAACTCAAGAATCCATTCACCAATTTTTATTTGCTAGCCGTCTGGAAGTAAGAAGTTGTAATGGCGGCATTTTTTGAGAACAATGAATTTGGGGAGCACTGGGCATCTGTCTCAGAAACTTTTACGCAATTACTAAAAACATTGTGGATTCAGATTGTCTTAAAGGTTTACTATGTTCAACATGACATACTATATAGACAAGCTAGAAGCGTACGGAATTAGGGGTAATGTGTTTAATTTAATAAAATCATATTTATCTAATCGTAAACAGTTAACAGAAATTTCAAAATTCAATCCTAAAACAAAATCGGAACAACATTACTTATCAACTGAACGTTCTGTATTATATGGTGTTCCACAAGATAGTGTGCTTGGGCCCCTTCTTTTCATAATCTATATTAACGATCTTCCAAACACTATCAAACATAATATGACTTTATTTGCGGACGATAGCACGGTAACAATAAAATGTAATGATGTAAATATTTATCAATTAGATATTAATGCAACTTTAACATCCATAATTGAATGGCTTGATATTAATAATTTAAAGATAAATCTTGACAAAACCAATATAATGCCTTTTAGTCAAAGACCGATTGATACGGAAAATTATAAAATACAATATCAAGGTCATGTGTTGAAAGAAGTTGATTCAACAAAATTTCTAGGGCTAGGTAACTATAGATTCTAAATTAAACTGGAAACCCCATATAGATGGTCTTAGTAAAAGACTTAGTAGTTCGGCGTTTGTACTATTTAAACTCTCAAATGAATTAAACATAAAAGCGCTTCTTACTGCTTATCATGGTTTAGTGGAATCAATACTTAGATATGGAATAATTTTTTGGGGCAATTCGACGGATAAGGATATAGCTTTTAAAATGCAAATAACGCTGTATTCGCGCAATGTTTAGACTTCAAAGCACTGATAGTTGTCAGCCGTTTTTTAAAGAACACAAAATTCTTACACTTCCGTCACTTTACATACTTGAAGTAGCAACATTTGTGAAAACCAATGCTCATTTATTCCCTCGTCTAACTGATGTTGTATTGAGGAATCATCGAGATATCTATCGATTTTGCATGCACCCATTAAAAACTGCTTTACTCGGTAATAGCATAGTATGTATCGCACCGAAAATTTACAACAAAATTCCAAATCAATATAAAAGCTTAAATTTAAATCTATTTAAAATGCACCTCAAGTCTTTATTAACTGATAAATGTTATTAAACTTTAAATGATTTCTTTAATGATAGACTCGGATAGAATTTAGGGCTAGTATACATTATAATTCTTTTTTTTGTTTTGGATTTGTAGTGGATAGCATGCTCCTCTTTATTTATTTATATTTGCATACCTATATTCGGTAAAACGTGTAGGTCTAATTCATTTTGACATCAATTTGTCTATATGTTTTTGGCAAATAAATGTTTTCTTTCTTTCTTTTTTTCTTTAATAATATGTGGTAAGTTTCTCATTATATACTCTGTAGTCATTGTTGCGAAACAAACCACTCTCTCCTGCGCTCTAGTTGAATACCCCATTTTTTACGTGACTCAATAAACATGCTCATGTGTAGTTCAATTATATATACCTTTATTATATAGCGCCTCTCTCGAATTACTTACTGCATCTATACATACTCGTACATACATGTAATTATAAGAAACTCAAATATGCAGTACATTCGATTACAAGACATTGAATCTACAGTACTGCATGACTTATGTACCTACATTATACCTACTTCGATTACATCTCTATTTTTTTATATATCTGAGGTAGATATCACTTTTATTTGTATAATACTAGCTATATTTGACGACCTCGGTGGCGCAGTGGTAAAGTTCTTGCCACTGAACCGAGAGGTCCCGGGTTCGATCCCCGGTCGGGTCATGATGGAAAATGATATTTTTCTGATTGGGTCCCCGGGTCTTGGATGTTTATTTATATATGTATCTATTTATAAAATATAGTATCGTTGAGTTAGTATCCCATAACACAAGTCTCGAACTTACTTTGGGGCTAGCTCAATCTGTGTGATTTGTCCTAATATATTTATTTATTTATTTATACAAGTGCGAAAAATCTTGATTAAATTTGGTACGCTGTGGAATTAGCTCATTTGCGATAATGTGATCGTATCTACAACGTCAAAATTTTAATGGAAAATTATCTATTTACTAACGATAGAGACACTATTCATTTTCTAAACAGATCTCGTCGATGGCGATATGATTTAATTACGTATTTTCAAAAATACTACATTACCGTGTGTTTTTTGAAATACCGTCCCACGTAGTAGTCTGGTAGTAGGTATAAACTATTAACATATTCCAAAAAAAAGGGGACACCAAAGCGAAGCTAAAACCTACTTACATAAAATACCTATATGAGTAGAACCTTATTTAGTCTAAAATGAATAAGGTTATGATTAATTATTGTAATTCGTGACTGAAATGAAATGATATTCATGTTCTCGTTAGAAAAGTCGCTCACTGTACTTAATTATAGGCAGTTAGTTAGACTTTCAATAATTACTTTTTTTTTCGTTTTGTGGTATGGAAGGTTTTTTTTCTATTCTATTGTAATGATTAAATCTAAGGAAAACCAAGGCAGAGATTGGCGTTTTTGCTAGAGTTTGTGGAAAAGTCTTATCAAATCAAATCAATTTATTCAAAAATTTGACCTATCAAATATCAGATATTGACCATAAAATTTGACGTGAAAAAGTACCTGCTTTTTTACGTCAAAACTTATGTTATAAAGTAGTTTCTCAAAAGCTAGAAACTACTGATATTTCGGAAGAACCACTGCTGAGAAGAAATGCCGAAAGAAACTCATTTAAACAGTGTTGGTCCCTATCACGCTAGAAGGGCTTACCTTTATTTATTTTTAATATATATAAAAAATCAAAAGGTATACAAAACAGACTTTAAAAAGAAACATTATCTAGATTAAATTTTTGGCTAATTTAAATAAAACTATATCGTTTCTTTTCAGATGTCCTAATATGGGTTGGTCATGCGTGGTAGCACGCGCAGTGGCCTTTTCTCTCATGCTGAGCATGGTGTCCGCACTCACATCCGACATGTAAGTCTCAGAATACATTTCTGTAATCTAAGATGTAAGCATAACACACTGTTCCGTTAAATTATTAATCGGTTGCTATACCGCAATCTTTACAAAATGAAGAAATTCAAACGTAATAAGTATCTACGTAATTCAGTCGTGTGTGTAGTTATTTAATCTTATATAATAGACCAATTTCGAGATAAATTAAATCATTAAATAAAGATATATAAAGAATTGGAATTAGATTCCAATTTATACCACAATAAGATTCTAATTCTGTTCCGATTCGTTTATATAATTAGTAAGTCGAATAATAATTAGTTGTCTCTTTTAATTTTTAATCATGTTCCATGTATTAATTCCCATTTTACGAATATAGCACGGCAATACGGCACTTTTTTATGAATTTGCATGAGTTCAGCCAAGTATTTTTATATTAAACCCCTGTATAAATCAATAAACACTCTTTCTCTGCAAAAATACATTTGATAAGATTAAAAGCTAATAATGAGTCTCAATGGAATATAAATGGGATATATCAATATGAAAATGGACAGAATACTCTAGAAGACGGACGTTGACGTTTAAAAGCGTGGAAAAGCGAACGTGGCAGGCGGCGAGGCGGACGTAACGTGATGGCCGGGGCACGCGCAGCCAAGCATGAACGCTCCATTTATAGACCCCTGAACTAAAACTGTAGGTAAAGGTCTGCATTGTTAGCCCTTGGCCAATGTTCATGACTAGGCTCATATTTAGGTAAATAGGATTCGTATGTTTAATAAAATAAATATTTTTTTCTTGCAGCTATAGCTGATAATTTGGATTATGGTTTCTGCAATATATCAATCTAAAAATATTTCTATGGAAACTGCACTAATGGTTTCTGCATTATATCAATCTAAAAATATTTATTAAAAATATTTTTCTGTGACACCAAATATATTTGGAATTTATAGGTCTTCTGAAGTGAAACGGTTTGTAAGTTTGCGAAGAGAGAAATCTTAAAATGAAAATTATTCAACCAATTCCCAAGATTATTTAACGTCTTGAGTGACATATTATACAGGTAATCTCAAATTGGAGCATACATAATTTAAAAAATCGGAGCGAAGCCCCGTGTCGCTGTTAGTTGATTCTTCATCTGTATTCATTATTTCAATTATTTTGGATTCAAGTCCACAATCACTCGCTGGTAACTTAATCAACCCAATGTATCTACTTATTTGTGAAACTGTAACATTGTTATGGAAATTCGGAACGCTAACTCGAAAACAACTTTAACTTATCTAACTGTGTTTGTACAATGAACCGTGTGATAGTTTGTTCTATTCATGTGACGACTATTGATTCAGTCATATGGCACTGTTTAAATGAAGTTAGTTCGCTACCTTTGTTATCTTGGTTTTATCTCTGTTAGTATTACCTACTTGTATATTACTACACTGTATTTTAGAAACTATAATAAGCACAAAGAATAAATACAACTACGAAAGATAGTTGGGGAGAAATTTCTCAAAATCCATTACTAAGTATATTATATATTTTTATCTTGTTACTACCTTCGTGGCATACCTAGTTATCACAGTCACAGTTCTGAATATGTTGTGCTCGTTTCTGATACAACCTTAATGCTTAGACTAAGCTGTTGTATGTTGTTAGTTTGTCAACGTAATTATTCTGTATTTATACTTAAACAAACGACTTAGTTTATCAATAACTCAAGCACGGAAGAACAGAACTAATTTGCCTAAAACTATACACTGTTGTAACCTGGAATAGCACATTTGGTACTATTTGTTTATTTACAATATGAGTTTGTATTAGAGAGACTTTTGTTGTGGCAAGTGTTAATCTAAAATCAATACCAAGAATGCTATAGGTACTACGTCCTGCGTTCCCACGCGCTTAATTTACCATGATATGCGACGTTGATAAATTGTTCCTAATGTTTGGAGTTTTTGGCTAATCGTCTTCACGCCCCTTTCGTAATCTACACGATTTCGTTGCCCCCAAAAAGTGAAAAATTACTTGGAAGTGAACGTATGACAATGACATACGTCGTAATATAGAAATTTTCTTGATTACAGATTTGCCGCGGGAAAGTCGGACAAGGAGATACTGGACAATCTATTAAAAAATTCCCGCTATGATAAAAGACTGCTTCCACCCGTAGACGGTAAATATTACATTTTTCACACTCCTTCGATACCTGGCTAACTTTTTTTTGTTTGCTGACTACGAAATGCAATAGATACAAACTGCTGCATTGCGAGACTTGAAACATTGATGTGATATTGCAGATCCAGAATTCTGTTGTGGTCTAACCTCGCCCAACGACTCTTTGGCTCAAAATAAAGTCGGGTTTTCATCGCTGCGGCCTCGCTCGCACAACCGTGGTGCGTTGTGTTCATGTTTTTGAAAAGAGAAATCCTAATTTCCTGCATTATATTACTTAAAGTGTAGCGTCTTTTATGTTATACAATCAACTTTTTGCACGCAACTCCGAGTTCCCAGGTTGGTTCCTTTCACACGCAATTGTAGACATCCTACGCTTTAGCTCTTGCTGCTGTTGTATATGGTTATTTGTAGTAGTTTACGTATGTAATTTCAAACAAATTACCATGCACCCTGTTTCGATGTTATAGACAAATAGCTCTTAAGATACAAGATAATAAAACTACTTATATCATAAATAGATCAACTATATTATTGTTGTGCTATATCTTCTTATTTAAAAATGTTCTGTTTTATAAATACCAAAAATTATTGTTCGTTTACATTGATTAAAGAGTAATAAGAAAAAACTATCATGCGTTTATGTTAAGGTCACGCTTTATTACCGCCAATGATTTTCTCTTTTCACAAACATTAAACACAATTTGATTATATCTAACCTTCATTGATTAATTAAAACATTCTTTCATTTTTATTATGGAATTGGAACAGACAAAAAACTTCATTTTCAATAGAACGTCAATCGGTTTGCTATTAATTTCCGCCTTTTTCTGTTCTTTTTTATATTTGACAAAGATGAAATATTCATGTAATAAGTGGGTACCTAATGAAATCTTAGCACTTCTATTAGTAAAGAGCATGCCAAACCGTGTGACTGTACTGTGTATAATCATGACTTCTCTAACATACATGTGGTCGAATGTATCTGTATTGATTTTCAGGTGTCCTCACCGTAAATGTTAGCGTGCTACTTCTTAGTTTAGCATCTCCAGACGAATCTAGTCTTGTAAGTTCTACGTTTATATATTTCTTCTTGCATTTTATTTCCTCTAAATGTTTCTCTATTTATTATTTTTTGGTATTTACTTAGTCATTTTCTCCTCTATTTTGTGCCGCTATGATTTATGGCTATGATGAGCTGGTCGTCTTGTAGACAAAAATATGTTAGTCATATTCATAAGATGAAGTTTTAAATTTTAGTAACTCTTTAACACTGGTTATCTACTAACTAGTGTTAATAGTTTATACAGTATTATTGTATCTGTATTTTTTGCCAAGTATGTTGCAATTATTTTCATATTAATTTAACCTGATCTTAACGTCTTAAAATAACACATGTGATCGTCTGTTTCAGAAATACGAGGTGGAGTTTTTACTACAGCAGCAGTGGTACGACCCTCGGCTCAGATATTCCAATCAGTCTCACTACGACTTTCTAAACGCTATTCATCATCACGAAGACATTTGGCTGCCAGACACATATTTCATTATGCATGGAGACTTTAAGGTGGGAATTTAATCCATTTATTGTTAGTTGTTAGTGATTTTGGTAGAAGCAATAAAATTGAGTACTACTGATATTTATTAGCATTAATGTATCTATTCTATCTATTAACTTACCACAACTTTCCAACTGCTATCAAAATTTCAACATGCACTTTATTCTTTCAAAAGCACACATGATTCAACGTGAGTATGTTACAGGAAGAAGTAGGCATTAATGAAACTTTTCACTATAAAATGTATAACGCATCTTCTTTCTCAAATTTGTGAACCCGAAATCATCATTAGCCATATTAATTCTCTCTCACTGATCGGGATAAACGCAACAACAATATCTTTTTTAAATTGGATTTCGTTGTTATTTTCCAGGACCCGATAATCCCGATGCACTTCGCGCTGCGCATCTACCGCAATGGCACCATAAACTATCTGATGCGGCGGCATCTGATACTCTCCTGCCAGGGGAGACTCAACATCTTCCCTTTCGACGACCCATTGTGTTCATTTGCCTTAGAAAGTAGTGAGTAAACCATAGATATACATAGAACACGAAAATTTAAAATCAGGAGTCTATTCTGAATGCAGAAAAATAAACTATTATCTTACTAATAAATGTAACTTTTTAAATTAATTTGAATAGTATGATCATTCATGTTAAATAAATACAGACAATCATAAATATTTCTATCACAATAAGTAATAACTAACAAAGTTTTTATCAATTCCACAAAAAAATAATTTCAACCGCAAAAATAACTTAATTTCTACTTACTTATTTGTAATTTTTTTCTATCGTCGATTACAGTATCGTATGAGCAGTCAGCTATCAATTACGTGTGGAAAAATGACGAGGACACATTGAGGAAGTCGCCCTCGCTGACTACCCTCAATGCGTACCTTATCCAGAACCAAACCATCCCGTGCCCCATCAAGGCTAGCTGGAGAGGTAACCATCCACACACCTAAGTCATCACATCTCAACGCTTACATGACATGACTACATAACCTTTTTTAACCATACTTGTGTAGACTAGACTCCCAAATCCTTTTATGTTTTAATTCTTTTTAGCACAAATCCCTTTACCGCACAAGAGAAAATCAAACATGGTAATCTGAAATTCTGATTAACTCTTTTCAGCTTGGTCTTGATTTGTAATAAAGGTTATTTTTTACAACTTCATTTTATATCATTGACAATAACGTAGTAACTAGCTTCTAGTATGTGTAATGTGACTTTTTAACAATCATTAATAACAAATCGTGATTTTGTGTTAGAGCCTAGCTAGCGATTCGCATGTACATAGTGACATGGTGCCGTGGTTGTTTTGTTACCTGACACAAAAATAGCAGTAGTAACAGTTTTTGTCATTATAAACGTATATTTTAGAAGGAATTTTGAAAGTAGATTGTAAGATTTTGTTAACGTCTTTGCAAGCAGCTGATGGTATATCACTTTACGAAGACGATGAAGAGCTGACATGTAACCTTTGCCAGAGACGCTTTGAGGAGCAAGGTACTTAGTCCACCGGACGACCACCATTCAGTCCGGTGACGTCTTTGCCGTATATTTTCCGCTTATGTGTGAGTAAAGGCGTAATTGTGTTACAAAACTGATTGGTGTAAAATATATCGGATGAGGTATACATATCTATCACCGGACGAAAAACAATTATCACAATGCATTTATGTTTCCAACTCATCTGCCCATTGCATGCCTGTAAAGTGTACCTACTCGTATTCGTATGTTCCGCACGTGTTTGATACATAGTTTGCTCCTTGTCTTCAAAAAAACCATTTACGCTAGTATTTACATTTACCAGCATATGAACACAACACGCATTACTCATACATTCTGGATAGTAGTTACTTTATTAGAAATTTGTTATTTTATTGCAATTCAAAATGTATCGAATGACAAGGCCTCTGAATGGAGTTATTTGGAATTTTACATCCACGTTTTTACCTGACCTTCACCTCTTTAAGTTCGAACAAAAACTTTGAACAATACTGATGATTTTGATCAATACGCAAGTCCCCAATTGTACCTAACTATATTCGCTCCACAGGTAACTACAGCTGCCTTAAGGTCGACCTAATCTTTACTAGAGACCGAGCATTCTACTTTACCACAGTATTTATCCCCGGCATTATCCTGGTGACCTCCTCGTTCATCACATTCTGGCTGGAATGGAACGCAGTGCCAGCTCGTTCCATGATAGGTAAAACATGTGGCTGGCAATGGGAATGTTCTCGGTCTTGCATCTTAACTTTCTCTGACTGTAGTTGTGGCTGGAGCTGTTAATAAACACGCTGAATTTCCTTTCGCAGGTTCGGCTTGATCGTTGCATATACAATTTTCATTATACACTTTATAGAAGATACACACGCGAACTGTACATTTTTAATTTATTTCTAGATTTGCTTGATATTTTTAGGTAATTACAGCTGTCTCAAAGTGGATCTCATCTTCACGCGGGATAGATCTTTTTACTTCACCACAGTTTTCATTCCGGGCATCATTTTGGTGACATCTTCGTTTATTACTTTTTGGCTGGAATGGAATGCAGTGCCTGCTAGAGTAATGATAGGTTGGTGTTTTAGTTTCATTTTATTTGCTTTAGCAGCCATTTTTTTAAATTCTCTTTAGAATCTAAATACATTACATGAATAAGAAAATATTTTTCAAAAATTCTAATTTTATAATGTAAGTAAATTATAATTTAAATCGCTAAAAGTTATTTTGCATTTAATTATTACAAGCACGAATCATTAGAATACGTATATCAATTTAATTTAAATACATTATATCTACGCATGATTAGTTTATATTAGCGAATTATTCAATTTATGAAAAGCTTCTTATTCTTCTATAGCAGGTAAATTAAGGTAAGTTCCACAAATGAATAATACGAATATCTTACGGCCAGGTGTAACAACAATGTTGAACTTTTTCACGACGTCAAACGGCTTCCGTTCCACGCTGCCGGTGGTTTCAAATCTCACCGCCATGAACGTTTGGGACGGCGTGTGTATGTGTTTCATCTACGCCTCCTTGCTTGAGTTCGTCTGCGTCAACTACGTCGGCAGAAAGCGACCGCTACATAACGTCGTCTACCGACCTGGAGAAAACCCCGTCACACAGGTGACTATTACTTTTCTTTTAAATATTTTACTCTGTGTTACAAATTTAATACCGTGTAATATTCGATGTTGTTTTCCCTAGACATGTAGCTGTATTTGTGCACTACCTATTGTATAATGTAACATGATGAATGTTGTTTTCCTTGTCGATTTAGAAATTTAACTGTGGATACTTGTAACTTTTCCTATATAATATTTATCGATATGTTTGCAATTAAGAGTATGCAACCAAATGGTGTAATATTTCCTCATTTCGTATAAAAAATATATAATATAGTAAACGTATAATAAACGGTATATTATACATGTATTGATTATTGTAAAAACAGCACTAATTTACATAAGTACCAAATTTATATTCTACGTACATAGTCAATATTTACGAAGGATCCAAGTAAAAGTCAGAGCTTTTATTCAGACATTAGCTTTCAACGGCGGCTTCGCCCGGTTAAGTTTAATGGCTTTGTCCGCTCATAAATTCTATTGTCAATATCTCGGGTTCAAAGCCACGTATCGCGAAGAACTATAGATATAATAAATATTATAATGAAAATAGATATTAGATTCTCGAAAGCACTTTTTAACATCACATTTTAAGTTGAAAAATATCTATTAAGAATACAAACTATAATTTAGGAAAGAGTCGATTCATGAAACTCCTGAAATTATGCGAATAATATAATAAATTTAATATAATCAATATAATAAACTTATCCCTTATAAAGACAATTGAACAACAATAGGATCGCAGTCCGATCGGGCCGTGCTAGAACTGAGGGGTCAATATAGTTAATTAATTATTGTTGAAAATTCTTCTCTTTTTCATCTTAGGTCCTTCGTAAATCAACTGTTTATTTTTCTTACTCTTTGCAATGTTTTCCTTGCCATACTTAATAGCAAAATACATAGCATGGTTAACCTATTACATATGTCAGTTTAGCAAAATCTATTTATCTATATTTTAAAGCATGCTTCACAAAATTTACATATATGTACCTATATTGCATGATTGTATTTGGCTCATTAAATTTTTACCTGTTGGGAAGGCCAGCCGTCGTATCGAGAAATTCATTTGCAGAGAATTTTCGTTTATCAATTGATAAACGAAATTTCTTCATATTTCTTCGTAATTATTCTTAAGACTATTTTGTGTGGCCACTTCTTTTATTCTCGTTTTCTAAATTGTCATTAGCTCTATGTTGTTATTGCTTATCATCACAATATTTATAATAAACTTATATAGTTAAACAACTTCTTACATATATTTTTAACACAGAAAACATTGCAAAGTACTAAAATCCATTATTATATATGTGTATATTATGGCTGTATGATACTAGACATAGTTCTATGAATATGCCATAATTTACGCACGATGAAAAAAAAAAACAAAATTATTCAAAAAAAAATTCGTAAATAAAGAAACTTTTGGATGTAAAAGTAACAGTTGTATGATAATCTGGCCACAACAATATAGTCAATGTGATCACTGCACTGCCATCCGTCACGAGTGAACAAAGTGTGTGTGGTGTGTTTGCAGCGACTGCCCGCAGTCCTCAGCAGAATTGGCATTATACTGGCCAGCCCCCTGGTAAGAACCTTCGCCGCTGTCATTGGCACCATCCCCTCATTGAGCTGTTATATTTCTTTGTTCACCCCAAATCGATTCAAAAAATTTATTTCAACGCGAAATTTCCCATCTGCCAATCTCCGAGACTTAGGACTTACTTAATCCTATATCACTTATTTGTGAATCTTGTCAGTGTTTACCTGTGATCACAACCATGGATATATTTCTATCAAATCAACGGTTCTTATTTAGTTCTTAATTAGAAACTTCACTTCTGATAATTGTGATACTAACTTAATGAATTTATTTAAGACATATTAAGTAATTTTTATTAAATTAATATGAGAATTATTAGAAGCGCAGTTTCTATATATAATTATATAAATAAAGTATAAATAGTTATAATCTACCTATAAGAAATATAGCAGTGAAAATGAAAACGTATATGCAGCACCTTTTCATGAGAGCATGATTCCTATATACCTACCTCTTCAATAGGTAGAAAGTTTGTTTTCTTCCAACGTCCTAAATAGATTTAAGCCATTTGCTTCATAGACACTTATAGTTATTTGAAGCTTCCTCCCCCAAACCTACCAAGTTATTTTTAAAATGCATGAAGGACAAAAAACCGAGAAAATATCAACCTACTAACTTATTACAATGCACATTATTTAAGCCAATTTTAGTTTTTTTAGCAAATAAGTTATAATAATAACACAAATCACAAACAGATATAAGAGACATATAACAAGCAACGTTATTGCTTATAATTTTTTTAGGTATTATGGCGTATGGCGTTTCACAATACAAAAGCTAGACTAAACACGCATAGAAATTATAAAATATGCTTTCGAATATGAGCTTAACATACTTATATTGAACATAACTATTACAAAAGATAATCGTTTTAAAGCTTTGGCTTATTTTATTATATTATAGCGTTACATTGTCTAATAGTGACGACCGTATTTAAATGTAATGCTTCTCATATGAAATCGTTTAAGTTACTCTAGAGTCTCACTTTGCGAGTCGTCAACTTCATCTGACATGACAGAAGAAAAATGTAACGCTGTACGCTTTAGCTGAGAATAATATTGTATTGATTACTAGGAGGCGATCGCATTCCTACAATGGGCTAGGTCTGAAACCCCCGAGGCTGTGCCAAGCGTGAGCAGTGCCGTAAGTGAGGCATTGAGATCACCCCTTAGAAGTTAGCCCGCATCCATCATCAGATATCATGAGAACTAACACATTCTGTTGTTTTAACGCTGCTTTTGGATTGCTGCAGCCTGTGAGTATGCTCAAGATCTTTACATTACTGAAGTCGTTAAGTAGTTCATAATTTCGAATTTTGTGGTATCCTATCTTGTTTTAGTGCCCCAAGTTGGCATTAGTTTACCAACAGTTCCTTTGCGGTCATTATGTATTGTGATATAATATGATATATGTATCACCTTACTAATATTTATTCTAAATTCAATTGCAATATAGGATAATACTTATTAGCCCACTAGCCGAACCGATCTAAGATCATTCTCTCATTTTATTTTTATAAACTGTATGTATTATTAGTAGTAGTAGTATTTAGTTATATATCTCACACTAATTCTGCATTTTCTTGCCTTAACCCTTTTCCCATTTATTTGGATTCGGCACAGAATGTTGATCTCTTTATTTTCTCACTAATTCTATAATGTCTGTTATTTTTATAATAATTTTAAAACCATATTCCATAAACTACCTTAAATCTTTTTCAACGCTATTTCCTTTATCGCTAAGAAATTGGCAAGCTATTTCATTATGACTTATGACTAGAAAGCTGTTGACAATTCCAGGGTGACAAAAAGCGGGATTCAACAGGAGCTGCGGACTTAGTATCTTGTACGGCATGCTCCGGGACTCCCGGACCTTGTACACACACCGCCAACAACGGCGGTGTCTCAGAAGTAAGTTATTTTTCTTCTATTACTTCATCTATATTCACATAGCATTCAATTTCTGAATTAATTTGATAGAAATATTTACTGCCAAATATGGCGTCAATGTTGCAAATGTTAGAAATATTAGATCTAGCAGTAACGGCAAATTCTAATGTACTACTTCTAGTAATTATGTGCAAGTAGACAGCTGAGACAGGTCACCCTAAATATGACCCTGAAATGCATCATGATACGCTTTGGCAGTTCAAATTGATACCAAATCATGTAACATTGTGTACACTTGTATAACAAAATCTAATGCACATCAGTATCTACATCTATATTTTGCGTCATTAGAATTATTTTAGTTTTGCCAACATCACAGTAAATATATATACATAAATATACATAAATTTATATTATTTATATACATAAATTCAAGTAAAATCAATATATAACTTATTGATAAGTAGGTATACAATATACTCGAGTTTCACAGCTAGCAAGACATTAATGCTAGGTTACCTTAGCACACCAACACAAGTCATTTCCTGCTATTTTTATACACTTCGCTGGCTTGCAGTATCATCATTCATTTGCCAAATAATTTCTTTCAGCCATGTTTCGTCCAGGTTCGCAAAAAAGAACCCCCTCACCCGATCCGCGTGGCCAAGACCATCGACGTCATCGCCCGGATCACCTTCCCCACTGCCTACGCCGTGTTCCTCATATTCTTCTTCATCCACTACAAGGCGTTTTCTTAATGCTGCCTCCACTTTCGGTACTACTTCGGGCTGCTTTTGTTCATGAACAGTCGTCTAGAACTTTGGCGTGTGAGTGGGTCTGTGCATGGGTTCTTCACCACTTCATTCGAGTTTGTTAATGCGAATTGTGATCGAGCCCAATTATTGGCGCTTAGGTATATTATAATTAAGAGACGTATAGCAGAATTATATTACAACATCGCTGCTTTCTTTTATTAAAACGTCATGTAAGATTACGATAGTTTTTTCTACAGGTTTTGAAATAGTTTTCGAAAATTCATTATGTGAATGTTTGTAATCCTGTGAAGTAGCTATACTTTCATGTGAATTCACGAAACTTATGATAGGATAAAGAGGGATCAATGACATAATTGTATGAAATTACTTGTATCGGTAATAATAGGTCGATTCATAAGTGTCGTCTGAAGTCTGTGGAGAAGGTATCTCGAGCGAATTGTTTCACGCTCTAAGAAATCTATTTCAAACCTAAAAATGCAGTGCAATTGTATTCTATCGCTTTAAGTAATAATACTTATCAAAAGACATGAAACATTAATACTTAGATTAGATCATAGATCACATCACCATAGCCGAGTTAGTTTAACTTTTTAGCGACACTCTCATAAGTTGTGATATAAGTACGTACCAACATAGCGAATTTTGAAATTGCTTTGACCAGTTTTTTGCGTACGCGCACATAATGCAGCTACGGCCATGAGTGAGCGTGAGTGAAGGATTTCGCTGCGTCTACATTACAGGTTTGTGTCATGTATAAACAATATTTGTATTAGTAACATAGATAAAGCTCAAGTCGTTATTATATTTGAAGTTTAATGGTAATTATCGAACACGTTAAGTTATTGTAAGTTAAGTAACTGTCTCACTTTATGTATTTTATTTCGATGGACCATGAAATGCCTTCTAACGTCAATGTTATTTTTTGCCTGAATTATAACTTTAATTGATGTATGATTCCCTTTGTAAATAATGTTATAGAAAATATATAAAGCCTATCGATACGTAAGGTTATCTGTTACTTTGAAAAGTGTTAGTAAATTACTTGTAAGTATCGTAATATGTGCTGTGAGACCATGCCGTCATCCTGTATGTTGCGTAAGTAGTTTGTAACATTTACTTCGATAACTAGGATGTTGTGAAAATAAAGTCGTAAAATCTGTCTTTTTATTTAAAACATAAATACTTCTTTATCTACTAATCTTAATTTCGATTTACTATTATTTTATTAGGTTTTACGTACCTATTAGATAATCGTGAACATGATGTGTCTCTTAAACCTGGTCTCCAGCGAAAGATTCAATCCCGGGCAATTTGAAAAATTTCAACAAAAACACATCAAAATTTTCTGAAATGTGTTTCTTTACACACGCTGTGTTTAAAAATTAGTTTCTCTAGCATACAAAATAGCAGATGATATGATGGTATCATACCGCTTGACCTGCGCCTATTTTTATTTTCTGTACGTTCAAACAAAATTGTGTAGTGATTTAAAAAATTAAAATATGAAAAATTATCAGTATTTTGTGTAGACGATTTTGCTGTTTGTTGGCATGTTTTTGCTGATTGCATATTCGGGCAAAATTCATGCTGTGTAGGTACCCGTCTTTACCTCTAATCATAATATGCATGGTATTAGAAATGCACTATTTTTGTAAGAGCGAAAGAGTGAATAATATTCATGTTGCAAATAAACGACGCGAACTTGTCTTAACATATTCATTTAAACAAGTTCGATTTACAACACAATCGATTGTATGCCTTTTGCTTAATAAGAGCGGACCAAAGAGTCAACTGTTTTGGAAAATAGATTTTTATAGACATATAAGTAAAACCGCGTTTCGGCTGTGCTTTCGATTAACTGTTGTTTTTAATATTTTTATTGAAATATAGTCTGTACATGATAAAAGAAATATTTAACTTTATCAATGGATTCTGAAAGAATGGTAAAAAGGGTTTGTCGACTGTAGGTCTCTTAAATTTTAATTTTATAAAAACGCTGTCTAATTGAAAAATCGAAAAGTAAACAGCTTATTATACCTGATTACCAATTCTGTTACACCTACGTTTATGCCTTTAGGTATAAATACAATTAACGTCTATTTTGCACTCAACTACTTCACCGTACAGCCAATTGGTTGTAACAAAAAATGTACAACTACCAAATACCATTCCCATATTTTTGGATATTTAAATAAAAAGTGATACTACTTTAAATTCGCAACGTTTTATACTTAAAGTGTAAGATGAAATATAACATATCATTCGCTTTGTAAGATACATTCTTGTACCTCGTTATGCTATCGACCTGTTACCAAAGCTATATATTCTATGCTACCTTTATCTAACTACGTACCTACGTTAAAAATATCGATGATTTTGACTAATATACCCCATCGAAAGCCTTCAGTATGTTTATTGCTGTGATATCATAATTTTTCAAAAATATGGCATAAAATAATTATTAATTTTCGTAAGACATACATAATGTTTATTAAAATACCGCTGCATCTGACAAAAAAGAGAAAAAAATGATGATACAGAGAAGAAGAAATCTAAGTACTTCTTATTTATGAAATTCTTACAACAAACTTAAGTAAGATTACTTATAGCAAATATATTAATAACTAAAAGTGGTCACTTTTAGTTAAAAAAATAGATTTGCATTTTTTCATGCTGTCATGTCAAAAGCCGACATTTATATTTTAATATTCTTACTTCATTATAATATTTAGTTAAATTCTTGAAAGTTGTAAGTATTCTAGATACTGTGAAAACTTGTCCATTATAACTAATCTGTATAAGAAAGATATCACGGAGTATGAAAATGTTCCAGTCTTAGAAAGGAACTACAGTTCCTTACATTAAAAAGGCTCTCGGTATATTTTGGTGCTTATACATTGAAACTTTCTATTGGAAATGTTATTTCATTAAAATATGCTGCAAGTTATTTATTTTATGATATTTATTAGAAAATAAGATATAAGTATTCACTGTTTCTTACTATACTTATACTATAATAGTTTACTGAGTAAGTATATATTTATCATAATGTTGAATAAGCCTCGCCATCCCACTCGTTTACTTATATTTTTCATGTTATTTTAAATTTATTTTGCAAACGTCAAGTCAAAACTGTCAGTGTATGTAAAATTATAAATATTACGTATACGTAATATAAAATAAGCTAATGACCATTTTTGTTAAATTAATTCACTCTATATTATACGCCCAGTAGAAACAAATGGAATGTTTTAATTCGAAAAATTAGTTTAATAATACATATATTCGAGAATCTTTTCGATTTGTTAAAAATTTCATAATAAAAGTGCATTTTCTAATTAAATGGTAATTTGTAAGTAACTGAATGCTACGCCCAAAAGAGAGAGTAGGCTCTACCGGCCGCTTATTCATAGATATATAATGTAAGAATTAAAAATTACTTCTTAAGATTGTACCATTGGTATGCTGTACCATAAAAACAATAATACAAGTAGTATTTGCAAATTATATTGCAAAATTGTTTCTAAAATATTATTTTAATAGATGTAAGTAGAAAGAATATAGGTAATTAGCTCTCACGGTTATCAAACGTATCCTTTTCACTAAGTTATTAGCTGAAAGCACTCTTATTATATTTTTTGTTGAATCATTTTTTTTGTCATAGTAGCCACGATACGTATAGATCTTTAATTCTATACAGTTTTATATTAAGGATGTTCCGTTGTTAATAAAATTGTACCTAATTAATTAAGTAATTTATTTATCGATAACATGTTGCACGAAAAGACATTAGTGAGATAATTAAAGCATGGATCCAATCAACTCTGTAAAATGATATCCGAATAACGGAGTTGGATCCTAAAAATCATGATGATTAATGTAATTAAGTATAATATTACCGCAAAACCTATTAAACTATATAATTTAAAAGAAAGTTACAATTTATGTATTACGTACATTAAAGTTTATTGTTAATCCGAGACCAAATACGATATATTTTAAAATATTAGTCCGATATGTCGTATATGGTACATTATACAGGAAAACATTGAGTGTTTTAATGAAATAATACTAAACGTAATGCAAAAATTTCTTACCTATGTCATACAACTTGAAAGAATATTTTATTATCTTATGTAGGTACGAGATTAGACTGCATTGAACTGGCTTATTTTACACTGAAATCAGTAAAATATTTTACTTATAAGAGAATTAATTATATTGCGTTGAGTCCTTTGTATTGAGAGAAAAAAATTTCTAAATAAAAATAAAGTTAATTAAAAATACTTATTTAAATAATACTCGCTGATTTAGCTTCGCACTATACAACTTTCGTAGCAATGTCGTAAACTTCGTAGCATATATATCGTAGCATCAGTTTGTTTTGACAGTTTTTTTTTCTAGATTAGGTAATCATCCACTTATTATTTACTGACCGTAATATCACATTACGGATAATTTACTGTTGTAACAAAATATTCAAATACATCATAGATTTTAACGTACCTACTTTATTTTTCTTATTGCCGTCAAGTTCGAAGTGCGAAGGAAACTTAATTTATCCCAAAATACATTCAGGCAAAATTACTTTTATACTTTTATTTTATCTAATTTGTCCATTGGCAAAACAACAAGCAATTAATTAGGTAATAAAATTAGTACATAAGTAATTTATTAACGTCTTAGTCGGTATACATGTTAATTTCTAAAAAATCATGATAAAGTCCGTCATTATGAAGATAGTTTAAAGAGTATAAAATATGTTAATAAGAATATAAATTTGATTAGGTTTGCGGTAAAGTCAGCTAAGTAAATTTTAATAGTATCGACTTGTACCAGATGCTACCTATCTTTTGCACTATGATCCTGCTCGTAGCACACCACCACCATAAACCAAATTATATAAATTGCATAGTAAGGTATTTAAATAATATTGTTTATAAAATTCGACGCAAATATCATATTTTGTACTTAGTTATTAACAAACGGACACCGACACGCATCGCCTTGTAAATAAAAAATCAGCGACTGTTCCGTTCGTGTTTATAATGTGGCATTGTAAATAATTTTATTGTGAAATTTATGAATTACAATTTTCATCAAATAAACACAAATTCGACTTTATCCGTGGTTTTATTAAGCTCATGCCTACTACTTTCAGACTATTTTACTATTTTTGTTATTATTTTACCATTACACTATTTTCAGAAAATCCTTTACCTAACTACGCAAAAAACTATATAGACGACCACGAGTACAAAGACAAGTGTAACTAAATAAGATTTGGTGTAACTGCAATGAGATTTCATACAACTTCCTCGCCCAATCCGGCTAATCTCATACGTACATGGATTTAATAAGTACTTTGTACGGAGTACCTTACTAATTCCATGCATACCTAAGTATACAAAGTGGAAGATGGGGCCAGATACCTACGTAATGAAAGACGAAAGATGTCAGTTTTCTGACCCGTTTATTCTCATGTATTTCTAATATGCACATCTCTTTCTTGCATGATAAGCGTAATGAAAGATATGCCGTGGTTAGGTTCAGTCTACGGACTAATTATTATAAAATGTCACAGACAATGTAGTTTTATTTTAATATATCTATGAATACGTCTGGTCTAGTAGTGGTAACAATGGTTCCTTTGTCTGAAGTTGTCAGGTTTGTCATTGTCAGTAAAATGTCAACAAGGGCGATAAATATTAATGTCTGTCAGCCAATGTCATAGCAACGAAGTTAATACAATATAAAAGTTCTTTCGATGGCTAATTAAAATTGTTAAAACTGTGTGAAATTACCCAATTTCATTACAGTTTTTTACATAAAATATTAATTAGTCAATTACCAATAAAATACCATTGTATGATATTTACTGGATTAAAAATCAAGTTCCTTTCGTTTGAAGGCCAGTGTTCATAAGAGCTAAGGTGAATGATCCAAGCTGACTAATAAATAATATTAGAAATGTGAATTATAAACGTGGAACCGGTACAAAATGATAGTTTTTAATGTGTGGTCAGTTCTACAGTGGTATTTGAGACCTTTTATCAAATGGTTTTTGAGAAAGACTACAAGGTTATGTGAACTGCAAAGAATCTGTTACGGTGAGAAGCCCGGAGCAGCACGGGCTTGTGGAATTGAAAAATCGTTGATGCTATCTCGAACTAGGGATGTGAAGGAAGTAGTCGCGAACTTGGATGCATCAGTATCAGAGAAAAGGTTCATACCACGAAACTTTCGTGATATACTAGACCCATCAATATCTATCATTATACGAACTAAACAAGTAAATGCTAAATTACATGGGCCTTTTATTATATCACTCAGAAGATGTCTGGAACAAATTTGGTCTTATAGAAATTTGATTAATGAAGTTGAAGAAATTCGTTGCATAAAATTTGATAGCAATAATCTTGAACATGAAGAAAAGCTCTTGAAATTATGGAGTCTTTTAGTCCCAAATGAACCTCTAGAAAGCAGGGTTAGTAAACAGTGGCAAGATATTGGGTTTCAAGTAAGTGTTCAGCAATTACATTTATTATATTTTGTTTTATAAAAAATTTAATTCATTTTTATTATTATTCTACTTATTCATCACTTCATATACTACTAATAAATATTGAATATACAATCATCTTATTCATTTTAATAGTTATATTCATTTTCCATTGCAGGGTGATGATCCAAAGACTGATTTCCGTGGTATGGGTTTACTTGGACTCGAAAACTTGTTGTTTTTTGCAACAGAATATCCTCAAGCATCAAGCCATGTTCTTAGTCATTCTCACCATCCTAAATATGGCTATACTTTTGCAATAGTTGGCATTAATCTCACTTCAATGGCATACTACCTACTAAAGGATGGATCAGCTAAAACCTACATGTTTAATGCAAAGCAACATCTGCCTAATTTGAATTTATTTCACAGATTTTATTGTTACCTTTTTTATGAATTTGACAAAATGTGGATTGAATCTAAACCACAAAATATAATGGAATTCTCCATTATTTTCAAAAAGTTTGAAAATGCTGTGAGAACTGAGCTCACAGATCCAGCATCAGTATTCAGAATAAATATAGAAATAGATACAATATAAAATTATATTACTAATTATTTTTCTCACTTGAATTTACCATGTGGAACAAATGTTGAATACTTTTTAATATTCCTGAGTTTTGTCTATGAGGTAACTCAGTAAAATGTAAATTCCATAAATAGACTGGTATTCTATAAAATTTGACTATAGCAAGGCTCGTAGAAACCAAAAGGATATTATTATTATTATGATGTATAAAAAATATGCACCATTTTCATTCAGATTTTTGTTAATAACCATGAGTTTGTAGGTACAAACTATATAGGTATATACACTGTTTTTGATCTTCACTGTGTGATTTTGTCTTGAATATATTTAAAGTACCCGTTTTTGTAGTACAATTTTTTGTTGGTGTGGTGTGAATGATGCATTTTGAGAATGTATGGATATTTATTAATTTAAAACTTAGAATTGTTTGCACACAGAATCAGTAGTTATGATTCTGTCAGTCAGATAATCACATGTAATTTCATGGCTGTTTGATTAATTATATACACAATAAAATCCTTATGATTATTTTAATGTTTTAATGAAAACCTTCATAAATATAAATAATCTTTATTATGTATAAAAATAGGAAAGTTTTGTCAGATGTCTGTAAAAACAACAATGGAAGTAATATAAAAAATCCTAAAAGTACATTACATAGGATAATAAATGCAAAGCATCACAATCTGAAACCAGTTTTATAGGTCACATCATTTAGAATCATCAAGAGTCCCACTGCTGGGCATAAGCTATCCTCCATCTAGTCTGGAGCTGTGTTACATTTTTTCTGTTTTTGAAAAACCTATCTATAAGTTACATATTAATAAGATTGACATAAAAACCTATTTATTATCCTTCTTATATCTACATTTTAATATACCTCCATTAAACCAACTTAAATTTTACATGATTTTTGCAATCACTAAAGTTTTGAAATAATATATACCCTCTAATTCCTTTTAACAAATATGCTGGGACGGATGTCATATAAAATAAATTTTAATAAATATAAAAAGCCATCAAATAATGACTTACAGAATAAACCTACAAAATCACACTTTAATTTGTGTGTACACAAATATAAATATGTATTTGTATTTAATACATATATTTAAACACTTATCAGTAATAAAATATATATCCTAAAATTATTACTGTTTTTTTTTTTATTATTACTGCTTAGGATCTGTCTACATATAACCAATCTATATTGAAATTTAATTCATTATGATGTGAATCATTATTTCATTCTCTCTACAAATTAGTGCAAACCACATGCATGAGCCATAAAATGTGGTTTGTGATTTAAATAATTAAAAAAATTATTGGTACATTATTTATTGGTCATTTAAAGGAACTTTCCTGTTGCCTCTATTAACAATTCTATGTTACTATGTCATTTAAGTATCATGTAGGGGATAGAATCTCCATAAACATTCTATTTGCTCTTTTTATCTTTTTTATTATCCCTGGCTGGTTTTGGCTTCCCTGCTTTGAATAAAGCTATCAAAGCTGTCAAGGCCACAAGGCCAAATCCAGCTACACCTATTTGCCAAATCCATGGATGCTCACTGAGGATATGCAGCCCATAGGAGATGCTTTCTTTTATCATAATCACACACCAGTCCACTAGTTCATCACTGAAACAAATAAAATTACTTATGAATTGTCTTGTTTTTGAAAATTCTATGGAATGATAAGTGTATTTACTTGAGAGATCATGTCTAGTGGTTTCACGAAAACCATACTGCATCAATATTTTTGATTTAAAAACATTGATCTTTTCGCTTGAGTGATTTTTGTATATAAAACCACCCAACCAAAAAGTATGTCTATAATTATCAAAAACAAATCATTTATTCAGAAATTAGGCCTGGAATTTCACAGGTTTCACATCATATTCTAAATTAAATGATGTTTACCAAAGATACAAACTACTAGCATTAAGATCAAGTGATCAAGGTAAGATCAAGTGTGACAGGTAGAAATTTTAGTGAGGGTCAAATTTTTTTTATAAAATTAAAAAGTTAAGTGAAGTGAAGTTTTTTTATCATTTAAATAGTCGCTAACTGTGTAATAAGCATTAGCATCAAAGCATTTTTAATATATGAATTAAATTTTGGCATTATGTGATTATCCACAAAAATACTTACAATGGTGAAGCTAATAAAGGCACAGTTTCTCCCTTGGTGTTTTTGTACCAATCTTGAGCAAAGATAACAAATGACTTAATGTCATTCTTAGGTAGTTCATACCTGTATACTTTTCCAAGACGGAAGCTGTAAGAAAAATAAACTATGAGTAAAGGTAGGTTCTTTTGTAACCAGAATAACCTAATTCTTCTTCAAGTTTAACTCCAAGATCAGACTCACTCCAAGAAGAGTCACAATTATCTTTAGCAGAAACTTGTAACACACAGCAAACAAAGTACTAAATTTTTCTTTAAAGGTCCTATGCAGACTTGGACTTACAACAGGAAAGCTGGAAGTTTGGTGACTTGAAAACGCTTTGCTGTCGCAGCTCCGGCCAGATTGGCGTCGATTCGAGCTACATTGATTCGCCCTCGTAGTGTCGCACCAACTCCTTCCCAAACTGCATGTAGTCTTTGACACTCCACACAAGATGCCCCATAACTGAAAATTATTATCGTTATATATTGTAAAACAAAGTCCTCTACCGGGTTTGTCTGTCTGTTTGTGATAAACTCAATAACTACTGCATGGATTTTCATGCAGTTTTCACCAATGGATAGTGATTCCTAAGGAAGGTTATTAGGGGTAAATTTATTATTATGTTTTTACCTGAGCGAAGCTAAGACGGGCCGCTAATTTATGGATATAATTGAAAGTACTTTATATCTGTAATAATAAAGGCTGAAAATAGATCTATCATTTGATGATAGATATATTTATATACATGATATCATTTGATGATAGATATATTTATATATTTTCTCAAGGCTCAGCATCTCTTTATTTAGCTTAAGGTTAATTTTTACAAGGATTTTACAAAGATTAGGCATTTTATTTGCAAAATATTAAATCATACAAAAAAGGTGAATATTATGCCAATACAGTGTCAGATTTACACATCTGAAATTAATGCACATGAAAAAAATATGTTACAAACATGTTCTTACTTACAACATAACAAACCAATCGCCAGTGGTAGCCCCTGTGGCGGCTTGAGTGATATGTTCAAATATCTTGTCTGACAACTCTTTGACAGCCGGAGATTGATTCTTCTCAAAGAATCCATAGATTTCATTCTCATCAGGTTCACCTTCACAGAAAAAATAATAAATTTAAGTACAACAAAGCTTAGAATATTGGGATTGTTATTTCTTAGACTAATTAAGTAATTATTACAGAGATAATACAATATCTAAGATGTGTTAAATCAAAATTACCAAAAATATGAGTTATGTGATTAAATATAGGAGTAAAAGTAGGTTTGGCAAAAAAAATACTGTTCAAAAGTCTAGTTAAGTATATGATGTACTTACCACCAAATAATAGAGGTACTCCATGTCTAAAGAAAACTAAAGCTGGTTCTTTACTAGGGCTGTAAAGACGAGCCAAATGACTATTCTCTGTTTTCACTGTTACTGCATTGAGATGTTTCTTGAAATCGTCCTGAAGGCTTTCCAGGGCAGCATCAAACTTGTCACAAACATTGCAATTAGGTTTTGCTGAAAATCCAAATTAAGAGCAATTAGAATGAATCAACCAGTTCTCAATCAAAAACAGTCAACATTCCATGTACCAAGGTGAAAATTTAATTAGAGTAAGAGGGAATGATTATTACAAGATTTTACTCGCACAATTCTTTACTTACTAAATAAAACGATGAGTTTATCTTTCTCTTTAATCAATTGTAACAAATCATCGTCGCTTACACCTTGTAAGCGTTGGGAAGCGGCTTGAATAGCTATAAGTAAAAGTGACACAAAACTCAAGTAAATTCTCATGATGTATTTCTTGAAATAACTTTTTTCTGCAAATATGCTATCACTAGGTACTTAGTATAGTATAGCGGGGTTATTAAATCCTGAAAGTTTAATTTAACTTAAAAAAAAGAAATTTAGTTCTTCATTTGCTTCCTTCCATACAATACAAAAACATATCTACTTTTATTTTGACGTCGACTTTTCAAAAACGTTTCTGGCGTTTCTGACACTGACAGCTGACCTATAATATAACCATAAACAATGATATATTATTAAAAAATATCATTGACCATAAAGAAAAAAAGAATAGATTTTTTGAAATATATTACGCAAAGCTCAGCGCAGATGGCAATACTGGTACAACTAAGGTACACAAACATTACATATGGAGGCAAAAAGCGCCAATTTTTAATATTATTGCAGATTTACGACCAAAAATACCTTCTACGCAATCGTGGTGCGAGTTTAAAGGAAAAAGAAAGGATTTAGTGGATTATACTCAAAATAATAACACTATTTTAGGTTCTGTTCTGCATTCTGGTCAACTGTGGTCATATACTGATATAAACTTGATTATGACTGAAGATCTTACCTGTATGAAATTCGTGTTCCGAGTTTCTTTTCGACCGTTTACTGGCTCGAAAATTTTACAGTGTGAAGTGTATTCTATAGTTTTCGAAGGTTTTTTATCTTATGGAAAACGATTTTCCCAATATTTCGGAATTAGAATATGCTAACAGTGTTGTATATTTTCACAAACGAATGATTACATAATGAATGGATTAATAAAGTACTCTAAAATAAGCGTTTTAATCGACATAGCAAAAGGCGGCAAAGCTTTTGTGTACCTAACATACAGTGATGTACTCTGACGGGATAAATTTGCAGTAATACTCTTTATTCATTGACTAGACTTTGATCATAGAAGAAAGAGGAATAGATACGTATTTATAAATACACTAGAAGAGATCACTTTTATCTTATACTCGGATTTTCAAAGTCCAATCTCCCTTTGGTATTAAATGGATTTTAATACAAAAGACAGAATAGCGAATAATCGAGATAAAACACAATAGTAGAAGTTGTAAGCGAGGAAGCAAAACGTGCGCAGATTTCATGCGCTTCAGTTTGAACAGAACTTTGTGTTTGTCTATTCCTTATGGCCCATGGTTATGCAGGATAGCTGGGTATTGAATAGCTTACCTAGTGTAGGTAATCTGTCTTTCAAAAAGAACGTCATTGTAATGTCATCAATTGACAAGGACAAAACAGAAAGTCTGCTCGCTTCGCTCGTTCTTGCGCCTTCCTTCCTTCAAAAGCAAAAGCACTTGTCTCGCCTCCTTCGTCTGCTGTTGTTTATTTACGCCTTCGCGATTACTTCAACAAGTTCGATAAAATCTAAATTCATCAGCCTAGAAGCAGGTGAAGGTTAGCAACATTTACAATACAGATATAACACTATAATCTAATTGGAACCTTGGATAATCATTGAACTAAGTTGTTATTTCTAAAAGTGTCGTTTCTGTGAAAGTTCGATCCAACAAGTGAGTTGATTTGAAGCCCTATTTATATTCATGATTAGGGTTGATTTGGAAGTTCGAATCTACTTCAATACAGTGACATTACTTGGCCTAAAAAGGTGGTTTGTAAGTAAGTGACTCATCAGCGGTGATTGGGCGTCAATTCAGTGAGTTTAATTTTTAGGATAAAAGCGCGATGGCAGATAAAATAGAAGAGAAGGTAGTTATGACACCAAAATGTAAGACAGCGACGTCTACGACACTAGTGGTGGAAAGGAAGGCAGTAGAACCAGAAGCGAGTGATAAAATACATGTAGCTGGTGGAGATCACACTGGCATCATCATCAACAAAGAAGAAGTCTATGGTTTGTACTATTAAATTTTTTGTTCTACTTGTATAGGTACTGTAGATTCTCTATAGCCTTTGGTAATAATAGTTGATAAGCTCCATACAATATACTTTGTTTGTGGACTTTCAAGGTTATTGTTTATGCCACTACATTGATAAGAAAAAATAATATGTAGTATATTTTTTAAAATTACAGTTTTGTTTCCTAAACATAAATTTGTAGTTGATACCTGCAGACCTACCATCAACTTTTATGGAATGATTTAAATGCATTACCTACAGTTCCACTTAGGATCCTGAACTGAATCACATTAGTATCAAAAATTAACTTGTTGGTGGTTACATTTTCAGAATAACTTCCTGCCTTTAAAGGCCTGATCAATCTAGTGCAATGATTATAAAATATTAGTTGTTGATAAAATGTTGGAAGAAATCAAATTTATGTCATCTACAGTTAATACTTTGTTTGGTTGGTGTGTAGAAAACTATAAGTAATAGTTTTTACTAAAACTATTTATCTCTTAATGTAGCATAAAAGAGCATACATGACATAATGTGTTAAGATATTTTTTTATATTTTTTAATATCTATTATATTTTTTTATATCTATTTTTTATATTATATAATACCTTTATTAAGAAATAAAGGAAATAAAAATAAAAAAGGAGATAAAAATGTGATGATTGTGCCACTGTGTGGCCCCTTTATACTCTTAAGCAAATGCATGGTACATCTTACATAGGCTGTATGATACATTTGGGAATTCCAAACACTGTGATATAATTTTTTGGAATAAACTTGTGGAATATCTATAGGTATTTAAATAATTTATTAGCATACAACATAAACTATGTTTTTATATGACAAATGACATCATCAATGAAGTCATAAGATTACCATTACATCTACATAGAAAAATGCATCAATTAACAATTGGATGCTTCAAGTCTTTAAAATGATAGTTAACTAGGTTCAATAAACTTGGTATCTTAATTGCTATGAATAATTATGATCGGTGCATGAAAGACTTCTTGTTGTACTGTTGTATAGTGAATGAAGTGAGTATTATCTAATCTGAATTAACAATAACATTGAGTGTTACTCAAGTAAAACTTCAATAGATGCTATCAGCTATTTATTAAAATTTAAAATACCTATCACATTAAACAAAATTTTGTGAAAAAGTATGTACCTACACATATTTTCATGCAGCATGTTATAAATACTTATGATTATTCAATAATTTTATAGTTTTCATAAAAATATTGAAAAAGAGGTGACATATTTTTGTATTTTTCAAATACATAAATATGTCACAAAAAAACATAAAAAATAAAAATAAAAACATAAAAGCTTATTGCTAAACGCTGTATATACTGCTCATCGACGACTGCGACGCGTGCATTTTTGCCATACCAAAAAAGCACGCATGCAGTGCATCAGCCTTTAGTTAGACTCTTTCTCATCTTAGTATTTACCCGGTTGCATTCACCGTCATTGCCTAGGCGAGCCTTTCTTTTTGGCCTTTCAGTCATATAATGTAACTACCTAAAAGAACAATATTTGCCCATTTTGTACTAGTTACTCCACCTAAAAATCTTCTTTAAAAATCCTACTTCGAATTAGTAGGTACCTAGTGTTACTCAATTACTTATGACGTCGGCCGCGCCTGTCTTTGGAGCTAAACAGTTTTGTAACGAGCATCAAACACGCACCACTGTGACTCATAGCATGCCTACGCTATCCCTTGAGAGACAAACCATCGCATCTAATTTATAATGCCAAGTCAATACGTAAAACTTACTAGAGCCACTTTCGAAAAATATTTCATGTCATAAACATTACAAAGTGGTTAAAAAAAGTTGCTTTTATACAGTCAGATAACGGAAAAACTTAACGTTATTTCTTCATGTAGTTATTTACGCCAAAATAATGTAAATATTGGCTTACCACTATAACTGAGTAAGGATGCTAAAGACCGAGCAAATTGGAGATGACAAGGTAGGAAAACGATCAGGTGAGAGAGAGATTGGTTTATGACTAAACTAGCGGCCCGTCCCGGCTTCGCTTGGTTAAAAACATAAATCACACACACACAATTGGTGAAAACCGTATGAAAATCTGTGCTGTGTGTGTTTTTGAGTTTATCGCAAATAGACAGACAGATAGACGTGGCAGACGACTTTGTTTTATAATAATGTAAGGATAAGGATGTAAATATTGGTTCAAAACTGAGTAAGGATGATGTGAAAGTGAAAAATAATAGATTTATTAAAAAAAAAATCAATAGACTTCCATGGTATGTGCTAGTTAATAATAAAAGCATGGGGTACCGCTTTCTTGAATAGAAGTCGGTGTCAGTATTATTTTTATACATCCTTTTCCCTTTGAAATTTATTCATCTCATTGTACTTATTTGTTTGAATTCCAGAAAACGGCGTAACAGAACCATGTCACGCACAGTTGGAATTCCGAGTGTACCTGGTATCCGCAGCCAACGGGTCACACACAAGGGAAGCAAGGGCGCTGAAGTTCTGGTTCAAGCCGCAAATGCCGCCGAGCGAGCGCCCGCACGAAGCGCAGACATTCTTCAGGGAACTCGTCAGTCCACAAGATTTTCCAAAAGGTTTGCTTGATATTACAGTCATCCCTTATTTATCACGATAAATATCCCTCTTATTTTGATGTGCTCCGGGTACATTCGGGACTGTGATGCCGCGAAGGTCGAGCGTAAAAAATAAAACGTGACATTTCGAAGATTCAGCGACGTGATTTTACAACCTTATGTTAGCCCTCCTTGGGAATAAGACAATATTGACCCTATTCGCTGCCAAGGCTATGTGTCCTTTAGTCGCCTCGTACGACATCCATGGGAAGATAGGTAGTATTTTGGTCCTATTCTATCTAAGGCTGAATTTATCGCCTTAATTTATCAGAGGGCGAATGCGGGTTTGCATTTCACTTCTCACTAACAAATCTATTCGAAGTGAGACGCAGCGAACCAATCACATTGCGGTGTGGTTGTCGTTGCGTCACAATGCCACAGGGTGATTGGTTAGCTGCGTCTCACTGCGATTCGGCTCGATGGTGAGATGTAAATAGCAAACTCGGACTACCTACGCTCACAGGTCTTCCATCGATTTATCTATACATTGTCCTGTAATGTTTTCCGTTACTGATTGAGGGACTGTGTTGAGAAAACATAGTTAAAACTTGTACGTAGGATAAGATGTATGGTACCTACGCTACGAGTAGGTAGACATTTTGAGATTAAATTAAGACGAAGATTGGTCATAAACATATGAAATACGAAGCTATGGTTGCTCTTTTCGACAAGTATAGAGTGTAATTTCTGTTTGGTATGGTTCATAGACTACATTGTATCTTGAATGACATTGAAATATCCAAACAATGGGTCCTGTTCCGGTGATAACGAAATATTCCCATGCCTTGACACAAAGTATTTTGCATGGCAAAAAACTGTAATGATTGAATGTTGAGAACTTTGCTTATTATTCTGTGACCTACTTATAGATTTTAGGGTGCGTGGTTGCATCGCCTTCATTAACTTTGTCGTGAAGGAACATAAAATTGTATTGAATATTATGCTAGCAAACCAAAAAATCTTTTTAATAAAATCAAAATTATTTTATTTCTAGTTCTACTCTAAATTTAGGTCCAAAATAACAACACTTATACTATTCATTTCTACTTTCATTCAAAATTCCTTAGTTCCGGCCGGCTAATCCTAGGTATAGCCGTACTTCGTGGTTTAGCCATAATATATGTATGTATAACTTAGTATTATAGTTCGATGTTTTAACCGTTTTTTTTTTTTATAATTTCCAGATTATGTGGGCTTTATAAAAAAGATAATCAAACTAATGCAACACAAGTATGACCAGTTGAAACTGCTCGAAATAGAACTGAGACAAGAAGGGCGTGGGTCGCCACCTCCAGGTCTGTATGTATTTTTAATCTCACCCATAATCTAAAGATTAAGAGCATTAAACCTGCAAGTCGAATGCAGTGTTCTTGCTTAACAATGTGATACTGTCAAACTGTAATTAAATTAAAACAAAAATAAAGTTGACTGAAATTACAAAATTATTATCATCAATGTTGTTGCTAAAATAAATTCCTTGCATTTTCTTATTTATGAGTAATATAAGTATGGTGTTACATTTATCAATAAAGGTGCTTAACAGTAAAAAATATATTTAAATTAATAACATAGGTATTATTGTACTATTATATATTCTGTGATCATACAAAGAGTATATTTGCGTAATTATATATTGCATATAATATGTACTTACATTGTGTATTGTTAATAATTCGTATAAAATTAATTTCAATTTTATTGTACAGAAGCAAATGGTGTAATATCCAGTAAGGCAATAATATACGACTATCGTAATGGGTGTATGTATTATAATTTGGTAGTTTGCATGAGTTTGGCTGTACTGTATACACACCCTAAGGGCATAATCAGACACTATACAATTATTAAAAAATATTTCATGAATTCCTTACTGATAGGTACTACTTATTGTGATTTTATAAATTTTATTTCCATGTCCAACAATTGTCGAAAATAATTTATTTGCCATTTGAAATCGTCAAGAAAAGAAGATAAATGCTGCGATCTGAGAACTCGCAATTATTTTTCCGAAATTATTTACATCCAAACATCTCCCAGCATTGGAAATTAATTACAGGAACGATTACAAAATATTTATTTATTGAATAGAACTACAATATTCATATCTATTTATTTCAAAATTCCTATGGGAATGGGGCAATGGACTACATATATGTACATATGTATCTTCCATTTCGTTCATACAAGACACGGGACAGAGCGCATATCTTTGGTCTCTCATCACTTTCACAAGAGCAGCCTATCGCGGCTTGCCGGATAGGCTAGTTCCATCTCAAGTGGCCACGCTAACCACTTGTCTATGATTTTCTTTATCTTTGACTTACATCTTAAACTTCTAGCGTCTGGTTTTGCCCCCTGAGATTTATATTATTATTATCCTATACGATTTATCTGTTTGCAGCAACCTATACTTCAGTTATATTTTCTTTCTGACTAACAATTTTATGTTTACATCAGTATTGATTAGCATTGTGTTGATACGTAATATTCTACGTTTTTATATTTATAAATTGTAGTATTTGTAGTCCATAGTGTGTTTTGCATCAATCTAATATTCGAATTGCATTATTTTTTTCATCCATTGTTAATTTTGGATCGTTATCGTTAGTATAGTTATAGTTATTTATTTTAAGCAAAATTGTTATTTTTTATGTATCACGAAGACCAACGTTCAAGTATTTCGCATATTTAACACCCGAAATATACCCTATAAAATTCGTAAAAAAATTTAATACTCTAAGTTAAAATGTCTTTTTGTCAATTTTCAAATATTATAAATCGTGACAGTTACATAACATATTTTAGTTTCGATAATATTTTAACTTTTTTATGACTAACAGGGATAGGGAATGTCTATGTAGAATTTTAGCAAATCAATAACACTCACCAATCAAGCGAAATCATGTTCCCAGAGCGTTATTTTTGAAACTGTGACTCACCGAAAACGCGCGAGTCGAATTACTTTTCCTTCGACACAAAATAGCCCAGTCCAGATCACCCTAGACTTATTTAAATTCAAAATCTAAAATCATTCATTTGTATTGAGTATAGTTTAGCTAGAATTATTCGTTTAATGTAGTTATGAATAGGCTATTTCACTGTAAGTCAAATTAAATAATTTCATTGTAAATATCAAAAACAATTTTATATGGAACTTGCTATGTCGGTGTGATGTTATTTTAGAGTCAAAAATAATTCCTAATGTAAAGAAAATGAGAACTAAAAATAGTATATCTCGTAATAAATAAAACAAAACAATTGAGTGACAAGACGAATGTGAAATGTCCTATTGTTTACGAATTCCACATGCATGCCCCTACTCTTCCACATTACTATGCTGTAAAGAGGGTTAACTAAAATTGAGTTTTCTATTGCAGCCTTTATGGACGAAAGTGTTGCCAACCAAACGCCAGTAATATCGGAACAGAGGGTATTAGACATGATTGAAAATGCTTACCCTAATCCTTTGACTATGGAAGATTTTGTCACGTAAGTATGGTGTTTTTAAACCGTAACAATAAATCAAAATTCTCTCTCTCTCATCTTTGCGTAATCATACTTGCGTTCGGGGCTGTAATGCCACGAAACCAGGGGTCAATGTAAAAAAATATTTATTGCACAATAAACCACCAACCCCGAATCACCACGTCACGACTGGAGTCATGGTCATATTTTGCCTGTGGTTGTTTTTCCAAGCTAAAAGATACCCTATTTCAAACTACATATATGAAAAATTTCAAGGAGATTGAGTTTATATACCGTGTAGAGGTAACAAACGATTTATCGTTATAAACATTTGGATACTACGTATATTAAGTAAACAATATATGGCTCTTGTACGAAGATTATTTTCTTCTAGTGCTGGAAAATGGTCGAAAGCGGAAGTAAAAGATGCCCTGGAGTCCTTAGAAGAGAAAGGATTGACGCGTGCCATGTCCGAAGGGCTTTACATTCGACAGCATAGCGTGGATACACAGGTAAAATGTTTTCACTTCTCCCACTCGGAAAGTAGTGTATGTTTGATCGGAATGACGGAGAGATGCCGAACAACTTGCTGTCGAGAAAATTTCATAGAAATTGCTTTCCTCTCGAGGACGGGGATTAAATTTTAAAAATAGAACTTAATCTGGTCTCGAACGATGTGGCAAAAATAAAAAACAGCAAATCCTACGATATTGTTGTTTATTATAAACAGCCAGTGTCATGAAAACCCACGCAACTTTTGAAAAATGTAAAATTAATGGATAATCCATGCAAGAAAGAATAAAAAATCTAATATTAGGTTCCCAATAACGTGCATAATATATCTTTGTGATACTTGAACCAAGGAAAAGGGAAATTACTTAAATTAAGCAATTAATCGTAATATGTACGTATGAAACATACTGCATTAATATTTATCCATTTCAAAAACCATGACACTAATAAAATTTGGAGCATGGCTGGACAAGCTCTGTTTCGAAGTAACCAGCTATGACAAAGGATTTTTAACTCTGTATTATGTCAGGTGGTGAAACAAATGCCGACGCTATGTTCATCCCGTCAGCCGACCATTGCCATTATCACCGCGCTGTACTGTGAGAAGCAGGCAGTGGACGCCATGATGGATAACCAGGAAACCTACGTGCGGTACACAACTGTTGGTAAGTACTTATAAAATAAACATTAACCTGTTTGGAAAATGAATAATCCATGGTTAAAATTAAAGTAAGTGATTGCACTCAGAGAAAAATGCGGCAGAGAAAAATATGAAAATGTTTTTTACACTGGTCACATTTCTCAAATTGTTGGGTTTAAAGCTCTTTATCAAGTCTCAGATTTTAACATACATCCTCTTTGGTATATATTACTTTATTCTCTCGGAGTAAAATGTACTGTTTTTAGCAGTAGATTGTATCACACCGTTGACACCTTTTACGTTTCTGGTGAAATCCAACCTGAATAGCATAATTGAATAATGGATGAGAGCGAAGAATTACGTAGAATGTGTCAACTGCCTTACAGAATTAAGTTCACAGTTATTCACTTATTTTAATTGTATAAAGAAATATTTAAGAATAGCTAATAATATCAAGTGACGTGGCCTCTGAATTTACTCTACCCAGTAGTGAATAAAACACGACACTGTTTCGGAATCTTAATAACTTTTACATGCTAAGAATAAGAATAACTTTTTAGTTATAATTGAAAAAAAGCAAAAATATTAATATAAAGTGTAATATTTATTCATAAATATTAAAGCTTAAGAGTAATGGATAGATATAATAGTAATATAATTAACAATCACTGGTTGAATTCCTTTTAATAAATACTCGTTTTTGAAAATTTCCCAATGGAATTTCTTCTATTTCTAATAGACGTCACAATTCTTTACTCTAGTTTACATCTTTAAAATGCTGTGAAACCGACTAGTATAAATATTAACGCTTGTATATTTTAAAATATACAAGAGTTAATACATGTAAGTCACTCTTGTGAAATATATCATAATAATGTTATAAAGCAATAACAATGTGATATTCGTAACTTGCATTGTAGATTATTCACACATACACAATCAAAAAGATCCAAAAATAAAATTCAATGTGAATTTAACATTTTACTAATGTAAAATGGAGATAGAAGTTTTATAGAATTTCTATATTTTAGTAATCTAAAATATATAAATTCTATAAAACTTTCTAAATGAATATAACATGGAATTATCTCCACCTAAAATCTATTTTTTGAAGTTATAAAAGACACATACATTTTATATAATATGGAATTATCTCCACCTAAAATCTATTTTTTGAAGTTATAAGAGACACATACATTTTTCATTACGTATAGTGATTAACTTAATTTCATTCCAAATGAAATAATTTATCAATTTAATATAGCCAATTCAATAATTTAATTTGCACTTAGACAATTAGATTTATTCAAATGAAGGAATTCAAATTAATTTTTTGCACACATGGGTAAATTCAAAATTATTTTTAAAATACAATCACTGTCATATACAATACCCACCCCATCTATCACTGACAGTACTGAAATATATGAATGGATGTCCTAATTAACACACAATAAACCACATACACTGAGACAGGAAAGACAATCAATGACTAATGCCATATAATTGTTCGAAATAACCTATTACAACAAATGTAAAACAAATATGTATATTACAACTACAACACCAAAATATGAATACTGTTTAGGTGGTGGGAATATGTAAAATATTATGGCGACAATAATAAAAATTAAAGATGAAATTCTAAAGTTTTCACAAGGTCTATATTCCCTTCTAATACAATGTATCGGATGTCACTAAAATCATGGCCAGTAGGCACTTGGTCTATATAAGAATTATTGGAAGAAATATCGAAAACATTTTCACCGTTCCCACTTCTGCATGTGAATGAAATGTTGAAATCGGAACCTGAAAAGATGCATATTAACTTTATCAGAAATGACTATAAAATACATACATATGTTTACTGTCTATATTTCATAATGAATATCTCCAATATCAAAGAATCATAGCTACACTACACTAATTTTAAAAATAAAAATAATGATAATTAAAAATTGAACTCACCTGACAATATGTCGTTAGCTGTTATACTCTGATCGTTTTTTACATCCTGAAGTTCACCATACACAACGGTATTTAAATTCAATGTATTCTCATTAAATCTTGTATCCAGCTGACATGCTATGTTACTATAATTTGTGTTACTTTGCTCAGACACAAGACTTATTGTTAAACTGAAAAAGAAATAACTCAATATTAATAAAATTTACTTAACAGTATTGGAAAAAGTACCTACATTATAATGTATATTAATTGGAGTTATATTTTTAAACAATTTATTGAGATCATACTGTTTTACATAATTTAAGTTAAATCTAGTAAATTGTAATTAGATATGTTATGTTAACATTTTTGATTGTGATTATTGCTTATTTGTCTTTACATTAGTTAGGAATCTAAAAAAAGTAAAAATTATTCACCTGTCTGGGTTGCTAGGCACAGATCCAGATATTGTGATCCCACTTTGTGTTTGCAATGTGCGAGGGATAAGGAATACTATTGAATTGTCATTAGGCCATTGCGGTCGAGGCCATTCTGGTAATGCATATATCAGATCACCTCTTAATCCATCGCTGAAAATAATATAAAAAAATATATAATCAGCTCACTTCCTTTTTGTGCAGTAAAGGTTCAAACAATAGGTACTACTTTAGAATAGGATCACTCCATATTATCTCATGTATGTCTTAGAGGCAACTAAGGGATAAGAAGCCTGATTACAGCAGATAGGAAACAACTAAAAAACTGATTTCTGAATAAATTCTTTGACTTCTAGGTAATGACAGACAAGGATGACAGGGAGATCAAAAGTATACCCACCCAAAATTGTAACTCAATGTATCTATGCTTTGAACATTTCCATCCACACTAATGTATCTAATTGTATCAATACTGTTGTTTAGTTCCAACTGTTGAACAAATGAACTGCCAGTGTAAATATCCATGTAGTAGTCATCTCTGCATCCAAAACCAATGTTAAAGTTTGAACCTGGAAAATAATAAATATTAATTTGATGAAAAATAAAACAAAATATGAAAAAAGCAACAGATGTATAAAGATGAACAAAATTATTTTTATGTAAACTGACATTCAATATTCTTTGTTCATAAATTTACTTTGCTATTTAATTTCAGTATAAATAAGTTATTTTACTAATTCATAAAAACATTGCATTATGCTCAAGTTTTAAAGATACCATCCAACAAATCACCAGCAGTCATAGTGTCATTTAGTCCTTCTTCATTCTGGATTTTACCATTGCTGATGAATAATTTATTTTCATAGTATTTAGCAGCCAGTTGACAAACAACATTTTCGTCTAAATCATTCGCACCGGTTTCAAGGCTTACTATTAAACTGAAACAAATTTTCAATAACTACACTAAAATTATATTCACAAAATTATTTGAATTTCACTATGTTTGATATTAGGTAATTAATTAAAAGTTCTAGATGTCATCGATGATAAGTAACTGATTTAACATCGCACAATTCTTAAATATTCAGATATTTTCCTGCTACATTACACATGACTCATTAAGATGGCATACTTTCATACTTTAATGATGATATTCCCTGGCTTAACAAAATCACAGAGTATAACAATATTTTTATCTTTTAATCACATCAGAAATCTATACTTATGTAATTCAGAACAGAGCAAACCTTTTTGGAGGGTCCATCATAGATCCACTTATCGTAAATGTGAAATTCTGTTTGAGTTCGTACGATATTGTTAACAATTGTGTATTTGGCCATTGTGCCTCTGGCCACGACGATGTCCCATTCATTTTTGTCAATGGTACACCACTCCCACGTTCATTATTTTCCGTAGTAATTGATCTGTAAAGGAAAGTTACCACATTTCTTCACCCAAACCAAACACTTTATACTCTAAATGTTGTCATTCAATATTATTGAAGAAATTGTTCTGGTTTTTGATTGGATTATATCGCTATCTGTTATTAAAAGTACCTACTCGTTTCTATATATCTACGTATTATTTATTAATATTTATTATTTTATTATATTTAGGTTTAATAATAATATACCTATTTATAAAAATAACCAATTCGCTTCGTTGTTCCTCCAGATACCTAGTTTGACATGACATTGACTTTATTTATACTATTTGACATTATTGTCATGTCAAATCTTTTTTCACGACATAAACAAACACGGGGCGGCCCGCGAACACAAAATGACTAAAGAAAATAAACAGAATTCCACTTTCCCACAGATATAAAAACATTGTGCACTTTCCTTCATATCTATCACATTTTCACCATTAACAATTTCATAATTATAAAACTCGGGCTTGTTATCGGTTAAATAATATAATTAAAAATATAATTGGTCATACCCGAAAATACATTCACAACATGCTTTTAACATCTTCACTTTATGCGCGAAAAATAAAACACCAGCACTAGCAGTTTATTATCTCGTCTCGTCACAACTGAGATAAACCTTGAATAGTACCTATCTACCGGAGTTTCGGAAGATGGAATGACGTAATGTGGAAAATAAACAAGACACGGTACTACAGCCACGCACCTTGGAAGTAACGGTCACCACGTCATCTTTCGATACGTAGAGACGCTTGGAGAATTCACTCCATACTGGCCGATATGCCGCCGCACTCACTCGTGCTCGTATAATGGAATGCCGATTGTGAGACGATGTGCGATGTTCGTTCAGGTTCACGTTTATTTAGATTACGGATTAGATTGACTTGTGTACGATAACATTAATATTGTATACGCATTATGTATGAGTTTCTGACTCGGACTGACTGAATTATATCTCGGTTTAGCTATTTAACAACTCCCGATAAAATTACCTACCTATTTATTATTTTTATCTTTCGCGCTTTTTCTTGGCTTTAGTGGATTACGTTCATTTTGATGCTCTCCCTTACACTATGATTATTATATAATATGGCTATAAACTGCACCTTGAGCGAAATAGGAAATGCTTTAGGTATCAAGAATAAAAAAAATAGTTTCCTGATTTTCCCAGTTGAGATATATTTTAATGCATTAACTAAGCAGCTTACAGAGTCACCAATGTTGCAAATATAAAAAATTGAATATAATTGTTTTATGGAGCTCCCAATTTAGGCTTGCCCGGCAACTAACGCAATAACTATGATTTGAAACAAACATTTTTCCACTTACAACCAATCAATAAAAATCACTTCAAGGATACAAGGACAAATAAATACACTTTCACATTTATAATATTTAGTTTTTTTTTCTGAAGCTGACTGGCATACAACGCACAGCCGAAACTGGGCATAAAAACTTGAAATGAAAATCGTAGGTTCCTTGGGCAGAGTAACGAAAAGAGAATTTCCCGAAAACTGATTTTACACGCAGGTGAAAAATCAGCTTTTCCTGAAGTGGCGACGTTTTCTCATTTATGAAATTAATAGCACTTACAAACACTACTGGAGGACGAGTTCAATCATAAGTTTGTTACGTGTACTATAAGTATATAGTATTTAAAAAAAAATATGCAATTTTGTCACCCTATAAAACTGAACTGTAGCAACATGCTACTGAAGTCTGACTGACTGATGATGATTCAACATATGCTTGGTATAAATAACGTCAAATTCCCTGTATAAAGAAAAAATTATACTTATTTTACATTGACGCACGTGGGAGGAATTACAAGTTTTGTGTAAACCGGTTGAATCAAATTCATGAAAAGTTGGTGTTGCCCACCGCCTTTCAAACAGACACTACTTAATAATAAATAAGTCGAGTGTGAGTTGAAGTCGCTTAGAGAGGGTCCGTGCCTTGATTATATAGATCTCATTAGGAATTAAATTTTTCGTACATCTGTCTGTTCGACTTTCACAAAGTTATTTTATCCGAAACTACTGAACCGATTGAGATGAAATTGATTACACCTACATATATGTGTCATAACGCAAAGATGAACAAAGTAATTTATATATAAATTAACATTTATTTTGGAGGGTAAAATAGAAAATATAAAAAAAAATCGTGAAATATATATTTGTGACATATATCCTAACAAACAAGAAAGGGATTGTTTTGAGAATTTCAAATGTAAATACTGTAAATATAAATATTTTTTTATTTTGTTAATATTTTTTAAACGAAACGGCTAACCACCGAAATCCTGAATTTTCGAAAAAAATATAGTTAATAGTCTTTTATCTAATTATATGTATGTATAGATTACTCAAAAACCTAAGAGTCAATAGAACTTGTGGTTGGTACTTGGCAGTGTCATTATTTGGGACATTAGCGGATTTGCCTTATTTTCCGAGGCGCTGAATCTGTATATTAAAATACTAGATGTTGCCCGGGGCTTCGCTCCCGTGGGAATTTTATTTGATAGTTATTAAATAGCCTATAGCAACCTTGGATAATGTACCTTTCTATTGATGAAATAATTTTTGAAATCGGTTCGGTAGTTTCGGAGTTAGTGATAAACTCAAAAACTACTACAGGGATTTTCATGCGGTTTTCACTAATAGATAATGTGATTCCTGAGAAAGTGAATATTTTATCATTGTTTTTACGCGACCGAAGTCGGGCCGCTAGTTCAGAAATAAAACACAGGCATTTTTATAACAAATTTTAATCATTGTCGAGGCATGTAATTTATAATTAGTATTGTTTTTTAACAATTAGGTATCTAATTGTGTAAAAGGTTTTGTAAGAATATAGTATATTATTTATACATTATATACAATAATAATAGTTTTTTTCACCCTGTAGGTATCGAATGAAATCCCAACTAATATTATAAATGCGAAAGTAAGTTTGTTTCTTACCTTTTCACGCATTATCGATTGTTATGAAATTTTATAAACGTGTAGAAAATAACGTAGAATAACACATAGGGTACTTTTTGTCCCGAAATTCCCACGGGAGCGAAGCCCCGGGGCGCAGCTAGTATGATATACAACTTAAAAATTGAATCTTATGCATAATGTATTTTCGCCGGTAAGTATAGTTTCTACCTAAATGAAATACAGTCTACTAACTTACCACAATTAAAAACTTAAGTACTGACCAAAATCCTTATGAATAACTACAATGCTAATCCATAATTTGACAATTTACCCAATGCTCTTTTTTACTTGAATGTAGCAAGACCAAAAAACATATTAATAAGTAGGTAATAAAAATATGAATGGGATTGTGAAACGTAATTAATTGAAATATTGCATGTAAAAAATTATGAAAAAAAAAATATTTATTTGGTAATTCAATTTTACATAGCTCATTCTGTGTACAATTAATCGACAATACGTCGAGTTTATATCAGTCTTGATTATTAATTCAAGAGAATTTATGGCATTGTTCTAAGTTGGACGCACATACCTATACTCTCTTTCTCTCTGCATGGTTTTATTTTTCATCATATTAATTTTATTGCTGTTTTTCCTTGGCTGCACATGTAATGGAGAGTGTATGTACCTAAAAAATGGCTAACCTACCTACTATTGCCACGTGTGCTTTCAATACGCATAACACAAATCATAGCTTCCTAGATTTAAGAATATTTTCCTTCCTTCACTTTAGTCAGCTTTATCTTCAATACCTGTTCCTCAGAAGTCAATAAGTTCTCAGGATAACTGTTATATTGACGTCCGTATAAAGTTATCATAGCAATTTTCCTCCAAGAGTATGACTACCAAGTCAAGGTTCCTTGATTAGGTCGAATTTGAAGTTGAGTTCCGCAACGTCCCATCCGTCTCCAACAATTTTAAGAAATGTGATGTCGCCCACATCTGCGTCTTCATCTATTTCCATTGCAGTTATAGAGCTGCTTTTCCCTCCAATTTCCAGTATGTTATTTTCACTTGTTAGTACGTTTCGTCTCACAGTAAAAGACACTGTTATGTTGGAATCTAAAAAAAAAAGAAAAAAATTAAGAAACCAGTCGTTACCGGTTAGTCTAGTATTATTGTCGTAATCAAATTTTAGAAATGAAAAGAAAAAGGGGAAATGTGTTTTTTTATTATGCTAAATCAACATTTTGTCTCTTAATCCGTATAATTGTGTCTCTACACCACCCAGCACGTTGTGACTATCATATTGTCATTATAAGTAATAACTCAATCACCCTTTCCAATTTATTTAAATTATTAATAGTTCGAAATTAAATTACATTCTGCAGGATTGTCACCTTGTAGGAATTCATTCAGTGGCCATAAAATAGTGGATGGTCCTTCTTCAACCAATACTTTGTGTTTAAGCTGCCTTGGTTCGCTTTGTTTGTCGTCAGATATTATTTTTAAAGTACAGGCCGTTTTGTTATTTTCTGTCATTAAACTTATACTTAAACTGAAAATTAAAAAATACATTAAAAAAAAAAAAAAGATTTTTCGTGGAGTAGACTCGCTAAGATGTATAAAAAGTATTATAGTAAAATTTATTGTACGTAATAGGATTCTGACTGTTGAAAACCTAATATATTTTTTACTTAAAGAAGAAATGAACCCCATTAATATTCTTACATATTTTATTTTTAATTAAACAATTTTGGGCTAATATGTATATCTTCTTTGTACCCACGGAAGAGTGTGTATCTATTACGTTTTCAGTCGTCTATGCCAAGCCAAGACACAATGTTTTGCTCTTTATATACTTAATGAAAAAAATATATTTAAAAAAGTATTATATCACATACTAATAAAGCAGTAGGCAATGGTACCTATATACTTACGATCTCATATTACATTCTTTTGATTTCATTATGACGTCAAAGGTATCATGTAACTTAAGTGGCTTAGGTAAATGATACATGACAGGAGTCTGTTCTGTATCACAACTCCTGGAAGCAACGAAAATATTATCATTAGTCTAAAATCTACTGAGGGCTGGAGTCCTACTAATATTATAAATGCGGAAGTTTGGGAGGATGTATGTGTGTATGTTACTCTTTCACCAAAATCTACTAGACGGATTGTTATGAAATTTAGTACACGGGTAGAATGTAACCTGGAACACATAGGGTACATTTTATCCCGTAATTCCGAAGTCTTAGGACTTCGGAATTCAGGGTCGAAGCTATATAATAAATAAGTTTCGCATAATTACAGATGCTGAGGTTGTTCACGTACAGACACAGAATTCAGTATTAAATCTAAGATCACAACAGCTAACCTGTATAAAAGTATAAGAAACAATAAAATCTCACGAAATGATACGTCTGTTCTTCGGCAGTCCATGAAATTTTCTGACTAATAGGACTTTATCGGTATTATCGCTAACTTAGGTAATTTAAAAGTCATTATTTTCATTAGCGTTATTAATTAGGGTTTCTCATAGGCTAGCAAATTGTCACTATTTTGGAATCTCAACTCCACCAATAAGAACACTGTCTAGCTAAACATATCCATTTTCGAGATCTTTTGCACTTTTACCGGGGATAAAGACATGATACTGTATCTGTATTATTTTCATTGTTTCCTTATTGGATATCTGTAGGTATGTATTGTTTTATTGGCAATTTTACATGTCTTTTCAAGTTATCTCAAATGACTCGTCGTTTACGCAAGCAAACGTGATTTATTGTAAGAATACCCATAATTAACGTCAATGCTACATACAAGACCTAATAAATTGTTATTGAAATAAAAATTCTTACATTATATTACAACTACATTTAAAATCATATTAGTCAGTTTAAAAGTATTAAAGCGTTATTAAGTATGAAAATATGAGATCTTATAATATGGATTAAGCATGTTGGTATACCGGCTGCATGAGGTGGTGGGTCGATTTTTGAAAATTTTCCTGTCAGGACTGAATTTCGAAAGCGCCCGACTGCGGGAGTTGGAAGGTGGGATTATAAGCCTTTGCTTTACTCCGACATGGATTAGGCTAAAAGTAAATAAACAAAGTTGAACACAACAGCTCTTATATTTACTACTTAGTAGTCTTGATACGACACGATGCCTGCCTTTTCTTTCAGTTGGATCACACAACTCTTCCCTGGTCTCCTTTGGACCTCTTCTTTCATCTCCTTTTCTTATTTAAGGCATCGTGTCATATCAAATAGCCAAGCACTCGCAAACATAGTGTTAAAGACAATAAACAAACAATATCCAACAATTTTTGGTTGTAGGTTATGTGTCAGTAAGTTTAAGTATTTTAGTTTATAAATGTTACACAGATTTATGTAGCCATAACATCACAGACTGAGGATAATATCATACTAAGAGTTTTCCGGTCGCTGCTAAAGGGAGACAATATGAACCTATTTCTATTCTACAAGCATATAATGTCGGGCATATCTTAAGGCATACAAGTCTCAAAATCAATTACCGTTTGGTTGGTTGGCTTCCGACTTGACTTGATAATATTCCAACTAATGCACAAGCAATGGTCACTATAAGCACTGCCATTTTTGATACTATCACTCACTTTGTTTTTAACACTTAACACAAATACTGTATTTAACCAATTATCATGTATGCTTTTGACTTAAGTTACTGCACGTAAGCACCGCAGTGCATTTGGTCGGCAGTAACTCTGCGAATGAAAACTCATCATAGCTCTTGATAATTATATAGTAAATTAAATGAATCATTAGCGTATTGACTATGATTCTATACATTAAAGCGGTTTTTTATTCCGAGTGAGTAGACTTACTTACATTCTTAACTTTATATGGTCCTATATAACCTACCCTGACCTACATTACTAGTCCCGGTTTATCAGTTCTAATGTTATTATACAACTGTCCTGGTCATTACTTTGCTTCCAGGTATTTTGCTAAAATTAGTCATACTTAATCATGTCTTAATGGCGTTTTGATAGTAGCATTTACTCCACACTGTTTACTTTCTCGTAAACGGATATCTAAATAAACATAGGTTACATTATATTTTTATTGCGAGACCACCAATAGCTCGTTTGACTCTCTTGGCCAATGATGATTAATTAGTCATTAATTCAATCAGCTCGATATGAAATCAGATATTCCATTATATCTGATTTGATATCGATGACAACTCCCGTCATATAGTGGGCCCCCGGATCCGTCGTGTGATGTGGAGGTTTGGTACCCAGTGCGAAATTTGTATCATTTGAAATTTGTTGCGTTTGTGTCTATTGGACGTACGACACAAGCTTGAGGTCACTGTAGCGTTGGGTTTTGTCCATATTTTCTTTTTTATTATTATCATGGAAAGTGAATGAAACCTCCCTCCCTCACACCGCCACATATTATGTGTCTCGTGGTAGTGCATACTAGCATAAATTATTGGTTTGTCTCTGAGGAGGTGGTTAGGCGATGAAATACGTTTGAGAATCATTCCAATCGATCAATTCTAATCCACGAACACACATTTAATGTAAAAACTAGATGTTACCCGCGGCTTCGCCCGCGTAAATTTTCCACGGGAATAGTTATTTTCCAGGATGAAAGGTATGCGCTATATCTTTCCATATTTCAAACTATATGTATACAAAATTTCAAGAAGATTGAGTAGATTGAGGGTGAAGAGGTAACAAATAAACTTACTTTCGCATTTATAATATTAATTAGGATGTGAAGACAGGTTTTCAATTGTAACTACGAGCACTTAGTTAATGGAGATATCTTTAACATTTTAATGAAGCCATATTATCCAATTATCAAAATTTAACCTAAATAATCAGTAATTTGTAAAATGCAATCTAATCTCCATAATGTACTACCTACTCAAATTACACTACTGAATGTTTATGCCAATAATATAACTTCGAAGGAATGTAAAGACCGCGAGCCTAACTCATTCAAACCGTACAATACAGCCATCTTCTCTTCATAGTCGTATTCCTCATGGCTGAGGGTCGTGGTCATTACGTGGAATTACACACATAACAAATTTTATTGCCATTAGTAATGGAGTGGTTTGCTATTGCCTTCTCCGTTTCACACACAAGTTAATATTCAACCAGTGTGCAGGTTTCCTCACGATGTTTTCCTTCACCGGAAGCAAGTGGTGGTCTATGAAAACTACATGAATCAGATTGGTATACAAACTCATGTGGCACGAGTAGGATTCGAACCTGGGACCTTTCGATCCATGAGCGGGCGTCTTAACCATTACACCACCACCGCATGCAGCCAACGAGTAGGGAATATGCGTGCTAGGTATATATTTTTAACCATATATTTATTTTGTGACAATAGGAGAATCGAACGTGTACTCTTTGGGTACTATTGGCGCTCACCGAGTAGTGACCACCAAACTGCCTTCCGTGGGCAGGACGCGCGAGGCGATGACGGCTGCTGGCAACACCACCACCAGATTACTCGGCATCTTCCAGAAGGCAAGCATTAACTCATTGGAAACCTCCGTGGCATAGAGGCCATATTCTCTCGTAGATGTCTAGGTAAGGGATAGATAGCCTTGACAGTTGATAGGCAACAATAATATTCCCAAAGATGCAAGATGATGTCAGGCAAGTGGCCGGTCATAAAATCACAGATCTTCAAAATTGTAAGGTTTATATTTTTATGCTGACCCAGTAAATCGGGCCCTCACAGCCTCTAATTCATGTTGCTTAGTTTTGTCTAACCATCCAAGAATAGGTGGAAAATAATATCGCAGTTGCAAGAGTTTGCAATAGCAAAATGAAATAGCTATGACTGAGCCAAATGGTATGTTCGATTTGATTTATAAATACCACTTGCCAACCGATCAATAACACCAGTAAGAGAGTTAAAAATACCTGGATCAGTTGCCATATGTGTAATTGAACATTTTGAATCGAATTAAATACTACGCATGTCCTTGAAAACGTCTTCGTCCAAGCCAGCTTTTTCTGAGTTTGATCCCTGCTTAATATATCGGTTTACGCAATCTTGGCGTTTATGTCACGGACATGAAGACTGCTGCGAATGCGCCAGTTCCTGACACAACACATCCAATACATCATCTCTGTGATGCGCAACTCTCAACTCGTAACTCACTCAAGTACAGGTCAGCCTTTACAACCATACTATAAAGCACAGGTCATGTGATGGATCACATCTAGCATTGTCATCTCTATGACTCCCAACTCTTGTGTCGCTCGAATACATGCAACGCTTCACTACCATACAAGAGCACAGGTATTATGATGGATCAGAGTGAGAAACAATTACGTTTATTCGATCAGGTGGAGTACGTGTTTCTGGTGGGGGTGGGCGGCGGCGTGCCGCACTACACAGACTACTCGAGGCACGTGCGGCTCGGTGATGTCGTCGTCTCCACTCCTGCGCCGGACTTGCCCGATAAGTATGTTATGTAATGCTGCAGCCTTGAAACATATATTTATGTAGGTACTTGGCCCACTGCTGAAAAAACTCCCCTTTCCGATTCCAATGAACTCTGACACTCGCCAGTTGTGGCTGGTTTTTTTATGGTATAGGACGGCAAGCGAGCAGGACGCTTACTGAATGGTAAGTGATCACCGCTGCCCAGAAACGTCTACAATACCAGGAACGTTGCCGTCCTTTCATTTAGTCTTAGGTATACCCAAAGCCACTCGAATGTCTTTAAAATTAATAAGTGTAATTTTTATTTCAAGAATGGATTTAACAAATTTCTAAGCCACGTTTTCCTGGTGATAAATGTTTCCCACGCACGTACCTAAACAACTAATCGATGACTAATCGTCAAAGAGCGCCGACTAATATTGTATTATTTTATTGCTTTTTTCTACAAATTCTATACTAATTGTCGAATGAACTTTAGTCATTAAAATGTTTAATTAAATAACATTAAACGAATGCAAAGAAAATCAGTTTCTAAAAATAATAATACAATTTCTTCAAAATTCTACAAAAAAATATACATTCTTATCCTTCATACACTCGAGATACGAGTATGTCCAAACAGTGGTTTGGTCAAAATCGTAATCGGCGCATTATAGATAAGTACTAGTAGGTATGCATTTATTTAATCAGCCCGTCTGGATCAAATTTAAATCGTTGTAAAATATTATAACGATTTAAATTTGATCCAGACGGGCTGATTAAATAAATGCATCAATCATTGAGTTACTGTATAATCGAATATAATAATATTCGATTATACAGTAACTCAATGATTACGGTATCTTAAAACAATTTTTATATAGTTTTGGACAAGCGACCTTCACGGGCTTATGTCACGACATGGACATTACCTATTTAACCTTCACGTCCATTAGTTCAATACGACTCAAAGTCGGTAGGCAGCTTTATGGTATGAGTACAATTAATTTACATATGGTTTGGAATTTCTCATGTCAGTATGAAATCTCCTTAGAAATGTTACTATGCAGTCGAGTTCCTGCTAACGTTAAGTCGTAATTGAGTTTCATAACATCGTCAAAAGTAGTACTTATTGCGTGTGAATAAAAACTACTATTGAAAAAAAACTGAGTCACGATTTTGTCTTAACGTTACCAGAATACAGGTGTTCGTTTATTTTCGGCTAGAACTAGAAACAATGTAACGAAATAAATTCTGATCAGTGTTGTATTTTATATAAACAACCAAATTGTATAGTCTTGTGTGAGTCTAGATTTTGGCACCCATTGACTAACCTTGTTTAATTCAACCAAATTATTATTTATATTTGAAGAATGATGGTCACCTTGAAACATTGTCAGCCAATTACCTATATTGACAAACAGGATATCTTTATTTGTATTAGTTAGTTACCTAGTTTAATATGTTTTTCTAGGTTTTCTCAGAAAATACTTACCCAGTTACGTTTTTGATTACTTACTTACGTTTAATATCTTGGAATTTGAAATGCGGGTTGTTGTTTTTCAGAAATGTTGGCTTATCCTTAAGTTCTTATTTTCCTATGAACAATTGGACATCCTTGAAATTTGTAGTTAATTTCTGTATTTTTACTTTAAGACATGTTTCTGTTGATTTGCTTACCTACTATCTCAATTATATAAAAATACATGCTCAGATTTTGACTTTGTTTCTTGAAGGTTCTATTGTCGTAAGAAGTTGATTCTACGTTTTGGTCGTACGTTGCACACGCATGAGTTTTAGGTAATTAACCTATATAATAAACCAATATAAAAATATCCTTTTTCACATAATTGTTATTGCCCATATGCCCATAAATGATGTATTCCATCGATTAAAATCGACCTATAATATAGTGATCTATACATAGTACATCACAGGTCGCACTAAAATATTGACCGCCCACTCATGTTATGACCTGGCCACTAAACGTCATAGACTGCGGTCGCGGGTTAATTGGTTTTCATGAATTACTAAGTCCATGACACACATGACACGTGCTAAACTAGGTATAATATTAATGTACTGGTAGACAGATGAACATTTCTGTGACTGGCGTATAATTTGACGCCGGCGTCTGTGCTTGAGACGATGTCATTGTTTTGTGGAGTTTTATTGCCAATTTTTATATATTTTTTGTCGAATATTATGGCGTCTAGACCAAAGAGTATACAGTGTATATTTGTTTAAAAAAATCCCCTAATACTAAATACCATGTATAGAGAAGGATTTTATTTTTTTTAATAATAAAAAATATTTGTTACAAGCTTTTTGCCCGCGGCTTGCCTGCTTAAATTTCCCACGGGAACAGTTATATTTCCGGAATGAAAGGTTACGTCCTTCTCCACACTTCAAACTAAATGTATGTCAAATTTCAAGAAGATTGGTTGAGTAGATAGAGCGTGAAGAGGAAACAAACTTTATTTTCGCATTTATAATATTAGTTAGGATGGGATTAGGATTAGACTAGTGGTCCGTCCCGGTTCCTCTTTGCTAAAATCATAATAAATGAAACACCTAGACCTTCCTCGGGAATCACATATACATATTGGTGAAACCCGAATGAAAATCCGTGTAGTTTTTTGAGTTCATCGCGAACAAACAGACAGACGCGACAGGAGGAATATTTGCGGGGGACGCGTAGGTTACTAACAATTTCAAGAGTAGCGTTTCAACCTTGGATGACATATTTTGCCGATGAATTGTCACGTAAATAATTTTTACTCGCATAAATAAAGCATGAATAATTAATTTAAACAACTTTATAAGTCACTTTTATTACAACTACTTAATACAAAATGGTATTTTACCTGGTAGGTATAAATGATAAGCCCGAGGTGAGTTTTTGCGTAATCATAGGTGTAATTGAGTGAATAATTAATTATAAATTTTATGACTGACCAATTTTATTAAGGAATTTATTTTGCCCGCGGCATCGCCCGCGTGAATTCATAGCAAAATATCAGTAATTTCTTTATCGCGTATTCTGTAAGACTGGTAAACATATGATTCATTTTCGTATTTTTTCTCATTTTTAGTTCAATATCCTGTTTCCCACTACATGTCTCGTCCCGCAACTTGTCAAATCCCGCTTCCTGCTATGTAGGTATCCCGTACCGTTTCAGCCCGTACCGTTTCAGGCAACATATTGTGCCATCACGTTATTCACAATGTCTCCGTCCCATTTCCCATTACGACTGCCAATCCCGCTTTCTGCAACGTGTGCCGTCCCATTTTCCATGACGTGTTAGGTACGTCCCGGTTTTTTATTAACCACAAACGTAAATTTTAAAATAAAGAAGCTTCATATAAATTTCCACCTCTACATAATTCTCCTAGAGATGCAATTTTCAAAATATAGATAATGCATTATCATATTTTCTTCTTCCTCTTACATAACATTTCAAGTTATTTATTGGTGTGAGGTGTGATTTACTACTTACAAAGAGTATGTTTACCAATTTTCTTTTTCTTTCTTGAAAATTTTATTAAGTCCCATTCAATCTTTCACTCTCCCCTTTAGAAGGGGATAATGGTTAATTTTCAGAAAAAATTGAAAGGCGTATACATTAATTTGTTGTAAATAACTAAAATCCAAATGTTCAAGTCACTAACTTCAACGGTGTAGAACTTTCATATAAAAGTTTTCCTTTTACCCCCTTCGGGGTGGAATTTCCAAGAATCCTCTCTTAGTGCTGACCTACCGGTAACGTACTTACATGACAAATTTCAGCTTCCTATGCCCAATAGTTTCGGCTTAGGTACGTTGTCTATCAGTCAGTCAGTCACTCAGTGACGGAAGAGTTTTATATATGTACCTATATTGATAAACGCATTGTGATATTTGATTGGATGACAGTGGCTTATAAAACAATTCTTTAATTTTAATCTCAATATATTTTACAGCACTTAAACTTAACGCGTTATGCAACTTTCAGCTGTGTTTGTTTATTATAGCAAATTTAGTTCCTGGATCGCTAGTATCACTAAGAATAAGAATAAGAATAAGAATATTTATTTGTGAGACATAGGTAAGTACATTATAAATACAGTTGAAATAAATTAGTGGGTAGTATCACTATGCTCTGTCTTTAAAAACTTACAAATATTATTAAATTGTCATAACGTGCATCACTAAAATGTATCCAAGGTAACAATGTCAACATCAATCATTCAAATTTATTTTAAACATTTGTCATTTAAGAAATCTTCTATGGTGTAATAAGATTTTTGAACTAGGAGAGAAGTCAAGCGTTTCCTGAAGGTTTTCACATTCTCATGTTTTAAATCCCGCGGCAATTTATTGTATATCTTTGGCGCCATACAGATAAAACTATTTCTTTTCATAGCTGTTCTACAGATAGGTGCACAAAGTCTGTAGCCCCGTCTTTGGGTATTTTTCCTAGTACTTATAGATGCTAGTGTCGGAAATAGGGACTCATTTGATTATCATATCACTACTACTATCACTACGGACGGACTGATAAATCACTTTGTGTTTGGAACTAGGTGTGTCTTTTCCTGCCGGTTGTCTGAAAGAGATCCCTCCATGGTATCCCATGGAGGGATAGTCCGCCGTATCTGTGTTTTCTTGACACAAACAAACAAATCACTGATGCACATATAATAACTCTGTACCGCTGTGAATTCGAAATCAAATTGGGTTGTGCCAAATATTACTTAAGTACCTATTTATTTTTTCTAGATACGTGTATGTATTCTGCGAAAAGGCTGAACGGAATGCCAAAGGAGGTTGGGACTATGAAGTAAAGCCATATAAGCCATCAAACTTCCTTCTACAAGACATCGCAACTCGCCTCGCCAAATCTCAAGCCCCTTGGGATTATTACGTTAGTGAAGGTACGTTTAGTAAAAAATGCCAAACTTTTAATATGAGTGTGTGAAGATGTTTGTTATTCAATCACGCATATACGATTAGATGGATTTTGATGAACACTGGTAGAAAAGACCTGGAATGTACTTCGTAGTAGAATTCGTATTTTAAATTTAAACTTTGGTAGCTCAGTTTCTTCGCTTACTAGTTTATGCCACAAGTCAAGTGAGGTTCTTTTACTACGATAACAAAAGCCCTCGCATGTGCGCATAGTAAACATGTTCAAATTTGCCTTTTATTGCACTTGATACCATTCCCTACACCAACTACTCAAGCGGAGAATTCATTCGCGTTAGCCCTCATTGAAATGATATTTAAGCTAGGTACATAATAAACCCGATGTCGAGCTATACATGGTTTATTAATTTCGTGACTCTTGACTTTGTCTACCCCGTATGCTATACATAAGAGATACTGCAAAGGTTGGAAAATTTTAACCATAGGGCCGGACCAAATGAAGAGAAGCATTTGCCTAGTGCTGGCTCTAAATAATATCAATATTTTCAGGGCTGGAGCGCCTACAAAGCGTGCCGGGCCGCTGGGAGGCGCCAGAGGGCGTCACGGACAAGCTTTGTATGGACATCGGCGAGGGCGCCTACATTGAAGTGTCGCATCCCGCGCCTCAGGGCGATCAAACGTAAGGGATTTATTATTTGTTATTTATCATTCATAATTCTTATTAATTCTTTAATAAGTTTTTTCATATTAGTCAGTTATTCTTATTAATTTTTTATTAAGTTTTATCTTTACAATACGGGACATACTTCATTCACCTTTTAGATTTATGAATGTGAAAATTCTATTCATTACTTTGAAAACCATATAATTCAACTGTCTTAAGAAGTGTGATAGAACCACATTTAGTGCACGGATTTCGAAATTATTTGAAGATGCTTGGCAAGTAGTAAAAATAAAGCTCCTTATTGGACATTCATTCTCATACTTCATGGACTTAGCTTGTACGACAGTAATGTATTGTGACATCACGGATTTTTGACTCAAAACGCATTTGTATATTTCAATGAAACCGAAAGAATTGTAAATCTCGTAATTGATAAAACTGATCAATTAGAGTGACATTTAATTATCGTGTTGTAGCTATTATATTTAAATGTCTTCATATATTTTATTTTTTACCCAGTCGAATAGTTAACTTTTTTCGGCCTGTGGGCGGTTTCGTCACAAGCGTTATTTTTATTACAAATTTAAAATGCCCATTCTTGTCATCGACTGAACTTGAAAATCTTCGCGGTCAGTATGCAGCCGCGCGTTTTTTTACTTTGAAATGAATTTAGCGACAACCAATCGGGCAAGTTGCGCGTGCACTGCGCGCCGGTGGCGGGCGGGCGCGCGGTGGCGAGCGCGGGCGCGGGCGCGGGGGAGGCGCGCGCCGCGTTCGCCGCGCGCGCGCGCGCTCGCGCCTACGACTGCGAGCTGGACGCCGTGCTCGACAGCGTCGTCGGCAACAGGAAGGACTGCTTCGTTTCTATTAGAGGTTCGTTACGGGTGTTTCTCAGAGCTTTTGGTCAGCTGCGGCCGCGATGTCATTACATTTTGCTTTAATTAAAAAAAGACTAGAATTAGTTTTCTTATCTGATTTTAAATTTAATCTGTACTGTAGCAATGTCAATTGTATGAATGATAGATTTTGGAAATGATTCCTCCAAGAAATTTCACGGATCTTAATGACAGTGCGGCCGCATCGGTCGAAACGCACTCATTTCATGCTCAGCTCTCTCTCTCGTTTAATCTCTCGGTTTCTTCTGCAACCAATGGATAGTAGCGTAGATGTAAGGAGGCCTATACCCAGCGTCTGTCACGAATGGCTGATGTGAGGAAGAAGTCCATAAATCTTATTTTCATTCATAGTTTACTTTAGTTTGTGAAAATATTTTATACTGCCAATATGTGATTGATACTTCAAATAGCTTGTTAGCTACTTGATAATTTCCAAAATCCTCAATTGTAAAGTCTTGGAGCCTGTTTCACCACTTTCTAATAAATTGTAATCTAACAGATTAACTAACTGCTAGATAAATCTAACTGAAGTTATTGGCCAGTTAACCCTATCCAATACTTGTGAAACACAATTTTTGACGCTATGGATATGTTACTTAAAGACTATTAGATACATTATCAGCAAGCGAAACAGGCCCTTATGGTTCCATTACAAGAGATTTTTATAAACTATTGTATCATGGTAGGTATTGCCGACTACCGCGACGGTACCCGCGGCAAGGAGTGGCAACCGCACGCGGCTTTAGTCGCCGCAGCTGTTATGAAGGCTATCGTCGCCGCCATGGACCCGCCTACTGATTAAACATCGTTATAGCCATATGCGGTATTCACCATATTTACTAAATGAATTACAAAATGCAGTAAAAATATTCGCCGTGAAAAAGTTGAATAAATAAATAAATATAAATAAATCAATCCACAATCGGCCGGGCGCTTTATCATTGCCTATTTATTACTGCATTTTGAGTGCTATGCGTTAGACAAAATTGCGAACGAGGAGTTAATCTGCATGCCTATTTTTACATTTATAAACGTACAAAATATACTGATTGATTGATTTTATCGGATTTGGGGAAGATTAGAAAAAAAATAGTTTAACTATTGGTCTCATCTCTTTAAAAAGTACAAATTAATTAAACATAAGTTCTTCTGCATTTGTCGCGCGTAAAGCAAACTACCTCTTTCCTCGACCCACACACCTACAATTGATTTAAAACTTTTTACAAATTGAATGTGATCTAGTGGCCAAAAGGACTTCATTTAAGGGTGAATTTCACGAACGTTTTGAACGCCGCCGTGGGCTGTCATTATTGTTTATTAAATTGTACCATACACAGTAATCAATTTAATTATCCTATTTTATAAATAAGTAAAGTACAATATTAATTTTATAAATGTTTAATTTTTTTTAAATATTCATTATTTAAAAAAAAGTGCGACACTAATGAAACGCTACACGCCACGTTCAAACAGTCGTGAAATTCACCCTTAAGGGCTTTAAAATTATACAAGCTATAGCACTATATCTATTTATAGCGACAAAGCATAATAAAAAACATTTTTGATCTAACAGAAAAGTGATTATGCTTCCAAAATTTAACAACACCTACATAGTTTAAGAAAACTACACATTCAACATTTTAGAGTAATAATTTAAATCAGTAAAGTAGGAAGTCTACCAGACTGGGATTTCCTAAATATGTATGCAAACCTTAAAAGGTAAAGAAGTTTGTTGTGTCCGGGAATCATCGTAAAGGTTGAATGCCTTAAATGGCAAAATATAATAATTAGAATAGTATTACTAATTACTGTGAACGACCACGAGCTGACGAAAAAATTAAATTTTCCCTGTTAATGTAAATTACCATTCGTTTACGCAAGTCACATGCACTGGTCATTTATGACGTCATGAGTGTGTAGTATGTGTGTGGTACTATGAGACATTGAGGATAGCTCATACAGAAAATCTATTTTACGTGCCTAATACTTTTCTAAAAACCCTTGTAGGTTTACCTGTTCATTGATATATCAGTATATAGTAATTTTATTCTAAAGGTAATTCTAATGAACAATTGCGTGAAAAATGGAATGGTATATACAGTCGACCTCACATTGCAACAACTTAAACAAATAATTGCAAAATCGCCGCTTTAAGGTCTATGTACCTAGGTAAGTTGATGTGTGCTTGACTGTACATACGCATCACAATCAAAATTCGAAACTAATTCTATTAAATTAGTGTAAGTCTAATATTAAATTCATCGACAGGTTTACTTGCCTTAAATTCGGCTGTTGCAAAATAATATTAAAATAAAATGTTACATTAAATTATTTACACTAGAGTAGAACAGGAACGATTTAGTGAGATTTGTGTAACTTCTCAGTTAATGTTTAGACTTATTGTGTGATGTAGCAATTAGCTTTTAATTATGTTTGTTTTTATTGAATTTTTAATGACATATTTTGATTGTGCACTATATGGCAACTATGTCTATTATTGCTTGCTATCTCTCAATTGACACGGGCTCAAGTCTTGTCTTCCTATTTGTAAGCCAATTTGCTTTTAGTTTGGCATAAGTAGGTACAAAGCCATTTGTTAGGTAAAACCTTTATATGAGAAAAAACTTGTCGACTTTTTGGGAACAATTTAATTTTATGATAAAATATGTATGTAATTTATTGTATTAATTTATTTGCATTTATTTACCTACGCGGTTATTAAGTTTAAAAATTAAAAAAAAAAAAACAGTAACCATTTTTTAATTTAATATTGAATGTAAACTAATTTATACACAATATTTATCCACCAGAGCTTAATGTAATTTTTAGGTTAACTATTATTAGGATACTAATTCACTGCCATAAATGGCCTATTTATTACTAAATAGTTATACGTACTAAGTATAGTAGTTGATAAATTCTACTGTTGTGACATTTTCCAAACCAAAGTTTAGACTTAGGTTGTTTTTTTGAACACCCTGGTCTAGTCGACCGAAATGTGAAACATTACACAAGATATTTTATTTACACCTATTTAGGACCCACTGACGTTGTTATTTCACATAGATTTATTGTAATGTTAGGATTCTACAAGAATCAGTTATCAATTATAGGTAATGTTTAATTTTCTCAATTCAATCATGACTGTCGCACTTCAGAATGTATTACTTTAGTACTTATTGTACTTTATTTGTATATTCGGTTTGTTATCTGCCTTAAATTATGCACAATAAAATTAAAAAGCTAGAATGTGTTTTTCAATTTAGTTAAAAAATCGAACAATATACATGTTGGTAATGTATATTTATTCTCGTTAGTCTAGGCTGAAAGAACCACCACAACCTTCTTCTAAAATTAAACCCTATTTGCCGAATATAATAAAAACTTAAAAAAATAAATACTACTCGGCCATGAGGTTGCACAAATTTTGTGAGTAGATACAGATAATTAAACTTAAGTTAGTATCCAAAGAAACAAATTTAAAAAACTTTTTTTTTTTAAATCTCCTATACATTTTGGTTAATCCAGCTGATCACTTAGTATGGAAAACTGATTTTTTTCTTTTCATATTCTGAATTATATGTACAGTGGATAAAAAAATACAATTTGATGATGGGACTTATAGGTTCACAGGCGTTTAGGAAATAAAAGCCTCATTGTATTAAACCTATTTATTAAAATTATTTTTGGAAAGCATCAAACACCACGGACAGACATTTCTCACTGTCCAAGTTTGGGATTTTTCAATATTCACTGTATCTCCTCATTGAAGACTCCTAGCTTCATTCTGAAAAGTACAATCATAAATTATACAAATGCTTACAGAATATTTTGATCCCTTTCTAAACAGAAATCTACCAGCCCGAATATACATTCAACAAATATCTACCACCTTTTGTTCGAAAGTTAAAAAATATATCTATTAAAATTGGGCACCACAGCATGTAAAATGGTTCATTATCTAGAGTGGTAGTTTGACCATTGACCAAACATAAATATATGGACATTATTTAAACAAAATTAGTTGCAAGGACCTTTTTCACTCATAAATATTGGTTTTATGAAATATCTACAAAATATAAGAGATAAATCTCTACTGTTAGTCTAATCAAGTCCAATATTGGGAAAAAATGCCCTAATTTTGTTCACATCAATAGGCATTTAACTTTTACCATAAGATTATTATTTCTTGCAAGGAGTTTAAACACCTAAAATACTACATTTTCACAGATGCATAACGCAATGGATAAAGTGTCACATCAAGCATCCATTAAAGTGTTAATAAACAAAATGAGGCAAATTATGGAAGGGAGTGGATTCACCATGTATTATAACTAACATAAATTATACTTAGATATGTATAGCACATCAACTATCCACATCCTGGAGATAATAAAAACAAACAACAATAAGATCCTGACAGATTGGGCCGTGCGGGAATTGATTGTTTAAAGACAAACAGAAATAAGAATTACATTACTTTATTATTTACTTTGTAATTTACCTCGTACAAAAGTATTTTAAAATCTTTTATCATAGTTATAATTCATACAGAATTTAGCAAATCCATGAATATTAGTGACAGGGTAAACAATAGTTATTCAGTCATCCCAATGGTTAATATTCTATATATATATATTATAAAGTTAGTTACATTACAAGGTTAACTGTATGAATTCAACCAATGTGCAGACATAAAGCAATGCTCAATATCAAATTTTGTTACTTGCATCAGTCTTAGAAGCATGGCATCACTTGATTGGCTGCCAATGTTATTGTTGATCTTCTACAATATCACAAAATCAGTCATATTAATACAATCAGAACATTTTTTTAAATAAAAAAGACAATTTAAAAACATAAATATTAATTACTTACCAACATATTTAACTTCATCAAAGGCTTTTCGAGCCTTTTTAAGTTCTTCATTCATTGTCAACAAGTCTTTCACACGGGCATATTTCCGTTGATCTTTGCGAACTAAAAATATTATGTCTTCTACCTGTACCCTGCCTGTTCTTCCTACTTCCATTGCTCTGGAAAATAATAACATAGTACCCCTTTGCTGTGATGGTATTTTTTTATATAAATAAACAGACATTTCTGCCCTTTAAGAGATTTGTGAAAAAAGGAACCCAGCCACCCATTTTTTGTGAAAGAAGGTGCCCAGCAATGGGACACCTCAATAGGCTAATAAAAAAAAATAGAGCTTGTTCTAAGTTTTAAATAAAATTGCCAAGGATTCAATTAATTACAGATTAAGCTATTATTATTATTCTTCTTCATAAGCCATCTCACATCTCAAGTACAGTATCTCATGAGAGGATTATTGTAACTAAAGATGATGCTAAAATTACTGATACATTACCTGTGGGTAGTTTCTGTGATGAATTCCATAACCAGGTCTTCCAAGAAATCGACACTCTCTGTATAAGGATTCTGGTCATCCCCAAAGCCATACATCATGCAACGAAGTTCTTTGCTGAATAGTCTCTTTCTACCGGATGCGGTGGCACCCAGTTGCTGTTCTGATTCTTCCTCATCAAACTAAAACAATGTGAAAGTTTGAGTTCGATGACAAACAATCGCATAGAGTTTTCATTAAATATTAATCATAACTGATTACTTGATCAAAGTTTTCTGGTGTTTCAGGAGTGGGTGTTGCAGTCATTTTTTTACAGTGAAAACTAGTATAAAATAGAAAAAAATTACAACACAAAACAAACTCAGTTTCCAAATCCCAATCCAATCCAAAGTTTGATCCAAACCAAATAATAGGTATTTGACTGACTTGACAATTTCTAGGTAAGTAATAACTAATAGTAATAACTAGGTAGTAATCTGATTTCTAGTTTATTCATGAGTTTATTCTGCCAACCTATAAACATGACATTTTTATGTCGTAGTGACAGTGACATTAAAAATGCATGGATTTAACAAGTACTTGGAGTACCTACCATGGATTTAATAAGCCATTACATATAACTTTAGGTACCTACATAGATTTTATTTAACAGGGTATATCTATAGCCGGCCAGGCAGGATTGCGAATGGTTTCCTCCGTACAAAATCCATGGTTCAATCAAATGAAAACAAAACAATATTACGCAAAGCTCAACGCAGATGGCGCTACTGGTACAACGAAGGTACACAAACATTGCCAATGGAGGCAAAAAGCGCTAATTTTCAATATTGTTGCAGATTTACGACCAAAAATACCTTCTACGCAATCGTGGTGCTAGTAGGAAAAAGGAAGGATGTAGTGGATTATCCTGAAAATAACACTGTTTTAGGTTATATTCATAAACTGATATACTTGATTTTGATTGAAGATCTTACCTGTATGAAGTCCATATTTTAATAAGTATTCACGTGTGAAGTGTTCCGAGGTTCTTTTCAACCGTTTGTAATCAATTGTATCTTATGGAAAACGATTTTTCCCAATATTTCGGCACCCGAATATGCAACATTGTTGTATATTTTCATAAACGAATGCTTACATAATGAAAGGATTAATAAAGTACCTAGGTAATCTAAAATAAACGTTTTAATCGACATAGGTAGCAAAAGGCGGCAAAGCTTTTGTGTACCTAACATACAGTGCTGTACTCTGCCGGGATAAATGTGCAGTAATACTCCCTATTGTCAATGTCAAATAGGTAATCAATCAACAAACAAAACAAAACTAATAAATCTATATACATGTTTATGTGCAAAGCAAAGCATGGCTTTTATATACTAATACAAAGTTATTTGAGCTACATAATTTTAATGTAGTATCAGTATACTAAAACTTGTTAAAATGAATCCTATGACGTAGGTGAAATCTATTTTTTTATTTCTAAAATATTTTACTCAAGTATAACTTCACTCCTCGATTCAAACATGTTTTAATTGATAAATAAACTATCGTACATTATTTGTTTATTAATTTCTTTAAATTATTGAAAATTTTGTTTCAGAAATGTGAAGAATGTTTTAAAGTTAAGTGAACGTGAACTCGCCGGCAATTCAAAAAGTTCATGGCACGACCAGTATAAGGACAGTGCTTGGGTTTTTGTTGGAGGTCTTCCCTATGACCTTACAGAGGGTGATGTTATATGTGTCTTTTCACAGTAAGTTTCTGGTTGTACTGCTATAACTTATTTCTGTGAAGGTGAATGTGCAAACACATTTTGTGCCAGAACTTTGCGACTTCTAAATCGCGAGGTTGTTAGGCCTTCATGAGGTTGTTAGGTTTCCATGTATGGTGATATTGTATGATGTGGGTGGTTCTATAACTGTTTTTGGCAAAAGGCAGTAGACAAAGCCTATACACACACATTAAAATAGTGGTATACATCTACCCTACTACATATTATATTTTAGTTTATATTAAAAAATATTAATTATTGGTTATTCTTGTCTAGGTTAAAAATTTTTTCACCATTAATTGCAGGTACGGGGAGATAGTAAACATAAATTTAGTTCGAGATAAAGCAACTGGGAAATCAAGAGGATTTTCATTTATATGCTATGAAGATCAACGTTCAACTGTTTTAGCAGTTGATAATTTAAATGGAATCAAGGTAAACATTATTGACTTGACATTTCTACATGAAATAACTTACAATCGCCTGGCAGTTTTACATTGTCAGTTAATACTTTTTTGCCAAGGAGTCAATAAAATAAATCAACTGTCCACCCATTTTTACAGATACTGGGACGGACAATTAGGGTGGATCACTGTGAACAATATCGGGCCCCAAATGCAGACATGAGCAAAATAGATGATGTTACTGCTTCAATACGTTTAGAAGGCTGTGCTCCAGTCACTCCACTTATTAAAAATGAACCTGTTATAAAACAGGTATTTCATGGCTTTTTAAAATAATTATTTTGCAGTCCATAAAATATCTACAGTACAAGTAGAAGTGGTAATAGTTTGTCTTACCTGAATGTGTACTGCTTAACTTTTAAAATATATTTCAGGAGACTGACACAAATGATAAAAAGAGGAAAAAGGAGAAAAAAAGTAAAAAAGAGAAGAAAAGTAAAAAGAAGAAAAAAAAGAAAAGCAGAAGTTCAGACTCAGATTCTTCGGATTGATAATGGATTGCTGTACATACAATATAATAACAGACTTAAGTTAAATGACAATGTTTTATTGTTACAAATATTGAATACATTAAGTTTATATAGAAGAAGTAAAAAGATAATAAACAAGACTAATTCTGTGTTTCTAGTAAAAAAAGTCAATGATTTAATAAAGAAATGAATAATAAAATAGGACATAATTATGAATAATGATTGATAGACAATTCTTTATAATACAACATTAAACTTATTTGTGACTAGCTTATTGACTAAAATTTAAAAGGGCACTTGGCACATTCACAACACTTACAGATTAGTGAGATCATACAATTTCAGGTACCTACTAAAGTTTACAGTAAATAATTACTTCAGAAACTTTTCAAAAAATTCTGGGTTGGTGTATGCAATGATGCCACCAGAGTTACAATAAGTCTGCATGTTATCACTCTCAGGAACATTATAGGTGATAGGAGACTTGTTAGTGTATGTTATTAGGTCACCACCCTTAGCTCTAAGTATAGCATGCGGGGCACAGGTGTCCCACCGGAATGTTGTTCCTTTTGACACAATATACATTGCTGCTTCACCTGAAAATAAAGTTTAAATTTACACAAACATTAATAAATAATTCAATGGCCAACACTCAATGGCTCACACTAAGCTTACATTGTCTGAATTATGGGTGTGTCCACACCCGAAAAATCACTACATTTAATAATTAGCTACAGGTTGGGCCATTTAAGTAAATAGCATTTTGTATTTTTATTTAGAAAATTGTTATTCCAAAATTACTGTTATTTTTATAATAACAAAAATAGATGAACACACATTATATTAAAAAAAAAGCTATAATAGAAATTACCTAATGCAACTTTCATGAGTTTATTTCCTGCTCCAGGCAAAGACATCACTTCCCATCCAGATTTTTTCACTTTTTCAATGATATCCTGATTTTCAGCTCCACTCATCAATACTGTGTTGGTGTTGGTATGAATGTCCTTATCACTACACCCCCATGCTTTGTAGTCCTCATAACTTATGCCCCATAAAATGCGACCCTTATTACTGGAAGGAAAACAATCAGAATTATATTAAAGCATATCTGAATATCCCATATAGGTAATAATCATCAATTATATTGTACTCATTTACAAAGAATCCCAAAATTATATGCTTTATATTTGCTTATGAGACAAATGTCATCAAACCCTGTTTAGTAGTTTTTAGTGAAAAAGAAATGATAATTCATCCTCAGAAACTTTAATATTAGTAAAACAATAACCCTCGGAAGAATGGCTGGTTGATAACTCCAATAACAGGTTCTCCAGTAGATCGCCTAAATGCTCCAATAAGGACTGTTACACATGGAAGACCATGATCAGCATCAGCTTCTCCGCGAACACCAGCAATGAATTCAGCAGTGGCATCTATACAAACAAGTAACAAAATTATTGTTTCCAATTGTTTTTCTGGACATTTATTAGATTAGCAATCGTGATTTTAAGTCAGTTGTTTCTATTACCAATTGGATCAATCCAAACGCCTAGATCAGCAATATCGATTGGTGGCAATTCTTTTGGTAAGTCATGTAATAATATATCTACATCATTATGAGCTGCAGCTGCCATTCTTTCAGCTACTTTTAAAGGTACAAGCCCACTTAATATTTCTGCTGTTTTTACAACGTTTTCTTCAAGTTTGATGCTTACTCCGCCTATCTCGGAGCATTCTTCACCTCTTACATGTTGAGCGAGTTCTGGGTACCGCGTAGCTATTTCAGTTTTAGCAGATTCTTGGGCTAGAACGTCGGCTATAGTCTTGAAGTCTTTATCGAACCGAGCATTCGCATCTCTTTCACATTTCTCAGCCACCAGAAGATGTTCATTTTCTTCAAGGCAACAGGACCTCGCAATGGATGCAGCTTTTTCAGAAGCCTGGATAAGGACTTCTAATAACGTAGCCATCGAAACAGTTACAATTTTTAAGAGGTAACTTCAATATAAATCAGCCTTCTTTGTAAAAAAATATTATCTCGACACGAAGAAAGCTTAAATATTCAAAAATAATAAAAGGAGTAGGTACCTACTAATTCCATGAACAAAACACAAATTGCCGTGCCAAGTTCGCCATTCGCCAACAAGTCCTTTTGACTTGACTTACATACTTTGACAGTGACATTGACATCCATGCTATGTAATTGACATGCTATGTATGTAATTAGGTATGTAAAGGACAAGGAATAAAGTACCTATAAGTTCCTTGGTAGAAGGTTGCTATGCCACTTGCCACATTCGATGATTCGATTGATGTCATCATCACCATCCCATTTGGGCTCACCCAAAATGGGTGAATGGATCAACTGGACTGGACTACCTACTACTACCTATCTTTATATGTTCATATTCAAATAGCCTATAAATAAATTGATATTGGTTATATGGTTTTTACCCGACTGCAAAGAAAGTGTTTCGCGCGTATCACGCGTGTATGTATCTTAATAGCCGTATCCTCATGGCTGAGGGTCGTGATCGAGATCATTAGTAGCTGTGGCTATCTTGACTAGATCCTTTCAGGCAATGCGATCTTGTGCCTGCTATTCAAGGCCTGATAGACTTTACTGTTTATAAAAGTCCTTCATATCCGACTGTACTTATGTACTTAGGTAAATCCTTTATTAGGTACCTATCTCATAAATATCTTCTAAACGGCTAGATGGATTTTCCAACCACCTACCAAGATACAAAATATCGTACCTAATCGATTGAAAAATCTTGATTGTCGAGTGTTCTTATGTAAATCTTATATAACTACCTACTTATGTGAAGTTAAAACATTTTTTTTCTGGTTATTACGAGATTCGAAAACACAACATGCTATCAACCCTTTATGTACTCCATGGAGTACCTGCCTACTAGGTATTTTCATGTATAAAACTAACTTTCTGATCGACATGCTGCTTTTAAAAAATATTTCCTGGTTAACGTACTTACATAGATACCTAGTTGTTACAGTCGCCCATGTCAAGTTACGCGCAAAGCGGCGCATTTACAATGAATTTGCTGATTTGTTATTGTAGGTTCATATCGAAGAAAATAATTAATGCCACATATTCTCTAACGAAAGTACTTAATATAGATACCTACTTGTTTCAAAATTGTGAAATGAAAGCGTCCTTCCTTTCGTTTTTGAAGGTCTCTGACTATAAATGACTATGACATAAGGACATAAGTATATATATATATATATATCGGTTCAAATTTGATTGTGAAATATGATAAAGTTATGATATCCAATTCAATTTCAATTACCCTATAGTTATCTGTCTACCAGCAAATGAATCTTTTCTATAACATTTTGTTAAATAGTTCAAGGATTGTCCGGCCCACCAATTGTTATACACGTTTTTTCACTTGAAAGGCTCCATGCGATTTCTCTAGATAAAATAAATTTATATAACCTTGATCTACTTACTTCGTTAATATATATTTATCGTGAGCCATTCTCCTTTTAAGTGTCACGGGAGGTAAAAATAGCCAAAAAAGGTTTTAGGTAGATTTTCTAAAATTCTGAACATGTGATAAAACTAGCGGCTCGTCCAGGTTTCGCTTGGCTAAAACCATAATAAATCATAGACCTAACAATCTTGAATCACTACTTATTAAAAAAAAACCCGCATCAAAATTCGTTGCGTAATTTTATATATCTAAATACCTACATAGGGACAGAAAGCGGGAAGCAACTTTGCTTTTTAAAAGAAATCGCATTCCACATTGGCACTTTTAAGCATGGATAAACTTTTTTCCTCATCAAGAATTTGTCACGGGCCCCCAAAGATGTACCTAGTGACGAAGACCGTTCTACAGTCATAATAATTATCATAGGTATGTACCTAAATAAACGATTGTCAGATAGCACTTTGTTCGAAAGGAGTTCGCTTTGCAGTTGTTTTTACGACATGAACTTTTCTTTCAATAGTAGGTAGGTAAGTAGGTAGATTTTTTTTTGGTGATAGTAAAATTTTACTTTCGTTTGTGGAACATAAAACCAAGGCAAGAGTAACTAAAACTTAAATTAGCTTAAGTAGGTATACTTATTTGAATTGCAATTTTACTCCAATACATGTTATGTTTTTACCTAAAAACTAATGTGCTCCGTTATACAATCTCGATCGTGACACCTAAGTGTTACATACACTTTAGGCAACAGTTTTCGATACAATCCTATTTACCTGTAAACTGACGTTGTCATCTTTCGCTTTCGTATGACGTTTAAGAAACAGTCCGGCGCAAATTAATTTGCGACCGACTTTTTGGGAAGAAACTGGACAAATACTGGGGGTAAACCCATCTATGGACGCTACATAATCATTTAGTAACAAATTCAGTCTATCGAGTTAGATAAGAATCGCCAATTTTCTCTCTGTTGCAAAATGTACCTAACTCCTGTATTTATCTATACAGAGATGCGCGATCATCATTTCATCGACATTGTGAAACATCGATAGTATAAGGAAAAGTGTTCGTACAGCCATAGAGATAGGTACAGATACCTTCTAAAAGTTTAGCAGTAATTATTAATATTATATGTAGGTAAATCATTTCAATCATAAAAATTCTTTAATTTTATTAAAATTGGTCATTGCTATTAAAATTGGTCATTGCTATATTTTAAACTTCCTGTAGGTTTTTTTCAGTTTCCCAACAGACAATGGCGACAATAAACACTGTCGGTTGGGGAACTGACACTTAATAGAAAAGCAAAGGTTCAATGCACTTTTAAAATAAGTACAATAAAGTTTTATATTAAAGTTTATAAAGTTCTATATTTTAGGTACCTACCTATGCTGCTTTTCTTAATACCAACAATTTCATCATAACGAATTATAACCTTTAAATTTAAAAGTGTTGTAACTTGCAACCTTACATATCTACCTATAATAAAAAAAAATATTTCTTTGTATGCATTTGTTCACAGATCGCTGCACTGATTACTCTGTATCAATTACACCACTTAGCAGATATGAATAGAACCAACCTGTTACGTGGTCGCCGCTAAATGGGTGGCAGGCTCACCTTAAAGGAATCGGCAATGACTTTGGGCTACGTGAAGGCTTTCATGAAGGTCTATACGTACTTCAAGAACCTTTCTGCCATTATTCAATTGAATAATATTTCTCAAATTTATATGTGCTTTTATTTATTTGTTACAAAAATATTTGTTGATTGTTATTCAAAGTTTTGTTGTAATCCAATAAACGATTGTTTTTTTCTTTCTTTTAGATTCATTATTAACTAGTTGCGGAATTTCGGGATAAAAGTATGGTTGTTTTTCAGGGTATATTCTACCCGTGTACCAAATTTCATAACAATTTCTCCTGTAAATTTCGTTTGAAAGAGTAACAAATATATAAACAGGCGCTATAAAGAAATATTTAAGAAAGAAAAATAATGCGATGGTAGCGCTAGTTTGCGGCTAAAAGCGCCTTAACACGTTCTAGAAATGCTCCGTTTTTATTGCAGATAGCGCAGCCTCGCTAACAGTCCCCTCACTTCCCTTAAAGTCCTTTGGATACGGAACCCTAATATCAACAATGCTTTAAGTTATGTGCCTGCAATGATTCATCCCACAAAAGATCAAGACAAGACCTTGCAAAAGTCGTACAGGGGTGCCGTGCCATGATGGCGTGTTGAATTTATAAGTGACTAAGTACCTAATTGATGTTCAATGATGCAGATATTATCTTAGACGTCTTTGTTGTGTCAAAGTAAGTGTGAATTAATATTTATTAAGTAAACAAATGCAATGAAGTTTTTTTTTTTGGAAAATTGTTATTTTGTTTGTGGAAACAGTTTAACTTTGCCTGTAAATTTATTTATTTACGTTTAACTTACTACAAATTGAAAAGCAGTCTGTGTGTGAAAACGCAGACAACTCACTTTCAATCTCTTATGTTGATGTAAGGCTACTACAGTCTACTATTACTATGTACTTACTATTACTGTTACAATCTAGATATTATTCTTCTATTTGTCACCCCGTTCATCCAAGTATTCCAAAGGTAAACTAGCAGAAATGGTACCCTATTGTACTTAATATTCAAACGTATTTTTTTATTTTTAAGTACTAAAAATTTTAACTAAAAATGAGAGGGCTATAACTTGATAGGTACGAATTTTTATTTTTATTTTATACTAGCTTTTGCCCGCGGCTTCGCATTCATTAATTTCAGTTCTTAAAAAGAATCTAAGTAAAATTTCAGTTATTCTTTTATCGCGTATTCTAAGACTGTTAAAATGTATAAAATGTATGTATATGATTAAAATTCGTATAAGTTTTTATTTTTAGTTTATATATTTTTCAGCATTATAATGGGTTTTATTAATACGAATAGAAATATTGATTTTAATGACAATCAACATGAATCGTCTCATAGGATAATATCATCAGACTGAACAGTGCACAGCGCTTGCAAAGTTCCATTCTTAACTTACGTATCAACTGCAACGTTAGCATGCAACTGTTTATAATAGAATGGCATACTTACTTGTAAAATTCAGTAGCTTGTATTGTATGGACGGACAAAGAGGGCGGTTCCTTGTCTTGATATATATTTTTTTAAATTTGCGATTGTACTTAGTTCATATGAATTAAAACCGTTTCAGAATTTACGTTGCTAATTATTGTTTGTTTATGAATAGTGTGTGCTGATGTAGTGTATAATTTATAAAATTGATATTTTAGTGAAATAATGATTACACGTGGGTAAGTAATATTTATGTAATATCAGAGGTATTTAAATTAAAATTAATGTGAAACAAAATACCAAAAATCTAATTTAAAAAAATATTTTTATTGTTTATGTAATACCTAAATATAAGCACACATTTAACACTGAACAAGGTAAGGTATTAATAATTGATACACCTAGGTACCTCCTTGATACATCTAGGTACAATGCTAATATGTTAAAGTCAAATCATACGTAAAGGTAATTTTTTTCAGAAAAATAAAGTTCTTTTGCCTTACTATAAAAAAGTTATATTATTACTTATCATTTCAAACTTCGCAACGAAACCTTAAATTGTCCTAACCATTTTTATCAAAATTATTATCGTATTATATTGTACAACATAGATACTACCTGATATGATTACTCATTTATTCTAATAGCTTTTGGATGCCCATAAGCCGTTAGAATTTATTAATGCGATGTAACGACATAGTATGTAGTGTAGTTATTTTGGATTTTAACAGGAATCTAAGAAATCTACTTAAAGAAAAAATGTTTTATATCGCTATGAGACGATTTCTGGCTTCCGCATGAAACAATTTGCTAGGCGGAGTCTGACAAAGGCTGCTGATTTTACAGTTTTACAGCATACCTATATTGACTATTCTCTGTTATTCCATTTTTATAATTACTGACTTAATTTGAATTAATTTTCAGTTTACAATGCAGCGTTATAGTCGTTTTGATGACGACTGTGGTATCCTTACAACAGAGGCCGTCCAACGTAGTTTTTATTTTAGTTGACGATATGGTGAGTAAAGGATAGACCCATTGTTATTTAATTTTAACAATATTATTACTACTAGTTTTATTTAAAAAATTGTAGTTTTCTAATGTACGTACTGTATCTGTACCTTTATATTTTTTTTTCAATTTGTATATCCTTAACCTTAAATATTACAAAACAAAATCCTATGCAGCGTCTGTATGTTCTCGATAAACTCAAAAAGTACTGCACGGATTTTCATGTGGTTTTCACAATAGATAATAGTAAGTATGATTCTTGAAGAAGATTTCGATGTATAATTTATTATGTTTTTACAATAACGAAGGCGGGACAGGCGGCTAGTTACGGTTTGCAAGAATATGGTTCAGTTAATTAACTTTTTATCAAATAACTTATCTAAAACTACGTTCACCTAAAAAAAGTTAAAATCAAAGCGGATATTCGCACCTGTTTCTAACCGTAACCAATGTCGTGATAGGTCGTTCTAGTCAAGGGACTTATAGATACTAGATAATTTAAGTCACGGAGAGCAACCTATATTCTATGGTTAGAATTGGCCTATCTATTTATAAACAACACACTGTCGACACCGGTGAAAATTCAAAGCCGTTAAATTGTGTAGGCACGTATTATACACGTCGTGACCAACAGTAGCGCTGTGTCTCTCTTGATTTGGGCCTTCCTAATGGGATATTTGGCTGTGAATTTTGCTACATGTCCTTATCATATCCGACCATCTAGTAGGTGCGTTTACTTGACTTCGGTGTCCAGGAACATGATCCAGCAGCACTGACATAGCGTATATACTACAAATGGTCCTAAAAGCATCTCGACCGCTGCAGCCGCGCTGTTACTGCGATCCATAAATTTTCTTAAGAAAGAAATCATTTCCAAAATCAATCATTCATATAATTGATATTGCCACTGTACATATTAATGATTTTAAAGTCAATTATTAAAACTCATTGTTGTCTTTGTTAAAATTTGAAAAATTGCACCTCATGACTGTGCGGCTGGGCGCTCGAAACGCTCTGAGAACCACCCAGGTGACCCCATCTATGTGAGCATAAATTACGACCATAATTTTGCAAACTTGATCTTTAGAAAGGCTTTAAGAATTACTAACGTGGTCAAAGTTAATTATAATCTGTGGTCAAATACAGAAAAATCATTTGTCATCCATTCAATAAGACAGCGCTCACGGTCACGGCCGCGGCGGGGCGTTGCAAATTTGCTAATTGCAACAAAATAGATAGAAGCTTGATTTAATTACTAACTTATATAAAAAACTAGTGACCCGTTCCGGCTTCGCTCGGGTTAATATATTAATTTCAAATCCTAAACCTTCCTCGGGAATCACACTATCTAGGTATTGGTAAAAAGTTTTTGAGTTTTTCGCGAACAGGCAGACAGGCACGGCATAGGACTTTGTTTTATGATATGTAAGGAGAATAAATGTAGCAAGATGGTCCGATTAATAATAATTTGAATATTTAAAGCATATTTGAAACCATTAAATTCTTTGGGAATATTAAAAACACAGATTGTGGTTTCCATAAATTATTACCAAGGACAATAAGTATATATATATATCACGATTTTCCCAGGGTTGGAACGACGTTTCATTTCACGGGTCCGACCAGATCCTGACGCCCAATATCGACAGTTTGGCGTACAGCGGCGTCATCTTACAGCAGTACTACACTGAGACAGTTTGCACACCCGCCCGGACTGCGTTACTGACAGGCAAATATCCTATGAGACTAGGTATGTATGAGACCAAAACATTTGTTCAGAAATCAGACCACAACAGGCACTTTTCACATCAAAGTTTAAAATTTATCAGTATATCTCTAGAAGCTTCATACTACGGACATTTCGGAACGACACTGCTGAGAAGAAATGTCGAACGAAAGAAACTTATAGTTTCTGTAGAGCAGTATTCTGTCCGTCCCATTATTTTTTTAAAGAAACAGTTTGTGCCAGCTGATAAAAATCAATCAATGATAGGAAACTGAAGATTTTTCTCATAGGCGATTACTTTATTGCCTCATTAAAATGTAATCTAAAAACTAAACGTGGGCTTCGAGTTTTGCAACTCTTGGCTCTGCTTAGGTTAAGTGATAAAGCCTTGACATTGTATTTATCTATATGATGAAAGGTAAAGTTATTGTCAATTTAATTTATTTAGCTAAATATTTTTACTTCCCCGGCAACCACAAACAACGTGGGAACTAAAGCGATGCGGCGGCGGCGTATAGGTACTATTTCACGTGTACTAACTTAACAGAATCTGATTTACAGGCCTACCTAGGACAAGGCGCGTTCCAATGTACATTGACGATATATCGGTAATGGGCAAGACCGGTTAGTACTATGCACAGAGGAACTCTTTGAAATGATTGTTATCTAGCATTGTGATGTGGTCAAGGTCGCGCGTTGCCCGTGTCAATGGCACACACGCCACGTAATACTCAGACAAATACCAGTTCAAGATCATTTCTACTTGCCAAAACCATTTAGACAACTTATGCTCCAAATTTTGATTTATTACTTTCACGCTTTGCCACCTTTAAATCAGCAATTACGTTTGAGTGCCATTTTATGGTCATTTCGTGATCACGACGACGATAGTAATCTATGTCGTTGTTGTAATAGGCATTTAGGGAAAATAATGTAGCGATACGACGTTATCTCCACTAAGTATAATGTTATCATGCACAAGGATGGCAGGCAGAAAAGGGCTGAAATGACAATGACAAAATATGTGTATATATTTTTTTACTACGTTCTGTCACTATGATGAAACATGTAGTATGTTGATTGGTGTCCTGGCATCCTCTTTATGTGACTTGTGTTAATCCTACTTTACTTCATAGGCATCTATTCTATTGTAATTTCCTGAGAGGCATTTTCCGTTTCAGTCGGCGAGTAGTTTGGGCTTTTCCTATTAGGGTTTTCGCCATAGGTTTGGATGGTTTATGACTATTTTCTTGTAGTCAATATTTATAATGACAATGAATTTATCAGGTATATCGATGAAAAGGAATATAAATTATATAATAACCCCTTTAAAACATTCTATTACTTTCAGGAATGCATGGAACACCGCTGTTCAATTCGGAAAACCGAGGAATTCCTTTATCGGAACGGCTCCTACCCTCATATTTGAAGGAGCTGGGTTACACCACGCATCTGGTGGGGAAATGGCATGTAGGGATGTCTCGGCGGGAGTTCTTGCCGACGTCTAGGGGATATGATAGCCACTATGGAATGAGAGGAGGCTTCGTCGATTATTACAATTACAACAAAATTGAGACGGTTAGTTATATTTATCCACATTTTTATTACATCGGAAATCTTTGGACTGTTCAGGTTAGGACGACTGCTTATCCATATTATATTACTATAGTTTACTACACTAATATTAAACAATGCAAAATGTGTCTGTCTGTCTTTCTGTATCACGCTTTTACGGCTAAATCATTGGGAAGATTTTATTGACATTTGAAATATATAATATATAGTTAATTATCCCAGCTCAAACATAGACTACGGTGAGTGGAGCTGCTGTCAACTGCTAGATTTTAATAGTTTTGGAAACCTAGGTGAACAAATCACAAACAATTCAACTGAAAAAGCTGTTAATTATGAATATTGTCATTGCAGTGGTCGGATGGCACTCTTATGTTTGGTCTGGATCTCTTTGACGACGACGTGCCGCAAGAAGAGGAGCAACGGTACATCCTTGACGCGCTGACCGACAGGGCTGTCAAAAGTAAGTTTTGTCACTGCAGTTAACTTGTTAATTCTGTAGCTGAATTTTATATAGGATGTTTGTTTTTATTTGATTACCTTTTCGTTTTATTCGTAAGCCAATAAGCCTCTTACCTATGCTTCATGATGCCAGCTGAAAATCAGCGCTGTGCGCAACATACTAAGCAGGTTACCTTTTCGACAAATATGTAATTAAATAATAGTTTAAAGTGCTATCTTATTAGTATAACAATGTAAAATGTATATTTTGTCGAAGAAACATATTTTCATTCTTCTTTCTTTCTGACTAGTGTTCAAATACATATTTTTTTTATACTTAAATAAGTTATTTCTGGCATGTGAAATAATGTGTGTTACGTAAATCCGAGTTTTGTCAACACTACTTACCTGCGAACATAACGAATTACACCATGACGTTAGGATATAATTGATTCACGATAAAAAACGTTAAACAGTAGTCACGATATTATGATGTAAGAGGACAATATAGTACTTGGCAAGAATGATAGTCATTTTGTAAAAAATAAATTCCGTAAAACACTGATTGAGTTTGAAAATATTTCCTATGTTTACGCTATGTGCTGTGTTATCACACAATACATAGCGTAAGCGTAAGCGTAGCATGATTTTGCAAGTATTTATAATGTTGCAAAGATTTTGTCTAATAAAGAAACCGAGAAAACACTCACATGAAAGAGAATTAAAGCGCTAAGATCAGCGTAACAAAAATTAAAGCTTATAACTTTTCTAATAACTTATAAACACATATATATGCATCTCACTGATAACTACTTAAAAACTAATTAACAACTTTCTGAATATTGTCCCGGTATCTTTTGTAGTCCATAACCATTAGATCTGTTACCTAACAGTTTTATATTGATTATTAACATTTTGATGTTGTCGATTCACTTATATCTATTCTTATATATTTTCTAGTTATCTACGGCCACAATGCATCATCGCCTCTGTTCCTCCATGTGACGTACAATGCCCCACACTCGGGCAACGAGGGCGGGCGCTTGCAGCCGCCTCTGTATTCCGTACCGAAGAACCGCCACATTGCGCATTCGGATAGACGACTTTTTGCAGGTGCGTCATTAAACTTTAGTTATTATTTAATCTTGATAAAATTTTGACAGCATGCTTAGGAGGATTTTTTGATTATAATTTCTTTGCTAACAAGCCGAACAGTGTACAGAGTTTGCCGTACAAATTTAGCAAACAAATTGCGAGCCTTCTTGGAGCGAACACAGTCAGAGCATGCACATTTGATCTGCTGTCATCGTTCAAATTTCAATGGATGTTTGTTTCAATCTCTTTAACGCGAAAAGCTGGATGAATTTTGTTGAAATAATTTTCACTTTATTTTTCTTTAGTAACGTTTTAGTTTTATAATTTCAGATGTTGTAACTCAACTAGATCGTAATGTTGGGCAAATAGTGAGAGCTCTAGCAGACGCAGATATGTTTGATGACACAATCATCATATTTGCATCAGATAATGGAGCCCCAACTGTAGGATCAGATATGACTAATTGGGGTGTAAACTTGCCTCTGAGAGGAAAGAAGAATACTCCTTGGGAAGGAGCTGTGAGAGTGCCTGCTTTTATGTGGCATTCCTCGTTTAGGCCTAGAGTTTGGGATGGTCTAATGCATATATCTGATTGGATGCCGACTTTGATAGCAGCTGCCGGGGGCCAATTACCAGTAGGTATTGATGGAGTTAACCAATGGGACGCTATAATACAAGACGGAGACTCAAAACGAACTGAAGTTTTAATTGCTGTTGAAGATAGCCCAATAAATACATACGCAGCTTACAGAGCAGGAGACTATAAAATTATTGTAGGAAATGTGACTGGTCTGAGTAATGGCTACTATGGAGAACAATTCTTGCGCAACAAAAAGGCCCCACCAGAATACTACCCTTCTCTTAGAACGTGTGATGTCGCTAAAACATTTGAAAGGATGGGATTTTATTTAAATTTTGATGGTGTACAGGCTATGAGAGCAGCAACTACTTTGAGACAAGCGGATAATGTAAGAGATACAACACCATGCATACCCACACCAAGTAAGTTTTAGCAACCCACTTTCTTTTTATAGTAACAGGTTTTCTGAATCATGTTACGAATTTAAATAATTCAATAAAATAAAAAATTTGTTTGTAAAGTTATATTCAAGATTTGTACTGTGCAATTAAAAGAGCGTGTTAAGTGTATATATTTAAACGAATATCATGCAGAACAAAGTAACATTATGATATTATCAATGAACATGATTTTCATATTTTTTTAGCTCGTGGCTGCTTATACAACGTACGCCGTGATCCATCAGAACGACACGATCTTTGGACACGTGCTGGCAAAATAGCTGGTCTTTTAACAAGTAGATTACGAGGTCTCTGGGCCCAACAACTAAGGAGAGGTCCCACAGATTTACAACAACAAGCTGATCCAGCCATTTTTAACTATGTGTGGTCCCCATGGGTTACAACTCTACGCGATATGCCTAACACTAGATTTAATTTAACGTTAAATAATACAGTATCAAGCAACTTGAGAAATATAACGTTAGCAGCGTCTATAAATTGTGAAGGCACGACAGGAATAAGGAACTTTTTATGTATATTAAAGAGCGTGTTTTAGTTTTAAGTTGTTATTAATATTATTGGTGATTTAGTATTTATTAGTTGAAATAAACTGCCATTAGAAATAGTACTTTTGTATTTTATTTAGAGCTAGAAATAAAAGTAATACCTACGTTAAAAGTCAAAACTTTGGGGTGGTCCTGTGCCCTGTAGTCGTTGTTATCAATTCTTCGTAAAAAGTGGTACTCTTCATGAATCTGTATTATGAGACGGTTACATGTGAACAACAAAGGATGAAATGTAGTTCCACTGTGACTATAGTTTTGCTGATTTATAAACATATATATTATTAAGTTAAAATGCATGTGGATTCATTTTGAGAGAAAACTATCAGCTAACCATTAGAAGAAAGCGTATTAATAATTTGTACGGTACAAAATGGTGATAGTAATTTTTTGCAAGCGCTAATCTTTAAATCTGGAGCTACTGGATCGATTGAAAGTTAAAAGGCATCTAATTCGGCAAAGCTATACTTAAGTGCTGTCATTTTAGGATGTTGTGATTTTAGCTTTAAGTTCGCTATTTTTTTATAACTATCTTATTACTTGAAAAAATAACGTTCAAACTTTACAGTATGTAATAAATAATATAATTATGGACTGGACCAAATAGAAGGAATTTAAGGAGTGCGACCTAATATATAATAAAATAAATAAATAACAAAAACATTAATTCACAATTATATAGTCAACATTCTTACATAACATATTATATACTTACATAGCATAGATATATGGGTTATGTTGTCTCGCTCGTGTTATCAATTTATTTCCAGTTCGACGCTCCCATAATCGTTTATTCAAATTAATTTCACTTCTTAGAAGATAACTGTTAATAGTAGATATCCACTTCGTCATTTCGATAGCATTGTCTCTCGCGATTGTCACTATAATGTGGTATCGATTATTATTGAAAATACACTTGCAGCATCCAGTCAAGTAAATATTTAAATATATTTAAATATTTGTATGGTTTTTTCAATGATTTTCTCTGGTCACCGGAAAAAATCAAGACCAAATTTTTATTTAAATATTTTCTGATTTTAGGATGGGTCTGATATATGTTTTCATAAGTGTTGTGATTGCGATTATAGTAGTTGTGACTGGAGAAAAAAGTGGCCGGCCAAATATTGTTTTCATTATAGCTGATGATTTGGTGAGTAGAATATATATATTTAAGTTAATACGTTAATTACAATTAGAGATACGTATGCTGAGAGGTTCATGTGTAATCATGAAATAACAGGAAAAAACACAATACGTGCAATATTGCAAATAAATATAATCATTTGAATAAAAGTAAAGGTGTACCTATAATATAAATCATAGTTGAAAGACATATATTAATAAGTGATTAGGTTGGCAATATTGGTAGCAGATCTCGGCTTGACAAAGTACATAAAATAACTGGTTTAATTACTGTTTATCCATGCTTTGGATCGTGCAAAATTAACATGTTTTCCTTAATATTCAAACTGGTATTTTGGGTCTTACTTTTTTCTTTGTTGCATCAACTAAATACTGTTTGTACATATAAAAGAAAGTGGCATTTGTAAATATAGGCTCATGCCTGTAAATGTAACTTCACAATGATAAGTTAAAAGTGTCAATAACGACTCGAAAGTAAATCTTTCGCAACAAATCCTTCCGATTTTAGGTAGAGCGCAATTGGTAAAGTACGTTGGTACAGACAGACACCTTGAGATCTTGTTGAATCTAGAAATGTATCAGTTATTGTCTGGTTGTTATCGTCTGAATCATTTTATCGTAGTTATTATCTCAACCGTGACAAAAATAAACCACTACGCCGAGATGTATTAAAATTAATAATAAAAATAATAATTTATAATTGAGTAACAAAAATTACATCTAGCTATTAATATCTCTGTAAATTATTTAATTTCGCAAATCATTTCAAATCAGATTCTTAAATTTTCTAAATTGGTATTTTTTTGAGCTACTCCAGTTGGTCTAAGGTTTCTGCTACATATAGGAAAATAATATCTGCATTTTTTAAACTTTAATGTTCCATAGCTTGCCATGTTTTTTTTTTAGGGTTCGTAGCTGTAATGAAATTCTATGTGTCTGCAATGTCTGTTGTTCCTTCAGAATCTCTAGAAGCCATATCTGTTCTTAGTTTTCAGTCCTACGATTCTCTAAAAACTAGAACATTAAGCTTGAGTAAAGTCCAAGTATTTTTTAATATTCCAATTCTAGGGTTGGGACGACGTGAGTTTCCATGGCTCAGACCAGATCCAGACGCCCAACATCGACCTGCTGGCGTACTCGGGAGTGGTCCTGGAGAGGTACTACTCCCACTGTCTGTGCACGCCTTCTCGAGCTGCTCTCCTCACTGGGAAATTTGCACATCACCTTGGTGACTTACCCTCTTATTCGTAAAAAAGTTAAACCATTTTTAGCAAAAGTTAAAAATACATTAGTAAAAGCATTTTTAACTTAAAGTGTGCTTTACTTTAAGCTAAAAATGTTTTTACTATTGTATTTTACAACATTTAATATTGACAGAATGAGACACACTTTTGCTTAAAACATGTCAATGAAATAGGCAAAATATACGAATAATAAAATAATTCTCTTACTCATTAATAATTGAATAAAAGAAGTTAAAGCAACTTATGAATTAGATAATTACTTTTATGAATTAGATAATTATTTTGTTATTCGTGTATTTTGCTTACAACTGACAGATATTTCGGCTCTCCTCTGGACTTATCATTAACATCTATTATTTTAAATGTAAAGTCTGCAACACATCAGCCAATCCAAATTCATTTCATTCAAACAAGCAAGATTCGTATTTCGTTTTTTTTTTCGTTATTCGTAATTTGCACATTCGTCCCTATTAGCGTATAAAGATTGTAGTAAATATACATGTATGCCTACCCCTATGCATTGTAAATCATCTGTCATAATGATAATAATAATAATACGTAATCATCTGTGACTAATATCTTGTATCTAGTACTGTATTAGTATATTCTGGGCCATGGTCTAACTGTAAAAATAAAAGAGGTGAATGAAATGAGAATACGAGATAGGGGAAAAATATTATTAGCTTCCATCCCACAGATATAGGAACATTACATTGAAGTTCCATCCTCACCGCATTGATTTGACATTTACCTAATGATTAAAAAATAATTTCCAAAAAATTAACCAATATACTTTTAATATTTCCATTTAGGAATGCAGGGTTATCCTTTGACGAATGGTGAAGATCGCGGATTGCCGTTGACGGAGAAAATACTACCTCAATATCTGAAGGAGTTGGGTTATTCGACACACCTGGTGGGGAAGTGGCACTCTGGGAATTCCCGAAAGAAGTATTTCCCCAATGAACGAGGTTTTGACAGCTTCTTTGGCCATATAAGCGGATATATAGACTATTACGAATATGTGTTGGAGGAAACGGTATGTTCTGTTTTACTTTAAAAAATATAATCTTTATTGAACTTAGGTTACCTACTTATTGACGTTAAAAATTTGCTGCTTTTTTTTCTACTTTTTCTCGATTTAATTATTCGCGATTTCGGGATTGCTTCCTCCATACAAAAAATTGTACAGTAACAGTGTCTGAGCGCGTAAATAAAATAATGCCAATGTTAAATCAATCAATCAATAAAAAATCAAGTAAATAGTGCGGTATACGTCTATATCGTTACTTATTATTTTTAGTGGGATTCTGGCAAAGTATCTGGCTTTGCTTTATACCGGAATTTCACTCCAGCATGGGACGTCGAAGGCTACATCACTGATGTTTATACAGAAGAAGCAGTATCAAGTAATATTTAGATTGTCATTTTCATAATACTTCTAAGTATGTGTTACAAAAGGATGCATCTGTAATATGTTTTTGTTATAACTGTTTTAATTTCCAATCAGGTCAGCTTTGTAGCTAATATTGCCACGGTATTTAGTTTAAAATTTGAAATACTTAAATCATAACGGTGATATCAAATTTATAGACCTAATTTTGGTTGCAGTAATAAAAAACCACGACGTAACAAAGCCTCTGTTTCTGAACATCGCTCACAACGCACCGCACTCGGGCAACCAGGCTTCGTTGATGCAGGCTCCCCCTGAGGACGTGAGGGCAATGCGCCACGTCGAGCTGCCCGAACGACGGACACTTGCCGGTAATTTAATCAAAGTCAAGGCATTCAGAAATTACACCTTCCCAGGCACGTTTTCACGTCAAATTTAAAATTATATAGAAGCTACAAACTACTGGCATTTCGGAATGACCGCTGCTGAGATGCTTGTCACTCACTGTTTTTTATATATTACTGGGAAAGTATACAAGCATGCGACCCACCTGATGGGAAGTGGTCACCGCAGGGGTGTCGCACGCGCGTTGAGGGCCTTGAATAAATATTTTTACGCCGTTTTCGAAGAGCTCCATATTGTAGTCTCTAGGCAAAACCGTGGCAGAAACAGCTCAGTTAATTAGTAGTCAGAGTACGTACACGGGAAAGGCAACTAATCTTATTCTAATTAACTGAGCCCGTGGCTCTGCTGCTGTTGAAATTGTACTATGTACTCTTACAGTCGTATTTTCCACTCTACTAATATATTATGGAATTCAGCCTATAGATTTTATGTGAATGATTGACAAAACAAAATAGTCGAATTCGAAAATATTTTTTTTTAGTTCTTCAATATAGAAATTATTGCTTATAATAGGTACAATTTTTTCTCATTTCCAGCAATGCTTAAAAAGCTTGATGAGAGTATTGGGAATATTGTAGAAGCTCTGCTCAATAAAGATATGTTACAAAATACCATTATAGCATTTGTATCAGACAATGGAGGCATGACCACTGGCGATCCTGACTACTCTGTCAATTATGGCTCTAATTGGCCTTTGAGGGGGTTCAAAATGTCGCCTTTCGAGGGAGGTATTAGAGTCGTTGGTCTTTTATGGACACCCACTTTAACTCATCATCTATGGAAAGGTCGTATGCATGTTGTGGACTGGCTCCCGACTTTGTTGAAGGCAGCAGGAGCTGATGATATACCTGATGGAATAGATGGCATTGACCTTTGGAATCAAATTACAACAAACGCAGATACATCTAGAAATGATATATTCGAAATTGATGATTATACAGGTTTTGCTGCGATTATAGCAGGAGATTATAAGTTAGTGACAGCAAATGTGTCTTTAAGCAATAGTGATTACCAAGGAGACGATTTAAGAGGTGTCATAGGTGAAGCTCCTCCATATGAAGATACTATTAGGAAGAGTAAAATGTATTCCATTTTGGAGAAAATTGGAAAACCATTTAACATGGACAATATTGATTTGAGAGAGAAAATTAGGGTTGATTGTAAGGGGAGAGAACGTAACAGTAGTACTGCTTGCTATCCGCTTAATGGTGAGTTCGCAATAGTGGGTATCTTTTTTAAAATAAAAATCAAAACAAAACAATATGAATATTTTTTATGATACTATCTAGTCATATATAGATGTTAAACTAATTAATTAAATTACAGGTAAAGTGTGTTTACTAAACATCAAGGAAGACCCGTGTGAGAGTACAGATTTATCTGAATTGTACCCAGATCTTGTGAAAGAGTTAACCGATCGTCTAAAAGCTGAAATAGAAAGCAGAGTACCTCGAACTGCCCCTGTGTTCAGAGATCCTAGAGCAGCACCAAAATTGTTTAATTATACGTGGACATATTTTGCAGATTATTTTTAAGATTGCATTGTTTTGTTCCGATAACTGTGACAAAAATGCTCTAGTGTTACCGTTGCAAGCACCCATAGACTGTGATGTCCACTTCGCATCAAGTGGACTGCACACCTGTTTGCATAACGTTTGAAGGCCGCCAGTGCATAATCTGCTATCTTTGTTAATATTTGCATAAAACAAAATATAGGTAAGTCTGCTAACTAACAAATAATACAGTAATATACACAGTAATCCGTGTTATCAATTAATGCATTCAAATGAAATTTATCTTCACTTTGTGGTACGATTTAGTGTTGTGTGCATTATTGTATACAACTATCGATATACGCTCGATATACAACTATCGATAAGTTTAAAATAAAATATTTTACAGAATAGGAATACGTTGATAAGATTTTTTTGTTTTGATGACTATTCGAAGGTATATTATTATAAACACCAGTGCAAAAATAACTGTGATACTGAAAATGCTTTTTAAGTGAAGACAAAATAAAACAACACATTTTGGTATCACACGAATGCTCCATATTAAAATGACACATAGAAGTGACATGTGATGTCACAATAGGTAATAGGTTTGCAAAAAATGTTATGTTTGTTTGACAGCCACACAATATTGCGTGTGATGACTTTATTGTGTTAAGTTTATATCTATTTTATGTAGATTATACATAGCTAATTTTTACAATTCTCTGACCTCATCTACCATATTATCAGCCAGTTGTTATTGATTACTTACATACAATACTGTCAATAGAAAATAATTGTGACAAACGTTTTGTTTCACGAAAATGCGAAGTAAAAGACACATGAAATATATAATATATAAATTTGGTGCAGTTTAATGATTTTCCGTAGGTAACCTAGCGATAGAATTCAACTTTTGTTTATTTGGAACGAAGATTTTTAACTTGTTTTTCAGTTTTAGAATTAATCATTAATCGATATCGATATAAGATATTATTGCCAAACCTATTAAAAAATATTACGAAAAGTTAACACACTAGGTACTTAAGTTTAGTTAAGTAGTGGATACTGTTACCCTTTTTAATAATTGAGTTGAATAAGAATTAGAATAAGAGAGAGAACAAAATACATATTTAAACATATTTTGTGATCTCCCTCTAACCCCTCCGCTTTGATAACATATTGCTTTAAATGTCGATGATATTCTAAATATCGTTTTAGATCAGCTTATTAAAGATCTGTTGAAGAGCATATCATCTGTCATCGTTTATTTATTAGGACACCATTCATATATGTTAAATTATTATATAGTTATTGCCACAGGCTATCGCACACATAATAACATACTAATTATCTGGCTTGTATTTAAAAGTTTTTTCGATGCATATATACTAATACTCAATTACTACATAAACACCAAGGTAGTCTTTTTACACTCGTAATTAATTTATTTTTTCTGTATCTTTCGTTGTTAACTGACGCCTCATATGGTTTCGTTCACATTATTTTTCTTGTTTTATGTTCAAGTGTATTTATTAGATTAAGTAAGTTCAAATAAGTGCAATTTTCTGAATAAAAATGAATCTTATGTATATTTTATTTTTTATTGTGACCACAGTTTTTGTGGTAGTAAGTTGTGAAGAAGAACGGAAACGGCCTAATATAGTGTTTATTATTGCTGATGATTTGGTAAGTCCTTCTATTAATAAGTGCATTTAATTCAAAAAATCATAATCAGTAGATGCAAGTTAAATTAAATTAATTTAACTTGTATTTACCTATCAGTATTAATTTTTCTTTGTCGAAACGGGTTGGCCAAGTGTAAGAATGTTGAAGATCTCGCTTTTTTGACAAGCTATGATATCCCATGAGTGTCAATAACCCGTTTTTTAAAATATGGTATAGTAAATTAGAATTTTGCCAGACTGTAAGGAACACCGTAGTGCTCAGATACTAGAAATCCAAATAAGATGCGTTGTCAACTTCACTCAAGCGACACGACTTTGTCGACACCAGAATATTTTAAAAGATTCGAAAATCGTGGTTCGATCAACTTTGTCTTCCAGGGTTGGGATGACGTGAGTTTCCACGGGTCAGACCAGATCCAGACGCCCAACATCGACCTGCTGGCGTACTCGGGAGTGGTCCTGGAGAGGTACTACTCCCACTGTCTGTGCACGCCTTCTCGAGCTGCCCTCCTCACTGGGAAATATGCTCATCGTCTTGGTGATATGAAATTTTTAAATCTTACCATTATTTAGGAATCAAATTAATTTTCCTTCCTCCATCGAGCGACGCAAATCTCTTAGCTTATTTAATAGCTTGTTCTTTTACAGGCATGCAAGGTTATCCGATAGGTTTCAGTGAAGATCGAGGAATCCCGGTAGAAGAAAAACTTCTGCCGCAGTATCTGAAGGAGTTAGGCTATGCGACCCATATGGTGGGGAAGTGGCACAGTGGGGGCTCCCGAAGAGAGTATCTTCCTACAGAACGGGGATTCGATTCTTTCTTCGGTCATGTTGGCGGATTTATAGATTATTATGAATACACTAGCGAGGAACCTGTAAGTATATAAAAACTTTACTCGAAAATTAAATTAAATGCCTACATGCTTATTTTAGACTATTTAGTTTCTTATGTGGGTAGGTCCTCATAGATTAAAGGTTAGTGATTTTACAAGCTTTTATTTTTATATAGTAGTAAAAATAAAAGCTTGTATTGAGTGAGATAGTGCTACTTATTTCAAAAGAAATGAATCAATAAATCTTAAAAAAGAATAAGAATAAAGAATAGTCATATTTATGTGTATTTTGTGCCATAATTAATACTCGTAGTATACAGTCAATGTACGAGGGCTGCTATTTATGTATCCGGAACTGGCCAATAATTCTAGAATATTTAAAAAGTAATTACAACATTTGAAAATAGAACTCTTCGGCTAGAGAATAAATATTTTTCATGTCCCTGTCATTTGTTTTTTTCAATTGGCGCCAATTTTGAAAATAGCTTGTCTTCATTGCCATGGATTTAACTCGTGAACATTTTCGCGCGATGATTTATTATGATTTTCGGCGTGGATTAACTCAAAAACAGTGCATCGAACAACTGATTTTAACTTTTGGAGATGAAGCACCATCGAAAACCACTGTGTATTATTGGTTTAAGGAATTTCAACGTGGACGGTCTATGCTCACGGATGAAATTAAGGAGGGTCGTCCTAAATCGGTAGTGGTACAACAAAATATTGATGCTGTGCGACAATTAGTAATGCAAGATCGTCATGTTACATACCGCGAGATAGAGGCGTCTCTGGGCATTAGTATGACGAGTATACACGCGATATTACACGAACATTTAATTGTTAAAAAAATTTGTTCGCGTTGGATTCCGCACAACTTGAGCGTAGATCAAAAACAGGCTCGTGTCGACTGGTGTAAGAAAATGATAAAAAAATACAACCGTGGCACGTCAAAAGCTGTTTATAATATCTACACAGGTGACGAAACCTGGATCTATGCTTATGACCCTGAAACTAAACAGCAGTCAACGGTGTGGATCTTTCAAGATGATCCGAATCCAACAAAAGTTGTTCGTGCGAGAAGCACTTTAAAGCAAATGGTCGCTTGTTTTTTTGGTATCAACGGACATGTAGCTACAGTGCCACTAGAGAATAGTAGGACGGTTAATTCTGAATGGTACACCACCATTTGTTTGCCAGAATAAATACGAAAAAATACGAAAGAACAACCCACAACGCAGAATCATACTTCATCACGACAATGCTAGCTGCCACAAGTCGGCTGAAACAAATAATTTTTTGGAGGGTCAAAAGATTGAATTGACGGGTCATCCGCCGTACAGCCCCGACCTGGCACCCAATGATTTTTATTTATTTCCAAACATTAAAAATAAATTACGTGGTCAACGTTTTTCGAGCCGCGAAGAGGCCGTTGATGCGTTCAAAACACACGTTTTGGACATACCTCAATCAGAATGGAAAAAGTGCTTTGAAAATTGGTTTCATCGTATGCAGAAGTGCATAGATCATCGCGGAGAATACTTCGAGAAACAATAAAACCATATGTAATAATATATGTTTGTTTAATTTTGTTATTCCGGATACATAAATAGCAGCCTATGTAGTAGTAGTGTAAAGAAATAAATGCGTTTATTTACGCAATTATTTCTTTACTAGTTAATATGTAATGAAGTTTATCATTTTCCTTTGTTATTAAATTTATCCGCTTTAAAAACTACGGAATGAATTCTTGGTATTAGCGTATCGATGTGACAAGGATACTTGAGCCGGTGATCAAAATTGAAGATATTGTTAAATCTTCGAAATCAACTTTATTTTAAGACTTATTTATGTTTTCTTTACAAGAATCTTGAAGAAATTGTCATTCCATTTATTTACGTTACTGATAAAAAACGTTATTTTCCAGTGGCCTTCTGGTAAAGTGTCTGGAATGGCTCTGTATAAAAATCTAACCCCTGCATGGGACGTCGAAGGCTATATTACTGACGTTTACACGGAAAAGGCCACATCAAGTAAAGTATACCTACCTAATACATATTTCCTCCATACTGCAGTAATGTCTTGACTGTATTTATACTGGCTAACTAGATATTGCCCGGGCTTCGCTTCAGTGAAAATTTCGAAATAAAATATAGCCTATTGCAATTTTGGATAATGTACCTATCTAATGGTGAAAGAATTTTTGAAATCGGTTCGCTAGCTTCGGAGATTACCCGTCCAAACATGCAAACTCACAAACGCTTACCTCTTTATAATAATAGTATAGAAGTATATATATACTCGTATTATTACATTTCTTCATGTAAGCGAGTATACTAATGGCAATTATGATGTCAGTAACACCTGATTTGTGGGCGCCATGCACTGCTGTAGGACCTTTTATTTCGCAGGTATAATATTACGTATAAGTTCAATAAGTAGGTTATCATGAGATGTTTTGGAAAGTACGTTGAAGTCATTGGGATTTTCAATATTCGATGGAGGTCATTAACACTTGCAATGTTGACAACAAACAATTAAATATCCATTATCATATTAATTATATAACACTAAACTGCTGAATGTCTGATTGCTAGATAAATATTACTAATTTACAAGTTCATGTAAGTACCTACATGAAACAAGGAAAATAATTACACAGGGAGTATATCTACCCATGTACAAATGTACATGGGTAGATATATATGTGTCATATGTTTGTATATTTTAAAATAAATATGATATACAGGCAGGTTGTAAAAGTTAAAAAAATAAACAATCGTCGTTATTTTTTCTTACAGTCATAAGAAATCACGACAAGTCAAAGCCCCTATTTCTGAACGTAGCTCATAACGCGCCGCACGCTGGCAACCCAGGCGCCGTCTTGCAGGCGTCCCCGAAAGACGTGAGTGCCATGCGTCACGTGGAGTCGCCGGGACGCAGGATCTTTGCAGGTAACCGTAACAAATGGACTATCATCCCCTCAAATTGAATTTTGTTCTCATAGAACAGGTATAGGTGTTCGAAGTTGAATTATCGTAATGTTTGTTTAAAATTGACGCCTTTGAACTCTCAAAAACATTCACATTTTAATGATTGAATAAGTTCTTTCCTCCACTTACGTCTGATTGAATAGAAATCGGATAAGTAGCACGGCGGGAAGCAAACGAACAAACACCCATAGCTACTTAAAACGCTGTCTCTAGAGTAGAATTTCCTACGTGAAACAAAGGCCCGCGGTTCAAATGGTAATAATTTATGTGTAATATGTAAATCACTTGTGCGAAAATAATTCTAGATAAATAAAAAAACATAAAATAAAAGCTAACTAAAGAAAAAAATACAGCTGTGCGTCGAATAATAACAAATAAAATAACTGTTTGTTTTCAGCAATGGTAAAAAAACTAGATGATAGCATCGGTGATATCATGGCGGCTCTTCTAGAAAAAGGAATGTTGCAAAACTCCATAATTGCATTTGTTTCTGACAATGGGGGCATGAGCTCTGGCCAAACAATGAATTATGCATCCAATTGGCCTTTGAGAGGGCTAAAGATGACTCCTTTTGAAGGAGGCGTTAGGGTCGCCGGACTTTTATGGACCCGACAAATAAATCATCATCTATTAAAAGGTTACATGCATGCTGTAGATTGGCTCCCAACTTTACTGAGAGCAGTAGGAGCTGACGTTCCTTCAGGAATAGATGGCATTGACCTCTGGGATGAAATAACACTAAATAAAGTTTCGCCAAGAAATGAAATTTTCGATATCACTGATGACACCGCTCCGATTAATTATTCTGCTATTGTATCAGGACCATATAAACTAGTGACTGGCGATGTTGTATTAAGTTACAGCAATTATCAGGGAGAAGATTTAAGAGGTGTTATTGGAGATATTCCTTTGTATAATAAGTCTCTCAAAGAGAGTAAAATGTTTACCGTTTTGGAAAAAATCGGAAAACCGTTCAATGTGGCAGACATTGATCTTAGATATAAAATGAAAATAGATTGTAAAGGAAAAGAACGCAATAGCGGCAGTGCTTGCTATCCTCAAAACGGTAAGTGAAACTACGTAATCTAAATACCTACTATATTCTATGTTTCATTAGTTTTATTCCATACAAAACTGATTAGATTCCAATATTTTTCAGGTAAAGTGGTATGTCTATTTAACATAATTGATGATCCGTGTGAGACCACGGATATATCGGAAAAGTATCCAGATCTCGTGAAGGATCTAACGGAACGTCTTCAAGTTGAACTGAAGCAGAGAATACCAAGAACCCACGGGTATTTTGATGCCAGATCGACACCAAGTCTATTTAATTATACATGGACCACATTTATTGATTATTATTACCATGTCCAATCTACGTAGCTGAAAATATTTTTATAAAAGACAGCGATATTTTTCTAGATAATTGAATAAATGTATATTTTAATTTCAGAACTATATTTGTTTATTAGAATATTAAATTAAATCATAAAACAGCCCACAGCAAGCGCAAGAGATCCATTTGGAAGTCAAGATGTCGAAAATACAATACTCCTATATCCAAACCTCATCTTCAATCCTTCGCGTGTTTGATATACTGATACCAACATATCCATTTACAGTCATTTTCAGCATTCAATTGAGTAAATAATACAGTTACCCTGCCTCTTGAACTTCGATATGTTCTTGGCATCTCAGCTTTATCAACGAAAGTCAAAGTCGCTTTTGTTATTTTTCTATAGTAAGGGCTTATTTGTATCTCTTATTATTATAAATTTGGGAATAGAGTGATGACACTGTTTTTTGGATTCAACAAAATTAAATTTATTTATTACATTCAAAATAAATATCTCTGCAATTCAGAGTACCTACATTGATGAACAAATAAAGAACTACAACAGTGCAACGCGACTACAAACAAAATGCCTGACCACGTCTTTGCTAAAAGACTACCTAGACAGGAATTTTTAAAAATACTTGTCAAATAAAAATCGATCGGAACCATCATAATGTACTCTAGATATTTGAAAATATTAGTTAGCACTATATTATATACAAAAATATAATAAGTTCCCTAGGCAAGGGTAGATCAAAAGATGTTAAAACGGAAAATATTTAATTCCTAAGAGCAGAACTCGACTCTTCAGCAAAGTTTAAACGTTCGCTGTTAGGACTGACATAGTCCAGGAATGCGAGGGCCGACCCTTGCAGCCCTAATTACATCGTTATTGTTCTCAAATACTGTCGACAACGTCTCAAGTCTTCATACATGACCTTTACATCGTGGTAATAGCGTCGAATTTGTTCTGATTTTGAATAACCTGATCTACTATTGACCGTACCAGCAAACACAATTAGGCACTCGCTCGTTTGTCGATCGCTAAGGAGTTATAAATGACTCAGTTCGAAGATGTTTTGGTGTAACCACCAAGACAATTATACATGGGTAAGTACATATTTATATTATTGTTTGATGTCAAAGAACTTATAAGTTGAGGGTTTCTAGGAAATGAGAATGGCATTAAAAGGTAAGTAATATTGACTAGTCTAATATACTAATTTAAATGAATATCGAATAAAATCACCTAGTTGAAGACTACAAAACATTTTAAATTTTTGCATGGACGTAGTATTAAAAGTACTCGCAGAAGGTTTTATTTAAGTATTTCTACGTATAGTACGTACGAGTTTGTCATAGTGTAAATCTGTATCATAAGTAAATTACTGCTACATTATCGTTTGTCGTAGGTATGTCATAACCAAAACTATCAGAACGCAGACAACAGTCAACAATCACTCCAGCCTTCGGGTTTATGGTCGTCGTAAACTGCAAGACTTTTGTGGGTCGAATAAATTTTCGTTCATCCCTTATTTCCCAGATTATTCTGTTAGCTTAGGACCGGTGGAACAGAGCGCAATGACCATTTCTGTAAATTGTCTGTCGCATTGGGTTTTCAAGTTTTTCTGCGTCAATATTTGTAAGTAAAAAGTGGCTGTATGATATTAACGGTATATAATAAATAAGTTCTGTTGCTGATGTTCGTTTTCTTATATAAGCAATTAGAATTATTAATTTTGCTATAAACGTAACAATTTGATGTTACGTTTATAGCAGTATTCGCCAAACTACTAAAATATAATGGAATGAAAAATACACACAACGCTTCCTTGAGACTTTAATGGAGCGATTTGCCATTGCCTTCTCCATTTCACACACAAGATGATAATCAACCAAAGTGCAGGTTTCCTCGCGATGTTTTCCTACACCGGAAGCAAGTGGTAGTCGATGAAAACTACTAAATATGAGTCAGATTGGCATGAGTCAGAATCATGTGGCACGAGTAGGATTCGAACCTGGAACCTTTGGTTTACAGGCGAACGTTCCAAAGCGTTCAATAACGCTTCATAAAGAAGCGTTATTGTTTATTAAAAAAAAATCAGACTAGGTTCATTCTTTTACCGATATATTTGGATAGATATAATAAAAGAGGTTTTCAACTCTAAATACAACTTTGTATTTTATAAGAAATTTTATCTTCTAACAGTCAACATTTTCAAAAAAATATGTGCAATATCATCTCTCCCAAATAGAATTAAAGATTATCTTTTTTACATCCACGCTGCGTAAATAACATTGAAAATGGTGTAACTTTGACGGCATACCTGAAAGAAAAAAAGGTCACAACTGCAAACTGGGTGTTTTACAGTTTCTCGGAAACGGTTTCGCCAACGAGCTTTGGCGGGAAAATCTAGGAAATGCATGATAGGAAACCATTCCATTAGCGCGACCGTGATAGGTTCTGAGAAGACCGACTGAAGAAGATATTGCTGAAGGTTTATTCTCGTTCGTTATGTACCTATTTATTCATCTCTCACCCTTACTAATATTATAAAGAGAAAAGATTCGTATTTTTGTTTTTGTTTGTTTGTTATGAATAAACTCGAAATTTACTGGAGCGATTTTGATGAAATTTTGCATAGACATCGACGAAACCTTCAGGAGTGACATAGGCTACTCTTTTACTATAGTTTTACCCGAGGGAAGCCGGGGTGGGTCGCTAGTCAACTATTAATGCCATTTTTGCTATTCAGCTGTGAAGGCGTACGACATCCATTGGTGCGTTATATTCTAAGGTGAGAACCACATGCCTCAAGAAAGACTTTCTTATGAATGACTTGATGATTTTGAAGAAGAAAATAGTAATAATATACCTAGTTCAATTACCTATTTGATATCGATTACTAAGCAGGGCCAAATTATGAAATTATACTTACGCAGGTAGTACATGACACCTGGTCTACTCACCAAAGAGAAGGTGTCCCTGCAGATAGGATGAAATATACTCATAAAATGCATAGCCTTCTGTGTCCGCGCAAGCATTATTATAATCGATGTTCTTACTTTCTTATCTGTATGATTTTCCCAATTGCAGGAATATATAGCTTCTCGTAATTGTTCACTCTAAGAGAAATTAAATTATGTATAATGTGAACACCATGGTAACTAAGTATTCTATATACATATATGATAAATATAATTTAAAATAAATATATTTTTTTTCAGGTTAATAAGTGTATTTTTCAGTTTTTCTTTCTGGATGACCAAGTGTTATTTATATAAAAAATAAATAAACTTACTTCACCCAATAGGCGCTCACTGTACTCACAGGGTACAAAAGAATGGAAAATCAAATTTATGAAAAATGATACGAATTCTATTCTCACATTTCTGTCGACGATACCCTACAACAATTTAGAAAATACGGATACAAAACAATATACATATATACCTCATTACGTAACATTTGTACGTGTTAATAATTACTTTAAAAAATTCAATTTATTTCATCTCCAATAAACGAACAGTTGAAATTTTTTTTTATCAACAAAAATCTTTGCTTACCTGCACTACACGAAAAGAAATTAATGGGAACAGTCCCGTATTTACTTTCAAAGTAAATTCATATAGGGGTCCGAATTTTGTGTTCAATCCCTCCAAAACATTGTACAATTTTTGCAGCTTTAAATTAACCCATTTTATTTCTCGATAAACTTCTTCCGGATTTTTATTTTTAGTAAATAATTCCTTCATTCTGTTGCTACATATTTGAACTTGACCTTTTATGTGTAAAAGAGTTATTGGAACCAATGGTTCAAAAGCAGTATTCATTGTGGACGCATAAACTCCAAAAAATGTAGCACAATACAAACAAAAGAAATAAACCATGGGATCATTCCTCCGCTCGTTATATTGTCCTGGTAATGCTATATCATACATATGAACTAAACGGAATTGTCCTTTCCATGTGTAATAACTCATTAAACTCACTGCACGTATAAAAAAAATAAAACCATTAAAGAAACTGAAAAGCGAGTGTTTTGTAACTGTAATGCTAATCTTAACGTGTTTAATAACAATTTCCTTTTCTTCCTCAGATAAATATTTACTTAGCTCGTAATCATTTTCAACAAATTGAAACAGTTCAGCCATGTACTTCCGATTGTAATGAAGGAACCAGAATTTGATAATGGTGTTCGTGCCAATAAGTAACATGATGGAATTTCCACACATATCAGAATAATTTCTATCAGGTATGTCGTGATTAAACACCGCATTAAAAAGTAACCACATTATGATCGCTAAATTGATCATTAGTACAAAAGTTTTTCCTACCCAAAATCTATTTCGAGGTATGTTTGGGTGCGAACCGTTTAGCTTGAGCGGAATCATGGATATGAAGAATTGTTTTTGAAAATTTAGATCGGATACCAACATTTCTATTTTCTAAATGTTTTCTCTTTACAGTGAAAGTACGTTACACAATGCAGTTGTTTAAAATCTTGTAATGATATTTATAGTGTATATAAATTGCAGGTTCACTGCGAAGTTACAAGTGTAACTGATGTACCTATGATTGGTTGATTGATGGAATATAATAATTTAAATTAATTTCAAACAGCTTTGCGGTCTCATTATTATGACTTTGATGAAATAATGGCGTGATTATGTACCTTTTATGTTTATCACATTAGCATCATCACATTATAATAACACATTATAACAACAATTCCCAACCTGACGAAAGTATAACACAAATTGCTTTAAAAGTTCAAAGTAAATTTTGTTGTTGTTTCTTCTTCAAATTGATTCATGATGTTGAAAAATATAAAAAAATTCAGACTAAGGAAAATATATCTATATATTGTTGCGAAAAATTTCACGTAGCATTAATTAGCGTATTTTATTCCAAATAAATATTACAATATGGAGATTTACTCCGTACCTATCTACTGTAGACATTACAAGTGCCACGGGTTCTCCCTGCTCAGCTGCACTGCTAATGAATTCATAAAAGTGGCGTTATTTATTATTTGCTGTGAAAAGTAACAAATTACCATACATTTAATCGCAAGTATTAGGTAGGATTATCCTGTAAAGATAGATTTAAGTCTCTATAAATAAATTATGTTACTAATATGTAATAGTTTCGTAATCTAGTATCTTATATTAAATTCACATTACATTCTGCGGCTCCACTTAGAATAGCTAATTATGTTGGCTGTGCTTGCGTATATTGCTGTCACACTATTGATTAAATTAAATTAAATTACACACACGACTGGTTTTGCTATCACTGAACATCAGAGTAACAAAGACGTTTGAAATCATACTATACAAACCCTCAACTATGTAAAAGTAAGAGCATGTGGCAAATATGAAATTATTGTAAAAATACTTAGCCTATAAGTAGATTCGAGTCTATGATATATAATGATAGAAAGTATCGGAATACGACCGTTAGATCATCCCTTTAATGCATATGCCTGTTAATAGGTACATACATGTAGGCTCAAAATGATGAGAAGTATATCAGTGGAAATGACAAAGACAGACAACTTTTTAAGGTCAGTGTAAGTTAAGTTCCTTTACGTTACACTGACCTTAAAAGTGTTTTCTGGATGTCTAATCCAGAAAAGCATACTTCTAGATATTTAGGCATAGGATTCAAAACATTTGGGTACATATACAAATTATTACATTTGTATGTACTTTTGTACCTGAATGGTTACTTTGTTAAAATGTGCTACTTTCTAAAAACTACTAATTAACTCGATTTGAATCATGCTTTCAATGTAAAACACCATGTGGAAAGCTATTTTTTATCAACCAAAATTTTAACTGGGTAGATATTAAGTCCCATAAGTAACTCCACGACAAATTGCTGGACAAAAGCTAGAGCCTCTCCCTTTTTCTTTCCAAAATTCCAACGAAAGTGAAGCCGTAGGGCTCTTCCAGTAACAAGTAAATAAAAGGCCTACTAAAATAAATGTTTAAATATTCTGAAGAAATATCTCATTTGATATTCTGCTGAGGAGACGAGAGGGTCGCCGAGGATTAGGGAAAGGACGTTTGCACATTTTGAATAATTAATTCAACGTAAAAATAATTCACTCCGTAATGCTAAATAATAAAGATATAACAAATCCCTCTCTTATCTGACCCGAGCGACCTGGTTTCTCCTGGTTTCATCCGAGAGTTTTATTCCTACGTTTCTTCTCCACTTCTCACAGTCTATCCGACTCGGTCTGAATTTCAAAATAGTTTCTAAATTCTTCTAGTTGCTATAGTAACCTAATCAGGTTCAAAGAGCTTGCAGCATGATGTTATATTATTAATATTCATTATTAATATATTATTTATTAATATTTATTATTATTTATATTATTAATATTCAATGTCATCACACAAAGCATTTACTCAACGTGAGTAGGATAGATATATAAATGATGTGAAATAGCGCTTAGAAACTTTTCCATAAATAGCATCAATGAGAGAATTAAATTTTACAGTACAAAATAGTTTAGACAGGATAAAATACAGTCATTCCAGATTCGTACTCGAAATAAAAAGACGCTGTGAGCGAACGGCTTCTTGTCTTGCGATTGAAATGAGGACGAGGTGAAATGATTAGGTACCCTTTGAATCGTATTCCTATGTTTAAATTTGAATTAAATTAGTTATACTAATTACTGAGATTGATTTATAAATGGGTACATCTTTCTTAGGTCACTGGGGCATTATCACGTAGAATAGGTGGTGGTCCATGTGGTAAAGGCGCCCTGCTTGTGATCCCAGGTTCTGAGATTTGAGTCCTGCTCGAACAACATGAATTGAATGACCAACGTCATTTTCATAGACCATCGCTTGTTTCCGGTGAAGGAAAACAGCATGAGGAAACCACTGGTATAGGTACTACCTATTAATACTTTCGTGGACGCTCAACGAGACTCAAAAGAAGTTTAATTATTACGACCGCTAGGTATAGCAGTCGTGCGTCCGTGAAAGTGTTAAGTTACTAGTATATAAGTAGATGACGGTAGTCGTGTTAGATGCCTTTAGTTGACTAGAAAACATCGGAAACCACACTCTGTTAGAAAGTATATAAGTAGGTATGTTGTGGTATAATGTAGTAAAATATTGGTGGAGATAAGTCAGTTTCCGCTAGTCTAGCAGAGCAACTTATACGTTCATTTATATTCAGGCCGCGGTCAAAAGAGCCGGCCTTCTGCGCAAAATGCCTGAACCACGACAGCTGTTTTCAGTTCACTTTGCAGAGTTTATGAAAAATAATGAAGGGAACTTCAACTGGAGTATATCTACTTCGTAAACTCTTTGAAGTTATAAATAACAGGGTTTTCCAAACTCTTTGGTTATTTCAAGTTTGTTAAAATGGCAAATTAATAACGTTTACTGGATTAATAGATAATATTTGATAGGTAGTTTATAAAGGAAAACAAAGTCTAAGCTAAAAGCACGTCTTTTTATTATGAAATGAACTACCACCATATTTAACCTACTTACTATAGGTAAAATTTGGCGCAAGCAAACCTCCAAATGTTCCATTCGAGCGCGCAATCCATGCACATGCGCGAATGTAGCAAATTTATAAAATTCCTTTAAGCGGATTCCCCATTTGCATAACTGCTAATGCCCTTTAAAAGCGAACGTGTTACGGAGAAGTTGCGAAAAATGTTTGCGTAAAGCCGAGCGTGTGCTGTTTGAGTTTCAGCAAAGTTTTTATTACCTCCACACCGTCATTTTCACATACACGGTACAGTGAAAGCAACCAACCCAAACACATTGAGAATTCACCACTATTACCGCGACATGTGGTCTATGAAGGGTTACTTGATTTTCAGTTGTCTCTACGCCTCTGAATTTCATATAAAATTATGTCGCCTACGAGTAGGTATTATTTTATTTATGTCGGTAGGTGTTATAATTATTTTTGTACCTAGATTTATCAAGCAACCTTATTCCTAATCTTCTAATGCTTTAATAGTTATGTTGGTTAGCTTACCTCAAACTCGCAACATTTTTAATGAATACAATCTTGTGCTAAATATACTTCCCTAAAATGTATAATTTAAATGCGTTTGTTTAATAAAGTGATATGAACAATTTTAACTAAGGAGAAAAAGGAATAAAATAGACTACGATACATATTTAAATAATAATAACACGAGTCACGCTTAAACCTAAGTAAGTATCTAACCAAAACTGATAATTAAAAGTTGAAATAGGGTTAAACATTTAATTCTATTTCGCCCGATGTTTGGTCATTATGTTTCGCCATTGGAAAGCTGTTTGATAATAAAGCATCTCATTTCAAGTAGGTTTAAAGCCTCGGTGAACTTATTAAGCTTTGCTATATCTCAAAATGTAGATAGATAGGTAGAAACATTTAGTTTTCTGTCCTTGTTTCGTTTTGAAATCTAAGATTGTACGGTTGTAAATTTTAAACTGAAATTGCAAATGTTTACTGATATTTACAATTTACAAAATTTCTGCCACGTATTCAATTTTATAGGTTTAGAAACACGGCCAAGATACATGTATTGAATGATTGAAATGCTTATGCTTATGCTATTGCTTTTTACATAAACTAAGCCAATTGGATTTTTTGGTTGGTAGGACTATTTTCTAAAATCAATTGCTGTCCTTTTATTTGAGAATGTGGATGATGTCCATTGGGTCATCAAGACGGAGACATATTGATGGATTGCTGCCGGCCGCCGCCGCTGACTCACTGAGTCGGCATTACTATGCCTTACGCTCTATTGGGGTTGTTTCTGGGTGAATAAACAACGGTCGCTATAGGTATTATTAATACTTGCTTTTGCTACTAACCTAATAGCATTTATTTTCTATGCTGGGGTCCAATTTTCACGTACTTACCTACCTACTTCGAAAGTTTGTTTCCGAAGATAACACATTTTCTGTATTTCTCTCCTCGCTCCGTTTTTAAAACTTGGATTCTATTGTGAATTTCTTAAAATGAAGAAACGGCGTCATCACTAGAATTCGAGTTTCAAGACGAACGCGAATTTTTCGATCGCGTAAGATTCGGGCTTCTTAGACCTTGCTGGTTCAAAACTAAGAATATTATAGCCTAGGGACAGGTTAAGATTAAGAACTAGGAATGAGGTGTGTCATTTCGGAATCATTTCTAAATTTACCATTATTCCCGAATGTTTTGTAAATAGATCATAATAACGTCTTTGTTGCAAACAAAACAGTGTAAGCCATGGAAACATTGTTTGTTTAGGCGCAGATACATCGCTTAACCAAACATACGAGGAAAATTGTGTTTTCTCTTTTGATGCTCCACTGCGAACGATATTGCTGAAAACTGATCTCAAATGGCCTAAATTTTATAAATTCAATACAGATTGGTACTTATGATGACAATGTTGTTCATTAAATAGAAAGAAAGAGAAAGAATTGCAATACACATGTATAATAGATAGAGTTAGGAATAAATTTTGTAATGACTTGTTTATTGGCTGCAGAAAACAGATTTAAAAAGATATATAACTGACGTGTTGCGAATAAATGAAGATGATAAATAATTTAAAGAAGGTTTATACGTACATGCGTACATGGGCGATTTTCTGTTAGGAGCTGTTGAAAATAATCTGATACTTAGCTATGCAGAGTATTCTGAAAATCCTCAAAACTCTTTTCATTTTCAGGAATGCGTGCAGAAAAACGTGAAAGCAAACATAATTATCCGACTATTTTCACTCTCTAGGGTTCTGTTTCCAAAGTTGTCTGAAAAATTAGCTAATTTTCAGATAAAATTTAGTATTCGAAGGACGAGTTTACTGACAGTCTAATGTTTAATACATAATTTAAGTCATATTCATTCCTAACTATGTACACCTTTATTTTTTTGTTTTCCAACTACTCATAACTAAGTATCACTTGAGAATTTACAAACATAAAATCAATTCAATACCCAAATAACACAATGAAGGCCAAAAGACAATAAAAATAAAACACAAAAGGTTTGCGCCGGCCTCGATTCAGCTGTACGCTATTTTCTAGCTTCGACAAACAGACATGGCGGAAATTCTGAAAAATCCAATAGGAAAGGGATTAGTCTGTTATTTACGGATGTCAGTCATGTTTGTGGCGCTAACTGATCGATGCTTGTCCGTCTGTCTGCGGCAGGTTTGCTAATTGAAGAGAACCGAAAAAACTAGAACCCAAAACAAAGGGTGGGAATGGTTTTTTAGACTGTTACGAGACTCACAATGACAAAGGGCAATGGATTAGATATTTCGTTTGCGAACAGAATGGAAATGTTTCCTAAAAATAGAATCAAATTTATTTCATATTACTGAATATTTATGTTTGTGTTTTCGCGTGTTTATAGTGTCAACATCTAATTTCAACAAATTCTGCGATTTGATGATATCTATTATGAAGGCCAGAAGGCATTTGCCGTCTAGTTGTCTATTTAAGTATTCAAATACGATATAACTTTATTCGTGGCAACATTTTAATTGGAAGAACAATTTAATCCATGTTATTTTCTCCATTGTTTAACAAATGTGCTCGTATACGACTAAGAATAGGGATAATAATAATTAAGTATACTAGTTGATTATTCCTTTGTCTCAAAATCGTCCATGTTCGTATATTATTTCCTTTAAAAGATACCGTATTTAGTGTATTCATTTATTCAAAATGGCCGCAGTCATCACGATAATAATTTATTTGTTTGAACAGAACATAAAGGCAACCTTGTGGTGTATGGCTATAAATAAAAATGTTTTGTTCCTCAATATGATCAATAGGGAATGAAACAGTAGGTACGCAAGCAAAGACAACAGATATGAATCTGCTTATGAACTAAATTTAAGGCTGTATAAGTCGAGGGGTCATGAGTGTGACAATCTAAGTACTTAGTGTGTTTTGTAAAAAATATATAATAAATTTTTGAACACTGAACTCGATGTTGCAGCCAACCTGACAATTACTATCCTCCTCGTAATTAATCAAAACAGTGGCCGGCGTGATTAAATTGGCGGAGGATCACAGCTGTAGCCTGAGTGTTGCCATGTCTAAACACTCCTAAATTGAATTCTATAGCTGTGTTGCCAGACTGTTTGACGAGGGTAACCTTCTTATTAATTTTAGAGGAAAGGTAATATTGTCCGACTCATAATAACTGTTCGATATTCATGATCAGGACAACGGACACGACTCCTGCCTGTAATATTGTTTAATGTTCAGGCCCCGATGCTCAACGGCTGAGGTAGAAATCGAGAAAACGCTCAGATGAGAGATAGAGAGACTAAAAATAATAATATAATTTATAATAACCTATACAAAACTGAATTAACTAAATTACCTAATTAAATACTGTATGTAATCAAACCACTGAATTCTGTGCATACTAAATTTACTTGCATTTTGGTAGGCGAGTACTTAAATATATACCGACCAATACCGACATAAAATGTATGTACCGGAACACTGGGGGCCATCTCTATACGTACTCCTCTGCCGAGGGTCTGTTCTCGATAAACTCAAAAAGTAATGCACGGATTTTAATGTTTTTTCACCAATAGATAGTGTGATTTCTGTTGAAGTTTTTGGTGTATACCTAAATTATGTTTTGACGCGGGCGAAGCCTGGACGGGTCGCTAGTTATACATAAATTGTCTAGTCAACTGTGACCACATTGTTTTATATAATTATACTATAATATTTTCTATCTATATATATTAAACCATAATATTTTCTACTAAAATTCCTTATCTAGTTCGGCGTAATATGCTAATATTTATTTTTTGCTGAGAAATAAAATAAATTGATAAACATGTGATGGTGGTGCTAGTGTGCGGGTAGGTACTCGTAAGTATATAGCGCCTTATGTAAGTACTCGAATACTACTCGGGCTAACATGTTTGTGAATTTAAGTGGAGTCGAAAGCCAAATGTTCATCCATGCTACCGGTCAAAACCGTTGAAACAAACAGACCAAGCGCAATCTAAACGTGCGTCCATACTGCTGTTATGTTTTGTGGGCAACATTGTACAGTGTGCCAGTATCCAATCTAGATACCTTTTATTTTTACTTTATTTATATAGTGATGTGTGTGGCAGCATACTAAGTCTAGTATTAAATTACATTTTAATATCAATCTTGCTCAGTATCTATTGGAAACGTTTCTCTACAAAAACTGGTAGCGGCATGAATGTACCCTTAGAATTCTGTAACCTGCAGCTGACGTCATGTTAGATTTCAAAGTTCAAACCTCGATATTTACAGGAGAATGAAATTGTACTGTTTTGTAGAAGTAAATTGTGGAGCTGGTGAGGGAGTGGAATATACTGGGCGTAAAGACACAGCGGCTGCGCTGGCTTGGTCATCTGGAGAGGATCGTGGCGTCCAATCAACCTTTCGCGGAAAAATGCCATGCCAGCTCCACACTGTCGCCAAACAGTTTGCCAAAAACTTTGGCGGAATCAAACTACGAAATGTTCAAGAATTCGTGTCGGCATGTGTCTGAGTTCGGCGACAGTGTGGAGCTGGCGTCAGGTCGACGTTCAGTTGGGCGCCTCAGATACCACTGAAGTGACACTGTGGAGGCTAATCGGCGTCAATTGGGAGCTGTTACTGGTGAACCATAGAATAGACACAATGGCGCTTTATGGTTTTAGAAGTCAAGATCCACTTTGGCGTCACTGAGGCTCGGAATAAGTAAGTAGAAATAGGTAATGCTATATTATAACTGAGTGACGTTGTGGCACATTTCACCGTCCTCCGTTCGCAATATCTTACTTGTTCCTTACTATACATATTGTTTATGACGCAAGCCGTCTTACGTTTCCGAACGCACTGCGATTATGGCGCCCAACTACACTCACACATATAAGTGGTACACGTTTATATGCACAAAAACATGTTCATGTAATCTCTAGTTGTTTTATAAGGATGTATGTATTCGATTGGTAATGAATAAAATAAAGGTTTATTTTACGATGCATAGGAGCGTGCTCCGGCAAGAGAAAGGCAATGTCTTCAAATTGAGTTACAGAGTTCACTCAGGAGCTCCCGGAGTACACAGTTTTACTTTGAGCGGCGCTTGAATCGCAAAGTAGGGCGTTGTTGAAAATTCCACGATGTCAAAAACTTCGAGCATAACTTATTGGATGAAATACACAGTGTTTATTGTATAAAAAATTGGCCAATGTGTGTAGGGCCAAGCACAGTGTAGGGTTCCGTAGTTTACTACAACAACCAAATAAGTGCGGTCGGATTCACTGACCGAGAGTCTTAAATACAGACTACGGAACCCTAAAAAATGGTGGGTTGGTTGAAGTCATGTATTTCTATACTCGTTTTTACCACATATAAATTATTTAACCCTCAGATTACAGAAAGGTCATTGGTCCGATCAAAGTAAGCGATGTCGCCATTCAAGAGAACGGGCATACGACCGAATGGCGGAACACAGAAAGTTAATTGCGACGCAAGGAGAAAAAGTAATTAGTAGCCTAAATTTATATAGATGGAATCTAAATACCTACCAAACAAGCAGCTTTGCGCCAAATTTGTTTGAGCAGATAGTCAAAGGCAGGATCCAATAATAGAGCTTAATTAAGCCAGGGCGAGCGAACTGTGTAAGCTAAATGCTGACCTAACGAACATAGCATGGGTACGTATTACTTACCGATTAATTAAGGATTGTATTGATTGCTATATTTCATAAACTTAACATTCAAATTTAATGTTTTATTTTTCAATTCAAAATAATTCATTCTATTGAGTAGGTACCTACATACATAAGTATGTAGTAGGTATTTTTCTCCCCTAGGGGTGCAATTACTTAATGCAATAATGCATTTATTTTCGATTTCTACGTATAAACGTAAATTTAAAATTTCATGTCTCAAAACCCTGTCCATTACTTCTTTTTTATTTATATATTACTTTATTTTATCTTTTTGGAAAACAGCAGCTTACAATTTATTAAACAAGGATAAAATGTGTTTACAAGTTTTCACTAAATTCTTGTTCCAAAACAAGGAAACAAAAAATTCTGTCGAAATAAAACTAATTTATTGATATTCTATGAGCTAGAGAAAATTGTAGTTTGACATAAAAAATAATTTGAACGTAAATCGACTAGAATTTTCGTACAAAGCACTAATTGCTATTAATATTTCAAAATTTACTTTCTAACTTCGTGTAATTTCAATACATCAAAAGGCTTTAATTCATCAAACTATTCTATGAAGCCAGTCAATATTACCGTAAATAAATAGTTTAGACATGAAAAGTTAAACCAATTTGCGAGGCGTCCTCGCCACTCGCCGGAGCGATTCAACGAGAGAGCCATGGCGCAGAATGTGACTTTCGTAAAACAACATCGTGAAAATTTTAATCATTTGCGAATAATGTCACTTTCATAAAACGTCATTTTTTACACACAGTTACATTCTCAAAATGTTATTTTCATATAAAGTCCGGTTTATCAATGGTTTTATTATGACAGGACTAACTAACACACCACTAAAGAGTTGGGTAAGTAACACACAATTTTTATACTCAGTAAGTGATTACTTTATTACTAAGTAAGTATGTGACGTTCAAATTAATACTTAGTAATAAAGTATTCGTATTGTTAGTAGCAAAAAAATCAATGGCATTCTACGAAAATGACTTTTTGCGAAAGTAATGAAATACAAGATGACATTTTGCGAATATGACGTTCTGCGTCCACCAACGAGAGGTGTTGAACTTATAATTAGTTCGGCAACTTTGAAGAAGCATTAGGCTTCCTGTTGGCTACAGTGAGCCCACTTGCTTTTTGCTTTGTTATGTAATCAAAGCTAATCGTTTCTGGCCCACTCTTCCTTTTTTACCGCTAAAACTTAACTTATTTAATTTGTTAGCGGCTGGGGCAAAGTTTTATTCGATTCAGCTTTAAATAAAACGAGTTTTAAATTTGATCTTATTTGGATCAATATAGTGATTTTAATTCATATATAAAATAAATATATATATTTAAATTATTCACACTAATGTAGGTATTTCACTGTTGTAAGATTAAAATTATTTAGACTATTCTCATTTTGAAAATGCGCGAGGTTGGATGGGTTTTGTACGTGGAGGTGGCACTTAATGTTCTCGTGTCTACCTACTTAGTGTTCTTGTTTTTTTAGGGTAGACATTGGAAAGATCGGAATACGATAATACGATATATGCAATGTGCTTCCTTGTAAGAAACATGTTTTGTAGGAAGCTATTTGTACCTATTATTTCTTATTTGCCTATCGTTGTAGATAATTAAAATACGATTCCAAGAACCCATATCTTTATATAGTTTACAAAGCGAAACAGATTTAGCTCTTTGTCTTTGCTCTTCTTCTTTTTGGACGAAATTAAATCGAACCGTGCAAAATAACTAAGTTTTGTTGAACTATGTGACTTCAATGAAATTGCTTTTACCTTTCCCAGTGTTTAAAGAGACAAACATTTGAAATTGAAATACCGAGAAACAATATTGGAAATGGAAAGGATGGAAAAGTGAGGAAATTCGGAAAGATTTTTTGGAAATATTCGGTCGGCAGCTGTTGCACGTGATATCAGGAATTTAAATTCAGCTCGCAGTGAAAATGTTGCGCTCGAAATGGAATGTGTGGAATGCATCTCCTCGGTATGTAACATACCTACTCGTAGCATAGGGAATAACTTGCATATCAAACCAACAATTTCTTTGAGTTATTACACAATAATTCAATGTACCTGGTACTTGCAACTAAAATAATTGTACACTATTTAAACATATCAGCAGCGATCTTCAGAAAACAATTTATTTTAAACAGCACATGCATAATTGTTTTCTTCTTCCTTTTTCTGTGTTAAATATTTTCTGTAAATTACCCGCTTATGTTTAGTATAGTTTACTGTAGTTTTCATTCATTTTGCTGGTATCATTGTCACAAACTGTAAATTTTAGTATTTTATTACCTTGTATCTCATTCTTCTTCTATATAGATGTAAATATAAATTTAAAATCCACATTTGTTAATTAACGTCGTTGGAGAAAAGGCTGCGGTAACACAGAACTAGGGGAAGTTTGTTGCGCCGCTTCTTCTTCACCTGCACTTTGTAAGTCGGCAGCAGACTTACTTTTATGTAAATTTTGACTTCAATAAGTGATGTATGTAGTCCAAAGTTGAATAAACATTTTTTATTTTGAATTTGTGTGTTCTTTCTATGGAAATATTAGTTATTCTCATACAAAATTATTTTCTTACATGACCACACTTCATACGACAAAAATTAAGGCTAAATATATTTTGGGAACCTACTTAATTTTCAGCAAATTCGCACCCAACATTTCTTTTAATGAGAATCCCTACCTCCTGCAGTAAATGGAAATGGAAGTCAATGAGAAAAAACCCTCCTTCTGCAAAACTTTTTCCGATAATGAAAACATCATCGTTTTCTTAGTTCGCGCCCAATTGTCTTGCCCTGTTAAAATTGCAACATAGGTAATATTTTTTTTACAGAATTGTTGTTTTATAGGAAAACAGTATTAACCACAATAATTGAATGTAGAACAGTTACAGGATGTGTAAAAGTATCTATTTTCAATATATTTTCATGTTTTAAAATTATTAGTTAGGCTAGTGTTTTAGGCACCTTTGCTCCGGAGACGCTAAGGAGCGGGTTATAATGTTAACATGGGTTAGATTTCAAATTGTATTTAAGTATTGTATGTTTTATTTTGCATGTTGACAATTTTATAATATAAATGATTAAATATTTTAAATTTTAAATTATTGCCCGTTTTAAACATTCATAAATATCTTCCACGAAAATTGAGTTTAATTGGCATAGTATATACATACATATTTGATACACCTATTTGATCGTTAACATAATAAATTTATTGATGTATTCTTTTCTTATGTATAAAATAAAAAGTAAGAATTCTTCGTCAATTTACGCCGAGGAAAACATTTTTTGTTGCTAATTAGAGACTTTAGTCATCTTTTGTAACACGACAACATGAAGCCAGCTGCTCTCATTTCTCATGCAAATTATTATTTTATGGGAAAAACTTGGGAACCGCTGTTTGGCGCTCATTTCTTTTTTCTTACAAGCTGGACTTCTTTGAGCAACTTTTTAACGTCACCTTCAAGTTAATTTTGCTGAGGTTTATGTTAATATAACGGATGTAAATATCTTCTTTCGGGATTTGTAGAGTTCAAAATTTAAAGTTGATTATATTATGTATTTATAATAAACTTATTTTTTGATACTCTTGGACGTAGAGCGTAGAGGTATGATTGATTTAGTTTATCTTTATCATACATGGTAGATAAGATCATTATTTATATCAGAGAAGTACAAGCACACAAATACAATTACACATTTAAAACAGTTTAGCACATTTAGTTTATTTTAATTTATTAAGCATTTAAAAATATTTTGTATTAACCAAATCACGAGTATGTTTAGTATTTTCTCAAACGTATATCTGGTCGTGTCTTCTAATAAAATGTATTATTGTATATTTCTCCACTACAACATCATTTTAAAGCAATATTGTAATTAATATTGTATTTAAGTATAGCTTTTAGTGCTAAACGCATCGCTGAGTAATGTATTTCTTCTGTTACTTCAAATTGTGTTTATTTCGATACGATGAACATGTAAAAATCGTAATGTAAATTGTAAAACGTTCTGGACGCTACGATACAAGCATCGCTTAGTGCAGAGTCCACAGTCCAACTTATAAATTGTAAATCTAACTACTAAAATGATGCTGTCAATTATTGTACTTTTTTCTTTGGTGAATAAAGTTATTATTATTATTAAAACAGTGTTGTAACAAATAATTACATTATCATGCAATGTGCATTACTTGCATTTTAAGCAATCTGCCTATGTCCCTTAAGTTATGTGGAGAAGTTAGGTTTCTAAAATTGAAGTTTTATATAGAATTTTAGGTGCTTCGCACATAATTGGTTTTATAAGATATAGTGAGAATAGCTAACACACACGAGAGAGCTACTAAGTCCTCATCAATTTAATACAATAACATATCCCTTTTGTATTAAAAATAGTTGTCAAAAAATTCGCGTGTTATCTTGATGACCTAGAAATATTTTCACGCTTATCAATTTCTAAGAATACGTTGATGAATTTGTTTCATGTTTCAGTAGCTAGTGATGTGTTCTTGTTATTTCATGAACGAGTATCAGTTTCGGTAATTCCAATGTGTACACAGGTGTCTGTAAGTCTGATACCTCAGTAGTACAAGCGAAGCGGTTACAATTTTATTTTAATCATTATTGGGTCTTTTTATTTAGTAAAAAAGTCTTTCTCCCAAGCGTAATCCCAGTTTGTTCCTCGACTATTAATCGTCGTAGCTCAGGGTCCGTTACCCTATTTTTTTTCTCCACTTCGACAGCCTTTGGCATTCTTAGTAGTCTCGCATATTCTCCTTGACGACTTCAAGCCAGCACGTTTTAGGTTTGCCTCTTTGTAATATATACATTAACGTAATTTACTTGGTGTAAAGTATTTAAAAGATACGAAACAGCATTATCGAATCCTTTTATGCTTTTTAATATTGAAGATTCAACTTTGATGATTGCTCAAGGACACGTTATCCCTCTTTGGGAATACTGTTGTTATGAAGCCTTTATATTATTTAATCACCTTGTATGATATCCACGGGATGATATGCAGTGGTCTATTTATAAAGTGGAGACCACACGCTGGACTGAGATACATACTTTTATATTGTGATTATTCACGCTCTAATTATTTTCCGCTCTTCTTTGCTTTCCGTGTTCAAGTCTTACAATCAGATGCGAGAATTTGCCCATATCCCATTTATGAAATTTAGTGTGATCCAATATCTGGTCCTAAACCCATTAAAATTAAAAATATTTATAGTATTTTAAATAGAAAAATGTTAATTAAAGTTATATAGTAAGTGTTTTTGCTGAATAGTTAGTTTAATAAATAACCTTTGTGAGCCCAAGACAATTTTCTTTTACAAATAGTTGGCCTCTATTTTTTTCTTGGGCCATCGCTCACACAGAATCAGATAAAAACTGTACTATTTTCAATAGGTATATATAGTTACTGCGACTGTGCTTTTTTCAAAATTCTATATAGATACAACGACTAGAACTTATTAATTAAGATCTAGTTTATCTACTCTTTGAACATTAGGTCAAGGAATTTTATTCAAATTTAATTTATTACTTACTTATATATTGCTTTCATTACTTTGTTTTAAAATTTTATTTTAGTTTTGTGACTTTATTCATGGTTACAAATTCCGAAAAAAATGAGGAAGAAAATCAAAAACCACACATAGTTTTTATTGTAGCAGACGATTTGGTAAGTGATTTCATTTGTTTACTCTTTGCTTTTGTCGGTGACGCAAAATGTACGATGTTTTCTATTACATAGCGTTTTGGAGACCTTCGACACAAAAAAAAAATTAAAGCAGAATCAAGTCAAAAAGTACACACTTTTTAAATATTGGAAAGTAGTACTGATATAAGTAGACACATCTTTTTAAGTCCTAAGTTCTTTACGTAAATTAAAGAACCATGTCGCACGATCTAAGTTTGACTTCTAGCTAAGTTCTGGCTAAACTTTCCGGTTCAAAAGTCAGGGATAAGGCTTTTATATTGACGAAAGTTTTCTTATTTAGAACAACACGCAAGCAAACTCACGGAAACGGAGTATTAACTTTATATAATTGTAGATATACATTAAAGTATAGCTTATAACCGGGTCGCTGAGAATAACAATTATATATTTTCGGATATATAACATTTCAATTCATTATTTGAATTTCTGGGGCAGACAGAGCTGAATAAAATAGTAAATTATCTACATCTTGGCAGGGTTGGAATGATGTCAGTTTCCACGGATCGGATCTAATAATGACACCGAACATAGATGTGTTGGCATACGAAGGAGTTATACTGAATCAGTATTACACGGATACGCAGGGGACCTCCTCCATTAGCGCCCTGTTCACCGGAAAATACCCCATGCGGCTTGGTATGTACATCACTTTTATTTGAGGCTAGATGACCCGTCACGGATTCGTATGGGCATACAAATATTTGATATACTGGGAACAAATAGCGTAGATTTTATAAATAAGAAAATATTAGATTTTATAAAAAATAAAAAGTACAGTAAGTTTCCGGGTTATATCTCAAAACAAACTTACAGTTTAAAGACTGATAATAATCCATGGACCCATATTTAAAAAAAGTTAAGCAAGGATTTAAAATTTTTTAGGGTTGTTATGACCAATAGTTTTCAGGTAAATGTATCGATTTAAAAATCTATATGCAGTACTTCTTTGGTCATTGATTTAACAGTTCGCATTTAAACGCAATCAATTTTGAGATGTTTCCAAAATCGTTGTGCAGGCACCCAGGGCGCGTCGATATCGGCATGTGAAGACCGAGGCATACCAATTTCGGAGCGACTGCTGCCGGCTTATCTCCAGGAATTAGGGTACTCCACGCATTTAGTAGGCAAGTGGAACGTGGGCAAGTCTAGAGAACACTATCTGCCCACTTTACGAGGATTTGATACTTTCTATGGCTTCCATGGCAGCTCTGTGGATTACTATACGTATAATCTAATAGAGGTAATGTATTGACTACTAAAAATATGTGGCGTGGTGGTGTGGTATGTGGCACTGGTGTGTCATAAAAAAGTAGTACAAAAGAAAACTTTGTAGCAGACTTTTGTCTGATGGGTTTAATTTTTCCGAATTTTAACTTATACTATTTTACGATAGAAATACTTTATTTAACTTTTTGAATGGTTCAATAATGATATGTAATTTTTTAGACGTGTGATGGTAAAGAGTTTTTCGGTCTTAATTTCTTTGACAACCTGGATTCCGTGCAGAATCTAAGAGGACATTTGACTGAAATAATTACTGATGAAGCCGTACAAAGTAAGTTTAGTTTAGTATATTTTCTTATTAATTTTTTTATTACTAGCTGTTGCGGCATTTATGCCGCATACCTACCATGTTGCGGCATTTATGCCAGAGTAACCATAGGCTAAAGCTAAAGCCTATGGTTACTCTGGAAGTCAAATTTATTACAAAGCAAAAATCAGTTCAATTCAATGTTCTGTTTTGGCATGAAAGGAAGACAAAGACACTTTCACATTCATAATATTAGATTATGGATTTTAAATTTTTCATTAAAATCTAATAAGACCAACAAATAATGAGACAGTTGCTTCTCCAATAAGCCTATCATACAGCTACTCCCAATTCATGGCTCTGTCTTCCCCATAATGGATAAAGACGTAATGTTATATTTTTATATACTCTACAGCACAAATATGATAATAATGGAATTTAAAATTGCTCTACTCTATAATATTGCAGTAATAAGAGAGCACAACACGTCAACGCCATTATATCTGCACATTTCGCAAGCAAGTCCACATGCAGGCGGCGGCTTGGTGAATCTGCAACCGCCTGTGGAAAGCATAGCGGCAAACGAACACATCGCACACTCTGCCCGAAGATTGTATGCAGGTAAATTGTATGCGCCTTGTGACTCGAGGCTTGTAGGATGCCTGTCCGGCACAACAATGCGGCCGTAGACAGATAACTGCCAGGAAATAACATTTCCCTTGTCGAGCAAAGCAAATGTGAAAAGCACAAGGGATTTAAATTAAAATAAAATAGTAAAACCTTAACACGTATCACATTGTTACAGGACAAGTTACAAGTTTAGACAGGAGCGTGGGTCAGATTGTGGCAGCATTAGCCGAGAAGGACATTTTACAAAATACTATTATACTTTTTGTATCGGACAATGGAGCAGCTCCAATAGGTCATTCACAAAACTTCGGATCAAATCTCCCTTTGAGGGGAATTAAAGGAACTCCTTGGGAAGGTGCTGCTCGATCAATTGGATTGATTTGGCAGGCTGCTATATCTCCTAAAGTTTATGACGGCTTATTTCATGTTTCTGATTGGCTTCCTACATTAATGAACGCTGCAGGAGGAAACATCGTTAAAGGCATAGACGGTACAAATCAATGGGATGCTATAATCAATGACGAAGAAATAAAACGTAATGATTTACTGATTACTATAGATGATTTAAATGGATGGGCTGCATTTAGAGAAGGAGATTTTAAAATAATTGTAGGAGATGTTCCGAAAAATATTAGCAATTACCATGGTAAAGAGTTTGATGCGACCAGAAGCGACGTTCCCACATATGAGACTCTGCTTTATGAGTGTGATACCGCTCGAGTGTTGAGAGAAACATTAAATTTGATACTTGATATCGATTTAGCTTTTATAAAACGTAATGAATCTGTTTCCGCAAATTTTGCGGATAATATAGAAAATTTGTGTTACCCAACCAAAGGTTAGTGTATTCGTAATAATATTACTTTTGAATTCATAATTTAAATACTTTTGTGCCACAATTACTATTTTATTTTCAGATAAAGGATGTCTTTTTAATATAACGGAAGACCCGTATGAACAAAATGACTTATGGTATACTTCGCATGATGTGGTAAGACACATGACCTTGCGTTTGAGGACCCTGTGGACTGAAGCGAAGCCACGGAGAGAACCACAACTCAACCTTAGAGCAGACCCGTCGACAAATAACTACATTTGGTTTAGCTTCGTAGAAAATGACGAAGTAACTGACGAGTCTCCTCTTGCAATGCCTACATTTCCGCTTCGAGTTTCTTTAGGGGAAGTGCAGTATTTGGTAAACTTAAACCTGGGTATGTTAAAAAACAAGATGAATGACTATATAACAAGCATGGGCGAGTCATTTGTGAAAAGTGTGAAAGGACTGTTCGCTTTCTAATAAAGACTAGACCTAATTTTGTATGTAAGTATGTACCTATCCGAAACATTAGTTAAAAGTGTTAAATGATCTATCTATTAAAAAAAAAACATTATCGTTTCCTACTTCTATATGAAACAAAGAACTCTCAACTAGACTGAATGATCTGTACCTAAAAATAAATAATGGATCAGATATTTTAACTACGAAGCGTGAAATTCGATCCTTTTGACTTTGATTTCCCAGCGCAAAACTTGTGATTAATTCCACAACATATATTACATAACAATATAGACAATGTAGTCACGTGTATCGTGGGTGGGACTGCCTAAAATACCTAACGAACTTCAAGAGCCGACGATGTGTTGTGTCATCGCTTCGCCGCCCGCCCTTTGATCAGACCACGCGAGCATTAAAAAGGAAAATTGGTCAGCTTTTCGGGTTCGCACGACTGAAAGAGCTTATTATATATAATGACAAATAGAAATAGAAGCCAATAGGGGATCAAACTTATATCACACATTCATAAACACGTGAATATTCATACTCAACTGGATTTTTAAATACAGAGAGAAAATAGAAAATTGCTCGGAATAAAGCTTTTGCTGGAATGAAATTGTTTCATGGCAATTCATATAGGTTTTGATATTGTAGCATCATTCCTTTGTACATTGTATGAAATTTGTTATTTATAATAATTATTTATGTTAAAAAAGAAGCGTCGGAAATAAATTAGTCCTAAATTATTATGTAGAAATGTCAGATATTGATGAATTGGAGAGACAGAAATTAATTAATTGGAAAAATATTATTAAAGGCAGCGCCATCGTTTGTAATGTCAGAGGTCAGGAGGTGGTGTGGTTTCTAGCTATGTAGACACCGACGATTGCGAATTATAGAGTTTTGGAATTTTTGTAAGATTGGATGTTTGGTTTTTTGCAATTTAACACAAAATCACAAAAATTTTGTACTTAGAAATTCTCAAGGGCGGCCACGGAACATAAGTACCTTAACGTAACGGTACTTATTAACGTTTTTAGAAAATGTAAAGGTACGTAAAGTAATAAAAAATAAATTATTGATTTCCGAACAGCGCTGTTTACGATAACGTCCCTTAAGATATGGCGCGTAAACACACTTTTATATGGGGTTTCGTTTTCCGCACTCTCGGAATAACATTCGTTCGTGAGAATTGAACTAAACGCTCTAAATCGACTTAGTATTGCCGTCATAAATCTCTTTAGCCGAAGAGCCCTCTAATCTAAGCTTCAACTCAACAAGAAATATACGATCCCTCAGGCTTTGTACTGTATTCTCACGAGACAGGGTGAAAGGATTGCTATGTATGGTATGATTATAATAAGTCGATATGTAAGTTCCGTTCAAACAAACAGTCGTCGACGAAATCTTGGTTGGTACCTACTGAAAAATATTATGAACATTGCAAATTGAGTACCTATTAAAATTAATGACTTTAAATTTAATATTTTATTTGAGTAATACTTAATACCTACTCGAGCTCGAAATAATACATATTTGGTCGCCCATCCAATGACCTACCATTGCTAAACTCTACTATCACAGGTCAACTGCACCAATCACTGCGCAACCAAGCTCCTCTTTTATCACCTAAAAATTCGTACTTTGTACTATATCTACCATAGTGCCGATATTGATATACTATACCTTCGAAGTTATAGTATATCCTTGTAACTTATTAGAATTTAAGTCAAGTCTACTCTGTGCATGGCTTAGACTTTAACTTAGCTCCCCTGAGAACTTTACAGCAAGGCTGAAGTCGGTAACTTCGTTTTGAATTTAAGAGATTCGCAGAATGTTTAAACAGTATGCTGTGAATTTGGTTAATGTAGCGCGAGACTTTAGCTTTTGTATTAGTATCAGTACGAAATATGTGGAAAAAGTTTGCAATAAATTTTGCTAAAATATAGAAAAATAAGATTAATAAAATAATAAGTAAATATTGTTTTATCAACGATGAACGTAATGAAATTTCATATTTAATTTTACAAACTTGCTCCAATATTTATTTCTAGTGATAAGAAATTTCGGTGCTGATTTTTACTCTTAAGTGCATTTCCAAACACGTATTTTAAATTTCTCAATCAATGTTCTAAGCATTGATTTGCCAATCAGTCATGAATCGCGCACTCTGGGACATCACAGGGGAGAATCAAACTTGTTTTCTTATCGGGTGTGTTATTATCAAAATTAGATAATATGAAGCTGGGAAGATAAATATAAACCATTATATTTCTTTGACAGTAGTCAGAATTTAATTCGGTCTGGTAACCGAATTTTCAGAAATGTAATATATTTTGATCCCTCTGATTTTTGAGGTATCATAGCTGGAAATGTACACGCTCAGATGAAAAAGAGACAAATTTATGCCTAAAGTCATAAGGTCAAAATTGCGCCGACCAGGCGACCAGCTGAATGATTTATTCAGCCTCATCAATTTGATATGAAATCTTGCAAATAGCTTTTGCAGAAGGTACATCCATTAGTTTCCCAATTATTCGGAGCTGAAGCAAGAATAATTTATAAACTCTATTATTATGCTATCTTTATCTATTTAATATCATATTATACTAGCTTTTGTAGAAAAACAGTATGTCTTCACTCCAGCTCAACTATCTCCACACCAAAAATGACCTAAATTCAAAGCTCCGATTTAAAGTGAAAGAAGTATACACAAACAAATATAGTTTTACTTTATAATTAGTTTCGATTATGAAACCATTCTTCTTATCGAGTGTGTGTGATAACACTGGTGTCCGTGTTGTCCAATCATCTACACCGACTTTTAGTAGCACACAAAGTTTTAAAATTAAACATTACAATCATATCACTGTTATAAGAATAAGCATCTGGGAAACTTTTCGGAAGCTAAGAACAAAAGTAATTAGGATAATTAAATAAAATCTTGCTTGTTCTCATGAAAATTATTATTTTGCAAAAACTATTATTATTGACGATGATCGAGAATGTATTTTCATTTAAGGGCCTGAGCAATTAGAAGATGTAAATGTCATTTTTATATCTACTTAAGAATAATTTGGTAGATACAAGCTATTGTTCCGGCGCTAGTATAGACGACCAAGAAATACTGATGAGAAGCAACAACATTCCTGAATAATCTTTTATTTAAATTTATTTTTCAAACTAGCCGTAAATACAACCGAATCTCGATCAGATGTCGAACACGATGAGATACAGCGCTAAATGTCATCCTAGTAATATCCTAGATAATCTGTGCATTAACGCCTGTCTAACCAGTTAATTACCACGAATCTATGCAGTGCATCCCTGCAAGCTATTATCACTGTACCCATCTATACTGATTACCCGCAGACTACCTAGGCTTGTGGTATAATATGTGGTTGCGTTTGGGATCTAACATAATGTCAACACCTCAAGTATTTCGTACCTATCTTTTGAGTCCTCGACATAAGACGTGTTAAGTTAATGCATGTCTCGACGAGGCAACATCTTCTAATGAAAATGTAAAGGCTAAAGCCGAAAGTTGCCAAGTGCTCATTAAGTGGGTTATTCGCTAATACAACAGATTAGTGAATAATCCCCTAGCACACAAGAAAATTGAAGAAAGTCCAGTTGGTTTAAGACGAATCTTGTTTCAAGAATTGTGTATTTTGAAACAATCATTGAAAAACCACAAAAAGTTTTTAGTTAGTGGCAACAAAAAAAAATCTGGACGCGCTAAAAATGTTTCAGTGTGTATTATTGTAATAAAAAACATTTTGAGAAGTCTATACATGGTAAGCACTGAATAACGGAGTCTAAAACCAACAGTAATTTGAATCATATTATACTTACGCGAATGTAAAAATCCTCGTTTCGAGTTACACTAGTTACTTATACATTAAAAAGTAACAATGTTGTAAAGTAAGATAAGGACAACACATATTATAACTAAACTTAGAAGTCGGTAAGTTAAGAATAACCCATTCAGCATCATACGGTAGCTGTGATGCATAATAAAGTTGTTAGTAAATCGCAGAGGCCGAAGCCGTGGCGGGAAGCCAAGTTTTCTTGCCAACGATAGCTGTTCAATGATAAACGCCTTTTTTAGTTTTTAGGAAGTAACCACTTAGTGGATGGTTGTGGAACTTTTAGAACTTATAATTCGTTTTCCAACACCATCTGAAAATTAGTGCGATGCGGCTATCACTCATAGCATATAGTTGAGCTGGTACGATTTGCATCTTTTACGGCACATATCTCATTAGTAAAATGAACAAAGATAATTTTTTTTAGAATATTTTTTTGTTATTTTTATCATAAGTTTTACAACTATTCACAAAATAAATATCGTTGTAACAAATATGATGTTAACAATAATTCATATTTTGATGCTATCACGTAAAAATAAGATACTAGGTATATCAAAAGACTAGAAAGTAGTGTAAAAAGACAGCTAATAATGGTGGTAAACATGGTTAAAGATGATCTCACGAGAACAGAGAATAACAATAAGCCACCTAATAAGTACCTGTCACGTTTTGCCCAGACGACAATACTAGAGCAGGTAGAATTCTATGCCGACTGTTTTTGTAACCTTTTGTATATACTTATCCGTGGACTACTGATGTGAGCTTTTCTACTTTTGTATTTCTGTGATAGAATTAAAAAAATAATAAAAAATATAAGAAAATATAAATTAATAAAAATATAAGAAAATATAAATTAAATTAAAATATCTCTCTCTTGTCGAAAATTTATGTTTATACTGTCACATGCGTACCTATAAATTTTATTTGAAGCCAATGCCGGAGTTTGCTCGCACATTTATTTTTTTAATGATATCTTAATTATAATAAAAATTTCTTTATTTATTTTTTAAGTATTTAACCATTACGATTCCGTATTGTGTTCCAATGGTATTCGAACGTCAAATAATATACGGAGGAACGATTGTTACCACCATAATAATAATTGTAATAAGTAATGATGTAGACGAGTGACCTTACTATGACTTGGTCTATTCAACAACAAAAGTTTACCTGAGATTTGTTTTAATTGTTGTGTGTTGTGTGTGACTGTGATGTGCAAACAGTCAACACAACTAAACAACCTACCAAAATTCAAAAACTCATCGCTATTAACGCGCCATAGAGGTTCATGCAGGGTAACATGATGTGTCGTTGACTGTACAAGAAATTTTAATCTTTCGATGGCATTGGCTTTGCTCTCGACTGGAAATGGAAAAGGTATTGAGTGTTTTTATTATTTTTATCCGTTTTCTCAAAGCTAATAGAGTGAAAAGGAATAGTTGAGATTGAATTGAATAAAACCTATTATTAAAACCTTCTACGTAACGTGGATCTGCAATACCTCATCTAGATATTGTTTACGGAAATGTACCTAAGAAATGTTAAATTTAGCACCGAGATTGGAATGATGATTGAACAACCTAGTTTTACTATACAATTATCAGATGATGAATATGGCGATAGCGAATCACCAGAAAACAGAACGCACTGTTTCAGTGCAAAACCTATCAATTTCCATAAAGTGTTGCATAACTTATGTAGAAACATCCGCAACGCCCAATCTACAAGATTGATGGACGAGGCTGCGGCTACACTATACGTACAATTTAGTTTTGTATCGCTGTGTTAAATAAATAATCCCGAAGATCATAGAAGTTATTACACTGTCAAGTACAACAACAATGTTGATTCATCCTTTGAATTTCGAACTATCAACGGTCATTTTTTTTTTTGACCCGTTACCGGTAGGATGACCAGTTTTGTCTGTTTTTATCGCACCTTTCGAAGCATGGATGGAGAGAGAGGGAAGGGAAGTAGGTACCTATGCGTCAACCGGCGCGTCGGCCGCGCTCTGCCGGCATTCGGCGGCGCGCGTTCTGGCCTTGTGCCCGTACCGAGAAAATCAGATGAATGCCGCGAGTGTAACTTTGTGAATAACTTAGTGACTCCTGGATGTTCGTGATAACGATGGGTGCCCCACTTGTGTTGTTGTTAGTGATGTGCGCCGGCTCCTTGGCCGCCGACAGGAAAATGACCATCGCGGAAAAACTTCGACAAGACGCGGACCTATCGCAGGTATTCGAAACTTTTGCATAAGTTTACAACTCACAGAAAGAGATTATCGTTTAAACCTTGTGATTTTTTGTAATTGGTTTTCTGTTTGAGGTGTTTGTTCTTCAATTTGTAACTTTTCTTTTGTCTTTTCATTTCTCCAAATATCTGTTGCTTCATATTTCAAATGTATCTTCCATCCATCTTTTTTATTTCCCAGTACTTAAATAAATATAAGTAGTTTTCTCTACATAAAATTACATGTTCGAGACCTCAGATTTACCTCAGACCCTGAGATAAACTTCAAACTAATAATTATAACACACCCAAGGTACACCGATACTCGAACATATTGAAAAGAAAAAATATTGTATTGCAAAAAAAAAGGCTGATAAAGAAGTTCGACCTGTGAAAGCTATCGTACCTTTGAATAGCCGTTTGTTGCACTTATCTGAATGCGTTTCTAAATTTTGATCTATGTCCATGAAATGAACGTAAATTTCTTGTCCATAAACATCTATACAAAAGTGATTATCATTTTTCAAATGGGTGTTATTTTTTATTCTAAATGAAGTAGGAAAGAGAATCCTGGGCGTTGACGCTCCGTGATGGCGGAAGTGACCAGGAAAATGATAAGGAGAGAGACATTACGTACATTTATTTTTACCGTTATAATTACAAATATACAGATTATATCAATATGTAATATCATTATCATTACATGGTATAAAACAAAGTCGCTCCTCTACCTGTCTGTCCCTACCTAAGCTCAGATATTCTAAACTACGCAACGGATTTAGATGCGGGTTTTTTAGATAGAGTGACTCAAGAGGAAAGTTTTGTACATGACATGTATAATATTGCACCTATGCGAAGCCGGGGCCGGCCGCAGGTGTATAATAAATTGTACTTTATTAGATATACACATTTTGGGTTTCTGGATAACCTCGGATCAAGAAATCATATTGGAAGTATTTTTCAGTGATAGCACATTAAAGTTCCAAGAAATTCTTCGCGCTTCTTTTTTTTTGTATCGGTTTTCTAAGTAGGTTTTAACTGCGCATGACTCATATCAAATGTTATGCATAAATGTTAATTTCTCAATAATGTTTAATCTGCATAACTGCAACAACAGCTGCGTTTAATAATTGCGAAAGGGATTTGTTCCTATATCGCCGGCCATCTGTCACTGACTCATGCTAAAGCCCGCTCAACATTGGGCCAATGTTGCGGCCAATCGATGAGTTTAACCTATTAGTGGCGTTCCCGCCCTAGAATAGGACCACTTCATATCCTACGTGGATGTTATACGAGCCGACTACGGGATAAAATGCCTAGTTTATAGGAAAGCATTCCCAAATAGGGATGACGACAGGCGGCCGGTCTTATAGACATAGCAGAATTTTAAAAGGTTTATTTTTGTGGACCTCCGACTCCATAGAATTACATTGAGTAGTCGATCGCGGAGAATTGAGACACAATAGATAAACAATTGACTGACAGGCGCATTTGTACCAGTAAGATCTAAGCATACCTAGGGAGGGACAGATAGACAGTAGGAAACGACTAAGTTTAATACTACCTATGTAGTAATAAGTCAAAGGTTGTTTGGTTACAGCTATAAGTTTATAATCACTATGTAACTTGCAAGAAAACAATATAATTGCAATAAGATAGTTACAAAGAATAATAAGAATGTAACATAATATTACAGTAGTAGAAGAGACATGACCTTTACGCGACTTGAGCAGATCTCACCCCAATTTTTTGTCACAAAGAACAAGATACCTATATGATATGAGTTGGTATGCTTTGATACGACGACAAAACTGAACACGCGTATGTAAAGCAGCCAACAACTATTCTATAAAGAAGAGAGGCGCTTACGATAGTACCTACAAGCGATAAACGTCGATAAATATATGGCAATATTTATAACGGCTCTAAAGTAGTTACACCCTGCGTTGCCTTTTTTCTGACAACGATCATTCATTCTTTTGTTCTCACGATTCTTTCACTTTCCATAGTTGAGACAATGGATAGCAAGAGCAAATTGCAGATCATTCAATAAGTCGAGCATTCTTCAAATACTTCGAGATTGTAATTTTTTTTTCTCATCTCATTCAAACTATGAAAGTGGAAAGTCTGAAAATATTTTCGAATTCATGCGCCTTCTTTAATATTATTCATAATTAAAAAAATCTATAAACAACGGAAATCTATTGTAATATACTGATACGATAAAATAACCCCAAAAGGTAAAATACACTTGATAAAATTAACAACATTTTGAAATTTAAACTATGTATCATCCTACAACAGAAAATAGTATTTGAATAAAGCAGAAAGCGTATTTTTATACAAATTAACATGCTATTCGCAAATCATAAAGAAATTGTTGAGTCCACAAAGCACAGCATAAAAGAAAAGAAGGAACAGTTGTCGAGACAGTCCATAGTTACATAATTGAAGTCGAGTCTCAAATGGCTGCATCCGTTTGACTTGAGCTGCTTATCTGTAGTGCAGAGAAAAACATTTATTTTTAATATAAAATATCCACTTACTGATAATAAATGTTACTGGCACGTTTTAATTGTGTGTAATAACTAACTACTTAGTTTGTTGGCAATTTCCAATCATCTATCGCATTCTCGCGTGTGCCTACTACTTTCGGAGCTGTGACGCTCCGAATCCTTCGCGTAAAAAAACAACCATTAAATTTTGAAGATTTGCCTATGCTTTTACATGTAAAAGCAAAGACAGCCGGTTACAACTGGCTGCCTACTTGATGTCAACACGTTTTGGAGATGCTATTGTTGTCTTTCTGCTGTTAAGGTATGTGTTTCTTCGTCGCCTAATACGACATCCAAGGGAGGATTTAGAATGGTCCTATTCTAGGGCGGGATCACACGCCGTTATTGAAAACTAACCTAAATCGAACTCTAATATTTTAGACTTTCAAAGATAAGGTATACTTACCTAGTTAATTTTAAAAGATGAAAATGCATTTTAATGATAATATAAAATTCGGTAATTTTAACCTAAAATATGAGGATATCTAACGCAGAAAGACATTTGGATTTTATGATAGCGCTAAAATACTTTTTACGTTGTTGATAAGTTGAACCCTCGCGCAAAACACTTCATTTTTTTATTACATACCTAATCAAAAACAGTGTCCTTGACGTTGCCTATAAAAAATATCTTCAATGGGGTATTGATTTTGTAAAGTGTTGAAGAAGTAGAAAGATTTTAATTTAATATGTACTTACCTTATCACCGTTTGAAAATTATGAGAACTAACCTATGGAAATAACAATTAAATTTCAATGACCAAGCGGCCTGTTATAAAATCATAGCCAAATCTTCAAAATGGGATTGTAAGTTTTTACGCGAATCCTGGGCTTTGGGCGGAATGTAAACATGAGGTATAGAAAGAGATCTAATTTTGTGCCATAAAGTGTCTTGTAAATGCGACTATGATTTCCTTATTGTCGATAAGCAAAATCAAAAGGCAAGTTATTGCCTATGGGAATTAATCTCGCCCGTCTAATGTATTTAATGGGAACATGATTTGAAAAACATATTGATGTAACCAGTTTCAAAGGAAATGTTGTATAAATGACACTGATACGGAAACATTTTCTTTATTCTGTAGCTAACTTCATTTACTACTCGTATTTCTTTAATATTTTCGAAAGTTTCAATGCTGCTAATTTAATGAAATCAAATCACCTAACTAATTGTTTTTACTTATATGGAAATATTCCTGTTATGTATACCATTTTCTAGTGAAAAGTCAACAATTCTTAAAGACAAAATATACCTATTCTATTGACAACCAAAAACAGCCACAGATTCTAAAAAAATAATTTGACAATTATAACGAAGTAGTTACATAATCCGTCTGACTACCTCACAATTGGTACTTGGAATTAAAAGAGTTGATACTTGGACCAAATGGAGCTCATCTTACGCTCTTCCTCCGCGGTAATTACCGTGGACAACTGCCCCCTTTGTCAATCAACGGATAATTTAATTTCATTCAAACTTCCTTTGCGGAGATTATAGTGAATATCAAGTTACCTACGACGAATCCATTTATTTGGGATTAGGTGGCTCAATGGTTGCTTTAATAAGTTACAATATCTAGGGACTAACTAGTTCCAACTAGATTTTCAACTATTTGGATTGAATGCTCGTAAATTGTATTTATTGGTTACTAACTTTTCCTGTGGCTCAATTCCTGTAGGAATTTTGAGTTTAACCGACTTTGTCTTTATGGTGAATGGAATGACAGTGCTAAATTTTTACTTCAATTTTTGGGTTGGCTGAACTTGATAAGCCATTGGGATAATAACAAATAATAAGAAAAATGTAAATTATATTTTTTATTTAGCAAGGGTATAATACTGTCAATTACAAAGATTTTGCGACTACTACAATAGTTAAAAAATCAGCATTGATATTTTTATCACATAAAAAAGTTATATGTTCACAAGCCTTCAAAATATATATACCTACTCTACTAAATACGGAAAAAATGGCAATTATAAATCCATAGGAATGTTGGTGCGGTAAGAACCGCAAAATATAAGGGAAAATATTTTAATGAAAATTGTTTTGTATGTCGTCATAGAAGGCTTCGAGTTTCAGAGCACATATTGTTATGCTCATCTCGAGCAAATATAAAGTATTTTAATAACTCCTGTCTCCGTACAAAGATAAGAAAGCTCGCCTTTCTAAAATTAAATTCCACAAAATATATTTATGTAGGATTTTTTTGGTAATAGGTATATATGCTCATGAGAAAAGTATTTACTAATGTATGTAAAGTGCGATAATGTTCGGATATCAAAAAAAATCTTTTCCGAATTATAAAGGGATATTTTATAGTCATTGTTGGATAAAATGTTTATTTAACTGTTGAGTTTTTTAGGTCTAAACTACGAATTAGTCTTAGTAAATGTTTATTTTACTTCCATCCCCCAAGAAATCCTTGTCATCTTAAGAGTACATTATCTTTTTAGTTTTGTAAGTGTTCACTAGAAAACGACCGATAAATTGGAGAAATGACGAGTAACTTTTGCGTTCAAAAGTTTCCAACAGAATTTTGCTTGTTAAGAGTTTTTATAATATCACTTGCAATAACTACCGATGGCTTGTATTGTTTTATTTATTTTTAGCTATTTGCAGACAGAAATGTTGTAATGAAAGTTTTTTTTTATTTATATGTTATAAAATATAATAACGTAACGCATAACACAAGTCTCGAAATAATTATGGGGCTAAAGCAATCTGTGTGATTTGTTCTTCTGTATTTATTATTTATGTGAATCCTTCTAGCTAGGTATTTTGCTAAAATATATTTTTGACAAATGATTTTATTTAACTTAAAAAAAGATTATACTTTCTCTTTTTCTCCACTTATATAGTCAGATTTGTTAGAATTCTTAGAATCAGAGGAAACGTAAGAAATCACAATGGTTCTGATGCAAACGGTGTTCAGCGGCGAGTAATAAAGGCGGGATGGCATTGCGGCTGCCTCGACCACAATTTCTGAGTATTTTATGGATAAATTAACTTTTTACAATTTCCTTTTATTAGTACGTTATTAAAACATATCGATTTTTAATAATTTCGGCATTCGGTTTTACATTTTCGCAGATGTGTATTCGCTAGTAATTCGACTCCGGGATTCTGGGTTGTTAGAGAGCCAGCAGAGCAGATTTGTAAATGAAAATATTTTTTCATTATATTTAAAACTTCTAACCAGACCGAAATAAAGGGGGAAGACTAGTAAACGTGCTCTATAAAAACTGACTTAAAATAAATTACAGCTTGTCTACGAAGTAGTTATTCAAATAATGTGAATAAATATGAAATGTCTTTGAAATCCATCTTCTACCACTCCTGTCCCTTCCTGCACTCCTAGGCGACGACGGCGACGTATCAATTGGTGGGGAATCCAATAAAGTCATGCGGGCGTGCGTGCCGCTTATACTGATTATGTCATATTTTTATTCGTCCTTCGTCACCTGATACATGCATAATATGGTATGGTAACGTCTTTTAAAATACGTGACCGTTTTTGTAGCCGCTTTTTACCCGAATTTCCTGTTGGTAAGCGGAAGTTTTTCACATATTTTATCGACTGTCATGCGTTAATTCCACTCATTCATATTTTAATCTGGTACAATTATTCTGAAATGGTTCTGTTAATATTAATTGCGAATCTGCTCGTTTTCATATACTAGTTATATTTTAATTGTTCAGTGATTTACGAATAAATCATACGTTTGATTGTACGCATTCATTCGTATTCAAGTTGACATGTGAAATATGGCACAAATTCGATTTGTTTTTAGGTACTAAGTACATTCGCATAAAATTATAATTAGTATTCAATGGATGTTGTGAAACTGAAAACAAAACGTGTAAGTAGGTTGGTTATCTACCTAATTATACGTTTTGTTTTCAGTTGTAAGTATACTTACTTTGATATAATACATAAAGGAATTAGGAATGAAAGCGTTATTAGTCAATGCCAGTAAAATATATCTTACTAACTTGGAGAGATGCTTATTTTTAAGCTTTTCTCTTTATAAACCATTTCACAGAAACCCATTTGATGATTAAAATCTGTAGTTATAATTACTACCAGTGGTGCTCTCATATCCAGGATATCATAACATAAATTACATCTGAAATTACATACGGATTCTAATTAAAAGCCATATATAAACTAAATAACTGTGAAACTAATGAACAAAAAATAATACTGCTAATACTTGTTATACAAAAATGGATCATTATAATACAACAAAAAGTTATGACTTTCCGAATAAATTAAGCAGATATACTTTTAAGAGATAATTTTATTTACTCTGGCCACAATGAAAAAAAAGTCATTAAAAATATGTATTGAAAAAAGAAAAAGGACGCCGTATTTTGAATATCGTAAAAGATCAATATCCTTACATTATTTACTTTCAAAAATATTCTATTTATAAGTAAATAATCTTAATAATTATAAAACATAGCGACTGCAAGTGCCATGTACTTACAAGGAAGAAGGAATTAATATTCGGGACTAGCACCGAAGCGTTGTTAAGTAATGACAATTGTCGTTGGGGTTCTGGGCCCTTCTCGTGCATATAAATTGTCTTCTGGGAACGAGTTCCGGAACTCTCAACTGTGAAATAAACTATAATCACCATTACACTGACGCATCATTGATTTTACAAGAACTTCACCAACCAATGTTACCATCGAGATGAAAATCGAAGTAACTGCTTTTCAATCCACGTTTTTCTTATATAATCAAACTGAACACAAGCACTACCTCTCATCTGTGAAATAAACTTTAATATATACAACATTGAGTTCACAAGAATCCCCAACTGAAGTTCTGATCGAGGTAAAAAAAGAGCAAACTTTTTCGTTTATTTTTCTGTTGGCCTGTTGTATGTCCCACTGCTGGGCAAAGGCCTCCGCTTCATTTTACCACAAACTTTTTTCGTATTTAATGTATCTCTAAAGTAATAAATATGGTTATTTAAATGGATTTGAACATGAACTTTCTAGTGCGCGATAATATTTTACCGATAGCCGACGACCACATAACAATATTGTTTATCTATTGTATCTCGATTATCCGCACTCGATGGGTTAAACAGTGGACGAATGTGGATAAGATTGATGTGACGAAGGTATGAGTGGATGGATTGCATTAACTAGTTTTCCACTCTAAACTTAGATCTAAAAATTTGTAGATAAGTATATTGAATACAACATACAAATAAGGTATACTAAAGGTGATTGCTAATGTTAAGGCGATCAGTACACTTTCGTGACGTGCGTGCAATGTCACGATTTTAAGTTCTGTATGAGTGTTGATCACGGCTGTATAATCTACTACCAACAGAATAGTTACATACAGTGCAGAGTTTGTATTTTAAACTTATTTGTTATTTGATTATTCGAATAGTACTGTTATTTGATTTGATTACTCAAATAGTACAGTTATTTGATTTGGTTACTCAAATAGTACTGCCGTTTTGGAGGGTTTCAAAAATAAATTGGTTTGTAATAACTGAATTACTGTATCATAAATAGTAGTTAATTAACTTTTCATTTTAAAACAATCCTTAAATTTTACGATTTTGGTAAATCATCTGGATATATAACGTAACGTAACAAAAGCATCCGGTATTGTGATCATTTAGGAGACGGTTAAGTATAGGCTATTCTAGATAATTTCTTAAATTAATTAACATATGCTGGTTTTTCTAGTTTCTCTGTTTGTGTAATAAGAACTGTTCCAATAACTTTCGGTTAGCCAGGAGGTTCGAGCTGGTAGCTCGTAACATAACATGTTCCTGTCACGTGTCAATTGCAAGCTATCTCAGGGATCCCTTCTTTGTATTCACAGCCGTATCGACGTCGGGAATTGTTTTCTATAAATAAATATTGTAGATGTAGCCCGCAGCTCCACCTGCGAAAAAGTAAAACTATCTCCACAATAAAAATCATACATTTTGGATGATGCAAGACAAACAAATACACAAACCAACATAAGAATGAGTATACAAATATATTTCTAGCTAGATGAAACATCGAATTATTCCGTTTTACATATTGTTAGTTAGATTTGGTGAACGCCGAATGACGCTGACGAGACCATTGTGTACACTAACATACCTAATTGACCAATCGCTGGGAAGTTGAATCCGTTAAATCTAGTTACCATATTACGAGTAACATAATTCTGATTTACTTTTTCGAGAAAAAATGGTCTATCACAACCAGCATTAAAAAAAAATTAAGGTTAATTTTTCAAGCGGACCATGGGTCTTGATTCATCACAACCGGGAACACGCGATGATAAGAATAAGACAGAGAGCGTAAAATTGATATTTGTATTATATTAATAGTATTAAGTAATAGGCATAAGGGACTTGAATATAATCTAACGCCAATTTAGCATAACGCACTCGAAAAGAAAGACTAACATTTGCCATCACCCTGTTTACCTAATGACAAGGAAACCATTGCAAATACATAAATGTATCTTTAAAGTATTTCAATGGTTTCCTTGTCATTTGCATAAATTAGTTTTATGAAGTCTAAAACAAGTGTGTTATTTGACAAGAACGGATGTGGGAACTACCGTCTGTAATGAAAGTCGTTCCGTTTGCCCGGCCCTCATTACCGACTGCGAGGAAATAGCCACCTTTCCAACTTTCAAGACGTCGATTTGTTGTTGAACTACCATTTCCAAGTCTTTTTCTATCAAACATGTGGCCCTCTTACTAATTTATTGAATGAATAGTCTGAATCGTAACGGGATCTTCTAAATATTCTAAAAAAACGCTATTGCCGTCACTTATATAATATTATTTGTTATTTATGAATTTTGTTACGCCATGTTAGGCGGTGAAGTGATGTGAGATGAAGAGATGAAAGGTGTTTAATCCGTAAAATTGTACTTATATTGAAAGAAATTACACATTCGAAAGCTTTAATCTGATAAAATATTGTTCTCATAAAGTTTCCTCATAGAGCATTCACATGAAAAGATCCGATTCTTTAAAAAGAAAAACATGTTTTTTTATGAATATCGTTTTGAACGATTTTTGTTGTCGTCAATTGAGTCAGAGATTTCATTTAACACTTGACTAAAACCCATACGGTAAACAGTTTAGGAAGTCCCACGTTGTAAGCCGATCTTGCATGTACCATCAGTCCATGCTTATGCCATGGAAACTGAATCGATGTGGAATATTCAACTCTTTAGGAGAAGCGGAAGTAAGTAAGATTTGATTAGAAACAGGAAAGGTGAAATTTTTTAAAGAAAGAAAAAAGCACTTCTTATTACCGATTTTTTTTTATTTGAAAAGTGGTCTAAGTAATGCTTTGGTGTCAGCCCAATGAGCTGTTATATAAAATTGCGGCTCTGAGAGGAATATCGAATGTGATATTCACACAGCAAATGTCGCAAATACCTGACTCGTCGAGCTCCGGGCACTCGCATTAAATAATTTAACATGTCGGCTCGCAAACATGATAAAACAGATTGAAACGAAATGAGATTATGTTTCCACATTATAGTTTACGTTGAGGATTAATGAGTTAGATATATATCATACGTTTTAACATCAAAGCTCGGTAGCGAGGTAAAACCGCAAAAGGATAAGTACCTCAAAAGTTTGTAGTTGAGTAACTACTTAATATTGCCGACTATTAATGTTTACCATTATGAGAGTTGGCCGGTGTTATTACTGTAATAAAATGATTACCTAACATATTTGTTTGATAAACTTTGAGGCCCTGTCCATAAAATATCCTGAAGAAAATAGTAGGGGAATTATAAGTTTTACGTGTCTGTGTATCTGAAATTTAGATTTCTTTAATTTAGTTTTATTTAATTCATAAATTCTTGAAATTCCGCAAGCAAACTATATTATATTGTGAGGTCGTTGCTATCGGTGGTATCGGTTTGCAAAGCAATTTATTTGAGAATTATAAATTCATAAAACTTTATTAAGATTCATTGAGTTGCTCACAGACATATATTGAGAATACTTATATTTTTGCTTGTTCTTTTCTTTCTATCATTTGTTCTTATATTTTTTAAATAATAATTAGATAGATATTTTTTTTATTGCACTAACCTATAACTAGGTATTCAAACATAAATGAGCGCAATGGCGGACTTATCGCAAAAGTAATTTCTTCAAGCCATAGAAATAATAATTTTCTAGCCAACCTTTAGGGGAGGAGATACAAAGAATTGAACCAAGGGTGCAGCAAACTTGATAGTATTACATAAATCAAACATAAAAATATAATAAATAAATAATATTCGACATCAAAATATACGTGCATTTATGTTTGGTGACTTCAAAAGTAACCTGAGAAACATTAAACTGGGTTATGCTTCCATCTCACACGCAATTTTAAAGTGCTTAGACCTACATCTATTTTATTGTCACAGACGAGACTTGAGCAGGTAATGATGCCTAAATGTACACGACCTCGATGTCACGGTTCGTGGGTTCGAATCCGAATTTGTACAGGAAATTCCATTACCGAAATGTATGTCAGTGTGCCTACTGGATGAGAGAGACAGTCTTTCAATTTTGTTTTTAATCCTTAGTACTATAAGAATGGTTTTCCATACTTCCATAGTAGTATTATAAAGACAAAAGATTTGTATTTTTGTTTGCAATAAAAAAAAATGGCACAGATATAGACGAAACCTTCAAGAGTAACATATTTACTTTTCATTTTGATTTTTCATTACTACTTTTCATTTTGATTTTACCCGAGCGAAGCCGGGGCGGCGAGCTAGTCAACACTAAAGTAAATAAAACAGAATTTCATTAGTATTTAAATTATTTTTATTCTGAAATTTTCTGTGGAATAGAACCTTATGCCCACGACTGGTTACAAATGTCATAGATACGAGACTATTTATAATTTTGCTGCAATCATTTACCAAACTAGATACGGAGCGTGACAAGCTTGACGCTGCAGATTCCCGATATTGTCTGAAGACATCCGCAAAGTTAACACGCTTCGCAACGTTTACATTATCAACTTTACATTATCATTCTGCCCACATTACTAGCTTACGATTGCTTAGTACAGTTTAGTATTCTACTCGTGACTCATGCATTCATAAAAGTCATGATTAGGCGCCTTCAGGCGAATGGAATAAAATCTGACATCAGTGTTAGCCAATACACTCAAAGAGAGGAACAGTACAGTTTAGTGGCGTTTAATAACGTATTAATTTAAAATGTATAGCTATCAAATTTTGATAGTAAAATAAAAATATAATTTAATGGTTCACGTCATGGTAATTGGTCACGTTTATTACTCTTTTATGAACGTGTGATATAATAATTTATATTATGTTATTAAATTAATTTTAAAATTATTATAGGTACATATAATAATGCAATACATGTCTTATAACAAAACTTAGACTAAAGTATATCAACGCAAAGTTAACTTTGAATTAAAACTTTAGTGAAAATAGGAAAACTTTATTACTTAATTTAGAACAAAAGAAACTAAAATACCAAATTATAAAATTATTACATACTTCACGGATAGCACGTGTTATTCAATTTTAAATTTATTTAACATGTTACTATACTTGGATTTCAAAATAGCTCGGTATTTTGGTTAAAATTAACGTAGCGATGTAATTTACTCTAACAGCGTGTTGAATGCCGTGACAAAATGTGCGTGCTATGACGGCCAACCGTACAATGTTGGTGTCTAACAAAACTCATTTCTCTTATTGTGTTGTGTGCGGATGTTTCTTCGTGTTATCACGTTAACTCACTGTTCCCTTTTGCATGTTGCAAACTACATTCGTATAAAAGGACGAGAAAGAATAAGAAAAAAATCTCTTTTATGTAGTATTATTATTTTGAAACATGGTTTACTTTGTTCATAGTTATATAATTTTGCCGGGAAAATGTAACATCAATTATATATTAACTCTCTACCTTATCTTTTTTTAAATGGAAGTCTTATCAAAATGTGTCAAATCTCAGTTGAGGAAAATCCTTAATTTTCTTGAATCATCAATGTAATTTGTTTTGTAATAATGCTTAGAAGATTAAATTATGCAAACAATTTTTTACTTTTTGAAAACAAAATTACTTATGTCACAACGTGACATGTAATTTTGTTTTCAAAATGTAAATAAACAAAATGTTTTATGAAATGTTATTCACAATTTTTTTTAAAAGATTTTCACACAGAATATTCCCGAATAAATAATGAATCAACCAATCATTTTTTTTTTTTTGGCTGATAACTAATACAGCTATGCTCCACCAGAAAAACATTTAAAAATATACAAATCTATTATCAAACTCTTTAGAAATCAATAGGTCATTTTCGGCACATCGTTTTTAAAGTACTCTTGAAAATTGTTCACACTGATAACTGAAAGTAATGCGTACTTGATGCTATCTGCAGATAGGGCGGAGGGGCCCTGCATCTACAGATTTTAAAATGCGTGTGCGCGCCATTAAATCAGTCGTCAGCATCGATTTATGGCCCCGACCCCACCAATAAAACTTGATGAGCCGTGATCAGTGTGCCAAAACTTCCACAATGTCCCAATAAGTCTCCGTTATTACTTGTAGTATTACATTATCTGTACTCGCGTTGATTCCACACGCATAGACTAAATGTTCTAAGTAGTATTCGCTATATTGAATTCCTGATTTACTGCGATCACAGATGCCATGGCTAGTTTCGTTGGAATGCTAAAGCTACAGAAAAAAGAAAGGAGATATTATATTTTTTGAAATAATATTAATTTGATCAAGCATGAGTTATTTGTTTTTTTTTTGGTAGATTTTCATTTCTTGTGTACTGCTTAAAGGTGCATATCATCCCTATGCGTTATTATTTTGCTACAGATATTTAAAGTAGTAGTACATTAATTCATTAGCTCCATCTCTTCACACACGAAAATCTGATTAAAATTATGAAAGCTCTACAGATATTACTGAACCAGTGCACACAACTTTAATTAAAGTCTCAAAAAATATAGGTATAATTAATCCAGAGTTTTTAAATCCGCTCGTTAATTTAGGTTTTGTGAAGTCAGCAACAGTTTTATGGAAATAAAAGGGTAAATTAGTGATTCCTTTTCTATCAGTAAACGTAAATAGCCTGCCGATTAAGGCATTAGCAATTTAAATGAACTGCCACTAACTAGCCTTTCTCGTTAGGGGCTGCGCGCGTGGCCACATCATCCGGACTTGGTGAGGTGTAATTTATATGATAAACTTGGACCGTAAATAATTTATATAACAATCTAGTGTTGTGATTTGTGTTATGAAGGCTTTTGTGAATGTTAGCGAAAATGGTATTTCGCTTTGTACATTTATCTTAAACATACAAGACTAAACGGAGTTCGGTGGCGTGTCGTGGCCTTATTTATAGCATTCAATTCAAATTCATTTACTTCATAAACACAATTCATTATATGTACTCACTCACCAATTAAGTTTACAAAAGCATTGGTCCATACATACATGATTATTTTTTTTACGTGTACATACTACTGAATGTACCCAAATGGGTATCACAGGAAATGTTTTTTGACATTTTGACAGACAGAAAAAGCGAGGTACAGCGATATTTTTTTATGATGACATGAGGAGCTTTGACGATTAGGTACATAATGCTTTCCTCGAACATTTACTTATAAGAGCTAAATTAGTTTTTTCGCACGCAAATACACCTAGTAGGTATTTAGCAGTAACAAGATGAGATTTCAAAAACATTGTTCATAAGTATTCCAAATGATGCCAAATTTCATTCCATTCCAAAAATTTAGGCGGATGATTTATTTGTGTATTAACATTTATATTATCTGCAGTGAGGGACACATGGACTGCCGACGGAATGACCTCTCGACACAAAAATGCAATTAAGCAAAGGGCAAAATGTCAATTAAATGTCGTTTGCGTTGCAATATGTCGTGCATATGAAAGTGGCATTCCGCTCGACAGTGTTCATGCAATAAATGAATATAAAACAATAACTGTTTTATTTTCATTTGCTCCTGTGCAATGATAAAGTATCTGAATCATATTCTCTACAAATACACTGACCGGATCCATCTTAGTTAGGTCAGTTTTATTGAATGAACAATAATTGATTTACACGATCAGATGTCAATTTGCCTTGCTTAATAAATAAATAAATATATTGGGACAAATCACACAGATTGAGCTAGTCCCAAAGTAAGTTCGAGATTTGTGTTATGGGATACAAACTCAACGATACTATATTTTATAACAAATACATACATAGATAAATATCCAAGACCCGGGTCAATCAGAAAAAGATCATTTTCCATCATGAGCCGACCGGGGATCGAACCTTGGACCTCTCGGTTCAGTGGCAAGAACTTTACCACTGCGCCACCGAGGTCGTCATTGCACTGTATAATCAATTTATTATTAATAATTTTAGCGTTACAAATTAACGCACTTTTAGCGTTTAAAATTAACGCACGAAGCTCTATTACTCATTAAAAGTTGGGAAATTTATTTAAATGTGAAGGTCGTAGGAATAATAAAATTTTATTGACAATGTTCTACTGAAAGATTTTTAGCACCATATACAGTTACGTTAAAAAGATTCAACGTTTTACAAGTAAATATGTATGGGACGAAGTAATGTCTGTCTGTATATGCGTATCATCAAAGTTGTTCACCCAAGTTTTGAAGTTCGGCCCTTAAGAGTTCCGTAGGTATGCCGTTGAATTAAGAAACAATGTTACGATCAAAATTAATGAAGTTCCAACTGAACAAACTTAGATAATGCTTCGAGATGATGTACAGAATAAGAAATGGGAGGAAAAATACAATTGTTCTTATTATCTAATAAAGGTACTTATTAAAAAAGTAAAAAAGACGCAGAAGGTGATAAATAATCTCAGAAAAGTTACACATTTTTAAATTATGGTTTTAAATGTTTTTCAGAACAAACTACCTCTAACAATGTTTGAAACTTCATGCATTATATGATAAGTAGTAGAGACTGGATACTACTTTGTTGGAGCTAGACTTTAAAATATGGCTTTATGTCGCCTGCCAGAAGCACTAACTTGTCGGAAGTTGTTTTTTAATGGCCAATGGTAAAATTCTTTCTATTACCATACCACTTTAAGTATTAAAGTAATTTCCTACAGAATGCAAACCAGTCGCGGGGCTATAAATCACTATTAATAATCCAAGATTTAATCTTCGAAGCTAGCATTGACTGCCATTAAATAAATGGGTAATACAAAAGCGTGGAACAAAAAGTTAGGAACAGCGATTTGTGTGTAATCCGGCGAATTATTTGTTTGGGCAAATGGTTTTTATGGTACATATCATAATCTCCAATTTTTTTGCAGTGTTTGGGGTGCATAATGCGTGTTGTGAACTGTTGTGTAACACGGCATTGTTGAGAGGAGCATAGCACGTCGCAACCAAGCGCGAACCATTGTGACGATAATTGGAAATGCGGGCACAATAATCGGCGTTTTATACAAAAAATTCAATAAGTGCGTATGATTTATTTGAGACTTAATATGGCTTACCTAGATGGAGATTGGGTTGGGTATCGGCAGCAGTTGCACATTTAAAAGCATATTAGCATTTTGTTAGCAATAGCAATTATGAAATTTTGAATATTTTAAACTATAATGAAATTTTATCATTATGCGAGCATCCGAGTCATATAAAAAAATATGCTTTTTTTATATGACTAGGATGTACTACTTGTAGGATTAAAGTACATGCTTTAGTACAAATAGTGTTAATAGAAACATGTATCAGTCTGTTAACGGATTACCGTAGTGCACGGCAAATGTGGTGTTCGGTTGAAACTAGGTAAATTAAAGGAAGCCTTACAAGGGGTTGTTCCGGTTTCGAAGGAATCGCCGGACACCGGTGTGGCTTCCTACGCCGCTGACCGCAGCCGTGTGTTCACACTTACTTTGGGTTATATTCGTGTTTATACATCCCTTTAATACTCAATGTACTGTTAATATATTTTTTGAAGTTTATTTGTTTAGACTTTATTTACAAAGGGCGGACTTAATGATAAAATAATACTCTATCAACTTGAAACCTGAAACTATGAAAGGCTTCAGGACAAATCATTTATATATAATGTATTACAAATATACATCAATAATTTAGACTTCTTTGGAAGTTTTTCATAAAACTAGTTGAAAAAGCTAGATTTCTCAAATATGATCGTGATTTCAAAAAGAAAACAAACCAACGCTGATTGGCAAAAAATAGATAACAAATAACTTTCGTTTAATCTATAGTGGATTCTGTTAATTAAAAAAATCATTATCCAATCATTACACAATCGTTCAATTACTGTAAAATAAAGTAAAATCAATCATTGAAACAGCAAATAGACAGACACGATCTAACTGATTACAGCGACAATAAAAACGAAACATAATATAAAGAGTGCTGAATTTTCAAGGAACCTAAATCCAACAAACTTAGTCTACTGTAAGGTTGGAGCGACATCTTTGATCTGTAAAAAGTAACTTAGTTCCGTCCGTGGGGCGAGCCAGTACAATGCTCATTTAGGTCACAAGTCGGAGTTATCCACCTTTCTTCCACTTACACGGTTAAGTTCACGTCTAAAAACTTTCACAAAGCGCTTAAGGCATGCCATTTGCGAGTGAAATTGTAATTTTTGAACAGGAAGCAGATGATTTGGTGATTTATAAATTTATCGATGGAAATAGATGTAGACAATTTGAGACTGTCTAAAACTATGATCAAATTATCTACCACGACACTCAATCGAAAAAGTTAAATGCAAATAGACATATTTTGCATGAAATTGAACTTTTAATTGAGTTTATAAAAATGAAGTGCCTTATGAAACATATACGAATGAATGTGAATAAATTAATGCAGAGATAAACAAAACAACCGAAAAATATCATCAAAATGAATGATATCAGTTTTCACAACTGTGACATTCGTGTCTGATTTATTTGGGTCAGCTGTATATAGTTGAACGTCCTCCCGTCAACCCATCAATAAACGTTCACAAACACATTCGTTAGAACTTGGGACAAATCCGGGGGGATGTACGTGTCAAAATATAATTTACTTCTTCATTTTACCTACAAAGATGTTGCGAAGTGTCGTCCATCAAGAAATGACGGATTGGCTGCTATGAACAATGTCTCCGTGAGGGAGTAATTCCGTGGATTTCAATTTAAAAGTATTGACAGGCTGAAAAATTATTCTTGCGCTTCAGAACTTTTTGTGAAAAATTGTCCACAAATCCATCTTTGGTAAAAATTACTAACTTAGCTATCTATTTAATTTATCTTTTTGTTGAAATAAATAACACGCGTATCGATAATATAACTACAAAACGTGGATGGAGAAAGAATCAAAGGATGACGCAATTCAATTTGACTTCCCACATCTTTTTATCGTTGGTTTATCAGCATATTGTAGCTCAGTTCAAAGGCATATTCAATGCAAAATGGCAACAAAATGCAAGCATTTTGAGTATTATAGCTCAGGTAATTGATGAAATTAAAACAAACAAACCGCTGGCAATATAAAAAGAAAACAATACTCCGGCTCGTATCAAGCTATCAGACCGGGGAACAAAGGCGTCTGTCCTCAGAAGCTCATATTGAATGCAGTCTGCACTTGCAGCGGCGAATCAAAAGCAAGAGCAGGATACTCGCTCGGTGGTCTTGTATTCACTAACGACCATGAAGGAACATTGCTATAATCATGACTTTTAACCCTTGTCATGCAATCACTTACGAATATTACGGCTAATACCTACAGTAGATTTAGAAAGTATTGGCGAGCGATCACGTTTGATTGCAGTCTCTGTTTATATCCTACTAACAAAAATTTGGAAATAATTAAATACAACGAAAGTTTTTGAAAAAATCTTTCATAGTTCTTTATCACTACCGTGGTTGGATTTTTTTTTTGTATGAATCCGAGTTCTACGAGCTTATTCCGTCCAAAGTTTAACGTACGGTCGAGACATAAATATACCTACGTCCATATATATGTAATGTAATCATGTATATATGTAATGTAATCAGTTTCTGGAGTTATTATGGTAACAAACAGTTTTATGTAAAATAAAAATTACATCAAAATTTATCGAATTTTATACATATTATATCAATCTCTACTATAAAGTTTACTAATAACTCATTATTGGAGCTTGGCGTGAGTCCTTAAATTGAATTAATCAAATTAATAGCAACGGCTTAACTAAATCCACAGTAATACCGCGATCCCATTATTGCGGGAAGTTTTAAACAGTTCGATAATGGCCGCCGAAAATAATGGCTCATTTCCATTTCATCATATTTGAACTATGTAGGTACAAGTTAATCGAATGTTTGTGTTCGAATTAGTTTTCCTTAGGTTTGATAACTAGTATCTAATTTATAATATATAAAAAACATACTTATTTATATTACTAAATTATAAATGGTTGATACAAATGATGATATTTTTTCGGTTATCATTATTATCGGATTATCATTATTTCGGTCAACAGTTTGAGTCACAAATGTATTTATTAAATACATAAAATACCTAGTCATTTTCATACCGTTACTTTAATTTCTAGCTCTCTTGACAATATATATGTGGAATATTGTCAAGCCTGACTTTCTTTTGTCGTTCGCCTTCTCTATTAAATAGACCGCAAACACACAGAATTGAGAGAGTGTATGAAATTTTCATTCTCTCAATTCTGCGTGTTTGCGGTTGTATTCGTAGCGGTGATGCCCCAAAGCTCAGGGTTAGCATAAAAAAAATGCTGGCCTATGACCAGCAGTGGAAAGTCCACTTCAAACTATATAAATAAATATGTACGTGTTATTAATTATGTGTGTATTACTAGGCATGTAAATTATTTAGTAAAACGAGAGAGAGAGTGGAGGGTGCGTGTTTCCCTGGGGTTATCAGATAATGTATCTCTAGTAAGTAGGCACCTATCGTTTGATGACAAGTTCTTCGTAATACAGGGTCTAATTTTGTCTACATGTTCCGTCCATGGTTCTGAACAACTTTTAATAATGGAGTAATTCCGAAATCGTGAAAAAAAAATAGCTGTTCTATACAATATTAAATAGGTACTTAAGTTGTGGAAAATGTATGGATCTGCTGATTTTTTTTTTGCGATTTCAAGGTTGCTTTCATACGAAAAGTTGTTCAGTACCATCGCCTGAGCATGTAGATAAAATAGTGCCAATGTATAAGAAATCACCCTGTATAGGTAATATACTAGAATCCAACCGTGCAACATTGGCTGCAACTGCAATTCAACAAAATATATTTGTGTTTCTCTTCGCCGAAAGATTTTATATTTTGATAGGTGTATCTGTTTAGGTAATATTATTCAGGCCTTTTGTATTTGTGGTATTGTTGTAAATCATATCAAATGTAAAAAATAATTAGGTTGATTAATAAATGGTACGTAGGTATGATTCAAGAAACATTTTAAAAAGCATTTCATAGTAGTAGTAGTAGAAGTCAGAACCAAACTATACTTAATTGTTTTAATAAGTACCTATCACACTAATTTCATAAGCCAGAATTATTTCAAGAGCAAGGTCTAACAAAGCCGTTTGAAACACTACTTCAGTCGATAAGAATGTCTGGCCAAATGCGGGCTCCATTCAGCTCCATTGTGTTATGCTCTCTCTAGTGTCTGTTTAAGTTGGATGGCTTTGTCCGTTTTTCTGATGAAACACAATTCTGGAGAGGACATGATTGTGTCAATTTCTACAATATATATATATTAATACTGTGAAAGTGTGTAGTAGTAGTAGTACATCAAACGAACTGTAAACGCAGCAGCAAATAGTAATTGACAGCTAGAAATTGCAATACAGCGCAAAAATATTACGAAAAGTTCAGTTTTATCCAGTATGGCAGTTTCCGCTGCGTCCGTCTCACCTGATCCGTCATCTGAGATAAAACCGGATTGAAGGAACACCAAAGTAAATATTTATCACTTATCTAGATAATTACCTATGTATATATAAAAATACTGCAGTCTTATTACGAAATTATAGTATAACTGACATTATAAATGCGAAAATCTGAAAATCGCTCGGCCGATTTTAATGAAAGGAAATTGACCTCATTAGATAAAACATAGGCATACTGTGAAAATTTGTCTGTCACGATTTCACGGCTAAAAATTGGACTGACTTTCATAATATTAATAAATTGAAATAGATATGGCTACCGCGGGCAGAGCTGCGAGTAACAGCATTATACTAGTAGCTATATAAACAGTAAGTAGCCAGAATATCACGTCATGAATAATAACTATGCTTTTAAAATTGGCTGAGTTATTATTCCCAAAGCATATTCTTCAGCTCAACGTACGATGCTGAAACTCCGTCAGTCTAATTCTCAGCCAAGTTTCAGACTACTTGTGTAATTATATATTCAAATGTTCGTATGGAAATTAGATTGTAAATGTACATTTTTATACAAATGTTAGTAATTCAAATTATTATTTTTTACCTTGTTTGATGTTTTCTTATTGTAACTTAAGCCTTTCTCGACTTCCAAAGTGGATGTGAAGAAAAAGCAGCGGCGTAACTTTATTAATTTTTTTATATATATTATTGCATATAATAAAAATCACGGACATTTATTTCATTCATCAGCTTAATGGAATGCAAGATTGGAGTAGACCCGTGGCATAAAGCTTTTTCTAAAATATAGTTTTTTTTTAAATTATCAAGTTCCATTCCATTACATTTGCTTTGAAGACGCAAATTTATTAGGAGTTGTATGACCAAAAAATCAATTAACACGTAAAAAAAATAATTATTTAGAACTTAACGCGTAAGTATTAGGTGCATTTTGCTAATCGATAATCTTATCGTGCAACCTTTAAAACAAAGGACAAGGGTCGTCAAAAGTGCACGGCTTCATGTTTCATGTTTCATTCAGCGCGGAAGCGGCCAGTTACCGACGGACAAAAGCGGACAATTGTTCGTGCAAATTTAATCAGATCCTAATAACCCGGGCCGGACCGATTTACACCAGGGAATTAGCGGCAAATATGCACAGTTGACTACCATTTTCGTCTTTATTAGCAATTTTGTAAAGCGCCAGTTGGGTAGATTATTTTGGCTTAGTTTGTTCGAAAGCATATATGACTAGATGTCGCATATTGCTATTTAAATAAAGTAGCTATAAAAAGAAAGCAAGCATACCAAAATTGCTGAGGATAAGCGAACAGCCTCGCAAATCTTGTGCTGAGGCATACTCGGGTGAGGCAACCATATGCGTTGCTCTCGAGGTACTCTCAGGACCGGCTATTAACTAGACAAACATTGACAGATAATGTGTAATATTCAGATACCTATGTCGTCAAAATAACAAGTTGAGTTCCAATTATATTAGGTAGGCACCTGAATTAAACTTTGCGATTTAGGTAAACAAATATATATATATATATATATATATATATATATATATATATATATATATATATATATATATATATATATATATATATATTTAGTATTTTCCTTATACATTTTGATTTTTCTTTCTTATTTTATTGCATTATGTTTCGTTGTTGAAATTCAACAAAGTAGATCACCCGGTAGGGGGTTGGATGAAGGGAACCCACCCCGCTGATTATTATTATCTAGGACATTCAGGAGACTCGGCGCTCTTGATCTCAAAGGTAAATATTACAACAATTTAACAACAATTTTACAAATTATTTTATCTGAAAGCTAAATTTATTTATTATTACGATGTTAACCAATATTATTTAATGACAAAGATAATTTCTTTTTTTTTTTAATTTATTTGACACAAACAGTCATAAATACAAATTACTAATTAGTTAGTAAAGTAGAGTAATTTGTATTATACTGAAACAAATATAGGAAAAAGTCAATAAATTGCAATTAAGTATGTAAGAAATTTATAAATGTTTATCTTTACACCTAACTACTAAAACTATATATACCGCTTAGATTTTTTTTAATGAAAATGTTTACTTTTATAATAAATACATCCGTGTCTTCGTTAACAACAATCATATAATTCCAGGCCACTTGCCATTGTTTAAAATGAAACATTTCACTACCGCCTTGCAAACCTAAGGGGTCAGGTCGTGCAAATTGAGGGTTGTAGTTCAGTGACCTCTATACAGCTGTTGTATAACCGAACATCTCCTGGCGCCAGCAAGGCTGGAGGCCGTCGCGACTCCGCGGCGCCACGTCCTCTGACACTAAAACAAGGAAACTGAGATCATTGACAGAAGGTACAAAGTACAAATAAAAATATACTTAATTTTGGAGCCAAGTTACTACCGAGTACCGAGTACACTCGCGGAATAAGGTCTTTAATTTTTAATGTCTCACAAATGAACCGATTTTCATCTTGTTTTGTATCTACAAATTTATTTATTACAAAAATTAAAAAATCCCCGACTTTCAATATTCATTTCGCTACAACTTTTGAATGGCTGAACCGATTTTCATGAAACATAGCTAAGAACAATCGGGATAAAATTATTAATGACACAAAAAAAACTAAACGAAAATCCGTTCATCCGACAGACAGATACACAGATACACAAAACTTATAACACCCCTCTTTTTGTGTGTTCTATTGGTGTGGTTCTAATTCAGGTATTGTTAATTTATTTATTTATTTATACCGTATACGGGGTAGAGCGGAGAGTTATGAAAATCTATGGCCATGTTTAGCTGACTTAGTTCTATTTTATAGTTTTTATAATTAATGCTACGTTTTAATTTACCTCTTCTTCCTCACGAGGACGATCATTTAGTTACTGTGTTGCTTACGCAAACTTTAGTTATGTTCTGAGACCTGGATACCTAATTGTTTTGTTGACTGTACAATGTTGCGAATGTTTGTCTGGCAAGGGATGAGTTGAATAATATTGCGAGAGCAAACAGTTCACTGATGACATGTTTTTAATTTCTACACGTCAAAATACTGAGATTGACTTGAAAATGATGTTGAAATGAATGGAATTACCTTATGTCGAGGCCCTACCCTCAGTATAAATATAAAGAGTAGGTACCTTCTACGTACTTCTCCTAACTCGATAAATAAAAGAAGATGAAGTTACACATACCTACTCTACTTTAATCAAAAGCGCGCCAAAAGTTCTCGTATAAATATTTGGAATGCCAAATTATCGTTAGCAAAGTTTTTGAGATTAGAACAAAGGAGCGTAATGAAGGGGCTTTAGCGCCGATTATAATCGGAGCTTAACGTTACATTATCTCTGAATAGATTGCTACGATTTATAAAATAGACTATCTCACCTTTAAATTTAATATTAATATTAAAATTGCACTTGAACTCGCGCTCTTTCTCATTTTAACGTATTCCCGTATTGGAGAGCAGGGTGCGCTTTCTTAATTCTTTGATCGACTTTATGTAGTCTTCCGCATCGATAACTACCAGACCATATTGGCGCGCATATCATTCTCAACATTAAATGCCAGTTTAACTTTATTTTTTATTATTCATTTATAGAATATATTGTTAAATGAAAAACAAACTCATTACATTGACGAAATAAAGCTGTCGTGAAAAATATAACAACGTAAATAGACTCCATTCGATTCGGGAGTCGATTTTATGCATCGTTTAATACTGCAGCGCGTGTCTCGATCGTAAAATGCGTCGTTCGTTGTACGTAGAGCGTCTCCTTTACTCGGCGTCAATCTACTTTGTCTCCAAATGATGTCATTTGTTTGGTTTATTTCGTGAATTTTTAACATATGAAAAAGAACGCATAAATGTTTTTGTATGTTCAGCAGGAAAATGCCAGTTCAGGATAATCTGTAAGTATTTATATTGTAAATGAGGCTTTTCTCTCTAAATACGAAGATTTTAAAGTAATTTAGACATTTTTACGTAAATACCTTTTCTTCTTTATTTTTCATTATCTATATAGTTCTCATATGAATAAATACTAAATATGTACTTAAATATAACATATATGTTATAACGATTTTTGACATATTTAAAAATATTTTTTTCTCTTATTTAATCGATACTTTGGTACTTATAATAATGTATCAATAATTATTCTAATTTGATTCGATAATCGATCTTTCAGGAAATGAGTCTAGGACTTCCTAAAATGTTAGCCTTTCAGAAACTCTCTGGTCCTTAGTATTACATTTATTTTTGTGCAGCGGTGATCACTTAACATAAATTCATTCATTCCATAAAAATAACAAATCCACTTTAATTTTAAACATTTAAAAACCTTCATCATTACATTTCAAATATGATAGATATTCGATTATATTACAACACATAAGAAATCGGAGGCCGGTTCGAATGTAATAAAATTGGCTATTTACAAAAACTATCATGAGATATGGCAGCCAGTTTGAATGATAGCGGGAGTTCCTTCAAAGCCTTGTTTTATGGCCTGATTCAGCGCTGCTTAGAGGTTTGGCACGTAACCTTAATGGCCGAATCGATATTGTACAGAAATCAATCCTTACATTTTTCGATGTTCCTTTTCACACATCTCATGTTTTAGATACCTATATAATGTAGGTGATTACCCACGACTTTGTCAGCGTAAAATGGTTAATTTTGACAATAATTATGCTTTTTGTGATTAATGTCCATGCCATATTGCTAGGACAAATATATTTCTGTGATAGTCAACTAAGTCAACTTTGGTCTTTTGAAATGACTAATGGGGGTTGAATTTTGAAAAAAAAAAGTAGCGTATTATAGTCCGTGGACTTTAACTACATGCATACCAAATTTTATCAAAAGCGGTCCAGCGGTTTAAGCCGTGAACGCGGAGCAGACGGACAAACAGACTTCCACCCCCATTTATAATATAGATGGATTATTAAAAAAAGAGTCACGAGTAAGAAAAACACGATTATGTTTTTAATTTTTATCATCATCATCAACAGCACATAACGTCTCCACTGCTGGGGCACAAGCCTTCCTTATGAATGTTTCTACATTCATAAGGCCTTCCTTATGGAAGGCCTGTAATAAATATAATTATTATATTTTCACATATTTTATTATGGTATTTCATGGATATTTTTAATCTGTTACAGGTAGCTATCAGGGTTCATTAAGCACAATAATGCAGGTAACAAACTATTATCCGGAAATGTGGACCAGAAATAAACTCAAGAATCTAAGAATGTGTTGAATTTGAAGTATGATTTTTACCGAAATTCCGGGTAGAGGTGATCAATGAAATGTAATAATGAATGCTTCAGTTAACTTTAGTTATTCTGCTCGGGCGACCACGCAAACGGGTAGAAATGCGATAAAAACGACCACACTATGAGTTTGATTCATAGCTCGGTTAGTGCTGAAAAATTGCGTTCATGCGGCTTTTAACAAGTGGAATAAAAAAGGACATACTTTTAATGTTATTGATTTTGTTTAATTTGAAATTGTTAGAGGTACCTACCTAATTTGATAATATTTGAATTTAATTGATAATAAAATGAAAATTTATAAGAAACCCATTAAGAAATTAATAAAAGCATATCTAAAATAATACATAACACTGACATAGTCTGAAATCAGAATAATGAGGTCTAAAAATAAAAATAACATTATTTTTGCACATAAAACATGCACATTTATTTAATGGACTAAGTGAGGTGTAGACAACTTCTCTCCACGTACAGAAAATTGAATTTTGCAGGACAGGCAAAAATTTTCCCAAATGTATGTCAGGTACATGTGGTCACAAATTGTATTATAATGGGATTTTAATTGTAGCAACAAAGTAGAGATACGTGACTTTCACCTATGAATACTTGGGTTTAAAGTTTCATAAGTGAATTTCTGTGTTTCCTACTATTTCCTATAAGAAAGGGTATAAGAACTAATGCTATTTAATCATTTCACTTGTTTAATCACGGAAGACACAACAGGACGTGTTGACAGATATTGCAAATTAATCCAATTTGTATTTGAAAAAATCTGCATTCACATATATGAATTTGCAAATATCAAAATTTGTAAACAAATATCATTTGTTTTAGGCTAAATCCATGTTTTCTGTTTACTTTAAATTGCACAACATGGCCGATGCAAACAATAGGTTAATCAATACATACGTATGTACTTACATCCGTTTTAATTTCATTAAATTCAGTATCATAAAAAACTATTATTATTAAATTTATTCATTAGTTGCGAAATTCATTTTCAGTGTCTTTTTACATAAAATAAAAAAAATATATGAAATTATACACACGTTTTGAACAATTGTAATATTTATAAATAGAACCAAGCACACGAAGAAAATAACGAAAAGATAAGTATTTTCCTTTAATGAATATGTCAAGAATTTTATGAATTCCGTGTGTATTATATTTGAAAGTAAATCACACCGTATTGATACAAATTGCAAAGGCAAACGGAGGAAATAATCTCGTACTTATTTCTGAGGCAAAATCCCGCCTTCGGTGTCTCACAATCACATTTATTATTTCAGGTACTCTTATAGAAGCATATTTTTGGTGGCTTTATTTCCATGCGCAGTCCCTTTTCTCGATTGGAATAATTTTGTTGGCAAAATAGGAGATTTTTCTGACTTTTTGTCCAAAATTAGTGTAATTTTGTTGTAATAAGTATTATGGTTTAGAGATACGTACAAGTATATTTTATATCTACATCGAAGCCTTGATTTTATTTTCTTATCTACAGGAAGTTGTTACTTATTACTATTAGTACATCTGTTTGCTGTATACTATATTTACACATTATATATATTTACCTTTAATCTCGTTACAAAGTAAATAATTTATGAATCAGCAAAATATATATTGAATAAAAAATAATAAAATCTAACTTTTTTTATATTTTCATGGAAGTATCAAAGAAGCTTTCCGGAAACCAGTTTCCAGGCTCCAGTTTCCTTAATAGCCGAATGATAAATTTTATAAAAGTTTAATTTGATATTTCAATTACAGCTTGATATGACACCGTTATAAACATAATTTACTTCAAGAAAATCGAGCTAATAAATTACATCTTTAATTAAAGTCGGCGCTAACAAATGTCGCGGAATTGGCGAGGCAGGCTCTGATACCCCCGTAGTTTATGTACAGACAAAGAAGCTTAACAAACTGGAACATTCCCCTACTTTCCCTGCATTAATTAACTTGGATTCAAGTGCCATTTCATTATAATGTACGCTCATACCACATGCTCACAAAATATAGATCTTAACAATCATACACATTCACTCCATACCTGATAATAAATAAAAAAGTCTTTTGAATGACGTATTGCCTGTCACTTGCAACCCCAGCTAAGTCATTAATTGGTTTCAAGTGAAATAATAGGGCCATACTCTTTCAAACCCTGTCTCGGATGGGTGGATTTCTCTATACATTAAGAAAGGGCGAAAAGGATAGAATTGTAAAATCAAGGTCCAGTTGCGATAAAGACTAGTAGAAAAGTAAAACAAATAACATGGCTTCTTTAAAACTCAAAAACATTATTATCTCAATTAGATTTCAAGTATCAGGAGTTCACATTGCTAGGTAATTACCCACATTCATATAAACTGTAACAATCTGGTGTGACTATAAATCGGTTGTGGAATAACCCCCCGGAGCTAGACCACACTGGGTCTGAATAGACGTGATTTAGGAGAAAAGTGATATCGCTTGCGTACTATTACCGGAACCACATTGTCTTCAGATTTAACTACATCGTCATGTTTAATTAAACTTGGAAACTGGTAATAAGAGTAATTTATACTTTTAAAGCTGCAAACAAGATTAAAATAATTGAAGTTAGTATACTTTATTGTATCGACTTCAACAATTTCAGTTAACAAAAAAATAAAAAGGCACATAAAAAAGGCAACATTTCAACGTAACGAATAAGTACTTAAAGCGAAGTACTCAGATACTCATTTGATCGTAAATTATATCAATATATAAATATTTATTTAGATTTTTTAGAGAAAATGCTGTAAAATATAATAAACGATAAGAAATATTCCATTAATTTAAAAGTATTTTCTAAATTTTAAACTAAGAATTTTTATTAAGTATGTTATGTACCTTTACATTTAAAGTTTAAAAAATCTAAAACGTCTATTGGAACGAAAAGTTTGGAGCATTAAGATTATGAACATACAAGGATACGAGTATATTGCTGTTATTTGAAGTTGTTATTAAAACTGACCCTTTGATCCTGCAGATAAAAAAAAAAACAATTAAACAGCATTTGTATCGCTATCCGATCGGACTGCGTTAAGAACTGAAAAGCTAGATCAAAACAAAGTACATAATAAGTAATATATAGTTGTTGTAAAAAATCTTTAGGTAGTTCTTAAAATTAATAAAGAAGACGTACTACTTCGCTAGTGCTTGTTAAAAATGTTTGAAAAGAAAATATGCAGAAACGACCGGACAGCGAGAAAATATACCCTGTTTTTTCTTTCTAATTAAAAGCATAATTCATAAACGCGCGTTACAAAAGTTTGTTACTGAGAGCGTCAAATGAGATTTCTCGGAATATTAAATTAATCGCCTAATTAATATTTCTTTAGGTTTTGGTTTAGTCAATAAATTCGTTTTCTTTTCATGTAAAAGGTTCACTCCAATCTGCGGTTGACTTTTTAGGTAAATATGTAATTAAAGAAATGTACACTTACATATTAAGCAACATACTATACAAATATGCCAAAAAAATAAAAAAAAAATGCCAGCGTCTCAGTAGTGTAGCTGTGTAGTGTAAGAAACTTTTAATTGTTGGATCGTTGAGTATATCCTCATCTATGTCTAATACGTAGCCGATGCCAGTATTGTATCGAACCATTTTTCTAAGTACAACGAATAGCAAAATATCATTGGTTTAGGTGCTCCAACGTATGAGTATTATCAATCGAGAAAGTCGCATTTTTTAATCATGATCTAAATTAACATAATAATTTCAATTCAGTAATTTAAGTAATATCAATTCAAATAAACTCAAGTTGATAGGAATTATCTTTTAATTATAGCAAAATTTCGTTGAAACTGCTTTGATGTTGAATTTCCTCAGTTGAATTATCCCTTTAATGTAGCGCATAGAGCCCTTAGGAATTTGTTACAACTTTTCGCCGTTAGTCATCCTGTCCTTTTAATTTGTGGGTACGAGTTTTTGCTAAACTTTACTTTTTATATTTTATTCTACCGTGAATTTTCGGTGCCAATTGTGCAAAGTTTAATTATGATTTTTCTCAATAGATTAGACGTTACAAGGAAGTAAATTTCTTATCATGTGCAGCAAACGGAAGCAATCATAATTTTTCGGATATACTCTTGTTTAGTAAGTGGTAATAAAAAAATTGAATTCTGAGAGGATATCAATAGGCCAAGGTTTGAAAACTGATAAAAATATGATTGTCTAGCTGCGCCCCAGGGCTTCGCTCGCGGGAATTTCGGAATAAAAATACCCTACATGTCATTCCAGGTTATATAACCGTGTACCAAATTTTATAATACTCCGTTGAGTAGATTATGCGTGAAAAAGTCACAAACAAGTCGCATTTCGCATTCATATTAATAGGATTGTCATATAATACATATAAATTAACGTTTTGCTTTGTTTCAGCCTGAATTTATACCTACTCTTGGGTTGACTTATTAGAGATCAAACTTTACGGGAAAATCTATTTCCCATTAATCATGAGAGTTTACGACTTGCATTTTGACAAAGCCAAATTTGAATGTTTATTTCATCATGTTACTAATTTGAAATTTTGTAAAAATATTAATTAGTAAATTCGTATAGCAAAATCTGAGAGTAATCCAGAAAATTAGATATCATTGCTCATTAATTCACTTTAAAACGTAAGAAAACAAAAGAATAATTACTTTCCCTATTAAAACAGTCTTAATAGCTTTACCTGTTTAACGTTTCCTTGCGACTGACAGACGCTTGCGGCTAATTATTCAGGCTTTAACTCGACAATTAAATTAAAGAAAGCGAACATGAGTAAGTATATTTTAATAATGCCAAAATACGGAAAATACGTGTCTATTTTTTTAATTGAGCTACTCCAAAAAAGTATCATCTATATTTTTTGGTAATTCCGATATATGATTTACTAGCTTTGTTTGCACCTTAAATTTCCCACGGGAATAGTTACTTTTCCAGGATGAAGGGTACCTTATGTCCTTCTCCACACTTCAAACTATTTGAATGCAAAATATCAAGAAGATTGGTTGAGTAGCTAAAGCGTGAAGAGGTAACAAACAAACCTACTTTCGCATTTGTAATATCAATTTATCTAAAAAATCGCTAGTTGAATAACGAAGTGATATTAGGGTTTCATATTTACTTTTTCAGGTACGGAAATTTAAAAATGTCACGTACCTATTTTTTCCTCATGACTGCAAAATATTTAACTCTTTCTCTGTTCACGTTAACGAAATAATCTCCTTTATTATCCGAATTTACTTTGAGGCAATATTTAAATACAGCAGCAAAAATCCATTTAATCAACAATGCGAATCCTTTCAATGCCCTTCGATTCTAACAAAATGTCATACATCGCCTCCTGCTGTGTACACACAATGTGTTAAATCAGATTAACACTTACTCGCTTTTACGTTGGGAGCATTGTAAACTCGTAATCAAGATTAGGGTGACAATGTAATTCTTTACGTCGAAGTCCCCCGTCGACAAAAGGGCGTTAAATCCGAACGGAAATAAACAATTTCACACGTTGTTATTAGGGCAGTGTGAGATTTTTGATGTTATCAACAGACAGACAAAAGCTACGAATGAAGAACGGCCTTTATTTTCACTTTGGGACAGATAAGGTCACTATTCAAATGTAAATAGTGTTTAATTTATGAACTCCGCCTCTTAGGGCTTAAATTTGTTCCAAAACTCAACGCTATATTTGTTTGTTGTCTCTAAAATTGAATTTGATTATTATAAAACTAAAGTACTTTAATCTGAAAGTCAATCAGATTTTTTGAGAAATTACCTATTAGATATAAAAGCCAGAGGTGTATTTACATTGAAACTAATCTTGCCTTTTTATTTATACACGAAAATTGGTAGATAAGATAAAGACTCGAGTAAAAAACTGAAATATAAAGTATTATATAAATATGTTTCAAAATTTTTACATTTTTACCAAAAGTTAAACCAAGTAAATATAGTTACAAATCAAAGAATACTTTGAAACGATTCGCAATATTGTAGCCACTTCCTATATCGGTGTTTACAGTGGAGTATGTTACCTGTCACTCGCTTCCTTGTAGCAATAAATAAATGTAGAAGCGTCACATCTAGTTGTCTATTTTGCAAACATGCATTTTATGCCTTACATCGAGGTATAGTCTGCGCAGTAAAAGCTCCGTAAGAGCTGCGCCCTGTTTGTTTTATGTCACTAGCTAGAAATCGGTGCCATTTCTTGAACTGTAGCATTTTATCGCTTGGAGTTAGTTTCATTTTCAAATATTTTATATTTCTGTTATACACCACTGCCTACACTTATCCCATTTGTTTCGTACAGCTTTTTTGATAAAGGTTTTTGTCGACAGCTTTTACACACATCCGTAACAGTAACAGCACAAATACCCTCCTAATTGGGAATGACATTGGGGGTAACTATGGCAAAAATTCTAAAGCGATATATTGTTCAAAATTCCTAAAGGGCCTAAGGAGAACAACATCCTCCCACCACCACCGGGGTGCCGTGTGTACGCTCAAGAGGTCGTGCTACTTCTCATTCGATTCCGTCAAGTGCGGGTCCCTCTATTTGAATTACCTGAGGTAATATAGGGATTATCTCTAGAGTTTTCGGTGTAAAACGTCGGTCTACTCCACAATTACTGATACTTGTTTCGTCCGAGCATTAGAAGTGAACAGACGTGTGTTGTGTCTTTTTCCATTAATTAATTATTAAAATTACTAAAATACAATATAAATTCGTGACGAGTACTAGGAGAGCAGAAGCCCGACGTAGTGGAAGACAAGGACAGGACAGGTGAAACGAGCGAAACAAATAGTGAGTCACACTTCCTACTTTAACTACACTCGAACTGGTGGTCAACACCACAATAACTGTGGACCTGTCTCAATTTTTCGGTAAAAAATGCCTCGAGTAGAGAGATCACCTCCATCCACACCTGCTCACACTTCTGAGTCTGAGGCTGCCCCATGTGATGACAGAATAACGGAAGGTGTCACAAAACGACAAAAAAGAAAAAAGGATTCTCCTCCAAGTTCCTCAGGAAAACCACGAGATGATATCATGAATATGCTTAACAACTGGAAGTCCGGCCAGGATAAAGATATAAAAAACCTTTGTTCAAGTATGGCGGACATTTCAACACAGATGTCAAAAATGACGCAATCACATGACGAAATTATGAAACTGGTGGACTTCATCTCAAAACAATATGATGATATGAAGCTTAAAGTAGAATCACTGGAGAAAGAACGTAACCTTCAAAAAGAACACATCGTATCACTGGAAGCTAGGGTCGAGGATTTACAACGACAACAAAAATCTTCTCAAATTGAAATTCGCAATGTGCAGACAGCTAAGTTGAAAAGCAAAGAAGAACTTTGTGCGTTTACTGAAAAATGTTGCGAGGCCCTAGAGGTGCCAATCAAATCCTCAGATATCAGAGACATTTACCAGTTTAACGACAAGAAGGGAAATAGCACCATTGTGACCGAATTCCACTCAGTCCTCACCAAGGATAAAATAGTTGATGCAGCCAGGACCTACAATAGGAGATCTGCGACTGAAAAATTTAACTCCTCCAAGATTGGCTACAATAGCCCCAGTTTTCCCATATACATCTCCGAAAGCCTAACACCTAAGACCAAGAGAATGCTATTCCTGGCACGGGGCGTGGCAAATGATAGCGGGTACAAATTTTGCTGGACCGTGAGAGGGCGAATATTCCTGCGCAAGGACGTTGGCCTCCCTGCCATCGAAATTAGAAGTGAGTCACAGCTGCAAGCACTAAGAGAAAAAACCAAATGACTAGTCAGAGTCCACCAGCTAATCTGGCCCTTGACAGTGGGCATTTCCCCAGGCATGGTCCTTGGGTATGCTGTGTATTCGTACTACTATTTTACCTTCATACAATATTTGCAATTGTGTAGTTTTTTTGAATTTGTCTGTTTTTGTTTTCAACTTTCTTGTGTGGACTATTGTAAGGTTGTGCGCTTTGTGAGTAACTTATCTAAAATAATAGGACTTTTCTTTTCAAACAGTGAATTAACTAAAACGATTTTAAACTCAGAGTCGATTAACCCCAAACTTCAAAATTCGATTGTGTAAACCAACTTCTTAACAGTATTGACGATGTCTCTAATAATAATTCTAGCATGTGTAGCCCTGAGCAATGCCCTTCGTTGCCTTTCAAAAACAAACTGAAAGTAATAACGCAGAATATAAGAAGTGTATCGCACAATTTCGACCAATTTCAATTACTTTTAGCGCGAATAAAAGTAGAATTTGATATTGTTGTACTCACAGAAACCTGGAATTCTACAGTTGTTGTTTTTCCTACTCTTGAAAATTATACAATACACTTCACGACAAAATACAAAAATCAAAATGACGGTCTTGTTGTATACACAAAAGCTGACTTACCTTGTTCAATCGAGGAAATACCAATGATTGATGCCACGTGCATGACTATTAAAGTAAACTATGATACTCTTATTATTGCTATATATAGATCACCATCATTTAAAAACATTTCTAATTTTCTTGAATCATTAAATGACATTCTAACACGTTTTAAGTCTTTCTCAAATATTCTGATAACTGGTGATATTAATATTAACATCAAACCTGAAAGTACCAACACTGACTCATCCGACTACCTTAATTTGTTAGCTTCACACGGTTTGACAGCGGGGCATACTTTGTGTACTCGTGAAGATAGATGTCTGGATCACTCGATGGTTAAGTCTATAAATTCGACCACAAACATAGTTTTAAACTCCCCGATAACCGACCATAATGCAGTCATTGTTGGACTTGACCTTAGAGTAAAGAGAAACAAAGCTCAAACTCACATCAAGCACATCAATTTTGAAACCACTGTTACGGACATAAGCAACACTGATTTTAGTAGTATTCTATCGTCGAGTGATCCGGAATGGTCCGCCGAAGAACTCGTTAATATCTTATCTACGTGTATCACCAAAAACACATCCCTTAAAAAGATTCCGAGACAAAAAAGAAATATAAAACCGTGGATTACGCCAGGGCTAATGCGATGTATTTTAAAAAGAGATAAAATGCACATGCAATGCAGGTCAGAACCAAATAACCATACTCTAAAAGAAGAATACAATTTGTATAAAAATCATTGCAACGATTTACTTAAAAGACTAAAGAAACTATATGAAAAAAATGAACTTGAAAGACACAAAAACGATCCTAAAATGACATGGAAGACAATAAATTCAATCACAAATTTGAAATCTCAAAAAACACCGCCAAGGAATTTACTCAATATTTCGGCTACTCCTGAATCGTCCTTAGACCAAATAAACAACTATTTTGCAAACGTTGGAAGAGACTTGGCAGAAAAAATACCCAATAACGATAACTGCCCCGGTGCTTCAAATGGTGGAAACTTGGTAGGTAACTCATTATTTTTGGATTGTACTACTAAATACGAAGTTGGCTCGATACTGTGCAAATTGAAAACCGATTGTGCTGTGGGTTGGGATGGCATATCCTCTAAAATTTTGAAAATGACTCACCCTAAATTAGTTCCAGTTATCACGCACATATTCAATCTTTGCCTATCTGCAGGTGTTTTCCCGCGGGTATTCAAAAAGGCACTTATCCACCCCATACATAAATCCGGAGATAAGAACGTAATAAGCAATTATAGACCCATCTCAGTACTCTCAGCTCTCTCAAAAATATTGGAAAAAATCATGAATAAAAGATTAGTAGAATACCTTAATAAAAATAACATCATTTCCAAAAAACAATTTGGATTCCAAGCTGGAATGTCAACTGAAGATGGAGTGGTCGAGCTTACAGAACATGTCGCAAAATTAATAGATAATAAAAAGAAATCCTTAGGCATCTTCTTAGATTTGGCTAAAGCGTTCGACACGGTCTCTATTCCTAAGCTCTTAAAACAAATGGAACGGCTGGGTATTCGTGGTCTGGCTCTAAAACTGTTTAGGGACTATCTTTCTAATAGAACGCAAAGAGTTGTCATTGATGACTATGCTAGCTCCGATGCTGCAGTAACATTTGGAGTACCACAAGGCAGCGTGCTTGGGCCAAGCCTCTTCTTAATATATATTAATAACCTGTGCAACATGAACTTATTCAAGGGAGAAATATTCGCATTTGCCGATGATACCGCACTAATATTTCATGGTGACACTTGGGAAGAAACTCGTAAAAACGCTGAGGTAGGGCTGGGACAGGTAATGAGTTGGTTATGTGCTAATACCCTTACACTAAATGTTAAGAAAACTAACTTTATTACATTTGGTATAAACCGTAACCAATTGCCATCCTCCTCAAAATTCCAAATTAAAGCCCACACCTGTAACCTCAATGCTCATTCAGGATGTGCCTGTAGCTCTTTGGAAAGATCTAGTAACATTAAATACCTAGGAGTACTTCTTGACGAAACGCTTTCATGGCAACCCCAAATAAATGCACTTACCGCGAGGATTAGGCGTCTAATACCAATCTTTAGGAAACTGAGGCACGTCGCTGATATTAAGCTTCTAAGATCCGTCTACTTTGCGCTAGGACAATCCATTTTAACATACTGTATAAGAGCATGGGGTGGTACCAGAAAGACAACTCTTTTGATTCTGGAAAGAGCACAGCGTAGTCTATTGAAGGTACTCCATTTCAGGCCATTCAAGTATCCGACCCAAGCACTATACACAGAAAGCGATGTTTTGAGTGTGCGACAGCTTTATGTAGCAAACATCGTTAAGTTTCAGCATAAAACAACACCCCTTAAACTTGATCAATATAATTTGATGCGTAGAAAAGATAAAGTCTGCCCAACATTTAGTCGTAAAACCTATTTTATTACAAAATTTCAATGTTTTACAGGACCTAAACTTTACAATAAAGTAAACGGAATAACTGAAATACACAACCTTAATAAATATCTAATGAAGAAAAAACTACAAAGATGGCTTAAAACCTTAAATTACGATGACACGGAAAATCTTCTATCAATCTTGTCATAATAAAGTTGTAATCTATATTAATATATAAATCATAATGATAATACTTAAATATTAAAAATACATTTTTAAATATCATATATATCCTAATTACATAACTTACTATATATACATATATTATACTTTACCACATAATATAAAACTAATAAAATACCTTTCAAAATCAAACTTAATATGTTAATAAACTTTGTACTAAACTAAAATACTAACAACCTGAATTTATATAAATAAAAGCGTTAACTTATTTGCCACACTCCATATTCTTCGTAGTCTAACTAAAATGAATTGAATGCTCACAGTCGCACGGCGCATGAGTCATGCTTGTTTACGCCAATCTTGGGATATTTTGTACCTCCGTGGTAATTATGTAGGTAGTTTGAATTGTTTAATTAGTTAGACACCTTTATGTTCGTAATATATTATAATTCTGTACTTAACTTGAGAAAATAATAAATGTTCTTTCTAAATGTAAATAAATATTCCTAAAATGTTATTTTGTGAAGGGACCTAGTGTTTATAATACAGGCTCGGCCTAGTTTAAACACTAGTGTGATGGACTCAACCAATAATTATGTGATTACGATTACCTAAATACATTATTACTGTACCTAATTAGACGTAAGTCCAAATATGTATGTTTTTTATGAAATAAATAAATTATTATTATTATATTATATTACTTGTAACTTGTTATTTAGTTTTATTACCTTCTTTGATTTTAGCCATAAGCTGTCCAACGCATTCTATATCTTTTCGGCTTTTATAAAGTAATGGCTGAAACTCCATGTGGACGATATGAGGAAAGCTTTTAATGTTTCAACATTAAAAGATTTTGTTATTTAGATACAATTTATCTCCGCTGCTACATTATGTATATTTGATTAGAGAGGTAGTATCTAGCACGTGTTCAGTGTGATACAGTAATATCATATTACTGGCTTATGACAATGCGAGACAATCTATTCTAGGGTGTGGGATATATAACTAAACCACTACATTTTAAGTAAAATATTTAGTATATAATATATAGTAGTATTTTAAAATGTAGTGTTTTATGAGAAATTTCGCAATGTATTATTTAGTTTTTCTAAATTTTTAAGACAGACGTTGTAAGCATTTGAGATGATAACACTATCTTAGATTGAAAATGATTAGTTGGATAGAACGAATAAAGCCACGAGTCGCTTCTAAAAAGAATAGAAGAAAAAATTTAAATCTTAAAAATTATATTGAAATGGGTAATACTCGTATATGTAAAATCTAGTCGTAAAATCAACATGCGATGCAATCAGTTATGGAGAGAGAGCAATGGAAGCAATTTCACCGACAAGATCCTCGCTCTTAATTATAGGAGCCGAGATATTCAGATGGAAAACTCTCATGATGGAAAACGACCTTAAGATCGATACAGTTAGCATTTCATCTCAATGTAGTTCGTGATCAATTCCGAGGGTTCCACGGGTAATCAACTTGTTGTGCTTATGACAGGAATTCTAAATACAGTCTTGTTTGCAGCAAACCAATTACCTGCTCACAGACCGATATCTTACAATTAACTATAGTCAATGCATGTTTACGGACGGATGCGTGTAGGGATGCCACAAGTTACAAAATATCAGGACAAAATTACTAGCAATCGACATTTCTTTTTCGATATTAGCATATCGAATTATGGATGTAGGTGACTTTAATTATATTATTTCAATGTTTATAATCATCTTCGGACTGAATTAGAATTTGTAAAACTATCAGGATTTAAATCTACTACTAGAATTTAAATAATTCTCAAAAAATATCATCAAAAGTATTCAGGTTCATAAATCCTTAAATATAAATAAAGAGTAGCGGTAGTGGTGTAACGGTTAAGACGCCCACCTGTGAACCGAAAGGTCGCGGATTCGAATCCTACTCATTCCATATGAGTTTGTATATCAATCTGACTCATGTGTAGTTTTCATCGTCCAGCACTTGCTTCAGGTGAAGGAAAACATCATGAGGAAACCTGCACTCTGGTTGACTATCAACTTGTGTGTGAAATGAAAAAGGCAATGGCAAACCACTCATTAAGAAAGTCATTGTGTCTGCTTCATTCCACGTAACGATCACGACCCTCAGCCATGAGGAATACTATGAAGAAGATAAATAAAGAGCTATTTATAACTAGGATTTATATAACAAGGAATTCACCTGTGTCCCTAATTGCGTTTTCTACTCTGTACAATAAACAACTTTTTTCAATAACCGCGTCCTGATTAGTCCCTGATGCGCTGTTACTGAAGTAAAGGAGGGTAGATTATTGTTTAGAGTTCACACGGAACGAGCTTTTATTTTATAACATACACCTCACAGTGTACCAACCAACACACATTAAAACTTTAGAAATAAATGTTGATCTCTATAATCCGGGCAAGTTATTAAAATCTGTATCTGTATGTGTAATCGGCACAGAGACAAAACCAACGGGAGTGACAGGGTTTTTATTATGGTTTTACCCGAGGGAAGCCGGGGCAGGTCGCTGGTATTATAATACAAAGGTTGCTCTTTTGTGAGGTAAGATTGTCAAAGATTTCTGGATACCCTAAATGCTCCATCGGCTTGCCTATTTGAAACGAGATAGCTAATCTAGCGTAAACTCTACGCGATCTGCTGTGAACACAATATGCGGATTGACTGCCGTTTCACACTGCACTGGATTTGTACAGTCAACATTGCATCGACCTTCCCTACTTCATTGCAAATTCGGTGTTATCACCACCGCATAGAGCTCCAAGCAGCGTTACTTCACAATCAGCTGACTGTACCTCAAGCTTTATTGGTGCCTCCGAAACTACTAATATATGTGTGACGTTGCACAAATAAACTACTCGCTACGGTACTCTTAATTATTTATAATTTATATTAAGTAATCTGCTATTCAAAAACGCATACAAAAACCTACCCTCACACGTGGAACGTCACATTTTGTCATTATACCCCTGTAAACGTAGTCTTATAAGTAACATGATTACTGTATATATAACTAGACTTAAAATAAAAATCAAATAATTTATTCAGAAATTAGGTCATCACAGGCACTTTTTACGTCATATTCTACATTAAATAATATTTATCTCACTCAATACAAACTACTAGCATTTTGGAACATTATGAACACGTAGCACGAATTATTACATAATTTTATCAGATACCTACAGAAATTCGGTATGTAATTGCCACAGTATTCCCGGAACGAAACCCTGTTTTGCCAATTGTGTTATCTTAATATCCAACTGGGACAAATGTGATTATCCTGTAAACAAGCGACGTATATGTTATCTGAATCAATACACTGGTAATTGTTAATGTACACAAAAGCGCTCACAGTTATTAATTAATTAGCAAATTGGTGAATTATATACATAGAGTAGAAATGCGAATTAATAACATTTCATACATTGTACATGTCTTTGTACTTGTACATGTATATGTTTCTTGTATTAGTTTTAATTTATGTAATTAAAATATTAAATTATAACAACAAATGAATTTTCGTACGTTTCACTTTAATACGGTAGTAGTTAAGACACATTAGTTTGTCAACATCAACATCGGTTATAACAAGCAAAAAAATTTGCCTACGCTGGAAATCAAATCCAGGTCCTCTAGATAGCAAATGGGCGTAGTTTTCACTACGCCACGGTGGTCATAAATATTCCGCTTACCTGTCCTAACCTACACACAGAGAGAGAGTACTCTCTCAGCTTGTTGCTGGTTGCATTCACGGTTATGGCACCTGATTCTTGGGGTCCGCATAAATATAAACCTACCGTCAGTAACTACAACCAAAATTCTCGAGTCCCGCAATACTTGGTGGCGTATTGCGCCTTCTAATTAGAGACGCAATAACAGCATATGGCGGTCGGGGAAAATCACCAATGTACGTTAGGAACAATGGCCACTAATAAGGCACGCTGTGGGCCAGACTCCCTTGTTGTTTGTTTGTACACTTGGAATAAGCTTTGAGTTGGTAATATCTCTGCCCTTTTAGTACGGAACGGAGCCTACTCACTTGTATGTTGTTGAGTTATTTCAGCAATTCCTGGTATAATACTCGGAAATATATATTTTGTTATATACAGATCCAAATCCTCGTCAAAGATGTATTTTTGTTGATATATAGAGGCTAAATAAAAATATCTTATTTTTAAAATTAAAATATCGATTGTCTGGTCTTATCTGATTAATTTAACAAAATATTCAAGTTAGATACTTTAATTCCTTAACTTTTGATTGGAAATAGCTATCTATTAATTTTATTCACGCTTACCAAAAGCACGAATTTCAATTCAAAACACAATTCAACACACAATTCTCAATTTTGACCTAAATTGATATAAGTACCAAACCGTGATTGGCCTTTGCGATATAACACTTCTAATTCTATATCGCATCTAAATCTTCATTGATCTAACCGCAGATGCAGGTCCTTGCGCACCAGTTTAATTGGTCACTTAGTAAATCCCGACCCAAATCGGCAAATTTGCGCCGTAGTTTACGTAGGTCATTAAACTAGCCCGCAAATAGGGCAGTGTTCACCCTCGCTGCCAAATCCCGGCGACAACCAGGTTCAACTCCCGCCCGACTGGCGCCTTACCCCGACTGCAATGGCGTAGCTATGCAAGAACTAGACTGCCATGCACCGGGGCAGTTGAAATAGGGAAGCCCCGGATCCGACCTTTTTCTTTGTCATACACTCGTCTTCATTATCCATACACTTATCCATTTTGTGCGTGTGTACAACATGCCACTCTTTTTAATTTTTCCCCTGATGTTAACCGATCTGTTACTTTCTTTATTGTCATATACCCACAAACGCACACCATCCATCTCTTATTCGGCTTATTCTTATTCTCTTATTCACCTTCATCTTCGTCACACAATAATAATTAAGTATTATAAAATATTAATAGGCTACTTAGGTTATCTTTTGTACACCAGTTATATTATATGTATCAATAAAACTTTAGTTGAATTGGGCGGCAGTTTTTTTTTCACCTGGGTCGATGGTTACTAGCTACGCCCCTGTCCGACTGTATACACTTACCCTTATTCCCGCTAAATAGATTCTACTTTCTGTTGCCAAAAGTCGGCAAACACTCTGGTGTAATACAGTTTGAGATGTTGTTTACTGCTGTAGTTCTGCGTGGTGAAATACATGTAACACGGAGAATTCATAAGCTTTCAAAGAATGAAACAAAAAAAATTATTAGGCAGAAAAATCCCAGGCCCAACGAATATTATAAATGCGAGAGTAAGCTTGTTTGTTACCTCTTCACACATTATCTACTGGACCGATTGTTATGAAATTTGGTATACGGGTAGAAAATAACCTGGAATAACACATAGGGTACTTTTAATCCCGAAATTCCCACGGGAGCGAAGCCACCCTAACTGAGGTTTCATCAAAATTTGTGAGTATTATATAAAAAAAGGTAAATGAATATCAATGTATTTACCTTTTTCTTTATACTCGTATTTATGGATATCTTTATAAAAGAGGAAGTTATTCTTAATCAAAATACGTTCTGGAGGACGCACACTATCCCATATTTGTTTTATTTATAACCCACTCCTTGATCCAATTCATCTATATTCTATTATCCAATATTCAGTTCATGGAGATATATTCAAACGTTAGTTTTATTGGCACTCCAGTCGAAAATCATTAATATTACCTACCATTAAAACATACTTTAGTTTCTGAATATGAGATCAAACTGTAATAAAATTCAAAACGAAGTCCGTGATAGTTGAAAGTCTCATAAATAAAAATATAAATAAATGTATTGTGTGATGATAATATGAGCATGGGTTTTTTAAATGTTGTAAGAGCCATTTTATCCAGGATTTTCACTCCGGCCAACTGAGGCGACTAACTGAAACAGATCAACTTATCATTATGTTGGGAATGAACGACCTCTGAGAATGATCCTTTGAATATTTTATCAGTTATCTAAATTATTCGTAATACCTATTCTTGGCTACTCGATTGGTTACGTAATGAAATAATCCTATAATGACTTCTGCCGATGTATCTTACCAAGAAGTAGGGTTACGTAAGGTCCCTTTGATTTAAAATTCCAAGTACAATGTGGAGCGAGCCCTTTGTTGCAAATTTAGACCCTTTGACCTTAGCTAAAATATTGATGATTTCACTGCGGCATCCGCCGAGACCAGATTGTTTCGGATTTATGAAACTCTTGTTTTGTTTACCTTCACACAGACATAAAGATACATTCCAGTACACCTCGGAGATTTCAAATAAATATTCATTTAGAAATCAAAAGAGTTTGCGTTGTTTAAATAAAAATATTTAGATTTGTTGTTTTAACAAGCATTGCAAACATCGTGAAAAAGAAGCAAGTCGCCCAATTACGCCCAACAGTTTATTTATGTTGATCAATAAATATAATAAGTCAATATTATTTTTATTTAGTATAATTATAAGTAAACATTTTTAAATAATAATTATTTTTTATCATATTTTTAATTTTAAATATTATATAAATTATTTTAAATAAACATGTATTTAAGTGCCAAGAGAAGCCCATCCAAGGAAGGTAGGGTAGGATGATTCAGCTATTATTCAATAGAATATGTTCCAACATTTCGTATGGTACAAGTGGGAATTTCCTCTCTGAAAATAACAAAATAATGCACAAGAGAAATGAGCACGTATATTTTTGAAGAATCCTCTGCACATATTACTTGGGTCGTGTCAGCAAATTACTCAGCGTTTCGAAGCATAATGAAAATGGAAACGCGAGGAAACCGGGCCCGCCCCGCCGCTGATAAGCCAGGGGATATAGCCTATGCAGTGAAGTGTTTCTCATTGTCGAAAACTATAAAGAGAAATAAATATTGTCAGAGAAATTTTAAGTGAAAACTTGTAAGTGAAAACTTATCTAGGCGCGAGAGAAATGCTACTGATAGAAAATGTTTATTCTTATACACGTCATGGCCCTGATCTTTTATTCCACATCATTTAATTGGCGAGATCGTGATATCGACATGGCCATAACGACATTAGTTGGCTCCTCATGATCTGATTATCATATCTATATTCACTCAGTCGGCCTGATCAACGATTTTATCGCTATTTCCAGCGAAACGCCAACCAAATCAAGCCAACTGAATGATTGGACCACGACATAATATACTTAACTTAGAAAAAAAGTTTAAAAAAGTATTCAAATACAAATACCCTAAATGATCGCAGAAGGGTATTTTCATAATCATGAGATGTCAAATCATTCAATTATTTATTTTATCCGAAACAAAAAATAAAAGACAGAAATGGTTGAATAAAATTGTTTACGCTTTATAAAACACTTAAAATTAAGAAGAAATGGGATTAGCGAGAGAATGGAGGCATTTCCCGCAGTGTGAGCCTCAAGACGGCAGGCACGCTTCGACGCCAATACGCATTTAAGATTTCATTATATTTATACTACTGAAGCGATTCCCTGAGCTCAAGACAAAGCCTGGCTCAAAAGAAACGTAACGAAATAATTACCAAGGGTAATTGAGAATTTGAGGAGAGAGTATTAAGTATTTTGTACGCAATTTAATTACTTTGGTTTTTAAGATTGTATTTCATTCGAATTACATTTTGGTTATAAGTCGCTATGCTAGTAGTAGAGTTATTTAATTGATATGTCGTTAAAAATTTTATGTCATATAATATTTTAGTCTACACCTTTATCTTTAGACCCATCTACCTAGCGATGGGTATTCTAGGTTTTATCGGACAAACTATGATTTCTTTGAATCCTTTTTTGTTTTTGCAATTTGTACATGTTGTGGATTATCCAAAATGTTAATCTCTCCGTTTGACTAAATTCATTTGACTGGCAACACTGGTTTATCAATCAATCACAAACATTTAATTTGGTGTTGCAATATTGAAAAATATAGCTCGTAAAAATCTGTTTTCTTGTAAAGACGGAAAAATCAAGCGAGACGTTATGTATTATACTGTTCGATTACTGTCACTACGTCAATGCTTTTACTATATTATTATATATACTATATATTGTACATGAAACGAATTGAGATGACACCATTTCAGTCCTTTTATAAACCCATTACATCGTAGAGACTGAACCAAATCTCCGTCGTAACAGTCTGTCCATTCCTTTTTATGTCGAGTTCGGTACTCCCTCTGGACCAGACATGTACCTAACCTACTCATTCTTTTTTTTATTCATAAGCCTCAAGGCTATCAAGAAATATTTTGTTTTTAAATTCAATTTGATAATAAATAGGAAAATTTATTTAGTTGTCATTAAATTTTTATGATTCGGTTTCACCATTTACATAGATTGTATGCCAATTGTATTATCGCGCTGACAGTACCTATAGAACAAACAGAAATTGGTTTACAAATTTCATTTTTGTCACAAGCCTTTTTTGTTGTTCTAGAGATTTTGTTGCATTCAACGCGTGACAATAAATCATGTCCGTGCAGTAAATCTCTGAGAAGTTTCCTCGTCGTGAGCCTATTCTGCGTGCACCAACAGATCTTGCTTATCATAATAATGTATTATCGTGGAAATGTAAGTAATGTGGAAAAAATAAGACAAGTGGAAGTAGATTACAGGCATCGGAATAGGTCACAGATGGAATTAAACAAATGCTTATAATGGTTTGAGTACGTATAACACTTACACATTCGAGCGCATACTTAAAATTTTATTAAATGAATAACAAGATAAACTTCACACACATGTTACAACATCAGTAATATTAAATGTTACTTCATTCTTTGAATCCATTTCAATAAACTATACGTAATAAGTACCACCATTCATTGAAACTGTGGTATAAATTCATAAAAAAATAAATTCCTCGCACAAAGCAATGAGGGTCGATATTCAGATTCTCACAATTTATTAATGAGGATTTTAATTGCGTTTGCTCTTGCATGAATTTTGGAGCTTTGTAAATCTATGATTATTTATATATTCTCCCTCTCTCTCTCTCATCTGAACGGTTTCCCGGTTTCTTCCTCAGCCATAATATGTCAGAGCCCTGGATCCGTTTTACTGCTTCAATTCGCAAGATCTTCGGCATAGTGAGTAGACCGTTAGTTAGGATTATTTATACTTTTTATATGATCTAGTTTTTGACCGCAGCTTCGCCGGCGTTTATTTATTATAACTTACTATTGTCAATAACTAGGGATTTATCCAGTAGTTTTTGCATGATGCGATAACTTTATTAATATATTTCACTCTCTCTCATCTGAGCGTTGCCCTTGTGCGTCAGAGCCCAAGGTTCACTTTCGTCGTCGCATCCCTAGTTGTGAGACCATTTTATATATTTCCTCTCTTCTGAAATAAAAGCGTGTTCAAATAACATTTTTCAAAACATTTTTATCTTTGTTATTTCAGTAGTTTTCTATTATATACAACCTTCATTTTCAATGGAATGTCACTCTGCAATGGAATGAAATGGAATGTCTCCCTCACTATTTAGTTTTTCAAAGTACTGTTTATAATGCTTATATTGTCTGTTATGTATTTTTACTATCCATACTAATATTTAATATTTTTTGTTTATAATGAATAAACTACTGCACCGATTTTGATGAAATTTATCACAGAGATAGACGAAATATTCTTGAGTAACTTAAGCTGCTATTTTGTTATGGCTTTACCCGACCGAAGCCGGGACGAGCTGCTTGTTTACGTATAAATGGATACGCGTTTTATAAAAAGTAAAAACTGATAAACAGACTCAAAACTTAATAAGCCTGTGTTATAGGTACACAAGCTTTTCATGATGAAAAGTTTAACCATTAGCGGGGTTTTGAATAATTAGCAAACAACTTGTTGTAAATTAATAAGTTGACTTTAAAAGTTACGTACTTACGGGCCAAATGTGTATATTATACATACCTATTTAATACAATTTCGTTTTATGTTCAGAAATACTTATTCTATTAAAATTAACAATTAATATCTAAGTTAAGTCGTATTAGCTTTATAACGAAAAGAACATTTTATACAGGCACTTTAGACAAAGGTGTAACACAGTAGAGTTTGCAGCTAATTCAGAAATATTTAGACTAAATCCAGAACCAAAATGTATCACGTTGTAAAATTCACTAATTGGTCGATACTAATAGGAAATACGAGTATTCGATTAGTTTATAAAATATAATAGTAAGTAAATATAATAGTTTGTTTTTGTAAAATGTCTTTTGGGTGTGTGTGTGTAATAAAGCCTATTGTATTTGAAGAAGTTTACTACACTAGTTTGATAGTATTTCTTTAGCGACATAAAAAAACATAGGTACTTCAAGACACAACATAACAGAAATAATTTTATAATTAGAACAAAATCGTGGCATTAAGCTCTAATTTTAAAATTATTTCTAAAATCTGACACTGGCCACGAACACACATGAAATGAAAAACAAAGAAAGGGATAAATGGCCCAAATTCCTGACAATAGAGCTAATATGAATCCACACAATGGCTTCCTGATTTCACCTTCACTTCGCCGTAAAGGCCACACTTACGCTACTGCTCTCACGGGAACCCATTGTGCCATAGAACAAGATTTCTATTAACATTTCCTACTTTCATGTTTACTCATAAATAATAGCAACGTTAAAGGATCAATTAACTAATTAGAACTTTTATACCAATGACTATAAATATAATAAACAATATATAAATATAGCTGCAGTATCATAAATAAACAAGGTTTTTATAATTTTTTTTTGACATGAGTTTTTATTACTGTTTTTTTAAATTTTTGTTTGCTAGTGGGAACTTTGTTTAGTAATTTAAAATTGTTTCTTTTTTTCAATAAGTGTGTATCTTAATAAATAAATATATTAATCAGACCATAATTTTGTATTCCAGAACAAACTCTTCTGGATTATTTAAGAATTTCATGTAAAATAAAATGTTATTTATTTCGAATCGCGCACGCAAACGTTTGCGTGTGCGGTTATAATACTATAATAAAATAATTTAAAACCACTACTTCACGCCTCCTACGAATAAAAAATATGACACATTTGAGTAAATCCTCTGTCAGACAGTTGATAAAACAGCGACTGACTATAATTTGTCCTCATAAATTTTTGATTTTTCGTTTAGGTACTTCGGTTTTGGATTCATGATAAAAAATTTCAAGATTTCAAAGATACTTCACTAGACGATGCTTCAGTATACTGACTATACTTTACCTGTGTATACAGGTTGTTATAAATACCACAATTATCTTTGAAATCAAAGGTTTTTTATCATGAATCCAAAACCGAAGTAAACGAAAAATCGATCCTAAATTTTTTCACGGCGGCATTAGGGCGCAGCTAGTACTGATATAAAATCCTATAAATATATAATATTTATATATTGATGATTGTGTGTTGTTCCAGTTCCTATCACTGCTGGAGCGGAATGCGGTGGCCAACACGAGCCTGCAGTACCGCCAGATGACGATGTTCGCGCCCACCAACGAGGCCTTCCAGAGGTACAATGGAGATATGGACGACTCGCTTGTGCTCTACCACATTTGTAAGTCCTAAATAATAGAACTATAATATAATAATAATAATAATAAACTATGGTGGAAAGAACATCTACTCCAACCACAAGTAAAAGAAAACGACACTGCAAGTCTTGTGGGAAATGCCCACCCAAACTGACATCACTGTAACACACAATAGACCAGATATAGTATACATTAATAAGATAACTAACCAAATATATCTCATTGACATTACCGTACCATCTGACTATAATATTGGAGCCAAGGAAATTGAAAAACTTAGTAAATATCATTTATTACAAAAAGAAATAACCAGATTATGGAAAATGCCCACCCAAGTAATACCAATAGTAATAGGAACAATAGGTATAATCGCGAAAAGTTTACAAAGATATTGCAATTCCCTTGATTCCAAAATAGACATAAATATACTTCAGAAGCAGGCTGCAATTCACACCTCAATTATTATATCTAAAGTTCTGGGGAATAACGTTTATATAGAACAACCTTGACAAAAAAACCTTGACAACCTCGGTGGCGCAGTGGTAAGGTTCTTGCCACTGAACCGAGAGGTCCCGGGTTCGATCCCCGGTCGGGTCATGATGGAAAATGGTCTTTTTCTGATTGGCCCGGGTCTTGGATGTTGATTTATATATGTATTTATTATAAAATATAGTATCGTTGAGTTAGTATCCCATAACACAAGTCTCGAACTTACTTTGGGACTAGCTCAATCTGTGTGATTTGTCCCAATATATTTATTTATTTATTTATTTATAGAAGGGATTCCTGATATTCCCTCTCCTTGAGGGTCTCAAGGCGAGTTATCAGGCAAATAAAACCGACTTTAAGTCGAGACGAAAGCGTTTTCAACCATCATAATAATAATATATATATATGGAATATGGGTATATATTGAAGACTTCCAAAATCAAATGTTTAAAAGCGTTCACACAATGAAACACTGGTAATTAAATGTCAGACATAAAAAAGGTATTAGTTTATTAATTCTGGACAGCTAATTTTGTACGTATGTGAGGCAGACAGACAAACAGTGAGCTATGTAGCTATGTACCTACTTACTTAATTCATGTTACTGTATATAACTTGTTGTAGGCACCTGTTTTTCACAAATAAATTATTTGATTGATTAATTATAAAAAAAAATGTATTAATAGTCGAATTACTTTTTTATTTCGATCGATATACTTTTACTCTAAGCAAAACTAGTAAATTGTTTATTTTTTGCAGCAAATCTAGCCACAACCCTATCGAACTTAGACTACGCCATATCGTCAGAATTCGACGGGAACCCTCCATTGTGGGTGACGAGACGAAGGGACCACATGCACGACGACATTTACGTCAACAACGCGAAGGTGTACATCTCCAGGTCCTACCAGGCATTCAATGGAAATGGAAAGCGGCAGGTGGGTGTCAGTTTATTATTTACACGATGAAAATCCAACAAATACCTTCGTCAAATACAGAGTTACTTGAATACGTACAGTCAACAGCAAGCTACCCAATTTCATTGAAAACTCGCCTGTATTACCGTGGCATAAAGATCCATGCAAGTAACTTGACATTGACATGCGCCTGAACGTAAATTATGTATCATTCGAAAATCTTCGAGTTGAATCGCGTTTCTTTTTCAGTTGGTATATAAATCCTTTTCAACCATAAATTCTACAAGCTCTGTGTTGGATCAAAGTAATTCCAACTTTTCAGTAGATATTACTTACATTGTAAAATTATTGTCTAAAAATATGCTTTCAGCTTACCTTAGGAAATTCAATAAACGTTTGAACCCTGAACCCAAAACAAATATCCGACCAAGTTATGCCCGCCCATGTCATATTGGCATTTAGTTCAAAAATGTTTAATTTTGTTGTACCTAGTACCGATCACAAACTGTGAATTCTAGAAATAGATATTGTGAAATTTCAGTCTGTTAATTGTCAGCCAACAATGGCTTCTTATTTATTATATTTTATATTTTATTATATTTATATTTATTATTATAAGGAATAATTAAGATTTAAATAGGTGCGCAACCGCATACCCTACCAAATCTGACTTCGGCCCCGCTCATGGTCACACAATTTTATTGGGGCAATGGTAATAAGGTAATATTTTTATAGTTAGACATAAGCCATCCCCTACAACTCCTGACCCCCAGAACTTCAGACCTTTCCTGTAGCAAAGGCTTCCTAATCTACTTCACCATTTGCCTCTTCTACTTTTTAAAATATTAAAATTTTTTAGGTCCTGCACGTGATAGACCAAGTATTGCAACCCCTGCAGCCTCACGGGCCGGGATCTTCCAGCAGCTCTGTGTACAACCCTAACGCCTACCAGTTCCTGGAACACTCCGACGAATTTAATATCGGCCAGCATCGACTAAGGTAATTAAAAAAAGAAATCAAAAATGCATTACAGTTAAAAAAGTTATCGTTTTACTGGGAAACGCTAATTAAAGCTAGGAGTTAAAAGGACATTCAGATTATAGTTTCCGCAGAATACGCAAACAATTTTAAATCTTATGGTATTCATCTAAGTATAATTAATTATATATAAGTACTAGCTTTTGCCCGCTTTTCTAAAAACTTAACATATCCATCAGAAACTCATGCTGTAGGTTGAAAATAAACTTCAGAGTTTCCGCATACAAATTGCAGTAACACAGTTGAACAACACCATTATTCTGTTAGTGTAAAAGTTAGGCAAGGGTAACTTTACTGCGGTTGCTTGGTGTAATTGAAACACGCGAGAAAGTAATTAACGAGTGCAATGTTGCATATAATGCCTAGTTTTGTGCCCTTGTGTCCCTGCAATCTCTATTTCAAGCGCGCAATGAGGGTTAAACCTCATTAAACCAACCGGAGATCCGTCTTGGCGTTTCTATCTGCTCTCAATCCAATCAATTTACCTTACATTTTGTATTTATGTTAGCTTTATTTGTTTCGTTTTATACTTTACTTTTAATGATTAGGTTTACATTGCTCATTAACCTCCTTCACAACTCATTTACAAAATAGACAGGATCCTGTCTGTGTCTTAGAGACATGCTGCTGCTAGAATAGTTAGGTACTGTAAATTCTGTAGTATGTGTAATCAATAATAAAAAAGTATGTGTAAAATCATGACACTTTTTCTTATTGGCAAGTTTAAATATTGTCTAGTACCTGATCGAAGACTGTATAGTCCGTACATAATAGTAGCGTCTTCGTGAGGTGACAGACCATTTTCATGCGGGCTCTCCGATTGGTTTAATACTTTAAAATTATAGCAATATTACATACTTATGCCTCCTTTTGTATACTTTTGTTCTTACACTTTCTGATTTAAACACGCGGTATGAATAAAAATGTGCAGAGAAAAAAAATCAGTTTTTTGCCTTTGCTTTTTTCATATTTTTAGCTGCGTTTCTTTTTGTCAGATCTAGAGATTCAGTTAACTTTTACGCAAAGTAAAACAAATTGCTATTTGTATTTAAATAAGGTCGTATTAAAATTTTATCTATCGAAATAAAATAATATTTTGATGTTTTTCTCACTAGGTAACACATAGAAACTAATTAGGGAACACAACACAGAAGTATGGAACGATAAACTTCTTTTATTTGGCGACCTTTCGAACTGCGTCTATAAAGTCGTTATTAAAACCTCATTCCACAGGTCGTTCCGTCAAAAAATGAATCAACTACAAAAGAAAGAAGTATTTAACGCCGACGGAAGGAACACATTCTTTATTCCCGTTGACGAAGGTTTTAAGGTATTGAACATCAGAATCTCATTCACTATTTGTATCACAATATTTAAGAGTCGGGTAGACGATATTCTGTTTATCATGAGTGTGGTTCCCGCCCTGGAATAGTACCACTCTGTATCTATCAATAATATTATATGAGGCGATTAAGGGATAAAAAGCCTAAGAAACAAGAGTTATTGGCAGACAGATGGCCGTTGTAAAATTACAGAGAAATCTATAAAATTGGTACTTCAGCACTGCTCAACGACAATAAAAAAATACGCTAAATTTAGAGAGAAAGTCTATATTGTTTTTACTGAAATACCTTTTATTCTATTATTAGTACTGGAACTTTTTGTTGACCGTTGGGAGCGACCAAATAAATTGCTTAAATTTAAAATATTAACAATTTTAAAGTATAGCTTACTAACCAAATACGGACTTAGTCAGAAATAAAAATATTTCAATTTATTTCTAACTCTGTGTATCATAAAAATAAAAATATTAATATTTTTCAGCCTACAACGAGGTCGGACCTTATAGACGGGAAAGTAATTGATGGCCATGTAATACCTCGGCATGTGCTGTTTACGAAGGCGACTCATGACGATAAGGAGTACGAAACGTTGGCGTTCAGCGATAACGTTAAAGTTATCATCTCGTTCAGCACTGCTATGAATGGGAACGAAGAAATCAGTGAGTATTTATTTAAGGAGCATTGCACCAGTAAACTTTGTTTACGTTAACTTTAACGCGCAGAAAATCGCAAAGTACCTACGCCATTTTGTCTACGGTTAATTTGAAGGTGTAACTCACCATACCGGAGTACAGTAAAACTTGTTAAAGGTTAAAGTTAAAACTTTAACCTGCGCACAACTGATTCTATGACTGATTCTTGCTTAAGTTGCAGCAGTCATCTTTGACGCTAAGTAAAGATATTCTTCTCAATGGTGCTTAGCTATAAATGGTGGTAGTAGTCGTTACAGTGCCTTTAGATGCCTTTAGGCAATTTGAGTAAAATTTGAAACTAGTTTTAATTAATAACATATTCAATGAGAAATAATATGGTATTAGTTTTAAAGGGGTTTGAAGATTTTACTATGGAGCGTGGCATACCTACTGCCGCCATTTTGATTTCTTTTCAAAATCGCGGCCAGCCATGAAACCTTTATAAATCGATAGCTGACATTAATGCCAACAAAAAATATTAATTCAATGACCCTCATAAAGTGTCAGGTTTCCGAGAAAATAACCGTCAAAGTTGATCACGTGATTTCTATTTTTTTTTTTAATAGCGACTATAATCCCATCTATTTGGTATAACAATGTGTAAACATACACAAAATATTCTAATAGGTATAGATAATATTAATAATAAAACATAGATAACTATGCCTCATGATATTTCTACATGTTGCGGCTACTATGTACTTAATAAGAATATTTTATACTACGACAAAAAAGTCAATGGAGACGTACTGTTCATTAGGTATTGTTTTAGGTGTTATATATAACAAGAAAATAGATTATATATTGTATTATTCTAATGTGCAAGCGAGACACACTACAAGCGGGGGTGGGGGGATTGTGGCGGAGGAAGTAATTAACTATTACTTGTTTTATGTGTATAAGAAAGTCAAAAAGTGTTTTTTGTATTGATGTTATGAATGTGATTTTTGTGTTTGTAGTCTCAAAAGTGTTTAAATTGTGTATACTAAAAGCATGATGCCTTAAATTGTTTATCGGGCAATAAAAATACTGTTCCGAAACTGTACTTCTAATTGTTTTCCCTTTTGTGCCAATGTAAAAAGAAATCCAGGTTTATATAACTATTTTCGCAAAGAGAAATTGTAGTAAGTAGGTAACCATAAAACTATGCCACAATATAAACGTAAAGAGAATTTTTAATTTTATGATTATTCCTATCTTGTGTTATGTAGTAAATGGTTTTACAGAGGTACCTATTACTTTCATTTACCCTATAATGTCAAATGTCATATTAAATCTAATGACGATACTGCACTCACACATAGATGGTCACAAAATATGTTATTAAGTTGAAAAATATATCCAGATACAATGCAACATACATATTTGTTCTAAAAGTTTTTTTTAACATCTTTATTCATCAGAACACATACCCTTGCTTATAATTATGGATGTCACGTGATCAACTTTGACGGTTATTATCTCAGAAACCTGACACTTTACGAGGGTCATTGTTTTAATATTTTTTGTTGGTATACATCTCAGCTATCGATTTATATACGTTTTATGGCTGGCCGCGATTTTGAAAAAAAATCAAAATGGCGGCAGTAGGTATGCCACAAATCTTCAAACCTCTTTACCCAGTACATAATAAACAATTACCTTACCTTTAAAAAGCCTTAGCTTTCTGACGTATTCGGTATCTAATAAATTATACCAAAGTTCGAGATCAATGATTCCAAATTTCTTGTATACATTTTTTTTATATTTAGCATACGTGAAATCCAACACGGTGGCTGGCGACGCCAAGCACAGCCGGGGCGTGGTGCTAGCTGACATCGTGAAAGCTAACATCCCTGTCAAAAACGGAGTGGTTCATCTCATCCAGCGACCTCTGATGGTGGTCGATACTTCTGTCATCGATTTTCTCAAGGTGAGTCTCAATTCAATCGCTTCATCATCCCAAGTCTATGTCGATATTAAATCTGTTGTTTTCTGTATTGATATGAAATTCAGAACTTTATTGTCGATCTTCAGTTAAAAATTTATCTAATTGAAGTTCATATATATTTGATATTACTAATATCTACACATTTTACCTCAGTCTTTCATATAACACAGTCGAATGTACAATGTGAACGTGAACAAAAATAGCAGTTATTGGCATATACTTACTATAAATATAGTAATATTGAACACTTTAATATGAAATTTTTGTGAACTGTCTCATTTCTCAATAATTCAACAACAAATACTATACCTATCTACAGAAGCACTAACTATGTAATGTCCATTCCTACCTCGAAGTTTATTCGATACTCATTCAGTGAATCTACAATTCTACAATCTACGTACAATAAATCATTCTTAATCGCGGATTCTATTCATGAATGAGTGACTGCAAACTTTGTAATATTCCGAATGATAAACTCTTGAATACTATTGACTTTTCGCTCCATTTGCGGAAACCAGGCTATGAAGGTAAAATACAGCGATTTTTTTATTTATTTTAGTTTCTTTGAATCCTTTTCAGTGTTTTGTACTGTTGGCTCCTATAGAAATTCTTCAATTTCTTTTAACACTGTTATAAAAGTTCATTTCTTTGAAGCACGATAAATCCTGTCTTTTGTGCCATCAGCTACTATTAAAAAATAGTTTCATAATTCATTAGATTTAGTTATAGGTTTATTACTACAAGTAACTTTGATGCCTCCCGGTATTTAGAACATGCATATTTATAATATTCAACCGTTTATATCTCCTGTATATTATAATTTGAGTGACATACATATAGTAAATTTTTGTTAATCGATTTGAACCTAATTTAATTTTATAATCAAGACAATACTTTTTACGTACCTATATAGTATACATATACAGTAAACCGCATATCAAGCCATCACTGCATGCCACGGTAATAGAGGCGAATTCGCAATGTTTTGGGTTGGTTGATGTGCTGTTCACTGTACGTGCAATCATACCTCGATATGGAAATATATTTTGAAGGTAAAAATTAAAGCAATTTTGTAATAGAGTCATGTCCACTGTATAAACTGTACCTACCTATAGGTATTTGGGTACCATTTTTTTTCTCTCATCAATGTATTCTCATGTTGAGATGTTTGTTACACTTTTTCGTATGTTTGTGCTGTTCCCCCCTGACGTGGACCCTGCATGACCTTGGAATCTTAGGGGATTGTAAGTATCGTCCTTCGCATGTCCCTTTAATTGCCTGTTAACTATTGACAAACTACATTCCATTTGGGAATTCACAATTAAATTAGGAATGGATTCTATCTCTTTTCTTGCGAAGTATGGTATCATATATCTATACTTAATAATTTTTACAAAGTAAAATACTATGCTTCGAAATGGAATGCAGTTCTTTGTTTTAATTTTTTAAAATATCTTTTATATTAATTTGTAACTATGTTTTCCTATATTTTAGTATTTAATTGTGGTTAAGGTAAGGTAGGTAACTTCATTTTTATTGTAGTTAGGTATACCTATGAATCCCTGTCATGCTCAGTCTGATTTTGTATTTATATAGTTTTTAGGCCTTCATTTTTAAAAAACTTTGCTACTTTTATTGTCCTAACATAACTGCATACTATTATGGGAAAAAAGGTAAATACGTTATGTACGTTACTGGAAGCACCAATAATTAAGAAAATAAATTAATTTTTTTTATCATTACTTTTCCAAAAAATTTAAATAGGTAATCATGACTATAAATTTATTTGTTTTCTAATTACATCTTCTGTTTTCTACATTAGAGTAGAAAACTATCTCAGTTTCAAACAAATTTTCATAATTAGATATAAAAAAGGTACTTACATGCAGTTTCTTACCCCTTAATTTTTAACTCAAAATGTAATAAGTTAGAATGAGAAAGATTTTATATAAAATAGAAAGGTATTGGCAGATTCTAATATATACATATGTATTAGAATCTGCCAAGGAGTGATCTAAGGAGGCTTCGCCACTGATACCTAGGTAGATAGATTAATACTATCAATTTATTAGTATCCAGAGTAAATAAATCTTTGATATTTATATTTTCCCAGGAAAAAGACGACGGACCACTATGCAAGTTCTACGAAGTCATCATGGACTTAGGGGCCAATAATCCCTTCCTCCAGGAACTTACTATGGCCAAAGATATCACATTATTTGCTCCATCCAATGAAGCTTGGAAGGAGCTTAGCGTACAAAATATAATAAGGTAACTATTTAGAGTTAATAACAAAAATTATTCGGAACTAAGTCTTTCTTTTGTAGATACAGTCTTTAATTATAATGACAATTTTATTTCCTAGGAATCATCAAAAACTGAGGGACATTTTAAACCTTCATTTAGTACGAGAACGGTTACCGATGGATGCCATTATTCATAACAACATGAATCAGGTAAATATGTAATTGTATATTATAGTAAACCTTATAATCACTATGATTGTAAATAACAACATTAATTTGGTCGAACAAAATTTTATTTTATGAGCGGTGTGAATAAAGACGATAAATGTAATTACCGAGATTGTCGACTACAAATTGGCAAGAACATGATCAATTTCTCTTAAAAACGAGTACCTACGACAAATGTAACTTTTATTATGTCATTTGTTTTTGCTTTGACTCATTTCTTAATGAAAAAGTCATTAATTTAAAGTTATAAAATGAATGCAGCATTATGTAGTTACAATATTTCTTAATTCGTTTGAACATTGCAATTAACGCTATTGGATGTTATTTTATTGTCCGCTCCGGTATTGCTGCTGGCATCAGGGCCCGGAAAGTGTACGTTAAGTGGATTATTAGATTTATGGAACCTGACATCTTTAATTTATATTTTAATTTTACATTTCAATAGTTTACGTGATCATAGTTGTTGCATGATCAGTTTATTTTCTTACTAGTACTTATTTCCATTTATTTTTGTTATAACCGGTCTAGTCATGTTTCCGTTATCTGTGTACTTAATAATGTTCCCGTAACAATTTCCATGTTATTCATTGTCGTGTTTAATTTTAGAATATTTCTCTCATTATTAAAAATCCGTGTTCAAATTTCTTTTTTTTTAATAAGTTTGTCAATAATATTAGTTACAATTTAGGAACTATAAAAATTGTAGCCATTGCAACAACCCTTTACAAAGCTATAAATAATGTGACCAGTAGTCACATTATTTTATTTAAATAGCAATATCGTAAACAAGTAGCCATGACCATCGCTTAGTATACCTACTACCGAAAGAAAACATGACGAGAAATGTATGTTTCTAGATATACCAAGCACCGACAGCTTCTCTTCGGAAGTACCTTTACTTCAATGTCCTGATGCACGGTCACAATCAGACCTTGACCGTGGAAGGTGGAGGCGTCAACGCTACTGTCACTCAGCCTAACATCGCAGCCACCAACGGCTTCGTTCATATCATCGACAGAGTTCTAGGCGTCCCTTATACGACTGTTTATGAGAAAATGAAGACTGACCCGATGCTCAAGTAATTCAAATTTAATCGCTAACATTTCACATTAATAACAAGGATTTCATTTATTTAATTTAAAAAAAATGATATTAATAAGTTGAACATAGTGTAAAGTGGGATCTATGACAATTGGTATCAATATAACCACTTGTATTCAACTAAACGATCTTTAATTTGATAAATTGTATATAAAATAATTATTTCATTTTAGCGTAACGTACAACCTCGGCAAACGACAGATGTTCAACCACCAGCTGAATGAAATGGAACATCGCTATACGTACTTCGTACCTCGAGATCACGCTTGGCTCAAATTCCAGATCAGGCATCCGTCTGCATTCAAAGCTCTATTCACGGAGAAGTTCGGTTACTTTGTAAGTGCTAAGTAGATTAATTGGTAGGGAGTATATCTCATCTCGAAGTGTACCTAGATTAAATTTTAGACACAATGTTCTCAACCAATCTTCCAAGTTTAGTTCAACATTGAAGTTGCTTCATACAAGGATAATTTGTTTTATTACAAATTTATTAAGATGTGTTAG